>NC_140085.1:43771151-44971151 GCF_964237585.1 Gallinula chloropus | reverse complement strand
ATTCTGCTTTGTCTTATTCATTCACTGCTATCCAGAGCAGTTTCACATACAGAGGACTGAAATTCTTAGTGCAATGGAAACAAATCAGTATGTGGATAGCGCATCTAAGCAGCGGTTATTTGCCCATGTGATCTAAATGTGAGAGAAAATTGCAATGGTAAACTGGGTAATGTCTATGCTACTATAAATGACTATTTCCTTTATCATGTTCAAATACGGAAACTAGAAACTAGAGCAAGGCAACTAGAGATTGTTTAAACAATTCTTCTTCTACCGAGCAGGGAAAATGTGTTTTAAAATCCCTTAATTCCACAGCCTTTCCAAAGCAGTTAATTTTTTAATTAACCAATTTCACAACATGTTCATCCCATCTCCCATCCCTCTCTTTTCTCTCAGCCTATCTTTGCAGCCTTTTACTAGTTAAATCAAATGAACTGATATCTGAAACCCAGGTATTACTCTGGATGAATTAACTTTTTTTTTTTTTTTTTTTTTTTTTTGCATAAAGATATTTAAGTTACTTCCCCTGAAAACTCTAGCAGTATCCTATTATGGATTTTTTAACTCTTTCACCTTGTTTTATAAGCTCACTGTAGCATTGCTGTCATTTGGACTTCAAAACTACTATCATTACCAGCCAGGAGAAGCATATTAGAGGCAAACTTAGGACAGAGTCTTAAAAATGTGCTTTTGCAATGAAAATCTTGCTTAAGACAGAATTAGTTTCCTATTACCTTAAGCAGAGAAATTATGAAAGATGTTTAAATATGAAAGTAGAAATCAGAATGAGGAAAAAGGGGAAGAAAACTTTAGGAAGGATCAAAAACTGACAAGTGTGATAAATTTTAACTTAACTTTGGGTGGTCTAGATTTATCTTCTATAACTCAGTGCAATATGTCATTGAAATACACCGAGATTTTTATGTAAGAGAGAAATTTAACCTTGTTGCAGATATTTTGTTAGTGAGGTCAGAAGTTAAAACTGTAGCATTCCTTCTTTGCTGGATTCAGGTTACATTATACTTAACAGTAACAATTCAGTTTAGACAAAGTATAAATATGAAAACAATTCTGTTATGTGCTACTAGCCTTACAAAATTTAATTTAAAACAACAAAACAAAAAAAAATCCCAGGGGGAAAAAAGATCTAACAGAAGTAGATATAAGTTCTGATAGATTAATCGAGGTTGTATTGCTCTTTCTTAAAGCTGCTCTGGCTCCCTTCTGGGAAGCTCAGGTCAAAGCTAATGGAATTCTGTCATAAGAGGCTGCTGTGCTGACATGTTCTTGGTCTCTCTCCTGCTCTTGCCAGGGTCCTCACATGCATTTACAGATCCAGATGATGCACAAAAACAGTGAAAGATAAGCCTCTGAGGAAACAGAGGGAACAACAACCTGTAGTTCTGCTAATGTCATTTCATCACTTGCTTAAATGCTTGGGTTTATTGTATAATTGAATTTGGTACCTGGTCCTCTTTAAGAAATATATATATTATTAAGTTATGCCTGGTTTTTTTTCCAGGTCTGCTAAATAGTTGGTATAAAATACGTGTTCATCTAGGATGCTTTAATCATTCAAGACCTATTTCCGTAGTTGTACTCTTATAATCAGAGTTCAATAAAGTGATTAATTTCATAGCCCTTTTTTATAAAAATGACTTGCAATGTGGAAAAATCTGATAAAATTCTTTGGTAATCACACTTTCCAGCTAAATCAATTTCAATAGTGCCTGGCTGGTGTAATATACTTCACAGAATCACAGAATCACAGAATCACAGAATTATCAAGGTTGGAAAAGACCTAAAAGATCATCTAGTCCAACCATTCACCTATTACTACTAGCTCCCACTAAACCATGTCCCTCAATACAACATCTAGTCTTTCCTTGAACACCCCCAGGGTCGGTGACTCCACCACCTCCCTGGGCAGTGCATTCCAGTGCCTGACTACCCTTTCAGAGAAGTAGTGCTTCCTAATGTCCAGCCTGAACCTCCCCTGGCGCAGCTTGATACCATTCCCTCTAGTTCTGTCGCTGTCTACACGGGAGAAGAGGCTGACCCCCAGCTCACTACAACCTCCCTTCAGGAAGTTATAGAGAGCTATAAGGTCTCCCCTGAGCCTCCTCTTCTCCAGGCTGAACAATCCCAGCTCCCTCAGTCGCTCCTCGTAAGGCCTGTGAATATCTCTTAGACTGGTCAGTGGAACATACTTGCCTTTCTCATTTGTGTTTAGCCTATGTTTCAGACCAATTTCTTTGCCTTCATACACATCCAGCCACCATATTTTATAAACATATCTATATAATATTTTAGTTGACCAGTTTGTATCAAATAGATGTCTTTCAGTTCTTGCACAGACTGGGAATGTGAATCTCATTAACTAGCCTTGAAACTCTTACCTTTAGATTAGTTCTCAAATTTTGTGACAGTATTATCCAGATCTTTTCTCTTAGACATGCAACAAGGAAAAGTATCCTGGCAGTCTGCTGACTGGCAGCTCTGAGGTTGGGATAGCTATTTGCTATTAGATAAAAAACATGCACTCCTGAAATACTCTGATGTAAGCTTGCTTAAAAGCAGCCTGGGAACTAACCTTTGCTTGGATCCTAAAGGAATTAGAATGCTGTGCCTTCTTAATAAGTTATTACAAATTTTTAAGTTACTGCCTTCTTAAGGGAAGACATTTTCAGTGCATCTGGAGAAAGCAGATAAAGTGAGTCTCCATTAGAGTCGTATCCCAGTCCTGACTTTCATGTTCTGCAGGTCTGATTTTTTTATTTATTACTTCTTTTTATCCAGGAAAGCTGTAATTCATGAAACAGTAAGAAACAATATAGGGAGGGGGAAAAAAACCCCAAAAAATGAGTGAAGTGCAACTTGGCATTAATGACAAGCTAAAACAAAATTTGCACGCACACACACACATATAAAATCTCAAAGCAAAACTTGATTTTAATCTGTGGATATATAGAAATGCACAGGAATTGCAAAATACACCTGTAATCACTGGTCAAGTTGGATAAAACAAAATTAGGAAAATTGAGTGAAGCAGCTGCTTTTGGTTGTAACTTCAACTACCAATTATATTGGCAATAATAACTGGCTGTCCATTTGCTGTTAGGACCACATTGCCCAGGTAAAATATTTCCCATACAAAATGAAATAACATAAGGAAATCTGGACATACAGCACTAAATTCATTTGAAGAGCCTGTCCCTTTTCCTTTTAGCATCTACAACTTTTACATGTACATAATGAAAATTGCAGCACCAAGTGTTTTAGTTACGATATAGCTTTGTCATCTAGAAAGTTTGCCTTTTGATACAAAAATATGTTCTTGGGCCCCAAATGTCCCTTCTTCCCTTGAAAAATAGCTTGGGTTTTCAGAGGGAAAGCAAATATCTGTTGAGAATTCACTAAACTGAAAAAGAAAAATGAGTAAGAACCATGACATTGGGATTTTCCATTAATGATTACCAAGACTTGAATTTTTCACATTTTGAGAACTACTGCTATAGATGATGAAGGAAAGTGTTTGATAAGGAAGACTGGTACATTTGTTCAATTCAAAATACAGTCTTGAAATTAAATCCTCTAAAAAGAAAGCAGAAGTTATCGTAATATATTTGAACCTTATCTTACTGACTGGAAGATCTTTTTGTCATCTGCAGAAAAGAAAATGAATTTGAAAGATTGAAATTAGCTGTTTATTTCAAGAGTACTTTATGATCAATTTTCATAATTTTCAGTCAAGTCTTCTTTTTTTTGTCTAGGGAAAAATAGCCATGATGTAGATCTAAAGATTACTTTTTTTTACATTTCATTACATACCCTAAACATTTAAGGTATCAGTTTTGTTTCACCTAATTTTAAGTGTGAAAAAACAGGCATTTGGTTTAATTTAGCAATAAAGCCTCCTCCTTATAAAAAAATTTGAGGAATATTCAGCGGGGTGATTCACCCACTTGTATTAAAAAACAACTTTAGTATAAGATGAATCACTTAATCTCTTTACACTTACTGTATAATAATTTAAAATAGTGAAGTGAAATGTGATGAATCCTACCCATGCTGACTGTCTCCATGCTCTTTTGACTAATTCATCACATACCATGCGATTAAAAATACCTCATTTAGGGGTCGGCAGACACACATGAAGCAGGTTTCTTCAAAGTGAGATTTCCTTTGCTATTTTTAGCCTAGGCTGTAATGTATGTGACCCTTTTAATCAATGATCATTAACAGCTGATCTATTTTGATCTTTTGAAACAACTTTAAAATGAATCAGTAAATTGTATTTTATGTTTCCTACGACTTTAATTTTCTTTCAATTTAAAATTCTCCACTGACTTTAATTAAACTTGCTGTAGGCTTGGAAACCTACAAAACTTTTTAATGAGCTGACTTCTTAACTTGTCATGATAAACAAATACCCTAATAATATGGGTATATGGTACACTATATATTTGATGATCTAAAATATGACTTTGAATGATACAAACACTATCTAGTTAAAGAAAATGTTTTATTAAAATAACAGTACCCTATTGCAACTACAGATAAAACATTTAAAGCAAGGCCAGTTTATATTTCACAGGAAAATAATAAAAATGAGGGCAAATCTAATCATGCTTCAGGCAATTTTCGGTTATGCTCTAACAGAATCAAAAGTATCTAAGCAGTCACTTTTGGCTTTGAACATGCATATCTGTATTTGTTCCCTTTCAGTTGTTGCTCGTGTATTATGCATCAGTGGAATCATTACATGGCATGTTGGTATTTTTAATAGTACTTCTCAAGCAAGCAAACTAATTAATCTATCAAAATTTCTGCAATATGCTGCCTTTACTTTTTCAGGTATAAAAAGCCCCATTTTTCTCACTTTACCATGGTATTAACTAATTAGCCATTTTGCTTAACTGCTGGCATTGTTTAATGATTTATCATCTTTTCTAGGTGTGAGAAATAAAATACAAAAAATTAAACAAATTATACCAAATTCATTGATGTTTTAGTCTGTGAATTTATATTCTTAAGCCTACACACTTAATTTTTTTAAACAAACAAAACTAAAAATCATGCACTTAATGGTGAATTGTGTCCCAATGGGTGGGGACTAAAACAATAATTTAGGACTCGGGGTAGATAATCAGCTGAACATCAGTTCATGAGGTGCATGGGGAGAATTTTATTAAAGAAACAAATGTGATTATGAATGTATAAATAACAAGGCTAAAGGTGTAAAATTAATGTTTTCAGCATTTGTGTTATTATCATTGGAAGTCATCAATTGGTGGTATTCATTAAAAACGGTGCTTGCATATGGCAAGGAGATTAAAAAAAGTGTTACAAGACTTTAGCAAGCATCTTTCGACAACAAGAAACTTGAGCACTGCTTTCAAATGAAAGATTAAGAGTTCTTTTGATTACTTTCTTGTTGCATGAAGGAATATACTCCAGTAAAGCAAAACATAATTTTATTTTAATTTTAAAACCATGGCATGGTCTGAAAGCATGCCTGGAAGCTGAAGCTAGACAAACTGAAACTCAAAATACTGTAATATTTTTAGTGTCATGTTGCTTATTTGTCCCTAATAGCAAGAAAGCATATAACTTGGGAACCAAATAGAAGATAAACATGTGATATGCAGGTGATCACAGAATCATAAAATGGTTTAGGTTGGAAGGGACCTCAAAGATCATCTAGTCCCAACCCTCCTGCCATGGCTAGGGACATATTTCATTCAGATGGCTCAAAGCTACATCCAACATGGCCTTGAACACTGCCAGGGTGGGGGCCTCTGCAGCTTTTCTGGGCAACCTGTGCCAGGGCATCACCACCCTCATTGTAAAAGATTTCTTCCTTATATCCAACCTAAATTTCCCCTCTTTCAGTTTAGAACTGTTTTTCCTTGTCCTGTTCCTATGGACCTGGCTAAAAATTCTCACTCATCCTGGAGCCTTCTCTTCTCCAGGATGAATAAGCCCAACTCTTTCAGCCTGGATTCACAGCAGAGGTGTTCCAGCCATCTGATCATTTTCCTGGACCTCCTCTGGACTTGCTTCAACTCACTTCAGTGTCATTCTTGCACTAGGGACTCCAGGCGGGTTCTCATGGTAGTGGAAGAAAGAGGGGGAATCACCTCCCTCGGTGAGCTGGTCGCTATTCTTTTGATGCATCCCAGGATATATTTGGCTTTTTGGACTGCAAGTGCACATTGCTAGTTCATATCTAATATTCCATCCAAGTATCCTCAAGTCCTTCTTTGCAGATCTGTTATCAATCCATTCATTCCCCTGTATGTATTGATATCAGGGATTTTCCATCCCAGGTGTAAAATCATGCACTTGGCCTTCATGAGGTTTACATGATATGCAGGCATAGAATTACAACTATATCTGTAGTCATAGACAGTAGCTCTTAGATCTTGAGGAAAAGATCAAGAGCAAGAATTCGAGGGCGGGATGACATCCACCACAGATACATCATTTATTTCCTTGCTAAAGAAACACAGATGACTAACAAGGACATGAATTACGTCCATAGATCTCCTTACTAAAGGAAAACAGATAGTTAACAAGGACATAAATTAGCTCAGACCGATAATAACACCGCAAGCTTGCATAAAACATCGCATTCCAGATAAGGGGACCACCACTCATATTCCGAAGACATTTGACCACAGTCTTGGGAAGGATCTACACAAGCGCCAAGGCCCACGTATCATTACATGTGCCCTGAAAGAACATAAAAATAAAATACCTCCACACATAAGCACATGTGGAGAGATGATTTTCAGGAAGCATCAGCAGAATTTGCCAGAAACTGGTAGATAAGACACCTGGAAATAGGATGGGTGGTCTGTGAAGGACTTGGCTGTTCAGTGGGATAGAACATGTACCTTGTGCTTAGTTGGACAAGGCTGGGAAAACTGATGCATTTCCCCACCAATTGAATTTTGTAACAATGATCAGACTTCTACCTAAGGGGCAAACTCTAATCCATAGTTACAGATTTTGGGCAGGACTCACATGACAAAATACTCTGGTATTTGTCAGGCAGAACATCACCCTTCTTTTGGTAATTGGTACTCTTACTTTGTTCTATGTTATGAGTTTCTTAGGGAATTTTTGTTTCACATGCTTACAAAATGTTCCCCAGTGACTTATACTTTCAGCAGAAAGTTGCTCTAGTGGGAGAAAATTATATTTTAAATTTCACTTCTGTTTTTAGACATGTTTTCAACACGATATCTCTAGCTAAAAGAGAAGAATGGAGTGCATGCCATACATCACATCTCAAGCCTGGTAGATCATTTCAATAGATGCATCCCAGCTATCAAAATATGCTTCAATTGTTATAAATTTAAAGTGAATTAATTTAACTAGATTAAATCAATTACGAGCAGATTAAGTAAGGCTTAGCCATCCATTTGTTCATTTCCATTCATCAGCAGTTGACGTAAATCCACAGTAAATTTGCTGTGTGTAGGATAAATGCATTACAATTTTACTAATTTGTTCTTCAATCCCATTTGTTGCTTTTTTTTTTTTTAAGGTAGACAAAGACAAATCAAAGTTTGAGCTTGAGTTACTTCTGTGTAATAAAAATGTGAGCACAATGAACTATCTTCCTGCATCTTGCCTTGAGACACCAGGGAGAATAATTTAAGGAGTCATTAGTGTTTGAAATTAATTAGGCAAACCCAATCCCTCCTTTCAGTAGGATTACATTTTGTCACCGGAATCCTTTCTGAAAATGTTATTTCAGACTCTGAAATATTCATCCTGAGTAAGAGGCATAATCCCTTAATTTTACTTTTTTTATGGCATAGGTTCTGTATGTGCAAGGGATTACAGAAATGTGGGGAGTGGGCAATTACCTGACTTCCTTGGGTAGAAATCTAGGTATGTTAAACTTAGCAGTTTTCATGGTAAAACTTGTGCACCATCTGTTTTAATACAATAGATAAAACCAAATCAGACTACCCCACCATAATATGGCTAGGATAGATACATGTGTTCAGCAAGAACAAATGAAAATTGATGTTAGTGTCTCTCTTGCTATTTTCTATTTGCTTGATTTGTAAATATTTTATGGGGAAAAGTAATTTTCAATACTATTTTAAAGCACCACAGTTAAATGTCTTCTTATGATACTTTTGAAAGTATAATACTTACATGAGAACATGTCATGCTTTTGCCCCACCCAGCAACTAAGCATCACACAGCCACTTGCTCACTCTCCTTGTAGTGGGGTGGGGGAGAGAATTGGAAGAGTAAAAGAACATTTGTGGTGTGACATAAAGATGGTTTAATAAATAAATCAAAACAAAGCAAAGCAAAGCAAGGAATTAATTCACCACTTCTCATCAGCAGGTTGGTGTTCAGCCATCTCCAGGAAAGCAGGACTCAATCACATGTATTGGTTATTTGGGAAGACAAACATCGTCACTCTGAATGTTTGTGTATGCATGTTCATTCTTCTTCCCCCACCTTTATATGCTGAGCATACCAGCATATAGTATGGGATATCCCTTTTGTCATTTGGGATCAGCTGTCACAGCTATGTCCCCTCCCAACTCCTTGTGCACCCCCAGCTTCCTCACTAGTCGGGTGGTGTGAGGAGCAGAAAAGGACTTGGTTCTGTGTAAACATTGTCCAGGAGTAACAAAAACTCACATATCACAATTTCTGTATTCAGGTAAACTTCTGGTGGAATAAGACAGCTTTATTGGTTTAATTTTTCCATTATAATAATGCTTGGGAAATGATAACTATTCAAAACCCTACTGTGTGTGTTGTATCACTCATGTTATCAGGCACTGGGACAGGTCGAGTCACCATCCCTGGTGGTATTTAAAAGACATGGCAACTAGGGACATAGTTTTGTGATGGACTGGGCAATGCTAGGTTAATGGTTGGACTTGATGATCTTAAAGGTCTTTTCCAACATCAACAACTGTATTATTCTGTGTTTTTATAGTAAAATCTTGAATATATTTTTCTGTCTTGCGTTAATTTTTTGAATGCATTTGGTTCATTTTGTCGTAGAATCATAGAATATCCTGAGTTTGAAGGGACCCATAAGGATCATCAAGTCCAACTCCTGGCTCCACACAGGGCCGGCCAAGTCAGAGCATGTGACTGAGTGCATCCTCCAGATGCTTCTTGAACTCAGTAAAGCACGATGCTGTGATCACTTCCCTAGGGACCCTGTTCCAGTGCCCAATCACCCTCTCAGTAAAGAACTTTTTCCTACCAACCAACCTAAACTTCCCCTGTTGCAGCTTCATGCCGTTCCCTCAGGTTCTGTCTCTGGTCACCAAAGAGAAGAGATCGGCTCCTGCCCCTTCACTCCCCCTTGTCAGGAAGCCATAGACAGTGATGAAGTCTCCCCTCAGCCTCCTCTTCTCCAGGCTGTACAAACCAAGGGACTTCAGTCTCTACTTGTAAGACTTCCCCACAAGATCCTTCACCATCCTCATTGTCCCTCCTCTGGACACTCTCCAATATTTTTGTGTCCCTCTTGTACTGTGGTACCCAAAACTGAGGTGAGGCTGCACTTAGCGCAGTGTGGAGCAGGACAGTCACCTCTCTGGACCAGATGGCCACGCTTGTTACACCCCAGGACACAGTTGGCCATCGTGGTCGCCTGGGCACACTGCTGACTCATGTTTAACTTGCTGTCACCGAAGACCCCCAAAATCCCTCTCAGCGTGGCTGGCCTCCAGTGTCTGATCCCCCAGTCTGTATGTGCAGCCAGGGTTGCCCCTTCCCAGGTGCAGATTCCGGCACTTGCCCTTGTTAAAATTCTTGTGGTTGATCTAGAGAAATCTTTTATCTGTCAAGGTATGTGCAGATCAATGAAATGGGCTGTTAATCAGCATGATATAGACTGCACAGAAGTCTCAGTCATATATATATGCACACAGTTTCCTCTTCTTTGCATTGAAACTGAAGTGCCTCTTATTCCCAGTATAGTTCTCTTTGAAAGCTCCAGGCAAGCATGTTTGTTCTTTCTCCTGCTATTGACATTATGAGAAAAAATCATTAGCTTATTTGGTAAGCCCTGGAAAACACAGTCTAAGGAATGTCAGTGTGTCCCTTCTTACACTCACAGATAAAGTCCACAGGATGTCTTTGAAACTGTAGTCAATAAGCAAAAGGATGTCTCGGTACTGCTATCCCTGCAGAATCCCTTTGCAATCAGGAAGTAGGTAGTAAAGTTTAATGAACCACCATTTTGAATTTTGAAGCCTATCTAACTTGGATTAATTTGATTAACCTTTGTTTACAAGTTTTTATGTGCTTATTTCTGCCATTTAGTGTGCTGACTGTAAAAGATAATATCAAAGATTATTTTGTTTGTACTTTAAAAAATTCATCTGACCTTCATAAATATGTCCTGTGTTTGTGTATTTATTTCTACATTTGTTATTTCACTGGACTTGGAAAACAGACCCTTGTATTTCTCAATTTTGAATTGAATGGTGTTCCTCTGGGGTCGGTACTGGCACCAACGCTGTGTAACATCTTAGTCAGTAACATGGACAGTGGGATTGAGTACACCCTCAGCAAGTTTGCCGACTCCACCAAGCTGTGTGGTGCAGTTGACATGCTGGGGGGCGGGGGAAAGATGCAATCCAGAGTGACCTTGACAGGCTGGAGAGGTGGGCCTGTGCAAACTGCATGAATTTCAACAAGGCCAAGTGCCATTCAGTGATTCTATAAGATTAAAATTATTAATGTATACTTTTCTTAAGCTGAAGCAGGATTTTTTTTAGGCACTTTTGATATCTTGCACACCACCAGCAGCGTAAAAATTGCATAATGTTTTATTTATTTCTTGCAGAAATATGGTACATACGATATTAATATGGAGTGGGTTAATGTAATAGGTCATAACAAGCAGCTTTAATGGTTCATTAATACATTCCTTGGGGCGGTTAGGAGGCCAAATAAATGGAGTTTCAGGACTTTGAACACCAAAGGTGTATACTAATGTTCTGTTAAAATTTCACACAAGGTGCATAATGGTTCCAAAATTGGTAATAAGTAAATAGCTGAAGGTTTAGCTACTGTGTATAGTTCAAGAAAGCTGCCAAGGTTTATTCTGCTTACTCCAAGGTTAGCTCAACCTTTAGTCCTGTCATTTGGTCTAGAAATGTGAAGATGTGGTTTGTTTGATTGTTTTCTGAGGTCTCCAACAGATATGCTTTGATGTGAAAAAACATTACAACAAAATATCTTGCCATGTCAGGATTGAATATTTAGCACTCATGTTTTTAATTTTTTTATTAATATAATGCCAAGCATCGAACCTCAACTGAATTTGATTTCTTTGTCTTTAAATGTATCGAGTTTTATATTAATTGATGTTATCTTAACACTTTTTTTTTTAATTCAGAAGCCTTTACACCGGAGAAAATCTATTAAAATTTTCAATGAAAAGCCACAAAAATATTTTCATTCTAAAAAAATTGGTTGATAGCTTTCATAATAAAATATTTTTGCTTAACACTATTTTTAAGTTCTGGTATGAAGAGTCATTTGATAGACATTTCATTGTCTTTAAAAATATTTACTACTCGAGTTTTTAAAAAGATTATAAGAAATAACAGTAAAGATGAATTTGGTAATAACATATCCTAAGTTCAAATCGGCTTGCATTATTTATATTGCACTACGAGACTCAGAGAAACTTATAGTTTAAATATACTGCTAAATAATAATTTTTTACTATGATACCAAGGGATTCTGGAGTATTTAATTTGGTATATTAACATGAAAATTGCATTATAGTTTAAAAACAAATGGTGAAATCTATTCAGCAGAAGTAAATGACAAAGATACCTTAGTTATTGAGTTTTGACCTAGAAGAAAGAAACAGTCTGCATGAACACTGGGGGATTATTTACATAAGCAGAATCAGATTAATTGTACAGGACTTGGAGTCTAATGCCTGCAACATATGACAGGTGAGATGTACTGCTGCAGGTGGTAAAGACTGTGTTTTCATATTTTACCATGCATCACTGATTAGATTTAGATCACTGTATTAGAAGATTATCATTATAGACTCACATGAATAGCCTGATGCTTTATTTGTGGTGTTTTGAATAATTATCCTGCTCTTCTAAATGTTGTTCATTACTTCACGTTCTTAATCCGGGAATGGATGGTGTGCAGGTGGAGTTTAGCTACCATGCACATTTTGACTGGAGCAAATTAGGATCTTCCTTCATGGAGTTTATTGTAGCTGTAGGGAACCTCTAGGAAAATAAGTCTGAAACCTTTTTAATGTGTTGGATTGTATCTATAAAAAAAATCTTCTCAATGACCTGGCAAATTTAAGCGCCTTTTCGCAAAATACAAGAAGAGGGAGTTTGTTTTGGTTTGCTTTTTAACTTTGCTTTTATAGTTAAACATAGGGACACAAATTGTAACTATGACACTGTGTCTAAACTGTTTGCTGGACAGATTTTTGAAAGAGTCACGAGTGATCTATCAGAAATTATTAGCTTTGCTTTGCTCAGTGAAACACCATTCCTCATTCATGTAAATGAGTCTATCAGTTTATCAGCTACTGGAAATCAGTTTATTTGGATGAATTTCAGGAGAACATGTCTCTCAAGAAACCAGCTCATGATTTTGGTGATTACCTATATTTATTCGTGTATTTATTCAAGAACTGTTTATGAAGTTAAACTCTACCCCATGATGTGATTTTGATATTCTGATAAAGAGCCATCCTAAAGAAAAACACCCAACAAATTAAAGCAGAGTATAAAAGGAATGCAGTGATAAGAACAGGATTTTATAATCTTAAAATACAAAAGTGTCACAGTGAGAAAGAGTGAAAGCAGCAGGAGGACAAATTTGAAATATCATATGACAGCTATGAGGGACAATCTTGCATAATCATCAGGTGAGACTTCTCCAGCTGAACCTTGGCATGTGAATGCATATACTCTGATTGCAAGGAGAGAGGTGAAAATTCTGAGTCTGGCACCTGTAGACCTGGAGAATTCACACTGATTGCAAGAAAACCTGTAAGACCTGCAGAACTGCGTGTAATGCTTTCAGATGTCAGAGTGCAGGTGAGAACACACCACGGAGCTTTAGGATTTTGTTGAATATAAACTGGCAGGTAGTTGGAGGCAAGTAGCAATATCTGTGGTATTGTCAGCTGCAGGAACAGAAAGGCTAATTAACTGGTTAATTTATGTGGTGCTGACAGAATACCTTTCCCTAGTGGCAACAGGCACCAATTTTTGTTTATTTGCTGTGAGTAGCTCTGATCATGGTACCATAGCCAGAGGTCTTGCTGGATGATTAAATCTTTGCCTTAGAGCTGTACTGTAAAAATCTGACAGAGCTGGCAGGGGCCCAACTACTTTAAAGTCTTTCAGGTAACCAAACAGGAGATTCTAGCAGGCCCGGGGTCCAGGGCAGTAAGGATGCTGTGACAGTAGCAGTTCTGGGAACAAACCACACACAAACATGAGAGTAAGCAACAGGATGGAGAAGGGCCTTCTGCTATGGTATACATACTGCACATTAACGGTTGAACATCAAAGGACAGTAGAAGCTGTGACCAACCAAACAATATTTTACTTGGGAAGCTTAATTCTTGCTAAGGCTAGGTATAGAAGTTTCAACAGTTAAGTAACATCTGTGACATCCAAGTGAGGAAGCCATCATGAACCAGTAGGAAGGTGTCATCTACTGCTTCACTGAGGTTAAGTCTTGTGCTGGAGAGGCCTGTCAGGACTCCCGGACATCTTTTTCTAAAAGAAACCTGTATGGACAACTCTTCAAAGGCATACTTTTTAGGAGCCAAATCCTTTCCCACCTAGGTTCAGGTGCTTGATTTGAGGATTTAGGGAGATAGTGAAGAGATCATATATCTCATCTGACATTTTGGGGAAGATTTAAAAAAAAAGTAATCGTTTGGCCTCTGTTTTTCTACAGTAAATTACTTTAATGAGAGATAATTATAGGCTTTAAGAGTATGTTTTCAGACAGGGATGTGAGAGGAGGAAAGAAGTCAGCAGCTTTTATAATAGCATGGAGCATTATTATAAGATGTTTTCAATCCAATCAGCCAGTTAAGAACTCATTAAAACTGTTTTAATAGAGCTTTTTCTTTTTCAACATAGGTGTCAGTAAATGCCCTTCGAAGAGTGAAATTTCTGTAAATACTGAGAGGCATAATTCCAAATAGTGATGTATATAGCCATCGTGGATGATACAGATGATACACAGCGTGTGGTGGAGGTCATGGCTTGCTCTCATAGGTTTCATGAGGTGGAGAGGAGTTGTGTAGGTGGTTGATAAAGAAAGCAAAGAGTAAAATGGCTGTAAGGATTTATCATGGACTGTACAGTGGAAAGCAGTTTGTGAGGGGATGTTTTATTTCACTGTGACTTCTTTGAGCACCGAAGATACACCAGAGCTGTGACATGGAGCTTGCTGAACCTGATCCAGCAGGTGTTAAAGCTGTGCTGGTTGTGAATGTTGTGCTGCTATACAATGCACTATGCTATGTGGGCATGCTGGCTTCTCTGAAGTAGCTCAGGGGATCCCTTCATGCAGCCCTTCCTGCCTAGATGTGTTGGTAGAATCAGCTATAAATATGAGCTACTATTTTCTTGGGCTGTTAGAAATAACAAGAAGGTCAAATGTCTTTCATGAAAATAGGATTTGATGTTCAATACTTATTTATTTAATTTACTAAGATTGCAACTACATGCTTCATATAATGAAGTTTGTCCTTAAAAAGAAAAGGTTTCAGATAACTTCAGGTTTCAGAGGTAAATCTGAAAAGGTAATCTGAAAAAGCTTTGTAATATTTTTGTGAATATGAAATCACCTTTTTGTTTCTCTGATTTTACTGAGTGATAAAGTCATTGTTCTAAGGGCATGTGATATGTATCAGTATCTGAATGGGTTGAACTGCAGCTGAAATCTGACAGACCGTGGTAAAAGCACAGTATTCTTTCTGTGTGCAATTTTTGAAAGTCGTTGGCAGTTTTTGCAAGATCAGCATCTAAAATCTTGTCCTTGTAAGGATTTAGTAGGGAATTAGTCTGTAAATCATCTTTTTATGAAATCGGTCAATGTGATTAAAAGCCTCAAATACCAGTCACATTGAGAGTGTTAGCTGAAGTTTACACAACGGGATGGACAAATCCTAAATCTTCAGCTCTTTGGACTCAACATTACCTATGTGGATGCAATTGTGACTGTAGCTTATGCAAGTTGGAATAATTAGCGCAGGCTGTGTCCCATTGCATTTGCTCAGGTTATGATAAGCAGAGATACCCACTATCACATATTCTTTTATTGTCTTTTAAATCACACCGAAATTTGGGCCAAATATTTTTTTTTTTTAAGGGAATTGTGTCTGTTCTGAAGGTTGCAGAGGCAAATATTGATTTTTACCATTACAAGGTACAGAAGTCCAATTTCCTAACAAGGAACTAGCAAAAGGAAATGAAAACCTATACAAGACCTTTTCCAATTTCTGTCTGTCAGATACCTGGCAAACAGAAATTGCATATTGCACATACCTAGTGCAATAACAATATAGTACAGCGTTTCCTTTAACCACCTGCAGGAATGATCAAAGTTATTTTAAGCAGGTAGAGCTACAATTGGCGAATTAGTCTTATTATGTAGTCTTTGAATTACTTCATGGTAGCAGTTAAATCTTCATATTGCGGTATAGTTATCAGTGAAAACATAAGATTTTCTGACATATTTAAAATAACAAACTTGGGCATAATGATTAGTAAGCATACAGGGCTCTAATCTGTGGCCATTCAAACATCTGGGAAGATTCTGCTTACATTAAATACCTGAGATAACCAATGGCTATATGAATCCAAATTAATGCATTGAATGTAGGTACTAGACTTTTCATTATGAATGACTTTTAAATGTTGTAATCTTAGAGCTTGGACACCTGGGCATAATCACATGAATCTGATAACCCAACCAACACTTTCTCCAAGTCCTTCTTAAAAAATTATTTTCACATATGGTGAATAATACCAGGAGTAAGATGGTCTTAGTTTTCTCGTTTGGGATTTTTTTCCTTCTTTTCTTCTTGCTGGTGTGTCGTGTCTTTTTTTTTTTTTTTTTTTTTTTTTTTTTTTTTTTAACCAGTATTTCTGGATTCAGCCCTCTGGACAGATAATGCGTTTTGTCAACTCAAGATGTATGACTTCATCTCTAGGCAATTCAACAGGTCCCTGCACTCTATGAGCATCTGATAGGCCTACTGACCTTTAAATCAGATTAAAAGTACCCTTTGTCATAAGCATATAATCAGGATAGTGTCGTTACTGTGGTTGAACATGAGTTGAAGAAAAATGGTATCTGCTTTGGTTGCCCCACTATAAAAAGGGCATCTTCTTTTAGGATTTAGACCCAAACCAGTGTTAAAAGCCTTGTTAACTCTGGAAAAAGAAAAGGATGTGGATTTATTTTTTTATGTTACTCTTGTTGCATACATTTATTTTAGAAATTTTGTGCCAAACACATTTATAAAATCTCTTTTTTTGTTTCTGCAGTTACCAAACTGTTATCTTGTTTCCAGAATGCAAATCAGTTGCAAACCTGATTTATCTAACTAGTTAAACAGCATTTATGTCTGTGTTATGATACTGAAGGAAGAAGTCGGCATTATTTGATGAATATGTCTCCTAATTATTACATATTTTAGTTTTGTAGGGAAGATAATGATAAGATTATAAGGTTTTATTGCTTACAATTACTAGTAATTCCAATACTATGAACTCAGATGTCTTGAGTCAGGCCCCTAAAGAAGTCTTTAAATATTAAGATTAAAAATGCTCTTGGAGCAATTCTTTTGTGACATATTTTTTTTTTCTTTTTAATAACAGATTTGCTGTATATGAAAGTTTATCTCATAGCCCTGAGGATTCACAATTTTTAAAGAACGCTAAAAAGATTCTTCCATTTATACATTAACCTAATCTCTGGAATCCAAAAAGAAGTTTTGAAACATTAGCCATAAAATTTCAGTAGTGCTAAAAATGTTATTGGTTGATAGATCTACTTGTAATTTTTGGAAGGTGAATTTCTCATAGCAGTAGACAAGACTGAGATGTACAGTGTCAAGCTTTACTGCATCAGCAATATGGCCTAAGTTATTCACTAACATTAATACAGAACAACTGTACATGGAAAAATGTGTTAATGAAGTATACTCATCATCAGTCTCCTTGAACAGAGAGATCATACAAATTTGTTATGCTGTTAAAAAATTATGTTTATTTGTCTTCAATAAAAACAAATTACTTCCCCAGATATCTGCAGCTCCTAATATGCTCGAAGTAAACAGGTGGATAATCTTTTATCCTAAGGAAGAGTCAGTGAAACAAAAATGAGTTTTACTCTTTCAAAACAGCCATAAAGGTATAAACTTAATATAGACATTGCTATATAAATTTCCAAAATGTTCAAAAGGAAATTTTCCATGGATTGACCTCCTGGAAGGTCAGTATGATCTCTAAAGTAGGGTCTTTAAGAAGAGGGAAGTGTGGGAGTGAGGATATAGTTTATAAGTATATTAAATGACTTCACTTCCAAATTTAAGTCAGTTTTTCAGTAAGGCTGTGACCCTTAGACTGCTTGTAAAACATTGTAAATTAAAATTACTTCTTAAATGTTTTATAGATATGGCATTAATTTTGTTCTGTGTTTTTGGAGATTAATAGCTCTACAATTACCCAAAATAACCATGGCAACAGAGTAAATTTTCACTGGGCACCAGTTACTCACTAATGGTTGCTGTAATTACAAAGAAACAAGATAATAAAAACTCAGAGATTATTTGTTATCCTTGACTTCAAGACATTAATTATTGCCATGAAGAGTTGAAGGACTGAGGTATTTCAAACATTTTTTCCTTGGTGCAGCACATCAAACTTCTCAGTAACTGCTTTGTAGTCTACCTTCTTTTTTTTGGCACAAGGTAATGCTTTAATGAATAACGTAGTAATTTTTTGTGAATTGTATTAGACTGTTTTGCATTCTAGAAACATCAAACAGTAAGACATGACAAGGTCATGAAGGCAAAATAACATTACCTTGGATACTTTGGAAAATCTAAAGCTGTGATTTAGGCAGGGACGTCTCTTCTTGATGCCTGTCTCCAAATTTTTTGTGATAACTGAAGCATGACCTGAAGCTCTGTGTGTGTGTATGCATGCATGCATGCTTGTATGAGTTCATTTTCAATGCAGATTCTACAAAAGAAATAGTGCTGCAAAATCAGATATTGATATTTCCTACTTCCTCTTTGGAGCTGTGTGGTCTCTAAACATCAGAGTTTAAGCCCCAGCTGAAGCACTGGAAGCCTTTTGTGGTACTTGTCAACTGACAAAATCAATGCTAGATATCTCCCCAATATAGTTTTAACCTGCTTAATTATTTTAATTATCACACAGCTTATTACACTCAGGAAACAACAGGAAATAGATTAATGTCAAACGGGATCTTGTTCAGCAAGATGAACCAACCCTATGGTTGGCTGACAGTGCACTGGTCGTACTAAGCTGCATGTGAAGGAAAATGTTAAGTGAAGTTGGATTAGACAGAGAAGAAAATGTCATTTATGTTTCAGGTGTCTAGTAACTGAATGTTAATGGACTAATGTCTATGACATGACAGTCCCAATGAAAGAGAGTTAAAGATGCATGTACACCTATGTTTGAGAAATCTTAAATTATCTGTGTGCTTTCAGAGCATCCTCGTAGTTTATGACTTTTGGCTGTGGGTATGTCTGTTGGGTGGGTTTTTTTCTTGGTAAATCAAGTACACTTTGTATAAGCCTTAGATGGGAAATTCTATAGTTCCTTTGTTTTCTTTGTAAGCCATTGTTTCACTGTGATTATGTGACAGTGTTTTTCTTTTTGCTCCCAGTTCATTTTTATTCGAGCAAGATTCAATTTCTGGAAAAAAGAATGAAGGCTTGGACATGAAATACCACAATCATTACTTGTCACTTAACATGATGAATCACTTCTTCATATCTGAGAACTGTGACCGTGGTCTAGGTTACCTAAGGGAGTGACTATTACCCTTCCCCTCTGATTCCAAACTTAGTATTTTAAAATATCAGAGTGGAAAAGCAGCTCATGACAGAAGCTGTGTCAAAGCCCAGCCACCTGCTTCAGTACAGGTAGTGACCTTAGTACTGAGTAACTCCATAAAGCTGTACTTTGCTGATCAGAGAGCTTATCAGGTGAAGACTTCAAGAGATGAGCCTGGAGACAGGGACAGAATCTCAAATAAAAGCTCTGCTGGAGTTGGGACAGAAGTCCCTGTACTGGGGATGATGCCTGTTAGCAGGATCATTTACCTCCTTTCCCATTTTGATGCCATTTTTAACAATTACTTTGAAGACAGTAGTTACTTTTCTTCTCCAGGATGCTGCCTTGCTCCCCAGGCAACTACCACATGTGGCAAAGCACTTTTATTTGCCTCCCATCACTATTAGTACAGAAGAGCTGCTTGAGGAGCTGAACAAACTCCCAAAACTTCTGTCCAACAGCAGCTGGAAGTACAGATGGCTCTTCAGATACTCCCTTTTTCTGCAGCTGTCCCTTGCAGTTTAACCAGTTCCTGAGCATCACAGTTTCTGTATTGATTCCTGTAGTAATGTGTGAGTCTCTGATGCCCTTCCTTGTATCAGCCCCACCTCTATTTAGGCAGGGGTTTCACTTTGTTCCACATCTCCTTTCCCTCGCAAGGTTCCATACCAGAGGAATTGTTCTCGAGTGGAAAGGGAAGAAATCTTTCTTTCTGAGCCTGTACAGACACTCACAATTTACTGATATTCACTAAAGTTGTTTCTTTATCAGAAACACTTTATCATAGTGTCTTTTGGCTTCCAAATTCCACAGAGGTGTGTAAGTGTCTTCTTGGAACGTTCTCATCCTCGCTTGATGTAAATGCTCAAACGGGAGCTTGAAGAGGGAGAGCTATAACTCATCTCTGCTTTCCCATATTCAGTAAGTGCAAGCTGATGAGAAAAGTCTGGTAACATCTGAAAAATGCTCTGTCAATTGTCAGCTTGACAGGCTCTTAGCTGAAAAGTTTCAGAGGGCCAAAAGTGAGATATGGAGTAGAAATTATGTTGCAAGCATACGTTTTAGCAGAACTGAGCAGAATTGCTTGTTCCAGATGAAATAAACTAATTATCAAAGCAAAAAAAGGATGACCCTTAAAAACCAGAATTTCACACAAAACTTTGGCCAGAAGTCCTGAGAAGGTTAGAATAGCAGAGAGGGAGACAGAGAAAAGAATAATTATACTTGCATCTATTGGAATAAGAACACTGCTGCAGAATTATGTATCAACATTAATATAGAAAGGGAACAGAGTTTGTGGGTTTTTTTTTTTCCTTCTATAATACAGTGTCCCAGTTAGGACTTACCTGGGTAGGACCTGATGAACATGGCAGGTGACCCCAGTGGGAGTCTTGTGTAATCAGTGACAGAGGTCTGTAGTACTGAAGTTAAATACTTCTTTCTGGAACTAGTAAAACAAAAGCAAAGAAAGAAAGAAAGAAAGATAGCACTGTATAGCTACAGCTATATACAGGAAGAGGTGTGGCCATTTTTTGCCTGTAAAATCCCAAGAATGGAAATAAATTATATGAAGACCCTTTTTAAACTGGGTATCTATTGTATGGTTGTGTTGCTGGGGACTGGAGGTGATTGTGATTCTGTAGAGAAACGCAATTCTACTTGTATTCATTTTGGCAATACTGAAACTAATTACTTGCTGTTATATTAATGGTAAAGATTCCTCACACTGTAACTCCGACTTACTTTCCAGCATATGTGTAAGCTATCTTTCTTTTTATTTTTAATTTTCTTATGGGAATGATAACCATGAACTCTACTCCAAAGGATTACAAGAAATGTGCTTGCCATTATTGGCACAGCATAATATATGTAAAAAGAAAAAATGCCCAAAAACATTTTAAAAAAATATTAACATATATTTTATAGCATTAAAATAAACATTTACCACCAAAGAACATTTGATAATGTTCAGTTTATAATATCACACAAACAGAACTTTATGCACTTAACATGTTTATATAGTTGTTACCCCACAAAACCTGCCCAGCCTCTTAGATCTTCCTCTTCCAGTAGAAGCTGTTAGCTTGTACTAGATAATGTCATACCACCCTGCTATGATTTTAGTATGTTACTAGTGTAGTATTTATCTTTCAGTTGAACTTTTTGTCATGTGTTGATTTTTTAAAGGATTGAGTTACGTGTCCCCATTGCATACAATATCTGTTCCCAGAGCCTGTTGGCTTTTTTTGACTTACTGGGTTCTTCAGCAGCAGAACTTAACCAATCTTCTCTGTCACACAATGCATTCTGTAGATTTTAAGATGAAACCTACCTCTATGGATTTTCAGAGCACGGCATCAAAGCAGGCTGGATTATTCCAAGTGTGCTGGCAGTGCTGAGTTTTTTGGCTACATGTAGGGAATGGCAAGATTTTTCTCTCATTCCCTGCCTCCTTTCTTCTCCCCACACGCCCCTCCCAATCTACTCTGATGTCATTGCGTGGATGGGGCTGTCCCTTTTCCAGAGGTGAATGGAACAAAGCTAAGGTGGCAGGGAAGGTCTAAAGGGGCTAATTTTCTGTTCCTTAATAGCTCCTACCTCATCAGAATCTCCTTCTTCACACTTCTTTCCTAGGACTGGTGGGCATTTCTGCCAGTACCATGGTGCTAATGCCTGTTTTGCTTCAGCACCTACCTGTGGAGAAGCTCATCTGCATCACCTATCCCTCCCAGTTAGCCCTGGAGTAAGAAAAGTCACTCACACAGCATTTCCCCACCTTTGGGAGGAGAGGTGAAGGTAGAGGCATAACCTTGCTATGCAGAGGGGAACAAGATCATCCCAGGCTGTGAAATATAAAACTGCCTTCACAATACTGCGTCACTGTATCAGTACTAGCGTCCAGCAATTTTAGTTCTTTATCTGTTGGGATATGAAGTTTAATCTGTGATGTAGTTGTTTTATAGGTGTACTTATCTGTTAGCAAATTCAAGGTGCTATAAAAAGAGGAGCTAGAGTTCTGACCTTTTATACTCTGGAGCAAGTATTACTTGTTACAAGATATGATCAAAAATTTCACCAGTGTAGTACATGTGCTGAGAGTGGCCAATAGCAGATGCTTGGGGAAAGAATGTAGGAAAAAAAGATAATTTTCTCCTGTGTATTCTTCTTGCACTTAGTAGCTGTAGGACTGCATTAATCAGAGTTGCATCTAGACCATTGCTTTTAATAGCAACTGATAGACATACTGATGAATGATGAGGCAATTTGTGTTGGTTTTTTTTTTTTTTTAATATGCCTATACTGTTGTCTGCAATCACTCTGTCTCATCTTCAGATTTTACTCATTTGAGGTTAAGTTTTATGAGACACCATGTCTCTCTGCTTTCTGTAGCAAGAAGTTCTGATACGTTCTGGAAGGAAAAAAAATATTACTTGATTCTTGTTATTTTAAATACCATGGACTCATGATATCTGCCCTGACTGATGTTCTCTTGCAGGGGTGGAATGAGCTGTTCCTGTCACAGAAGTACTATTTCTAATCATTTACCATAGTAAGGACAAAGACATCAAATAAATTACACCCAGCTCTGCAGAATCACAACTAAAGTTCTTGTCCAACAGCTTCAATAATATAAAGTTATACTGCCAGACCTGGAATTGATGTGTATTAGTTTATTTTAATACCAAATTCTTTACTTTCTCTGTGAACTTTGTAGTGGGTACCATCATAATTTATATCACATATGCCCTAAATCTGTATATTATTCATTTCTTGTAGCACTCTCAGTTTCCCTGTAGTTGTATTTTGTGCATTCATACATGAACAACCAGAATCTGCTCCCTGGTAAGTAAGATAAATTGCTTAAACATGGGCATTGAATGCCATTTCAGATACTCCAGGGTATCCATCTGGCTTCCAGCTGCTGCCTCAGAAAGGCACAAGTTCTCTGTCATATGCATATTCTGCATATCTGTGTGGATGTCTCCAGTGTCTTAGGATATTTAAAATGTTGGCATGTCTGCAGCGACTGGATGCAGTCCTGTTTTATCGTCCCAATCTTGAATTGAGACATTTACAGTAAGCATAAAGAGAAGCCTATTCAGATTTGAATAGGTGTAAGACATTTGTTATTTTAGTAACTGGATAGCTCATTGTTTGAAAATGTCTGCTGTGTGGAGATTGAGAAGGTAATGGCTCCATTTATCACAAATCTTATGTTGTTTGATACTGTGTGTATACCTCCTCTGTCTGCCAGCACACAAATTAATTTTTGCTAGCTCTGATAAGTTGTTTATAATTCTCTGGTATCCCCTCCAAAACATCAAAGGTTTTAACAGCTTGTATTTACTCTTTCCATTTATTTGATTTTAAACTTCTATTTCATTTGTCTCATTGAAATACTTATCAGTGACTAATTTCTTGTTTAATTTCACGGATGCATTCTTTTTCTCTGGGAACCTGCAGTACTGAAAGTTCAAATGGCTACTCTCCCTCTTTCTAGTTTTATGAGAACAATTTAATTCATGTACATCTCTGTAGTACTTTTTTTTCTTGTTTTAACAGCTAATTGAAATGAAATGCTAATTAAAAAAATAATCGGAACACCCAACTCTAGCACTTGAAACTAATTGCATAAATTAATGAAATAAGTGTTGAACTTACATATCTGAGGAGCCCTCCAGTAAAGCCACATCCTAGCAGATGGTGCATGCTGAAGTTTTTGATATGCAACAGTTAGCTGTATTACAGTGTACCATAAATGACTTGACTTCATCTTACCTAAAGATACCCTTGAAGCCACGCTGACTGCATTAAGATTCATAACAGATAAACAGCCTCTGTGGAGAACCTTGAAGGATGAAGACTTAGCTTAAGTAATCACAGAATCACAGAATGGCCTGTGTTGGAATGGACCCCAAGGATCACAGAGTTCCAACCCCCCTGCCACAGATGGGGTCAACAACCTCCAGGCCTGGATCTACACAAGGTTGCCCAGGGCCCCATCCAACCTGGCCTTCAACACCTCCAGGGATGGGGCATCCACCACCTCTCTGGGCAGCCTGTTCCAGCACCTTACCACTCTCTCTGTAAAATACTTACCCCTAATATCTAACCAAAACCTTCCCACCTTTAGCTTTAATCCATTCCCCCTTGTCCTGCCATTGTCTACCCTTTTAAAAAGTTGATTTCCCTCCTGTTTGTCTGCTCCCTTCAGGTAGTGGAAGGCTGCAATGAGTTCCCCCCGCAGCTTTCTCTTCTCTAGGCTGAACAAGCTCAGCTCCCTCAGCTTCTATGTGTAGGGGAGGTGCTCCAGCCCTCTAATCATCTTTGTGGCCCTCCTCTGAACCCTCTCCAGCAGTTCCACATCTTTCTTATATTGGAGCCCCAGATCTGGACACAGTACTCCAGATGGGGCCTCATGAGTACAGAGTAGAGAGAGACAATCACCTCCTTGTCCCGCTGGCCACCCCTCTTCTGATGGAGCCCAGGATACCATTGGCCTCCTGAGCTGCAAGAGCACACTGCTGGCTCATGTTAAGTTTCTCATCCACCAGAACCCCAGGTTCTTCTCAGCAGGGCTACTCTCAAGGAGCTTTTCTCCCAGTCTGTATCTATGTCTGGGATTCAGCCGGCCCATGTGCAACACCTTACACTTGGCAGTGTTGAACTTCATTAAATTCACCTAGGCCCACCATTCCAGCCTGCCGAGATCCCTCTGGAATTTTCATTTCAGTTTTTAAAAAAAATAAATATCAGAAGTCACTAAAATCTGGTGAAATACCAGATTTGAATCAATCACTGTAATGGGATCATCTCCACTAGAGTTGGAACATTCTGTAAGTGACAGCTGTGGGAGTTACCAGCACAACCACTTTTCTACCCTTGCACCGAAGTTGCAGTGTCCTGTAATAAGTAAATTTTTATTAAAGTTTTTCATGTAAGAAAAATCCAGGGCAGTTGATTTAATTTAACAGATTATTATTTTTTAAAATAAAACCCCATCATTATTCTTAATTCAGGATCCATTATAAATTAATCATTTTAATATGCAGTTGACCACTACGACATGTGAACTTCTTGTTTCCCAGTCATTCTACTTTTCCACAACTGGAAATGTAAAGGGAATTTCACTGGAAGGCATCTGAGCAAGGGTACTCTGTAACCTCACAGGGAACTAAGATTGCATCTTGCATTAGGAGTGGGGACATTTTAGATTCTTCTGAAATGTAACTTGATAAAGCAGGCACATGCAGGATAAAGTTGTTGGTGAGCAGCATCTTAAGAACGCTTAAGGATTTCTTCAGAAGTATGTGAATTTTCAAGTTCAGTGCACAAAGCACCTGCCATAAAACGGTTGTTTATCAGAAAGGGTCCTCCTTGACATCAGGGTAAGGTATTAAAAATTCAGAAGGATACATTATATCCTTGACTCTGAATTAAAAACCTCATACATTTTACTTTTTTTCTTCTCTAAATAATGTTTCTGGGTAGTTAAGTTGCATTTTGGAAAGCTCATAAACAGCTGAGGTCACAGACACATTGCTTCTGTAATGCTCAGCTAATGTGCTAGTTTAACACCCAGAGTTGTTTAATGCTGCTGGCTGTAGAGAGGGAAGGAGGAGGGAAAATTTCTTTCATTACCAGATTATTACTTTATATATACAGAAAGTAAATGTGTCCTTAGGCTTAATAAAATGTAACTGATTTTTTTATGCCATGGATATGGATTGTCTTCAACTAAATGGTAACAGAACTATTGTACAAAGCAGAGGGTTTATAGAAGATATCTTTTTAGTTTGATTTTGGAGTGATTTTGAAGCAGGATCTATTTCTCAGCCATTCAGTGCTTCGAGAAACCAATGGACTTGATATGCAGTGCAGCTAAGTGTTCGAAGTTTCTGAGTGATCATGTCATACTTACAGCGTATATGTTTATGACACTAGTTCAGGTGCACAACCCAGTATTTCTTTGTCTTTTGAACCGTGTCATTGGATGTAGCCACAGCTTTGCTGTCAGGGCAGTGTAATCGATTTGTGCTGCAATGTCTTAGGAGTAGAGGAATGGTTGGAGCTTTGTGTCTGCATTACTTGCTGTATCTCATTCCTTTTGCCCCTTTTTTTAAAGTAGTTCCTGTGAAAGGAAACAAACACTTTCACTCTCTGTTAACCATAAGATTGAACTGGCGGTCTTTCTTTTACAGACTTAGGATATTAAATGAGTTGCATTTTCCTCTTTTATTTACCTTTTAAATGTGATGTCAAAACAAGTCTGTAAGCCTTTTGAACAATGCTTCATTATGAAAGTTGAAAATTTCCCTCCACTTATCAGTCTACAGTTGTAAGAGAAAAAAGAAAAAGACTTTCGAAAAGTATTGTGGACTTGCTCAGGAAAGAGAGACTTTAGACATAGATGTCAAAATAACGTATTACCTATTTAAAAAAATATGAAGTTTCACACATCATTTTCCATATCTAGTCAAGCTTAATGTATTCTTGAAATTCTACCATGTACTTCTATTTTAGACATCCAGAATATGTTAAAAATTTAGTTAAAATGGTGTCAGATTGAAGACAATTACCTGAGTCAATCATGGGTTAAAATTATGCATGGCAACATAACCCCAGAGACAATAAAAAAGACTCAAAGGCACTTTTCTCTCACTGCTCTTTAACTACCCTGTTAAATGATTGCTGACAAATTATGAAAATAAAAAGATTATGAATTTAGTGAAATTATGTTAAAAAAACATGGTCTACTTTGTATTCTCTGAGGTGGTCTACACTACCATTATAGGGATAGTTTTTTCCAAAGCAAAAGTAAAACTTTTCCTATGATGGTGCTGAATAACTGTGGCTCTTGGAGAAGGATACACAAGTTCTAGATAACTATTCTATCAAAGAACTATTTAGTGTGGTTTCCCAAAATAATTTTATCTAAGCTGGAATTTATATAACCTAGGCTCGCTGCCTCAGGACAGTAGTATATTCTAGATTACTTTTTCTCCAAAATGTGTTGCATTTAGATTTAGAAGCCAGTTCTCAATGACCATTAAGTGGAGCAATTAAACACTTAAACTAGTAGTAAGATGAAATTCCTGGTAATGTTAATGGTACAGTATAAGTATACATGGAAATACATCACAAGTTATCAAGAGTGATCAATTCTGCATATGCAGTTGTCAAATAAAGAGCCATTTGCACAATTCAGTGGGATTTATTGGAGTGTTATATACCCAATCTAGATGTGCCTCCACCTTGCTATTACTTATGGTCAGCTACAGAGTTACTCCACACAGTTTAATAATCTCATCTCTGTACAGTATTAATCCGTTTTGCCAGAGAAGTATTCACTTGATGGACTATCCAACGAAGTATATTTTCTTAGAGAACCTTTTCATGATGTGGACTATCCATTCTCAAACTGTAATTTGGAGCATCTGTTAGTGTATATTTTTCTTCAGATGAGATTAACATTATTTTTAGAACACTGATTAACTGTTTGTGATTTGCTTATATCCTTGAGGCCTCTAATTTTTTTCTGTCTTTATATTTTCAAGGCTTCTGCTACCATCTTGCATTCATAATTTTGGGAATTCTTGGTAAAATCCCCAGGTTTTCTTCAAATCTCTTAAAACTTTGCTTTTGTGCTTATGTGGCTAGTGGTTCATTAGCACAAACCAGCCATGCATGCCTCCATTAAATGTTTAATTCCACAAAGTAACAATGAAATAAAAGACATGTATAAATCATAAGACATAGATGAAAATAATGGCCTGGTACTTCCCAATGTTTGGGGGTCCGAAGTTTCTGTGGTTTATTCCAGGTTTTAACAAGCTTAAGGTTATTAACTTGGCCAAGGTTGTTTTAACTTCTGCTATATGAGAAAGACCTTGTTGGACTCAGTTGGAGTGGCAGCTGAATTCAGCAGGATGCTGCATCACTGTCAACTGAGGTGCACAGCGTGAGATGCTGTTAGGCTCTAGCTGAGAACATCACTATATCAAAGAGAAAGATGGTTCTGTCCTGTGCTGTAGTCTGTCTCTTTGTACGTGGTATTTCTAAAACCAGCAATAGATTATAAGATCACACCATTATTGCTGAGCATAAGTGTCTGAAGTTCCCATTGGTCTTAAGGGATACAAAGACCATTTCATATCTGTTGGTAAAAGACATCTGTTCTTTCCATGAGCTCTTTAGATTCTGCTGTGTGGGAAGATGAATTCCATCATTACTTTAGAGTAATACTTGGAAAGTTACTTCCATACTGACAGCAGCTGAGTATGTGTTTATTGGGTGAAAGAAATTCATTGGATCAATCTGCTATTTGAGCAGGTGAAGAATAATTTCCTTGCTTGGAAGATTGTAGACAGGTATTTTTCTTGCCCTCTATTCTGGCAAAGGAATTGGGAGCAAAGCCCTAAGACCTTTTATTGAGTCTCTTGTATCTTCTTGTATCTTCATCTTTATCATCACACATGATTTTTTGATACTCACATCTAATTTTTGCAGCCAGCATTTTGCTGGCAGAACCGTGAAATTGGCGCAGTAATTAATGCCTCATTTGTGACTCTCAAAGCACTATTTATTTCACTGGGTTTCAGGTTTGTATGAAAGCTGCTATACAAAACAAGAGAAGAAATTATTTTATGGGAGACAGACAGACATACAAGAAAAAATAGTTATGCTGGAAGTCTGAGGTATTTAGATAGTTGTCCCCACTTGTAATGACTAACTTCTGCTTAATATGTTCCCAGAATTTTAGGCTTTTTTTGGCATTCTCTGGAAACCAGTCACAGTGCACTTAGTGCCTCTAGGTGCTACACTCAAGTCATACCATAGGAATTAACTATGAACTGGATGTTCTCTTCTTGTTGTTCATATGGAGAAATGTGAAAACATTGTGGGGTGGGTCTTGTTGTGGTTTGTTGTTTCCCCTCCATAAAAATATATTTAATTCTCCAGTCACTGAAATAGAACTTAAGGATACTTGAATTTGTCTTCAAATTTGGACTTCAACTGTGATTCACCTGTACATCTGAATTTGAGGAAAGTGTGAAAATAGCGTTGTTTGTGTCGTTTTTGAAAAGTCTTTGTGGGAGAGCAGATCCTTCATATGACCTTGAGGGAATTCATCAAAATGTGTTCTAATTTGGCTGGACTGGTTGCCAGGGTAGACAAGTAGTTTTCAATCTTTGAACATTTTGTTGATCGAAGTAAGAACAGAGTGTCGATTTATAACTTTTGACAGCTTTGGCAATGGCCCTTTCTGTCAGACAGTGTCATGTATAGAGGAGAGTGCAACAAGTATAGTAGCTATTCTTAACTTATTTTGATAAAACACTTTTACACAGGTGGTTGGTGCTAGAAACTGATCACATTAACTGTGACTGGATTTAGACACTTGGATCTCTAGGTCTCTTACGAGCATTGGCTCCTAAGTTGATGATATTAATTTTATTTTCGTACTTAACAGGGGAATTCTTTATGAATTTCATTACAAGATGGTGATTTTGTGCCTACTGTGGTGTACTCACAACCTGAAGTGAAATTGTGCCTTTCTGCCAGTCAAAGAGAGTTCCTCCACTTCTGATTTATCATGGATTTCCCTAATGTTCTGTAATACGCATACACAAAAAAAAACCCACACCCCACCCAAACAATCAAACAAAACGATTACAAAAGATTATATTTTAAAATTGTTTTAGTTAAATCACAGATAAGGTAGATTCTGTGATAATGATAATAAGACACACTTACTCTTAGTGAGGTTCTGGGGTTTATTATCATACTAGCCTTGCATTACAAAGAACCTGCTCCATTTCTATTTAGTATTTTTCTGGAAAATCACTTTAAAGGTATTTGTCCTAATTGCGTTTTAATTTATTTTCAGGGAGTGCTGGAACACCTGTTATCTTCAATGAAAATGGAGATGCTCCTGGACGTTATGATATTTTTCAGTATCAAATCACCAACAAGAGTACCGAATACAAAGTAATTGGCCAGTGGACTAACCAACTTCATCTAAATGTGAGTACTAGTTTGATTATGGTGTTGAAATTGGAGAATACTCATTTCAGTATTACGTTATTTCAAAGCACTTCAAAAATATTGATGATTTCTTCTCTGTCATTTGGCAGAAGAAAGCTCTTCAATTCTCTTCCATTCTTGTTGAGAGGGCAGTAAAAGATGGTACAGTAACCTGAACAAAATTCACATAGACATAACAACTTGTCCATCCTTAGGAGGTGTTTTAAGTGCTGCCTTAACATGTTCTGCAAATTTTGTAGTAGTTAAGCCCCACCTGTACATGCAACTATGTTTTGAAAATTGCCATCCCAGTAGGAGTCAGAGAATATAACATACAATATTTGTATGACAGCTAACCATCAAGCCACAGTTGCATCCAAGGCACGTTTTTCTGTCAAAAGATGGCTCCATGCAAGGACAGTTACAGGTGTGAGAAAAACAAAACTAGATTGGTCTGTTTCCTTGTTTGTTTGCTATGCAATATTTACAGGGTTTACTTGAGATATAGCCATTTGGGTAGCTCTCAAAATGGGAAATATACAATTTTTTTGCTAACAGTTTTCCATTTGAGAGGTTCCTGAAGAAGAGTAAGACACTGTAGTAAATATTTACAAATTATTCTGTTGAGAATACTTTGCAAAGCTTATCTGAGCACAACACAGAGTAACATATGATAGCCTCCTCATTTTCAGCCACAGCTGTTAAACCACTTTACCATATCTCCCATTTAATATCTCTACTACTTGACAAGGACTCATTTATTTAAATTCTTCTGCCCAACCAGAAAAAACTCCATGAACAGAAACTGTGTGTGGCAGATTGTGTGGTAGTGTGATCTCTCTACAGCAACCTGATGCTAACATATGACTGTTGAAAAGAAAAAAAAAAAAGTAAAGTTTACAGTTCAATACTAAATTGTGATTTCTATGAAAGACTAGAGTTAGACCCTTATCATAGCTACTATGGCAGATCCTCACAATTGCTACTGTTCTCTGAAAAGTTATTGTCTATTAAGTGAGCTGAAAAACTGATACACACATTTTGCTACTCACATAGCAGTTGGATGTAGAAGCTAAAAACTACCTTAGAATTTGCTTTAATTTTAATTCTGTTCAAATCTGCCTTTTCTATACCTCCCCCTGCACCTCCCAGCTGCTAAATTTTTTCATTAAGCCTGTAGCTTTTCGGTCCCATTGTCTCTGCCTGATGTATGTGCACTCCAGGGAGTTCTCCGATATATTACTACATTGGCCGCCACTCAGACTACTGAAACCACGTCATGTTAACCTCATTGACCACATAGCTAACAGGAAAGGATTTGTCTAAGGACATTCTTGTTAACTGTCATTAAGAATGGATGTGTTAGGACATTTTTTGTCTCTTTTTGCATGGCTTTTTCATCTCCACGTGCTGGACCTAACTGGCTATCCACATTTTGTAGGCAAGCTCTGTGATGGAGATGCAAGTGGGCTGACACATAGCCCCACAGTGGTTGTTTGTACTCCCAGGCTTGTACTGTGTGTTCATCCTACTGCCCTCTGCTCTGCCTCACACCCCCTGCTCACACAGCCCAGCATGCGAGCAGACACACAGGGCTCCATTCCCCTGTGCACCTGGATTGATTGTGAAAAGAGACGTACTCCTGTTTCTTGACTTACTCATCTTTATCTAAAGCCTGGAGGCTTTCTAAAGTGAAGACTGGGTTTTATTTCTTGAAGTATGTTGTGGCTTGTGATACCGTATGCTGGTCTCTGTTGGTGTCTGCAGATGCTGGTATAGTAACAATGAGGAAGGAAGTCTTAATAGGGGTTGTACAGTTAATTTCCATTTGTTTATATATTCACAAAACTTACTTAACACATGTCGCTGGCTGTTATGCCATATTATGATCTGCTGTGGCAAAGCTGTTGCCTTCTCTTGCTAGACAAAATGTACTAAACTCAATGAAAAATTGTGAATGTCTGTCAATTCTCAAAATCATCATAATGCAAATTAGGTAGTGCATTACCAGTGGATCAAAGGAACACAGTGTATGTTTTCATTGGTTTCTGTGAAAACTTCTGTATTTATTGAAGATCAAGCACTATTAAGATAACAGAGCACTTTTTATCCTGCTGCTCTATAAAAGAGATACTTTTAAATATAAAATTTTTCCCACTGTATCATTCTTTCTCCTGCAGTTTCCTCCTAATGAAGGCACACATTACTACGATTTTTAATGAACCTGTCAGCTAGATGACTTCTACAGATACTTTTCATGTTTTCACAGATATTTCTACTTCAAATTGTGTGGTAACATATCGTAGCTATGACTGTGTTTGTGGTTGTTTTCATCTATACAGCTTCAGAAAATGTGTGGCTTTTATTCATTTATTTATTTTCTGTGCCAGAAAAATAAATTGTGGAAGTAGCAGGTTTGCAATATAGTTCAACTTTTGGAATGGTTGATGTAAGTAAGACTAGAACACATCTTGCATCTAAATAATTGAACCATAGTGTTTCCTTTATTCTTGCTATTCTTTTTGTTTGTTTTGTTTTGTTTTTTCCTTTTCCTTAGGATGATCTTTGATATTTTCTCCGTCCAGTTTTGCCTGCGGATCTCTGTTGTGTTGGCTATGGCTCCTCACCTGGCAGCCAGCCCTGGTCCTGTCCCAGTCCCTGACCCTGATCCTCAGGAGTCGGTATTCTTCTGCTGGTGTCTCTGGTTCCTCAGAGTTTTCACAGACTCTGCCGGGTCCTTGGGGTCAAGACTTGTTTCTTTCCTGTTGCAGCGCTGTCTTTCTCTTTGGGCAGAAAGTGCTGACTCGGGCTGGGTTAGGACTCTATCATGCTCACTAAGGGGCTTTTTGTCAGCAGGCTTCAACAGCTCCAGAGACCCTTCTAGCTGTGATGCTGGATTGTCCCTGTAGTACTCAGTAACATTAATTCTCTCCCTTAGGCAGACTGACCTTTCAGATTTCCTCTGAAGCAGCTATAGCTCCCAGATAGAGGAAATTCATGATTACTGATCAGTACTGCTCTTGCAGATTTTGCAAAATGCACTCGTCACAATGCTGAGAGATACCGTATAGAAGTTAAAAAAGAATTATGATCTTCGAAATTTGAACTTTTGTGTGGTTCTTGAGTTTGAATACGATATCTCAATCTTTGACAGATTCAAGATGACTCTGAAAGCAGACATTTAGAATCGTTGAAGTATAATCTCGAATAACCTGATTGCCTTTTATACAATTATCACTTTACATGAATCTGGAAATGTAAAGTTAAACCCTCTTTATAGTCCTCTGACTCTAAGGCTGCCTGACTTTAAATGATCTTAATGTACCACACCCTAAAATATTTTAGTATAATTTTGAAGGAAAATGCAATTGCCTTAGAACTTCTGATCATTTACTGTACATTTACTGTCAGGATTTTCTATGGTTTGCTTTCCTCATTTTCTCTCCTTTATCAGTAGAAGATAACTTATTTTTCACAGTTAAAAAATCTTTCTTCCAAAAGATATTCTGGATTTCATAATGAATAAAAATCCAGGAAGAGGCAGTTGTTTCTGCAAAAGTTATGTTTTATTCATATTGCAACAGTATTTTGCATACCAGGTCACACATAAAAGTTCCCTATAAATGTGTGGGTTTAGCAAATTTGATCTCTCAACCATGTAATCTCTGTAGGAGGAAAGTTGTTAAAAACAAGCTTGCTTTTCCTGGCACTTATGATTTGAAATCAACTTCCTTGTATGATTAATAATGAATTTCCTCTTAGAAACTGTGTTCTGTATTATATATGTTGTAATAAGGGCTAGATTGAGGTGTTGACTGATGGCTTTTGTCAGTGGCAGTAAATGGAAATAGTCCCAGCTCTAAAGATTTAATAACAAGTTTCTCAGTTTCTTTTCCTTAGGAACCCATGCAGTTTGTTCTGGTTCATTTCTGAAGGGCTGCTTTCTCCCTCTTTAAAAATGATCTATTTTGGTAAATTTGGAAAAAAAAAGTGGAAATCTTTAAGAATTTTTAAATTTAATACGTTGACTTTTCAAAAATACCCCTTTTTGATATAGTTTAAAGCAAAAACTCATACAAAACTCATACATCATTTTGATCTACCAAAATTGATTTTGAAGAAAATAATCTGAAAAAAATATGTAGGTACTAATACATATTCTTACAAATAAATAATTTTGATTGCTGGGATTTCAGACAGACAAAATTATTTGTGCTTTTGTGATCAGGTATTTGGGTGATGAATTTAAAAAACTTGAGTGGTTATCCATTTATGCAATATTATTCCCTAAGAAAAAAACCCAACCAAAACATATCAAACACTGTAAGTTTCAAGTGAAAACAGTACAATTTTTAAGGCAGAATTCACATGTGGGTTTTTTGTCTGGGGGGTGGGTGGTTGTTGTTGTTGTTGTTTGTGGGGTTTTTTTTCTACCAGAGCACAAGAGTTCTGTTGAAAAGCAAGATAAATTAAAAAAAAAGCAGATTTTTAACTTTGTCTTAGAAATAATAGGATACATAAGCATTCAGATTTATGGAGTGTGTGCACTGGGGATATAAATGACTCAAGGGCATCCATTTTTCTGTAATGGTCTTGATTTATGACTAAGAAAACTATAAATTAAAATTACACTGATGTGATGAACTATCAGAGAGACAGCCATAATCATCATCAGCCTTAAGCACAGTGTTTGGTGAACTAGTAAAAATTGGGAACCCCACAACGACAATGAGCTTCCCTTCAGGCAGCCATATCACAAAAAGTTTTGAATCAGTATTTGATTCAGTCTTTTCTAGGACTCTTGTGAATTATGCATATAATCCTGAAGGAAACTATCAACACTGACATTAGTCAATTCTTTTTAGAAGAAACAGGTTCAAAACATATTAGTTCCCTTCCTTGTGACATGGTAAAATGATTCAAGAAGCTTCTGATATTTACTTAAACTGCAGCAAATAAATTTGAAGCTTTGCTGAGGGACACTATTTCATTAAAGAAGCCAGAGAGACTCTTTTTTTCCTGTGGTACCTATTATATAATTGATAGATATTTTCAAATTGCTGAACCTAAGCCCTGGGTTTTACCAAAGAACACACTACAGTGAAATACACAACAGGACCACTTAGTGCAGTATGTGATTATATCTATAAACTAAATACGACAATCATGCTGCCTGCAGGGTATTCTTCTGCCCATATGTAATAGGGCAGTAGGGTTCAAACTTAAGACTCCATCCATGTTATCTGCCTGAAAAGTGTTGATGCTAAGTTAAAAATAAAACTCAATGAGGCAAGCAAAAATGGTTTTGGTTCCTCTATTCTTCTCTAAATTGTACTGCTATCTTCCTTTATTCTATACAGGGCTGAAAGTAGAAAAAGACTATTATGGTTTTGTGGTAGACTGACCTTGGCTGGACCACAGGTGTCTGTCTAGCCACTCTATCACTCCCCTCCTCAGCAGGACAGGGAGGGGAGAAAATAAGATGGAAAAAACCTAGTGGGTAAAGATAAATGCAGTTTAATAAAGCAAATGCAAAGGTCATGCATGGAAGCAAAGGAAAACCAAAAGATATATTCTCTACTTCTGGTCAGCAGGCAATGTCTGGCCGTTACCAGGAGGCAGAGCCTTGGAAACTGCAAATAACTGGTGCCCCAGCTTCCTCCTCCTTTATCTTACCTTCTACTGCTGAGCAGATGTCATACGGTATAGAATACCCATTTGGACAGTTGGGATCAGCTGTCGTGGCTTTGTCCCTCCCAAGATCTTGCCCACCCCAGCCTACTGATGGGGGCAGGCAGGTAAATGTTAGAGAGACAGCCTTGATGTGTACCAGCACTACTCAGCAGTAGTCACTGGTGTGTTGCCAACACCTCGCTGGCTATCAACACACAGCACAGCGTTGTGAGGGTGATGTGGGGAAAATTAAATTAACTCCATCTCAGCCAGATCCAATACAGTTTTGTAGAAGTCTAGGTTTTAGAAAGCTGGCAATGAAGCACCACAGCCACTCAGGCACTCCACATTCACAGTGGGATGGGGAAATCACAGAATCATAGAATGTGTTAGGTTGGAAAAGACCTTTAAAGATCACCCATTCCAACTAAAACCAGGAAAACTAGTGAGTTGAGATAGACATTTTCATAGGTAAAGCTAAAGCTGCACACACAAGCAAAACAAAACATGGAATTCACTCACCACTTCCCATGGGTGGGCAGGTGTTCAGACATCTCCAGGAAAGCAGAGCTCCATCATGTGTAATAGTTATTTGGGAAGACAAATGCCATCACTCTGAACGTCTTCCCCTTCCTTCTTCTCCCCGGCTTCATATACTGAACATGATGTTATATGGTATGAAATATCCTTTTGGTCAGTTGGGGTCAGCTGTCCTGACTGTGTCCCCTCCCAGGTTCTTGTGCACCCCCAGCCTCCTTGCTGGTGCATTGGTGTGAGGAGCAGAAGAAGCCTGGTCTCTGTATGAGCACTGCTCAGCACTAACAAAAACATCCCTGTGTTATCAGCACTATGTCCAACACAAATACCAAAAATAGCCCACACTAGGTACCATGAAGAAAATTATCCCAGCCAAAACCAGTGCACCTGGTCAATAAGTATGACTCGGGGTTTATTCTTCTTTACTGCCAGACTTTAAGGTCAATATGAAGCTTGCAATCACAAAGGACAAATACATGGCTAAAGAGGTAAGTCAACAGTAGGCTACAGTGGATGGAGAACATAGACAAGAAAACACAAGACACAAAAAATAGAACAAAATTGTGACTATTATTTTGAAAGGTTGAAGATTGTATTTTTGATTTTAAAATTACTTGGAGGTAGGGGGGGAATAAGTTGAATGCAGACGTTGAAAGAGCACTAAATGATTTTCAGATGTGCCTGTAGTAGAACAGATGCTATTTCAGACAGGTCTGAAAATTAAAACAATGCTTGGATTCAAGAACCAACGACCTTTGAAAAACCCAAGAAGAGTGACAACTTTTCTTGCTTCTGAAGCTTTTTACTTTGTTCATCGTAATAGTATTTTTTTTCCCAGTGAAGCAAACATCTTGGCTGATTCTCTGGAGAAAAAAAAAAAAAAACAAAAGGGAGAAAAGAGAACTGCTAAGAAAAGATCCTAAACTTGGATAACCATTCGTTCTTTGTTAGAATGATACCAGATTGCCAGTGCTTGAGATTTAGGATGAATAGGGCTTTTTTCCCCACCTTGTCAGGGTGAGTGAAAGTCAGGTTACTTAAATGAAGCACGGGGTTGCAGTTGCATGCTTGTCTGTGAATTTGTCACAGGATTCTTGAGTAGATGGTAGCTATTTTATAGGCTTTTTTGTGATCATCCTTTGCAAGAAGTATTATGATTAGAATGAACTGTTCCTTAAAGAAGCAGCAGACAGGAAAGTATTCTTGTGGGGCTTGTTTTGTGGTTTTGTTGGTTTTGTTTTAACAAAAACTAGAAATGAGGTCTTGTTATGTGGGACAAATATAATAATATTTTTTGTTTAAAATAATATTTTTTTCTTCCTCTTTCACCATAGAAACAAGTGTGCAGTGATAGAACAGTGAAAAATCAGGAGCATCTGCAGAGTTCTGCATTCACATATATATAGGACTTCAGAACAGGGTTATCTGCTACCCAGGTACCAGCTAATGTTGTGGCATTTAGCATAGAAACAGCTTCTGGGCATAACAGGTATTTGGGATTATGCACGGCTGGCAGCAAGTCTGCAGGGAATTGCTTTGTGAGGTACCAGTGTGAAACATGGTGTACCAGCATGTTCCTTCACCAGTCTCTTCCATCTTTCTCCTCTCCCACACAGAAACTTATATATGTATTACAATTTGAAGATTGAAGTGCCCTTTAAACCTAAAAGCAAAATATTAATGCTTAAAAGCAAAAATGGTAGATGAAATGACTTTAATTATTGTTCATTTGTATTACATAATGGGTGTCTATTACTAAATTAAAAATCATTAAATGGAGAATGAAAGAGTGGTTATGATATGATGAAGGAGAACAGCCAGCAGTTAGCAGTACATTACTATATGATTATTTTTTCTGTTTACTTTGCTGCAGTTTCACTTCATCTTTTAGCAATATTAATGTAATTTCTTTAGGATAGTCATCCAATATTTATCCAAGACTTTTCATCCTGATAAATAGATCTCCAAAAACTTCTAAAAAAATATTTAGAGGCAGGGAGTGAATTATTTTCCCTATTTCCAAAATGCTATCACTGGTTTTAGTGGTGATATTGTGATGGCATAGTTTAAGGCAGTGAATTAAGAACGCATAGCTAATCTCATTGCAACTTCAACTCACAGCAGATTTAGTGTTGAGAGGGACAATAGGATGCACTGGGAATGACTGGACCAAATAGGTAAGATAGCAGTAATGTTTCCAGTAGCCCCTTGAAATGAAGTGAAATCCTCTTTATGGAAAACATAGGCATGAAGCTAAGCAATGGCTTCGGAATGGTTAACTGAGATTTGCATCACCAGAGGCCACTGTAGCAAGGTACTCCTAGATTTGTGATGTAATCCATATTTTCTTTTTCCCAGTGCTATGACCTCGTTAGCAGAACTGTGACTTCACTTCAAAGAGTAGCTGGAGAAGGTCCAGCTGCAAGCAGTGATTATGATCAGGCATCTAAAAGTGTGCCTGTAGGGAAAGGTTGAGCAAACTAGGATTATTTAGTCTGGAGACAACTGAATTGAGGGGAGTTATGTTAATCTCTTTCAATACAGAAAAGATTATTCAGGAAAAGAACAAACTGTTAGTCATAGTTAATTTGGCTATTAGGAGAAGTAGTGGATTTGAATTACAGTAAGAGAGATTTAATGCAGACGTGCTGGAAGATTCTAACAATGAGGATGATTACGGACTTGGCTGCATTGCATCGGAGGCTAAACAGTCTCTGCACCATGGGCTGGTTAGACTGATTTTGCACAGTTGATTCAGAAATGGTGCCAGAGGAATATTCCCAAAATCTTGTTCAGCCATCGTGCCTTAAATTGTCTGGCTGTTGTTAAGTTTGTTTTGTTTGATTTGCTAGTAATCCCCTCAAAGGTAGATTTCCTGTATGCCTTGAGCAAAGGCTAGGAGGGATTTAAGGAACTGATCTGTGCTCTAAGTTTCCTGAGTGAATGCAAGACTGTGTGTCTTTAGCAAGAGCCACAGAAGAATGCCATGACATATTTATTAGTTTATAAACTTGGTTGCTTCAGGGTGTGCATCGCATTAGTAAGTAAGGACAGCTTTTCTGTGTATCCCTGGAGAGCTTTCCATTCACATCTAAGAACTCAGATCGGACTTTTTTACATGAGAGCTGCTTAATACTTCCCAAATTGATTTATCTTCCTTTATATCTATGTGGAAAACAGTTTACTATTGTGACAATGGTGATTGTTTTTACTTAGACCTTCTTTCCCTACTCTTTCTTAGAGAAGCATTTTACCTGTAAACAAAAGCAATACAGGAGCTCTACTCATAGCAATACTTAAAATGCATCAGTAATCAGCCAAGAAGTATGAAAAATATAATCATCATCAGATCTTATTTTATTCTTAAAAATATAAAAAATACTTTCTCAAATAGGTATTCTGTATAATTGCAAAAGGCAGTTGTCCTGGTTTTGTCAGGGAGTTAATATTCTTTCTGGTAGTTGGTGTAGTGCTGTGTTTTGGATTTAGGGTGAAAATACAGTTGATAACACACTGATGTTTTCAGTTGTTGTTAAGCAGTCGAAGACTTTTCAGCTTCTCATACTGCTCTGCTAACGGGAAGGCGGGGAACACCCAAGAAGCTGGGACGGGACATCGCAAGGACAATGACGCAAACTGGCCAAAGGGATATTCCAAACCAAGAAGTTAGCTGTCATGGTAATACATTGAAATTGTCTATTTATCTGGCCTAGCTATGGTCTTAGTTTTTAATTTGTGTTCAAAATAGTTAGCACCTGAGATTTGCCGTAGCGCTATGGAAGACAGCTGCAGGGATCTCAGAGACCATCTAGCATAAAGTTAGCATCTTTGATACTTATGCTACTCCAAGGATGAGGACTTGACAGCATTCTCTTCCACTTTTTAACTACCCTTATCACTGTGAAGTGTCTTATAAATACCTGACTTTACTCCTCTTTGCTATAATTTAAGTCCATTAGTTCTTACTTTATTCAGTATACACTGAGTACATCCTCATCCTTTTCATGTATTCAAAGACTGTTGTTTTAGCCCCTAGGCTGTGTTATTTCTTCAGGCTATACAACCTGAATTTCTTCCATTTAGTCACATAGGTCATGTTTTCTAGATATACTTCTGATCTTTGGCGATTTCCTCTGGACTCCCCGTTTGATTCTCCTTCAAACCAAAACCCAAGGATCCAGCCTTCGCAAAGCACTCTGGCTGAAGTCTCACTAGTGCAGAGTACAGGAGAGACAGAATTTCAGTATTTATGAGTGCGGAAGAGAGGGGAAAGATTATTTTATTTTTCAGTATTTCTCAGTATGGCATTTGCCCCTTTTGTAACAGTATGACATTGGTTTAACATATTATAATCCACTAGAGCCCTGAGAGTCTTTGGTTTTTTTTTTTGGCTGAAGAGCTGCTATGTCTCTGTCCTTTGCAACCCATATGTGCTACCTGTTAGTTATCCCTGTTAAACTGCATGCTCCTTTTTTTTTTAGACTTTCTGCAGTACCATTTGGAATGTCTCCTGACCTTCAGCAAAACTTCAATCTTTTCCAGTGTTACTGCCCAAATTCGATCACCATATATTCTATTTTATCATCCCAACTGCATTGAGTGGTTATTACAAGCACTGAATAATAGCAGACTAAGAATAGACCTTTCCGGGCCCCACCCTGTACCATCCTTTCCATTCTGACAGTGAATCAATGACAAATTTTATCTTCCCACAGCTTTTTGATATAATTTGCACCTAGCCCTTAGGGGCTAGATCTGTTTCAATAGGTTGCTTATGACTGAGAGTGTAATTTGAGACAGTGTCAAAAATCTTTCTAATGTTAAGATAAATGACACCTAGCTGCTTGCCTCTCATCCACAATGCCTGTTACCTTCTCACTGAAGGAAATGTGACAGCTCATTGTTGACAGATCCCTTTTGGCTGTTATTTGTCTTGTTTGTTTTCTCTGTGGTTTTGAAATGTGTTTGTTTATTTCTTTCAGGATCTTTCTGGGAATTTGAGTTAAACTGATTGATTGATAATTCCCTGGCTGCTTCTTTTCCCCCTTTTCTGAGCACAAGAACTAGGTTTCCTATTTGCAAGTTTTCCATACTTGCCCATGAAGTCTCAAGAGCTTTCTATCTCATCAGTCAGTTCTTTAGTACTGTAGAATAAATCTCAATATGTTCAGTCCATATGAAAACTCCCGACTTCCTGAAGTATTCTCATTTTGAATGCATTCATCTTTCTTCCCATAGTAACAAGGATTTTTTTCCTCTTTCCTTTCTGACTGAATGTGCTGTGTGGTATTTTTCCTAGATTAAACTTCTTCCACATGCTTGTTTTATGCCCACCAGATCACTAAGTCTCTCCACAGAATTTTCAGTCTAATTATTGGCTGTTCATTCTAAAGTAGGAGCATAGACTTGGCAGAGAGAGCTCTTCCCCTGCTGCTGAAAATCTCAGTATAAAACACAGGCTGTTTTCTGCCAGTTCTGAACTACTTCAGACTTTCAGGCTTTTTATATGTATATTTTGTTACCTGGCTGGAATTGTGCTTAGAAGGACAGTGTGATTTTTCTTTTGTTTATATAGTGCTGAAAATTCAAAATTATTATTATGGAAAAATGTGACTGTTCACTAAGAGGAGCTGGCAAAGAAAGTATGACCTCTCATAGTGGAAAACCACCTTAATGTCAAACCATATGTCTCAAGTGTTTTGGATTTTGCAGGGCTTCAGGGTAGAATGTACTACATGTATTAATAGCTTTTTTTTTTCCTAAAAGCTGGTTGGACAAATCTGTCAGGAATGTTTTAGGTATAGTGCCTCTTTTCTTGAGACAGGGAAATAAACTTGATCCCTACATTTCAATGTAGCTTGTCTGTTCCTCTGTCACAGTCAATTAAGGTACAAGGCTGTCGAGATGAAGGCAACTTTGCTTCACTTTGCTGAAATACTGTTTAGAAACTGAGAAACAGAGGGTCTTAGGATATTCCAGCTCTGTTTTCTGTTATTCTTTGAGACAGCAGTGATGAAGTTACTGCATTTGTGCTTTCTGTCCTGCTAATGCTTATGCTTGGATAGAAAGCTCAGGAAATGGATGCAAAATTTCTCTGTTCTCTTCTTTCACTTCCTTCATGTCATGTTTTAACCCCAGCCAGCAACCAAGCACCACACAGCTGCCTTCATGCCCTCTCCTCAGTAGAATTGGGGGGGGGGGTGGGTGGTAGAAGAGAATTGGAAGGGTAAAGGTGAGAAAACTTGTGGCTTGACATGAGAATAGTTTAATAATTGAAATAATAATAGTAGTATTAATGAAAAGGAAAATAACGGATTTAAATAAACCCCAAGACAGACAAGCTGGCTCACCACCAACTGACCAGTACAGTCAGTCCTTGAGCATCAGCCTCTCCAGCCAACTTTCCTCCTAGTTTATATACTGAGCATATGGTATAGGATATTCCTTTGGTTATTTGGGGTCAGCTGTCACAGCTATGTCCCCTCCCAACTCCTTGTGCACCCCCAGCCTCATCGCTGGTGGGGTAGTATGAGGAGCAGAAAAGGACATGACCCTCAAGGCACTGCTCAGCACTAACGAAAACATCTATGTGTTATCGACACTGTTCCAGCACAAATTCTGAACACAGACCCTACTAGGAAGGAAATTAACTCTACCCCAGTCAAAACTAACACAGAGAGAAATATAGTCACTATGGAGAACCTGGCTTGAGACAGGCCTCACTCAAACTTTAACCGATGCAACTGTAAATTAAAGCGACACATTTGGGATGGACCATATTTGTTATTAAAAGCTTCATCAAGAAAGGAAACTATTCCATCGCACTAGTGATGACATGGACCTTGGGCAGAGCTGAGAAGATTCCCCAAGTACAAGGAAAGCAACCTTGAAAGACTCTTTGCCAGAGCTAGGCTCATTTTCATTTCTGAAAGCACTAAATTTTTTTGAGGTATGCTTGCATGCTGTTTCTGCATGATCAGTTCCAGGAAGAAAAAGGTACTTTCAAGCCTTTATAGTTCAAATGGCCTTAGTAATAGGGCTGGTCCAAACCTGTCACTTGACAAAAAAGGGTGGTGGTGGAAGGTTTCCTCTCAAAACTGCATTTTCTTAAAGAAGAAAGTTTGGGGGTTTGTTGTGGGTTCTTTGTTTCTTTTTTTAATTAGAGCCTTTTTGAACGTGCTTAAGTGCATGCAAAGTTATGGCACAGTCTGCTTTTGGTAGCATATAATGGCTTCAATCCCTGCGTGTGCATTGGAAGTTACATTTATATAAACGTTCATTAAAATCTCTCCAAATGCCTGTCAGGTACATGTGAGGAGATCTAGGTAAAGATATATAATAGAGATTGTCTATGTGAAAATTGTTAAGGAAATAATTGCAGTGGGTATTTTTTGTTTGTTTGGATTTTTTGGTTTGGTTTCATTTGGTTTCTTGGTCTCATCTGTAAATAAAGAGCCTATCTCCAGAAACAGATGCTTAAAAATTAATTGTGATTCATGCTTCCAAGAAAAGAAAAAAAAAACAAAACAAAACAACCAAACTTGCTTATATTGAATAGAAGTACCCACTAGATTGCAGTAAAATTCCACCTGATTGTTACTCAGTGCAGTAAGAGTAGCTGTTTACTGGATGACCTGCTAATCACTGCACTTTGTGCTCGCTTACTCCCAATGGCATCTGAGAATAAAATGTTTTCCAGCTATTTCATGCACATTAATACATTTGTTGTTTGGCAATTTAAAAAACAAAGGAATATAATGCAGTTCCTTCTACCATTGTAACAAGTCTGTTAGGGTCAGCACTTCTGTAGCCCATCAGTACCCACCAAACCGGGGGCTGAGAAAAGTAAAACTAAAGAAAAAGTGAAATAAACAGGTCCCATACCATTCAAAGGTTAGCATATTAAGACTGGGGTTTACAGTCTGTATAGCATTAATAAACACTTTCTGTTGAATATATGATACAGTAGTATGATGATTCCTGTTGAATATATGATACAGTGCTGTGATGATTCCCAGTTTAAGGTTTCCACAATATTCAGCAGTTATGAATTACATGACTTAACTAGTGAGGGAGGTAAGATTACTGGCTCAACTCACGAAATAACATACTTCCATTGGTGAAACAAGGGTAGTATTTAAGATTTGCTGTTTATGACCATAAGAAACATTATATATTTCTTTGCACCATTTTTTTCTGTTTGTACATATTACCTCAGAGTATCTTCCCCTTTAATTATTTTACCCTAGCTGAGAAGTGAGACTACCCTAGTTAGTCTTCTTCATATGGCCACAACATTAAAAATACGTTGTCTTAGCTTTAGTATTTCAGGACAAGAAAGGTTTTGACATGCTGAGGAAGCACAGGAATGTTTTGATGTTTCCGGTATTGTTTGGAAAAAAGATTGCCTAATTTTAATAGTTAAAATTGTTTTAATCAAACTTTCTAAAATATAAGTACTTCTGGGCAAAAATCCTTCCAGACCTGAGAGGTAGAGATCAGTTCTATCCTCACTTAAGCTTCTTACCCAGATTTTAAACTTACTTAAGTGTCTCCAGAGTTTCTGTCTGCACAACTTACCTGCAGCCAACTGCATAGTTGAGCTTCAAGAAGATTAAATAATTTTCCCAACGACACTGAGGCAGTCAGTCTCAATTGTAGCCCTATCTCTGAGCTTAGAGACCAAAGTTGTTTAACCATTCTCTAACATTGCTTTCAAATATAAATATCACCTTCCTTCCTGTAGTCCAGGACAAAATCATGCATGCGTATAAGTAATTATACATGTAAATTGGTGTATTATGTATGTAAATAAGTATTCAAGTATAAATTAGAATAAAGGTAACTGTCTTTGTTTTTCCTTTAGGGAAGCTGTGAGACAGAGATGATAAGCAGTATGTCCAGGAAGAGCTTTAGGCAGGTGGATTCACTGTTAGGAGAAATCAGCTTCCACCTGGGTTATAAGAACAACCTGTTCTTCTGTTCCTTGTAGTATTTCAGGCTGGTCCTTTAATGGTCGTTGCATCTGATCAAGCTTCTCAGACTCCTCTTCAAGCCAATATTTGACAGCAACAATTTTCAACCAGCATGTGGTAAAACCACAGATATGATCCATCACTCTGAATGTCTTCCCCTTCCTTCTTCTTCCCCAGCTTTATATGCTGAGCATGATGCAATGTGGTATGGAATATCCCTTTGGTCAGTTGGGGTCAGCTATCCTGGCTATGTCCACTCCCAGTTTCTTGTGCATCTCCAGCCTTTTAAGTTGGTAAAGCATGTCTGTGTCTGAAATTTCAGAAAATGACATTTCACTTAGGAAAACATCTGTGTGGGGTGAATGAGGTAAATAATTTACAGCAATTATGGCAAATTTGGTAATGATAGTGATTTTGTAGTGCCATTGGCAATCTGGATTCATTCTGGATTTTGTTCTGTTTTTTAATTTAAAAGTGTATTTTTTTGTCCTTGACTTATTTCCCTTCTACACATGACTTAAGTATTTGTAAATTTAGTCTGTAAGTGTACCCACCTTTTCTCTAGGGGGATAAAATCTGTGACGGGCTGAATGCAACGATCATTATATTTGGGCTCATAATGAATTCAGTTTAGTTGAACCAGTTTCAGTTTAATTTTGGGGTTTGATGGTTCAGCTGACTTGATTGGACAAGGTACATTAGAGACTTGAACTTTTACTGTGAGAATAGATGCATTAGACAATTTGAAAAGATAAATATTAGACTAAATTGCCTTAATTCACTCACTTGCTATGCTCCTTTGATGAACTTTTTTGTCAGAGGAGAAATGCTTCTAGGAACTCAACAAAAAATAAGAACAACTCTTACTGACAATTGGAGATAACATTTCAGTTCTTTGTCATTTTTATAACCAATAATTTGAATATCTATTCAAATCCATATGAAGTTATATGTGAAAACATTGATGCTTATGCAAGCCTTGGCTAACTGACTACTACAAAATATGATGTTTTCCTTCTCCAACAACTCTGGTAGTATGCGCTACTTGCATTCCTTTGTCCAGATCTTTTATAATTCCATTCATTATGATAATATCCTTAAACACATATTTTTCATTATTTGTAATAAATATCTAGCTCTGAGATAAGATTTTAAAAAATGAAAATTCCTGCAAGTGATAATATATCATAACTGGGAAAATTAAAATATTACCCACCAACGTCCCTGGTATAAACTGTCTGAAGGCTGTCCAAGTGCCTTTATAGTGCCACTGGTTGGTGAATTATGTAAGTGATGGATTTTACCATGATCATTAAGAATGGGAAAACAGAGTGGTTTGTACACATAAACGGTTCAGAAATTATATGTGACCTATTAACAGCATTTTTGATCAGTCTCCTCCGGTTGCTGAGGGCATTGCTAAATGAATGAGTTGCTTGATTATTGGAAGAGCATAGGTGCCAGGAATGTGAATGTGCTACTTGTACTGTGTCATGTAAATCTCATCTTGTTTTAGCCCAGTTCTCACATCATTAATTTTTAGCTTTATTATTAGATATTAGAGGAAATTGTATTTGTAATTTTCATGAAGGATAGAGGTGTTTACTCGATTTTTATATGAAATGGCATTTTGTCTGTATTTTAACGGTTTAGTGAACTGTGAATCTTAGTGCTTCAAATTAAGCAAATTGCAGCTCCGTCAGGCAGATATCTCATATAGAGATGATTTTTATGTCTATTTAAATAGCAGTGAAGCCATTCTCTTTTTGTATCATGATGCATTTAATAGAAAATGAGTACGTGTCTTACAGACATACTGTCATACTCTTTCTGATGTTTTCACTCTGGTAAGTATTGAAATACTAGAAAATGGAACCTCACCTTAGGGGAATGTGAGGTACTTCATGACAACACATCAATCTATCAGACACTTTCCAAACTCAGAGAAGCTATTCAAATAAAATTAATAATGATGTTTAAATTATTATTAATACTATATACGCAGGTAGGTTACCCCAGTCCATCTGACCTAGATGATGAATTCAGATATGTTTAACACCGAACTTTGCCTTGTGATGTGTCACACTGTAGTGAACAGCAGCTAGGAGATGTCACATGAAAAAGAAGGTGACAAAATAAGTCTTCAAGAAACTAGGTTTACTTAAGGTTACTTAATAATCCGAGTCTCATCCAGCCTTGGCAGATTCTGAGAAGTATAAAGAGTTTTGCAGACCCAGATATTTTGATCAGTAAGGGCTGAAGAGATGCAAAACTTTTTCATTTTTTTTCAATGTCAAAAATACCCTTCTTTTCTGTCTGTCTTTTGTCTGGCTTTGGCTGCTTTGTCAGTTTCTTTCCCTCTAGAGAATTTTGTTTAAAAATATGTGCCTAAAGTTAAGTTCCCCTGAAGTTAGTTTTGTAACATTTGAACTTCTAGATCACTTTGGGGTAGGTTTTCTGAAGCATTTAGATTGTGAAAACTACAGATGGAAGCATAGTGGGATTTTCAAAAGCACTTAAACAGATAAGGCACTTAGCTCTCATTTAAATTAATTAGCTGGATTGAACAAGTTCCCCTTGGCACTTTTGAAAGTTCCACTGCTAAGTGTTTATGTCTACATAAAAAAATATGATCTTCAAAAGAGACTGAGCATCCAGTACCTCCCCTTAAGTTTATTACTATTACATGTTTTCAGCGTTTCTGAAAATTATACAGTGTCACTGGCTCTATGTTCCCAAATGATCATCCTTTGCTTTCTTGTTTCTTAACAGTTTCTACTATCATTTGCTTTCTGAAGTTAATCTCAGAGAGGTGGGATCGATAGTCTTGTAACCTAAGGGTAGAAAAATTATTACATTGGTGAATCTCCTGCACAGGTTCAAGAAGTCAGGTCCTTTGGTGTGTGCATTCAGTGACTGAAAAAACCTGATAGGGCTTTAAGACCATCATTGTACCTGATTCCCTTATCATATTCATATTATGCAAAATAATATCTCAAAAATACATTACAGGCAAAGACTGCTGCAGGTTATGGATAGCTGGGAGTGAACCAGATGACCAGAAGTAGCATGACTTTTCAGTCCTTAATTGCTCCTATACGTAAACCCTTAGCAGACTTGTTTGGATGTAATAAAAGCAAGCAGTTCTCACTCTGAGGTGTATTTTCCCCTGCCCTTTACTCTGCCTCTATTACAGTAGTGTCTAAGTAGCACACATTAGCATTTTGGTTTCAATCAAGAGTCTGCTTTTGAAATGAATCTGCTAATTATTCCCACTTAGCACACTTGCTCATTGTGGAGTGGGTCTCAGGCTGTGTGAACTGGATTGCTTTTGGCTGAAATGAAAATAGAAGATGCTTTCCAAAAGGACATCTAATCTTCTTTAATCATTACTGGATATTCAATCCACTGAACTACGTCAAACTTCATTCAATATCACCTTCTTTCCCAGACTCTAATTTCAAATACTGAGCAATGTGAACTTTAAGTCCTGAGAGCCAACATCTTTGCTCCTCAGATCGGCTCTTACTATACCGTGTTGCTTGTTAATATAGCTACAAACTGAGTTGTCAGGATGTTTGGGCTTATGGGAGAACCCATCATTGTACTCACTTCTGGAGTTAACATCCTAAAATGCCAGAATTTTCTCAGATCCATGAGTGTCTTAAAGGGGATCTCTAATTTCAAACACTGGCCAATGTTTCTTGGGAATATATCGTCTCTTTCTTGTTAGCTTAAAAATGAAATTAAAAAAAAGTTATGAGCAAGAACTCATAACATTTTTGTTAAGAAGCTTTTCAGAAATGTAGGTCAACCTACATTTAGGCTTTGCCTAAAAAAAGTAATCCAGAAAAGATATTGTAAGGCAAAACTTGTATACCTTGCAAAATGCACCTGCACCAGCCATCCATTCTGATTGTTCTTTAAATTGATTTAGAATTTTGTTTATGCTTTAAGAGTCCATTCATGTTTCAGTCATTCCATTGCTAACAGCTAATGCTGCTTATATTCATAACGAACTTAAAAAAATAAAAAGAAAGAAAAGATACTCAAGTTTGTTTAGCCAGCAAGTTTTCCAACATTCATAAGCCTATACTGCCATGCTGGAATTTATATCTTGTGTATTTTTCTGTTAGATGTACTAGAATGAAAAACATAATATGAACCTTTACCCATGACCTTCAGAAACAGGAATTTATTATCAGTTGTTGCCAGTGAGATGCGTTACCTGGGGCACTCTAATGTATTGCCAACCAGGGAGAGTTTTTAAGCATCTTTTCAGTCAGTTAAAGCCCTGTCAAGACAAAAGTATGTAGAACTGTAAGTAGCTGTACAAAATAAAATGGTTTTTATTTTATTTTTTCCTATTATTAAGGTAGAAATTCTGAAAGATGAAAAGGAATTCTCTCTCCCTTTCTAAGCTGTGGATTCACAATATGGTAAATGTGGCTTTAGGATGCTTAATGCCAGATAAGGAACACTGTAGCCTCATGGTATTAAATGCTGATCTGTTATAAATTCACTTTGCTAGCTCAAATGTGTTAAAAAAATTGGACACCTTAGCTTTATCCTGTCAGGCTTTCTGCCAGATTAGATATTGCCTGTTCATGCCGTTCTAAGTTTATGCTGGATCAGGCATTGTGTACTCTCCTGGTGATTCTGTATTGTGTGCTATAATCAGGCAAATATGCAGCACTGTTCTTTTTTGAGTCATCCCAAACTTACCCACAGATCTGGGTTAATGACCATGGCCTTCTGTTGCCCCCATTATCATAGTATCTGAGTAAATCACAAGCTTTGATGTATTTATCCTTCTAACAGTGCTGTGAAGGAGAATATGTCTTTGCTATCACACTGATTCCATCATAACATGTTTTCTCTCTTGTCTAGTAGATGAAACAGTAGGGGTTATGCAGGCTTTGAGAATTTCAGTGATTAAAACCAGGAGATTCTAACAGAGGTGAATATTTTTTTAGTGTCAAGTGCTCTGCTAGGGTTCTATCAAAGCTGTTTCATTCAACTGGGTTATTCTTATGTTTTTTAGGAAGATAATTACTTAAATGATTTCCTTTAGATAGTCACCAGATGCTGTGTTTTGTGCAATTATCTCAGCCCTTGACATAAAATACGGTTAACTTCCACAGGTTCAGGACCAGTCCAAACCCCACTGGAGTCCTTGAGAGACTCAGGAGATTCACAGAGGTGGCTGTGTGAGTGAGTTTCCTGTCTCCTCCTGGCCATGTGGTCCCTTGCTTGCCACTTTGACTGGCGAGTAACGGCAAAGTCCTGTGTGGGGAGGAGATGAGGAGCCTTGCTCCTTCCTTCTGCTTTACCCACCCCATGCCGTGCTGCAACTGGCGCTCCAGCCCTGCAAGGAAGGCAAATGAGGCAGGCAATGCTACGTCATGATTTCCTCTCAAATCTGTTGAAAAATTGCTGGAAAAAAATAAACCGTTAAGGCCAAAATTATCCCTCTTGATAAGCTGTCCTCATTCTGTCCTCCTCCAGAAGGAACTGAAAACATTGCTGACACGTGAAGTTTTGTTACTGCTGTTTCGATTATAAATAAAGCCTCCAAATTAAACAAAAGTGCTAAGCACTTAATAGGGAAGTACAAGGCAAGTCCTTTGTTCTTGAGTGCTTTCCACCTAACAAAGGAATGAAAGGTGGAACATGGGAGCAACACATTATGATTTAGGAAGTTCTTCACCAATATGCGGAAGAGCTTTTTGACAGTAAGGGTGACAGAGCACTGGGACAGGCTGCCCAGGGGGGTTGGGGAGTCTCCCTCTCTGGAGATATTCAAGACCCATCTGGATGCCTATCTGTGTGTTATGTCCTAAAGGAACCTGCTTTGGCAGGGGGGTTGGACCTGATGATCTATTGAGGTCCCTTCCAAACCCTGTGATTCTGTGATTCTGGTGCCTACAAGTGGGTCTTTAGTCCAGACACTGCTCTGGTTCCTTCAGTGTTCTTGCAGAACATGGTTTTGCTATGGGTGGGCTAAGAGGTGCTGGGACCAAACTGAGTCATAATTTTGAGCAGGAGATGCCTTAAACCCATGAATTTCCCATTCAGATTTTATTTGGAGGAACATACACGAGGAGTGCAGAGGTGAATGAAAAAATAAGTGTATTTTGTTAACATGCTGCTGAGGAGAAATCTGGGATTTCCAAACCAAGACTGTACACAACACAGTCTTGGGCTTGGACTTTTTAGATCAGGAGGACTAAAGTAGTACCCATGGCATCTTTTTCCATCATTAGTCAGAAAGCACTATGTAGTAATTTTTATCTCCAAGAAATGTAAACAAAATACTTGTGAATATTAGGAATTTGAAAGTGGAAAAGTGTAATACATCTACATTTGTGGAAAAGGTGGCATCGTTTTTTCTGGCACTCTGTTCTGCTGGACCTGATACAAGGAGTTTTTAATCTGTTTCTTTACTGTACCAGATACTTACCTGAAACTCACATAGTTTTATTTTGTAATTAAATGTTTGAGAAATACTGGATTTATATTTGCATGTGATTAACTTTTAAAGCACTTTGTACCTGGCTTTTTGCTTTTACACTAGCCCGGAGTCAATAAATATCTTCACAGACGTCAATTTGGTCAGCAATAAAGAGGTAAATAGAAACTAATGACACTCATCAAGCCCGTGGCATGAATGATTTATTGGACACAATCATTTAACACTTTCATAAAGTCAATACAAGGGAAAGAAACAGGTTTCTTATTATGGTAAACTGTATTTGTACTGTCAGCATGCGGTGATTTATGACAAACCTGTGGCCAGGATTAGGATATTATAAATGGGGGAAAATAGAAGGCTCATTAATTTTTTATACCCACAGGTAGAAGACATGCAGTGGGCTAATAGAGAACACACTCATCCAGCATCTGTCTGCAGCCTGCCCTGTAAAGCTGGGGAAAGAAAGAAAACCGTGAAGGGAGTGCCCTGCTGCTGGCACTGCGAACGCTGTGAGGGGTACCACTACCAGGTGGATGAATTCAACTGCGAACTGTGCCCGATTAATAAGAGACCAAACGCCAACCGTACAGATTGCCAGCTTATCCCTATAATCAAACTGGAGTGGCATTCTCCTTGGGCCATCGTGCCCGTCTTCATAGCTATTCTCGGTATAATTGCCACCACCTTTGTGATTGTGACATTTGTCCGGTACAATGACACACCGATCGTCAGGGCCTCGGGGCGGGAGCTCAGTTACGTGCTTTTGACTGGGATTTTTCTCTGTTACTCCATTACTTTTCTAATGATTGCAACTCCTGATACAGTGGTCTGCTCGTTTCGAAGGATCTTTTTAGGACTTGGCATGTGTTTCAGCTATGCTGCCTTGCTTACCAAAACAAACAGGATTCACAGAATATTTGAGCAAGGCAAAAAATCTGTCACAGCTCCCAAATTTATTAGTCCAGCTTCCCAGCTGGTGATCACTTTCAGCCTCATATCCATGCAGCTTATTGGAGTCTTCATCTGGTTTGCTATCGATCCACCACATATCATCGTAGACTATGGAGAGCAGAGGACACTTGAACCAGAAAATGCCAGGGGAGTTCTCAAATGTGACATTTCAGATCTTTCTCTCATTTGTTCCCTTGGATACAGTATTCTCTTGATGGTCACATGCACTGTTTATGCTATTAAAACAAGAGGGGTTCCAGAGACCTTCAACGAAGCAAAACCCATTGGATTTACTATGTACACAACCTGCATAATTTGGTTAGCTTTTATTCCAATCTTTTTTGGTACGGCCCAATCAGCAGAGAAGGTAAGTGATGATAAGTTTACAAATTGAATGCTATCCTCTCTTTATTTTTGTCTCACTTGCTACAATATTTTCAGTCTTACAAATGAGTAGTTCTGAGAGCTAATTGCAAACAGACCCTCAGAATTCACATATAATTAAATATGTAATTCAGAAGGTAGGTTTGCTACACTTTACCACAAGAAACTGAACATGATTGTGATGTGGCTGCCATAAAAATGCTGACATTTTCTCAATATATCCTTAAATGAATGTTTCTTCTAAGTTTTATTATTACCCTTCAGTGATGTTCTAGCCTGTTACATGAAGCACTATAAATCTTTGTTATCATCCACAGATCTGATAGAAACGGTTGCATTTCAAAAGTCTAAGAAGATCAACTTACATTTGTCAAAAATAATGAAGAAAAATGCCTGGGCAGGATGAAAAGAATTACTTTTCTATCTGGTTGACAGATACAACTTTTAAAAAATAAAAATAAAAGAAAAAAGAGTAGGAGTGAATGAAGTGAGTGTAAAATCATGCAAAACATAATTCACTAATTATTATCTGAAAGAGAAAACCAAAAATTTTCCTGTTTTTTAATGGGAAATTAAATGTTGCATACTTACACATCTCTTATTCCTTGTTCAACTGGCTTGGATCTTTCCTGATATCAGTCATGGTGAGCAGTACACAATGTGTCAGACATTCAGGTCTTCTCTCAGTTCTAATGGGAAGGCAGAGGTAAATGTCGCCTGTGTGAATTTTTATCCAGCTGATGGTGGTGACAATGGCAAGTTAGGTAGGAAAGAGCAATAAAATAAATCAATCTTCAACACTGTAAATCTCTGAGATTTGGAACATCTTAAAAATAAGAAATAAAAGTCATCAATCGTTTACATAAACACCCCTTTTCTTCTAGCAGGTAATTTTTATAATGTTTTAAAATATACATTTTATTTAGTTAATTTAATTGGAAAAGAAAACCTATGCCCACTTATAATTGTGCAAAGGTTTGACATGTCTCTGGTTTAAAAGGCCATCCCTTTCTTGTAGAATTAAAGAATTGGTATGTACTGTTTGATAAAATACCTATTAATTCAAGCAGAGTAATTGTATGGGGGAGACAGTGTGGCGGAAGAACATTTTCCTCACTAAAAATTGAAGTAAGTAGGCTTGCTGAAGTGGATCAGCCTTGATTTCCGTGGCTTAAGCAGGGGAAGTGAGTACCAAGGTAACGGTATATCATAGATACAGTAAGTAAAGATAAAAAATCCTGTTTGATTTAGAAAAACAGATTTAGGTGAACTGTGTTTCAATTTTGACTTTTTTGTGTGTGTAGGCTTAAGTCAGAAAAATACTTTGATATATAAATATGTGGTACTTTTTATTCTAACATCTTGTGCCAGTCAGTTTTACGGCAACTACCGATAAAAAAAAAAAAAAGAAATGTGTTTCTCAGTATTGAAACACAGAAAATATTACTTGGTTGGAAACTGCTGGTGTTTCAATTTACACCATTGGTTCACCTCAGCTTGTAGTAAAGGATGATTTTGGTTTTGTCCTCTAAAGAAGAGATTGACAAACACCTTTCTCGCATTTCTTTTATGACAGACAGAAAACACAAATTGTACTAAATCACACAGCTTCTACCAGTGAATTTCACTTTTTAGCTGCCTTCTTTTCCTAAATGATTTTTCATTCTTCAGGTAATGATTTTCAGGAGGAAAACCCCCAAATTAATATGCTAATAGAGTAGATCTGTAATTCCAAAAAATCTTTTCACAGTGTTTCTACTTTTTGCTGCAAATAAAAAGATGTTTCCACACAGAGTCTTATGGACACCATCATAATAGATTGTGCATTCATACAATTAAATTGCTTGTCTGAGTAGGAGAAAAACGTGATATCTTAGTGCACACATATGCATATTGTCTGAATAAACTCAAAAGTTACTTGTATGTTTCTCAGTTAATACATGATGGCAAAAGAAGCATTTTAAAAACTAATACATCATAGAATATCTTATTTGAAAATCAGTATACTGATATTTTTTGAGGATGAAAGAAATAAAGAGAAAATAGACAGATTTTTGCTAGGTGCTTACTCACTTTGCAGTTGATTTTAGAATTTGGAATTATTTTTATTTATGAGTTGAGATTTTTCAGAGAGAATGGAGCAATAGGCTGGGGAGCTTAGAGTACTCTTTAAAAGCTATGGTTCATTCATTGAAATGTTGTCAGGAATAAAATTTAGCATAACATTCATTACAAGCTGGGTGTACTTCCAACTAGCAATTCATTGAACCACTAGCTTTAGGGATATTTCTGTTTGATAAAGAGTAGTTAAACCTCAAAAATGTTTTGAGTAACTTTTGTTTTCCTAAACATTAACAGTGCTTAAAACAATAGCAGAAGTGATTATGCATTTTTTTGAAAGAGAATTTGCATTTATTTAAATAACTATTCCATGAACACAGTTTAAGTAGAAAATGTGTTCAGAAGCTTTTTATATTTAACTTACAAAATATTTCTACTGGAAAAAATATCCCAACACTATTAATCCTAAAAACAGGTGTCTCGATATAAAATTCATCGATTATCATGGAAATGTTATCTTTACTGTTAGTGGCCTTGGGTTCAACCTCCAAAAGTGTACATTTGCTAAGAGCTTCTGGATAGAAACTAGAAGAGTATAAGCACAGGTGGCACAAGTTGCGTGTTGGTGTCTGTCAAACTTCATGAATGCATGATGAAGGCCATACAAATAAGCATAAATACATTTCTGCAGACAGACTGTGAGTTTCACTCATATGTTCTTGCTGCAAAGCACAGGATGGGAAGCTCATCCCTCTGCACTGTGCATATGTGGAACCTTGAATTTCTAGCTGGTTAATACAGCGGAGTTAAATGCCTGAATTTGCATGGTGTGACACATCTCTAAGAGAAAACATGGGAAAAGTTAAGGTAACTTGACAAGACTCAGTGGGAATGTATAATCTTGACATTTGTAACAATTTTTAAATGTATGTTTATAACAGATGATATTTCTACTCGTATATATCTTATCTCAGTTTATGTATGTTTGAAAGTAGTACAAAATTGAGAAAATGGCTATATAGTATTCTGGAAATTAAAAATAATATAGATTTATGGCCAATTAGGATAAAAAAATGAATCCAAAATAACCTTGCATAACCCAAGCTTGGTGGTTCTTACGCAAGTCCATGTTTATTGTCTGTTCTTAATCTCAAGCAGTAGAATATAACCCCCCCGTGCTATTAAATGTGCCATTTTTAGATTGTCATTTCTACAGATGTTTTCCAGAGAACAATAAGACCATTGATTTTAAGTCCTGTGTGGATTTTTTTTTAAGAGTCTAATTCACGATTTTGTCCATTCGTGATCAAGCCTATTTTGACAGCTGCTGCTTTACAAAAGGGACCCGTTACAAATAGTTAAGTTATTCCAGTGCGTCATTGAACTGAATGAAAAATGTAACCCTAAGACATAAAATACCAATTTTCTAACACTTGCGTAAATATCAGTAAGGTGCTTTAGAGGAAAAGGAGTGAAATTCTGTGAGAAAACATTCTGTGGGTGTAGCCTTCATCTCTGTCACACGTGTACATGGCAAACCACTGAAAACGCTGGGATTATCTGCAAGGAATATATCTAAAATGACAGGATAACTGGAATGCCATGAAGAAAAAAAAAGAGTGAAATTAGTTTAGGGAATAAAACAGATGTTTAATGAATCTCTGGGTAAAATTCAGTTACAACGGCAGGGTGCACAAAAAACAGCTGAAGATAGATGGCTGTCTAAAGTACATCCCTATTTGACAAACCGAACTTTTAAAATTTCCTTCCTTTTACTGGTTTTGACAGATGGGTGAATCATGTTCATTCACAGGCAATAAACACATAATTTATTAAATTAACCTGGAAATACTCTGTGTTGAATGGGAAGATGAATACTTGTTTCCCATACTGTGAAAGAACGGAGGTTGCACTTTCTGCTAAGGAAAGAGGACCATGGAAAATGCTGAACAATTTCTTCCCTTCCCTCCCATTGGAAGAAATTGCAAGGTGTATTCTAACAAGGAGGATGTGTTTTCCAATTATTTGGACAAGTTTGATCTCTCTTTTCATAACTGCAGTAAAAGCAAAACAAATTGTAAAGTATGGTAGAAATTTTCGCTTAAATTGTACCCATATGATCTTACTACTCCAGCTGTTTTCATCCTCTATTTGCTGATCATACAGATCTTACACTTATATCCAGCTGTTAGTAATAGTAAAAGAAGCTAGAAACACTTCCAAAAGTGCCTCGAAATTAATTTGACTTCTAAGCTACTGCTGTAGTTGTCAAGAGGAAGATACTCAATTATGAATGGGAGGAAAAGGTAGAACCATCAATGTAATAAGTTGTGGTCTTTCCCTTAAAAAAACTCCACAGAAATACTAGTGACAAATCAGGTAGGCACCCCTTACTCCACCTACATTTTTACAAAATTTAGAGAAATCAACAACAACATTGTTGTTGTTTATGTTATAAATTCCTGGCTAAATGTGTTCCTGTGACTGTAAGAAAACAAAGTATCTTAATGATGCCTCAGGCTAGGTTAATGAAGCAGACTACACCCAGCCTTTTCTTCACCTCAAGGCATTCTCTTCTACTTCTGATCATATTCAGAGATTTAGCTCTGCAGGTGGTCTGTGCAGCACACGTCACGCGAAAAAAGTTAAGAAAGACAACTTTCTTAACAAGTACTGACTAAACAATTAACAATTACTTAACTAAATTTAAGAAAGACAACTTTCTAGACAATTACTAACTTATGTTAGTAATTCACAAATGGAAGAATTACTAACTTATCTTAATAATTCTTCCATTTTATGAATGAGATTTGGCTCTATTAAACTAGAATCTTCAGCATCAACACTGTGCGTAGCATGAGCATTAATCTGAGGGATATTTGGAACAGTTTCTAATTTTCATTATTCTGGGATCCAAAGCTAGAAGAGTGATGAAGTGATACTTTCCATAGTTTACCCTGGTTCAGAATTAAGTATCTATTCTGTTGCTGACTTTTTCAGAATGTTTAGAATATGGGAGGACCAGAAGAATTAACCAAAATTATCAAAAATTGAATTTTTGCATATTTTGAGACAGGAAATGAGATAAAACTCACCAGATTATCTGGTAGGAATATCTGTCCCATTTACCGGGAAGTGTAATGTTTTATCATTCCATGTGTTTCCAAAAGGTAAATATTTCATGAGCTAAAATATTTCCAAATTTCTTAAGATTTGTGACCTAATCCTCAGTAGAAATTAAGACTGTAGAAGCAGAGCAGGAAAAAAGATGTGAACAAGAGTACATCTGAATTACATTTTACCACCCAATCTTGCTCTTCTCTGTTGCCCTCTGTGAGGGAAGTACCTCACTCCTTGCTTATCTCTGATACGTCATATTTCAATCCAACTCATGAAGACACTCAGCACAGTGCAGGTCATGGGCAAGCCTGGCAAATCCTCTCTTCCCTTCCCCCCCCATGCACTACCTCCATGAGGTAGTGCAAAAGGAGAGGTCATACTTATCTGACGTGGCGGGTTAGATTGCTGCATAAAAGGCATTCATAATGAGAAACCAGTTAAATACAGTTATCTTTTCTATCAAAAGATGCTCTGTTGGAACCCATTCTACAGGTTATTTCTTAGGAAAAGCCTTATTGCTCCCACTAGAAGTACAAGTGAAAGTTGTAGAAAAAGTTTATTAGCTAATAACTGAGGCAAAAATGATGGATTGAGTAGTTTGAAGTACCGTGGGCATGTAGAAAGCTTTTTTTGCCACTTTCAACCTTTTCTATCTTTTCAAGTTTAAAATTAATTTTGGAAGCAGAGCAGTTTTGAAACTGAAACAGTATGATTTCACTATTAAACTGTTCTCCATTTCTTAAAGTGAAATATGTCTGAACTGGCTCTTAACTATAATGCCAGACTTGCATTTAAAGAAAACATTTATCAAAATATTTCTGACTGCTTTTAGGACAAGTACAGACCTTCTTAGAAGTGAAACTATACTGTAGTGTAATTATCTAAACTGCATTAGATTAACTAAGAATTCAGTAGGGATTGCTGTAGTCAGTCAAGCCAATCTCTTGTGCAATAAGATATCTTGAGCTTTGTTCACTTAGATGCTGCTCTGGCACATTTTGATAATTTAAGATCATAGCATTCTTTGAGGGATACTCATCTGTTCCCTTTTTAGCTGCTTTGTTGCAGAAGCGAATACATAGAGGAAAAGAGGCAAAGCTCACGAGTTCTTTCAAGGTGTTTTGAGATGAAATTAATCTGAAAAGGTTTTTTGAAGCCCCCTTGGACTGAAGAAAAAAGATCTCTTTGCTTATGCCAGCTCATAACATGTTGGTGTGACCTGCCTGCTTAAAGTGCATGAAAGCTAGGGGTAAGATTTCTTTTAGACTGTGCTACCCACACCCCAAAACCTTGGGGAGGGCTAAATGTAGCTTCTTTTTAAAATTCTAGCCCCTATTTGTGGGGTTATTTTGTTACTCAGCACAATGTGTACCCAAGTTTCAGCAAGTGTTCTTGCTGAATGGACTTCTTGCAAAACTAACACATATGTAATTTTAAAGACTCTACTTTTTCTTTTTTTTTTTTAAGATATGCCTAAAGCCATTAGGTTTTAATTTACTTACTCTCTTCACTTTAATATTAATTAAGCCACTAGTGTTTAAAGTATGTACACTGAACACTGATGTTAATTATGAGGCTGTTAGGAGGTAACAAGAAGAGAGAAAATGCCAGCTTCTCTAAGGAAGAAGTGGAATATTTAATAAAATATAAAGCCTTTTTTTTTTTTTTCAGTTCAGTGAAACATTCATGTCTGCACCTGAAGCTTGTATATCCTGTTCTTTTCTGCATGGTTTCATATCTCTTCCATTATGAGCATTGTGTTGGCATACCTAGTAGTGTACATTGAAGAGATGTGCACCTGTCACATAGTGGAAAACATGAGCGTTTTGCTTGTCTGACATGTTTGCTTCTGGCTTCACAATGAATGATAGCTTCAGGATCTTTGGGAAAGGAGGAGACAGGAAAGACCTGCCAGAAAAATTAAATTAGCCTGTGATTTGCTTCCTGCCCTATCCTGGGGAGTGTCAGAGAGTTGGTAACAGGTATTCAAAGAAGGACTGCTTTCCAGAGAACTTTAAATATACCTTTTTGGCTACTTGCTGGCTTCTGTGATAAGAACCTAATTCTAAGTGAGAAGTAGAAACAATTTTGTGAAGCATGTATAGCTCAATAAATGTTTTCATCTATTTTAGAAAAGAATAATCAGTAATCACAGAGTGTGGTTTGTGAAAGACCGCGAATGTTGCACAGAGATAATTGGGGGGGGACTAAAAAAAAAACATTTAAAAAATCTTGTCTATTTCTAGAAATCAGAGTCATTTCAAAAATGGTGATATTTTGGATCTGATTTGTTCAGTGCCAAAAATTTGATTGTCTTCCACACATGCAGGTAAGGAGAAATCATTCCAGTTGTATTAGATGATCTTTGCACAGTAAGAAAGAGGTCTGTCCTTAGTAATAAGATGCTATGAACTGTCACAATTGTGTACAAGTGTAACTGTACAACAGGGTCCTCTGTGTCATTATTATGCATAGGAAAACATCAGAGTCACTGATGGGTTTGCATAAAAAGACAAAGTAGATAATATATCTTAGAATTTAATCATTTTCTCACTTGCTTCATGCCGTGCTGGTCCAGCACTAACAACTGGTGCTCAGACACACTGCACCTGAAGAGGACCACAGACTGTTTAACAGTTCATTGAAAGCAAGCATATTTCTTTTGACCAATTGCAAGCCTCTCCATATGTGACAAGAATGGATTTGGGGATTCAGGGGATGCACGTATGATCTCTCGAGGTCCCTTCCAACCCCTACAATTCTGTTAAAAAAAAAGCAAAACGTAAAATGTTGTAACATGGGACCTTATTGAAAAAAAAATTGTTTGAGGCAACTGCAGCTCCTGCATCTTGTTTTGTCTTCAGTTGATTATTCTACATTCATAATGAGGAGATGCAAAGCAATTTTTGCACTCAGTTGCCTAATAAAAAGCTCATTCTCACAAAAGTATATGTGCCTACAGACTTTTTTCAATTAAGAATGATATGATAAAACTACATACTGGGAAAAATACATCTATGGGTAATAGAAGTTAATTGTGACTGCCCTTTATGCTTTTACTCTTGTTGAGAAAAATAGAAGATCTTTAAATAGAACTCTGGTTAGAAATTGGGTTAGAACTCTTCTGGGATGGTCTTATGAGACTTCATGTACTTGTTGGGTCCTGCCAAGTTAGAAGCAGCACAAAAATAGCCTTTGTTGTAGCGTTAATAGTGATTTTACCTTACTGAAAACAAGTAAACACAAGTATGAAAAACAGAAGAAACAAATTAAACAGGCTTTTAGCTTAGCTTTGAGTAGATATTCAGCTTCATATATTTCTTATCTCCCACCACAGCAATTCCAATTCTACATAGGTTTCATAATACTATCAAGACTTTGATCTTGCAAATATAATAAAATGCTGTGGACTAGTAAATTGCCATGCGTACACTGAGCCCCAATAATAACACATGTATGAGCTAATCACATACCACATCTGGAACATGACTCATGTTCAGCACCTAATGAAAGGCACATTACCCTATATTTCCTTTAGACTAATGGAATTTTCAAGGACAATTATGGTAAATGAGCTAAGGTATTAGTTGTGTAAAGCACAGTAAGTTGATGTGTGTTTCAGCCTCTTGTTAATATTAGGTTTGAGAATTATTACAGTTTGTGCAGACGAAAATATGCCAATAAGCTGGACATCCAGTAAAAATACAAGATTCAACCTAGAAATTTAATTAGATATAAGCCCAGTAAAATTTATAATGGATTTGATAAATGCAATAAAAGTCTAAAATTTCATATAGGGGTCAGTGAATGTTAAATTCATATCTTAGAAAAATAGAAGTTATAGTGTGGTGGTTTGATCCTGGCTGGAGGTCAGACACTCACCAAAGTCGCTCTATTACTCCCCTTTTCAACTGGACAGGGGAGAAAATGTATATTGAGAGGCTTAGGAGTCAAGATAAGGACAGGGACAGATCATTCTGCAATTAATGTCAGGGTCAAAACAGACTCAACATGGAATAAAAAGATAGCAAACCATTTAATTTATTCCATCACACTACTCACAGAGTGAAACCAGAGTTGGATAATGAGAAGCAGAACCAGATCTTAAAGCATGTCCCCCCACCCCTCTCTTCTTAGCAGACTTCATTTTAGTCAGGATTTCGCTCCCTTCTTCCCCCCAAGATGTCACAGCAGGAGACGGGGACAGGGGTTTCAGTCAGTTCCTCACAAGTTGTTTTCCTTCTTAGTTGGGGGGACACATTCCTCAAACTCCTCCCCTGCTCCAGTGTGGGGTCCCACCCACAGGACACAGTCCTCCACAAACTTCTCCAACATGAGGAGTCCTTTCCCACAGGGCTTCATCTCTTCACCAAGTGGCCCAGTGTGGTCACTTCTGTGGGTGCAGCATAAATCATGTGTCTCTTGGGCCGCGGCTGCTCAGTCTGGTCCCCCACGGAGTCACAAGTCCCTCCAGCGAAGTTGCTTCAGTGTCTCTCTCTCTCTTGGGCTGTAGGTCTTGCCAGGAACTTGCTCCAATGTGGGTCACAGCATCTTCCATATGTCTCCACCCACTCCAGCATGGGGTCTCTCCAGAGGCTGTAAGGTGGGGTCTCTGCTCCCCCTCATTTTCCAAGAATGGTGGGGGGACACCCACTCCACTATGGTCTCCTCCATGGACTGCAGGGGAATCTTCCTCTCCAGCACCTGCAGCACCTCCTACCCCCCTCTTCACTGACCTTGGTGTCCGCACAGTTTCTTACATCTTCTCACTCCCTTCTCTGGTGGCAAAAAGCAGCTGCTTGCATTTTTTTTTCTTAAATGTGATTCCCAGAGGTGCTGTGACCATCGCTGATGGGCTCAGCCTTGGTCAACAATGACTCTGTCCTTGAGCCAGCTGGTGTTTGCTCCGTCGGGCCTGCAGAGAGCTTCTGGCTGCTTCTTGCAGAAGCCACCGCTGCAGCCCCCTCTTCTCCACCAGAACCCAGCCACACAAAACTACAACATGTAGGAAACAGAAAATTATGGAAGTCTAATTTCACACAGACTAGTAAGATTTATGCTTACTCTTATAAAGATAAAAAAATCTGTTATGGAAATAAATCTTTGATTAGATTGTTAACTCTGAATATGCATGTAAGCGTGTGTGTACAAGTATCTTATTTTACATGACTACATAAACTATATCTTGTGTGAAGCCAGAATAATTACTTAAAAAGGCCAAGCAAAAGCAGCAACATTAATAGATATATGACCACTTCCTACAAAACAAAGACATTAATTGGTCATGTACATTTTTTTTTGAAAACATATTTTTCTTTCAGTTTACAGTGAAGCTTCTTACCAAAGGGTAAAATGACAATAGAGCTAAGCCAAGAGAATCAGAATGTAACAGTAGCAGAATGTTATCTTTTTTTCTAGTAATCCAGCTAAGAATGGATTAATTATGAAATATCCTCTTAGCTTTAGACATGATTTTTCACTTTGTAAATACAGTTTGAATTTTTCTCTTCCTAAAACAGTGCTTTCCAGACATAAGAGTGATTTCATAATCAGGCATTTCACCAGAAACATGACCCTAGTAGAGTGGTCAAATGATTGTTTTCATGGTGATTATCAAGGTCATGTTTATTGATAGTTTGAAACGTATGGATGAGATTAAAGTGATGTTATCAGGCTCATTGATAGAACTGATGACACAGCACCTGCATAGATCTGTATTTTACAGAAAACATCCTCCTCTACCACAGTACAATAAGAACAGCTGAACAATGAAGGGAAGAAAGGCATAGGACTTGATTGTCCTTTTTTTGACTCCACTGAACTCAGATGGAATAACAGCAGGTATTCACAGGTATTGTGAATGCCATTCAAACAGGTACTGCACAAAATTTCCCAATTATGAAACAGCAAGGTCAGACAGAGATTAGAAGAGAAATGGGAAGCAACTTAAGAGACAGTGTTTGATAGCAACTATAGGAAAAGATTTTTAGCTCTGAAGCTGAGGAACACATGACATTTCGCAAGTGTCTTTTCTAGTAAGCTAGCACTTGTAATTGAGTGAGGTATAGCAGAAGAGCTCACAGCAGGCAAAGCATCTATCTCCTAATCTAGTCATCAAAAAGGCACAGGCGAACCAATGTGGCATGATACAGAAATTGGTCCCAAAGCCCAAAACTGCATTTCAAACAGTCTCTGTAAGGGAATTGTTTGCACCATATGTTTTCCTTAAGAGCTGATCTACTGAAATAGTGCTTTAGAAGGAGAAGTCCTACATATACAATGCAAATTATGGTACAGTCTGAAGCAGCTTACTCCACAACACATCACCTTCCATCACTTTGAGCCATCTCACTGCATAAAATTTTATTGACCCAAAAAGACCCCATATTTCCATCAAGGCTTCCAGATTTCCAAGTTGGAAATTTCTTTGCTATTCCCTCTGCACAATTTATCTTGTCAATGAGCCTTGTAATTTCTTTGTTTTCAACCACCACCAAAACCATAACCTTTGTCCTTATCAACCTTCATTTTTTTGCTACTACATATATCCTTATCCTTCTCTCTTCTTTCTCTGTTTGCTTACTTTATAGTTTGTCCAAAATAGAACAGTCATTACAGCCAGTGCCACTTTTTTCCATGACATCCAAAATCCTAGTTCTATTCCATTTGTCTTAGAATTTCGACCCTGGACTTTTCACTGTGTCTCTGTGTACTCTTCCTCACAGACATTAATGTTGGCTGTTTGCTATTGGTGTTTGTTACCTGCAGTCTTAAAGCTAGCAAAAATTTTGTTTTGATTTTGTTGGGACTGGGACTGGTACTATTCAAAAAATTCATCAATAACCTGGATGAGGGAATAGAGTGCACTGTCAGCAAGTTTGCTGATGACACAAAACTGGGAAGAATGGCTGGTGCACCAGAAGGCTATGCTGCCATCCAGCACGATCTGGACAGGCTCAAGAGTTGGGTGGGGAGAAATTGAATGAAATGTAACAAGGGCAAGTGTAGAATCTTGCATCTGGGGAAGGACAACCCCAAGTACCAGTATAGGTTGGGGGCGGATCTGTTGGAGAGCAGCATAGGGGAAAAGGACCTGGGGATCCTGGTGGACAGCAGGATGACCATGAGCCAGCAATGTGCCCTCCTGGCCAAGGTGGCCAATGGTGTCCTGGGTTGTTTTAGAAGGGCTGTGGTTAGTAGGTTGAGAGGGGTTCTCTGCCCACTCTACTCTGCCCTGTTGAAGCCGCACCTGGAATATTTTGTCCAGTTCTTGGCCCTTCAGTTCAAGGACAGGAAACTCCTTCAAAGAACACAGCACAAGGCCACCAAGATAATTAAGGGAGTGGAACTTCTTCCTTATGAGGATAGGCTGAGGGAGCTGGTTCTCTTTAGCCTGGAGAAGAGGAGACTGAGGGGTGACCACATCAATGTCTGTAAATATGTAAAGGGTGAGTGTCAGAAAGACGGACCCAGGTTTTTCTCAGTGATGTTTGATGATAGGCCAAGAGACAGTGGGTGAAAGCTGGAACATAGAAGTTGAACCTTCTTATGTAAACATAAGAAAAATTTTTTTCACTGTGAGGGTGATGGAGCCCTGGGACAGGCTGCCCAGAGAGGTTATGGAGTCTCCTTCTCCGGAGATATTCAAAACCTGCCTGGACAAGTGCTTGTGTGACCTAATCTATGTTATCCTGCTCTGGTGGGGAGGTTGAACTAGATGGTCTTTTGAGGTCCCTGCCAACTCCTGACATACTGTGATTCTGTGACTTCTGAATACAAAATCCTCTCCTCTCCTCTCCTCTCCTCTCCTCTCCTCTCCTCTCCTCTCCTCTCCTCTCCTCTCCTCTCCTCTCCTCTCCTCTCCTCTCCTCTCCTCTCCTCTCCTCTCCTCTCCTCTCCTCTCCTCTCCTCTCCTCTCCTCTCCTCTCCTCTCCTCTCCTCTCCTCTCCTCTCCTCTCCTCTCCTCTCCTCTCCTCTCCTCTCCTCTCCTCTCCTCTCCTCTCCTCTCCTCTCCTCTCCTCTCCTCTCCTCTCCTCTCCTCTCCTCTCCTCTCCTCTCCTCTCCTCTCCTCTCCTCTCCTCTCCTCTCCTCTCCTCTCCTCTCCCCTCCTCTCCTCTCCTCTCTCCCCAGCATTCTCAAAGCTATCTAAATTTTAGTTCCTTTGTTTAGTTACCCCATTCTGAAAAACTGAGGTAAAGCCACAATCCATTACAACAGTCAGAATTTTGACAATGATGTTATGAAATCTTTGATGATACTGTCCCAACTGCTGTTAACTTTTCCCTTAATCCTTTCTATGTCTATATGCTATTTTCTGAGCTGATAGACACTTTTCTGAAGAGATCTAAGTAAGTTACATTTTTGTGTGTTTGTATTATACAAGAATATAGTTGGGGAATTTGACAATGTATTTTTCATTGTTTATCTAAAGAAAGTCATATATGACTTGGGTTTATCTTGAGCTGACTATCCTGTACTTTTGTGTAGTTCTAATAAATAGCCATATGTATGTTTGAATTCTCTTGCACAACAGGGGAATTGTATAAAAATACACTGCAGGCAGGTCAGTTTTATTTAAACATCCAAAACAGGAAAAAATTCTAAATGCATCATGTCCTTAAGCAGTGTCATATAGTGCTTTACTGTTACAGTAGAAGGAGGCATAGATGTAGGAAAAAGAAATATGTGATGTGCTTCCTTCTGTCTCCTAGGCAGGGATGTGAGAAGCAGATCTTATTGATTGACTATTTCCTTTATTGGCCTTTCTCTTTGTACCCATGTAGCTCCGCAAGGTACTTGGGGAGGTTTCATGCTAGACTGTGGGCTAGAGGGAAACACTGTCAGCTGCCATTGCTCCAGCTGTGATTGCTTTGAAAAGGTGGTTCAGAGGTTTAGTATCACCACCAGGTGTTTGAGAATTTGACTATATCAATTTTCTCTCAAGGTCACCAGTACATACAAGTAAATGGCAAAACTGCAGTTGGAAACTGCTCTTTGGTATGACATAAGTTAATGTGGTTTCTATACCCGTCTGATGGAAAAATATTTTATTGTATTTCAAAACATTGTCAGTAGGCTGAAGATTCACTCTGGATAGATTTTTTTATTATTTTTTTTTATTTCAACAGAGATTTTGAAGTGCTGTTGGTTTTGTGTTATAGAATGTAGCAGTACCTTGCAGAACACTGTTTGACTATAAAAATAATATATTCGTTCTCGCATGCATGACTGAAATAAAAGCTTTAGTAAAATTACGTTAGACTTTTAATCTACAGAGTGAGCAGGATTAAGCCTGATTTTAATTGTGTCACCTGAGTACAAACAAGAGCTTTTTGGTTCCCTTTGCCCATGGATGAACACACATATTCCTCTTAATGTTAAAGAAGTTGTGCACACACATTGACAAAAGACTAGACCCCTGTGGTTGCAAAATGAAACCGTGGGCACCTCTCCAACACATGTAATGCCTCAGAGTCAATGCCAAGCCTATTTTTACAGCAGTTAGCACTACCATGCTGTTTTAAATGACAGAGTGTAAGCAAGTAACTTAGATCCAACTTGTCAGGTTAGCCAGCAGTGATGTATTTCAGTGCACCAGTGTGCTTATTTTCTCTGTGATTTTTGTTTTATTTTTTTCTATTCTGGCTTTTCAGTTCTGGTAAACAATACTCTCTTCCTCCTACAAAGCCATTCAGTTGGGTGAAGGATATTTCACATAGGCCTTATTGACTGCTTGTTGAAATCACTGTTTCAATATATTCACAATTCATCTCTGTCATTCTTTTTTTTTCCTTTATCCAGGGCCTATTTTACTTAATTTGAAGAAGCACACACTCTTTCCTATACAGGTTTTAATGTACGTTTCATTATTCAGATGATGACTGCATTTTGCTCACAATTTAATTGTAAAGTCTGTGAGTGATATCAGTGTTTAAAAAAAAGAAAGAGGAAAAAAAAAAGAAAAACCTTTGTTGCTTCCTCAAGGCTTGAAGTATCCAGATTTTTCAAAGAATATTGAGACCTAGGCTACATGTAATTTTCAAAGATAGGTCTTGTTCTCCTGTTTTTTCACTTAGACAAGTCACCCCCCCCCCACATTGCAGTCTATTAAAAATCCACTGTCTGCACTTTCAGTGACCATGTCAGCTTATTTCAGATTAATAAATGTCTACTAGGAGATACAGGTATTTCACGGATACAAAACAAATAATGAAGAAAAATTTTAGTAAACAGTGGATAGTTTAGTTGTGAACAGCAGGCTGGAGAGAAGCTTAAGAAAAGGAGTTGGTGGTTTGGAAAGGCTAGAAGTCTAAATTTTGAATATGCTTGATAACCTATGCTGCAGGAGGTTACCGTGTTCCAGTGATTTCACATGGCTGCTTGCAAAACAAGATAGAATATATGACACTCAGGCTCATTAGAGGAGCTACTTCTATGCAGCAGTTTGAGTGACTTGAAGTACCTTTTAGAGGAGCACTTAAGACCAGGAGGTACTACTTCTGAGCATGGACCTCAGTGTGTCCCCAGCACAGTCAGTGACTGCCACACGTCTCTGGAGTTGCAGCACTGTTATGTGGCCAGTGAAGACACCATATAGCTATGCTGCTTGCTGCAAAGTCAGGTGGAATTTAATTTTCTGAGCTTGGGCTAACTTTACAGAAATACAGGTGTCTGAAGTTCTTCCACTACTGGTAATATGGAAAAGTAAATCTAAACTAGTGACTGTAGAAGGCTTCAGTCCTAGCATCCATTTTCAAGATCAGTATAAAACTGTTCGCAGTAGGCATCCAAGGTTGTGAATTCCTGGGGAATGTGATGTCCTCTGGGAATGAGAATACTATGAGATGGCATGGTGTCAATCACTTTGGTTAGATAGGTGAACTTTATTTAAGATACTGTCCAATTATTAATGCAAAATATTTGTAGAGAAAGGAAATACACTTCATAAAAAATGGGAAAAAAGTGATTAAAAAAATAAAGATCTCCAATATAGAAGACTTGTTTGGTATATTTCAGTATTGAACAAAACAGGAATAGAAACCATAAGGGTTACATCCGTACAATAGGGCACTTATAAAAACATCTCTTCTGGTTCTCATGTGGTGAATCTGTGCACCTGAGATATAATTCTTACTTTTTTGGGCTTATTTTTTTTCAGTTCAAAATGACTTAAAGGAATTTGAGGGCCTGTAAGATAGCTTTTTGTAACAAAAATGTCACCCTGTAATACAAATCCTTTACCATGCGAACATGTAGGATTTGTGAATGAATTTCATGCTGGGTTAGTAACTATATAAAATGGACGGAGACATATTTTTGTCCATACTGCCTTTGGAAATGACCATGGATTTCACCACTGAACCACTCCCAAGCGTTGTCTTTGAGACTGATACTTCGTAAAGGAGCTAACTGTGGCAGGGAACCTACTAGCATGAGGCGGATTAGGAAGTGAAAGCTGGATTCTAGTTTCAGTGAATCTTTAATTGTTCAGCTGTATAGCAAAGTTCCACTTGAAGGTATGGTAAAAAAATAATCCCAGAATGCTTTGTAGCAAGATTATGAAGCTACCTCCATTTTGAAGAACAGGTACAATGTAAACCAATATAATCTAACAAATGAGGTAAAAGGATGCCACCAACTGTTCAGTCTCTGATATCTCTATTTGATTTAATTTGCTTGTATTTAAGGGATTGAAAAGAAAATATATGGTTCAGGGATAAATAAAATATGAATTAATAAAAAAATGGTGCAAGTTATTGACCTAGTTTTTTCTATTAGCAAAACCAAAAAAAAATGCACTTAGTTCAATCCCAACCAATTTTTAAATGATGGTGTATTTTCCAGACCAAAGGAAAAAAATATATATCATTGATTTAACTTCACTATATTGAGCCCTTCCTTCTTGACAGTGCTGTACACAGTATTCTATAATAGCCTTAGGGGAAACACAGCCTTCGGCTACAATTACTTGTAAATGGAAACTGATGACTAGCACAGAACAAATGCACAGCTCTTTTCCTTGGAGATAAACGGTTTCTCAGGATATCCTCACTGAAATTACTGTTGTCCTTCAATCTCTTAGTGATATTAAAAAGTATGACAATATTCTTTATTGTTGGTAATTCTGTTCAGAATTCAGTCCAATCCTCCTAAAATATACTGACAGCCAAGGCAGCTACCTGTTGGCCCACAACTCTGATGATTGCAGGCAGCAGTACGCCTGCATTCCCAGTTAGATATACCTTCAGGATCATAATTCCAGACATACCTGAATATAGACATATAGAATGAGTCCTCAGTTGTAGTGAATTTTGTAGGGTTTCTACTGTGGTAGAATTTTTGTCTATTCAGGGCAAAAGTATATTACTTGCACAATACACATAGCACCTGAAAGTAGATGAATGAGAGGCTAATCTCTGAGCAGCTATATCCATCACCATGTTTTTTTTATACACCCAAAAAAGGCTGGAGGTAGGGTCCAAAGCAACTAATAATTTAGTAGATACACAAATAAGTCTGCACACAAATCTGTCAGAGACCAAGAATCTGGCAACATTCAAAAGGAATTACATTATAATGACAGCCATAGCATATGGTAGCATTTGCTAATGCTTGAAGCAAGCCATAAAATACCATACTTAGGACTATAGTACAGTGCGTAATTATTAATTATGAAGATGAGAACTTTATGATAGTAGATTTTTCCTTTGACTAGCTTTCTTTTATACCTTCCTCTAAAGAAACTTGCTTTGGCCACACTCAGAGACATGATATTTGACCAAATGGATCACATTCTAATATGATTTGGTATCTTCTACTTTATTAAGCATTTAGAAAACAAAGTGTTTTTCATTTTACATTATATATTTTTCAGAATAAAATTGCTCTTTGTAATAGAAATGTACAGAATTGTGTGGGGATTTTTTGTCACCAGTTTTTCCTTTACCTTTATATGACACTTTTGTTAGCGTTTCTGAGCTCCTGAAAACCCTTTATCACATTTAGGTTTTTGAATTTAATTCCTCATCTGTTCTTTGTAGCTCTGCTTTATGTGAGAGATCTGAGCAGTCATTCTATGCAAACAAATAAGAAAGTAAAATGAAATGGCCGCCCCATCTTCAGGTAACTGTGGTTATGAAAAAAAGAACATTCCTTCATTTAGAATCATGTCTTCGGTTTTTTGTGTCTTCATCCTGGAAATTTTGAAATTTATATTCTCTGCAGCTAAATGTGCATCTGTAAACCTGCTGTGATTTTCCACTTGCATAGCAACAGTATACCTTTTAAGTGGAGAAACCAAAGGCTTCTGTCACTCCATTATTTGTGATTACTCCAAGATGCTTTCATCTGATAATGCAAACCACAGTGTTTAATACTTTTCAGATACATAATGCATGACTTTTCATCCTAGTGGAAGCTTTTAGGTTTTATGCAGTTTATGAGATTTCCTAATCTGACATAATTGTTGTGGCACCAACAGTTTGAGAAGTACCTCTTCTTTTAGAGGAGGCTCCTAATCTGCAGGGTGCCTGTTCTGATGGGAAAGTACTGTGTGGTTTGTGGATAAACTGCTTAGTTACTGCTTTGGAAGTAAAATGGGGACAGGTGGCATCCCTCACTTGGCCTTTCTTCTGGACACGTTTACTTCACAGTGCCTGACCACATCCTGACACTGTATCATCAGAATGGCCTTAGTGCTCAGCATGTAGAGAATCTGTAGTCAGCCCAAAAGCATGATGTAATATATGCATAACTGAATGGCATAATGTTTAGGAGCAAATTGCAGCTTATTTTGCAGTGACAATTATAAGCCCTTCAATGGAATTGGAATAGATTGCATTGCCATGTTGACCTACTAATTAAAAGGGTTTTTATGTTTTACACTTTTACATAGTTGTGTTTCAGGGGATGGGAGACATCTTGTGACTGAAGCACTTTTAAATTGACTTTGTAGAACATTTCCATTTAAATTCTAGTAAGATGATGAGCCCTTTAAAGTAAAGAAATGTTTAATTGTATTTCAACAATATATATTTTGACAAAAAGGTAAATGAGGTAAAAAATGCCTGCTTACTGGTCACATGGCTATTTGTACAGAGGTAGTGGGTAGAGCTCAAAGGAATAAAGGAATACACAATCTTAGCAGACTTAATGTAAGGGAGTTGGACAATTCTGTTTCCTTACACCAATATTTGTTCTCCAGGCAGACAAGTTGGGATTTATTTGACAGTATGCAGAGATGTAGTATATGTGAACCTAAGTCACCCTAGGCTTTTAGTCAATATGCTGAATCCCACACCCATGGTATTGCTAGAAACTGCATTTGGAATAATCATAGAAATGTCAGTGTCCCCCTGTCAATGACTTGTCTGTCATCCTTTCACATTTACAAGCCCAGTATTTACCCAATATTCTGTCTCTGAAAATGCAATGCATGGAAGCTTTGAAACAGAAAAATGAATGTTTCTGTACCAGGGAATCTAGTCTTTTATATGTGCTAAAATGGTTAATAGAGAGTGATCTTCTAGGAACTAATAAATAAATAAATAAATAAATGAAGAAAAAATTGAGCCCTTACACTCATAGCTATTCAGCAGTCTAAAATGATGACTATTAAGCAAACAAACACTGTATCACACAATTATTTTACTAAATGTCTTATCTATGTCGACTTTTCAACTTTTGATAGCTTCTTTTTTATTATTATAATAGCAAACATTACTGTGGTTGAGGAATTCTTAGAGGAACTAGAATGCATTTTATATGAAAGAATTAGCATTAAAGAGTATTTAAATTTTCATCTTTTTGATTGTTGGAAGGCCTACAAGTCAATATGAGTTCCAGAAGACATGATAATGTCTTTCAATGTCTCTGATACTCTATATTACTTTTCTATGATAACTTGGTTTTTTCAGTTTATCCCACACACAGCTTCAGTCAATCATATTTCCACACATGTAATCTGGCTCTTTATCATTTTTAATAGCAGATCCTCTAACAATGTGTAACTTTTGATAGTCTGTAGTTGTGAGTTATCTTTGACTTTTTAGTCTTGCAAAAAAATGGGAAAATGAAAAATGCATGAAAATGGCAGAAAACTGTGGTGGTAAAAATAAGTCTAAACTTTGGGAGAAAATCAGCAGGATACTTTGTTGGCAGAGGGGGATCATGGAGTTAAACTCCTGATTTTGTTATCCATGCATACAGAAAAGTCTGACTGCTGCAGATTCACAAGGATTTTAGACAAAATTGGGATACTTTTCACCCCCCCCCCCCCCAGAAAGCATTGGCAGAAAACCCTCACAGGATGATATTCACAGGAAGAGAAAAACTTCAAATGACTTCAAACTTGAAAGATTTTCACTGAGAAGAAAAGAGACAGTTGTGATTTTAAAGCACACCAAGATGTACAATTGAGACTTTAAAGAGTTTTATGATAACATACCATCACTTTTGTACTGTAACTTTGAGATTCAAAATGTTCCTAGAATATGCTTTGTCTTTATTGCTTTGTTTAAATTGATTTCATTGTTCAGTTAATTGGTGCAAATCAAAACTTTTATATTCATGCTTTCTTCAGTCAGGTAATCAGTGCCACGAAAATCGTTACTGCTTTCCAAGATCACAAATAATAAATTTCAGAATACTCATATATAACTTCAGAATCGTTAAATGAAAGGGGTATTTAGCTTAGCAATTGTGTAAGCGTAGGTAATTAGTTTTGCCTTCTTTTGTACCTTTTTTTTCTGTAGCTTTTAGTCTTGGTGTTTGGTTTTTTGTTTTGTTTCTGGGTGGGGGTTTTTTTGGGGTGTTGTATTTTTGTTTTGAATAGGAGTGAAAACAACAGCAGACATAGACAAAATAATTATTTTGGAGTGGGAGGTGGGACATTGTTTGTGGGATCAGGTATAAGTATTAGCAGCCTAAAGCATAAAGCGACAAAAATGATGGATAGGTTTCTTTACTCTGAACACAACTTAATACTTAAATAGATATTCTTAAATTTATTATGTAGATATGAAATGTCTGAATCAACTCTATCAATAGCTTAGGAACACAGACTTCTCCAGGCATTTGATTGCTATACCAATTGTATCAATAAAATATGTAAGATCTTTCCATCTACTTACAAACAACACTTTGCTTTTCAAGAATGTAGTGATACAGAGATCTATTAGCATAGAAATGCCTATGGACAATATTTTAAACTAGGACTACTTTAGAGGTCCTCTTTTCTAAAAAACTCTCCATTTACAGACTCATAAAAATAGTATTAAGGAGTATGTTGTTTGCTCACAATAGCAGAGGTAAGATTTATGGACTTCACTATATGCCAGTGGTATAGCTTGATTTTACTTGGATCAGGACATGAGGGTAAAATACATCAAACTGAACAGCATTCCATTTTCTAGAAAGCAGTGCACATCACCTAATTTCAAAGACATTGGTTGAGTTGTATTAGCTGGACAACAGGCATTAAACCTATAGGGATTTTCTTGTCCCTTTGATAGCAACATCATATATATCCTTTTATTGGAGAACACTGATCAATATGATTATGGGAGGAAAGAAGGATGGTCATGACTTTACCTGTGCTTAATTGGATGATGGCCATCATGCAGCCTGATGAAAACAGGACATGAACATCCAACTGTTAAAGGAAAAACTGAAATGCTGTTTCCTGAAGGGAGGTCATAAGCAAGTGAGATACTGATGACACAGTATATGATAGATACAATAGTCTATCATTAAAGAAAATGTCCTTCAGTGTTCCATGGTTCATCTGTTGCAAACATTCAGAGACAGAATAAGTGTTAAAAAATATCCCCTGATTTCCTGGAATATGTTGCATAGAATAATGCTCATGGGGAGAGTTGAATCTCAAAAAGAATGATCTGTCTACCACTGTCTCGGTCCTTGCAATTGTATTTTCAACTGGTTTGGACCAGATTCTCTGAACTTTTTTCTTTTTCCTGAGTTCACCTTGGAAGTTTTCCCATTATAATCTTGTACTATATACAGAACATCCCCCTAACTATCCTAATCTATTTTAAGAAGAGCATCCTGCACTGCCCTTTCTGCTTCTATAGGAACCACAAACAAATGGTGGCTATCCATTGCCCTGTGACAGCAGGACCTGCTCGGAGATTCTCCTGTGTTGTCCATACTCCCTACCTAGAGAACTTCTGTAACAGACAGATGCATTGTTATTCAGTCAGTTGCTTTGTCTCTGGCAAGTCTATTATCTCAAATTAGTCCATTGTTTTATGAGCACTGAGAATAGCAAGGCTGATTTTGGACTAGCCTAGGAAGTGATGACTAAATATGATGCATGTGCATAAAAAACACAGCCCTGCTTACTGAGCTACATCACGATTATATCTAAAGTACCAACCTGAATTTCACCCTCATGTAACAATTTTAACTTGAATTCCATACATCTTGCCACATATACTAAATGTTTTCTAGCTTTTGGGCTTAGCGACTGTCTGTGAAATGCATGTGAATAAAGCAAAAATGGAGTAAAGCACTGCAGCTAGCACTTACATAATGTGTGTGGCGTTGAAAATCCTCAAATTCATTTTCCTGCCCTGCTGGGCCAAGATGAAGAAGCACATATGGTGAGGAAAGTCACTTGCTGTCGGGAGATCGCTGCATTCCCTCTGCACAGGGAGGAACAATTTAGCCTCATCCCTCACTCTCTTCTGCTAATCTGGCACAAATCAAATGCAAGAGACAGAGCGTGAATTTAGATAAGTGAGAAGATGCAATTTCCTGTCTCATGTAGCTAAACGTTTCTTGTTAAGTGTCAGGTTTAGTGCTGAGTAAACAGTGGAATAATATATTTATGATTCTGTTTATGTGATTTGACTTGTGATTCAGTGAGCGCTACTTCCCGTTTTCTCACATTTCTTCTACTCTTACTAACATTGTAGTTTGTCTTGGAACTTATATGTTGCGACTAAGTGGGCTTTCAGCCCCTCTTTGACGTACCTATGTGTAGATTTTCATGGAAGTGGAGGATAAGAAAAAGACATTACTGAAATATCTGTATTTGTTAAGCAAAATATATGCAACAGTTCATGAAATGAGGAAAAGCAATGGTCATTTATATAGGAGCAAGAGAAAAATTGCTTGTGATGAGGAAGATTCTATACTACCTCTTTCCTCAACACTATGGTGCAGGAGCTTATCATTTGAGGGTAAATGTCCCATGGAAGCTTTTTACAGGCCTCAAACACTCATAGGACATATCCAAGGAGTGAAAGCCAGAGGCTGCTGGTTATCATGGTGAGAAACACTAGTAAAGGAAGGGTGAGAATGATGACAGAAGTAGCAACTAATTGGTAAGGGTCTGCAAAATTTGCTAAACATTTTACCTGATTTAGATTTCAGAGGGAAGGGAAGGCAGATATTGTAAACTCTAGAGTTCATATTCACAGAAAAAAAATGTTGTTGGGGGGAAGAGGCTGTGAAGAAGGGCAAGAAATTATTTTAAATGTCCTAAATGTTCCTATACTTACTGTCTCCTATTATATCTAAGGCAGTGAAGGCAGGATACTATGTCAGTGATGTATGTGACCTATAAGATAATAAAAAATCTTAAAATGCTTTCAGAGGTAAAGGGAAAAGAGGCTGCTAGGTAGGACATAGGGAAACAAAGGAAGTGACCTGAGCTAAGGACTTATTCTAAAAGGCTCAACAGAGAGACAGTGTTTAGGACAACTTTTGGCTATTAAAGGATCTGTGTATCTGGTAAAAAACAGAGCTTGCTTTTTCATATTTGTTTTGTCATATACTATATGTTATTTTGCCTCTCAGGGAAGCTCAATAGATAGAACATGATGGGTTTATTAGTTGTGTTACACAATAATATATTTTAGTTAGAGTTGTCATGGGTCATCTGTAAGCTCCATCCAAATTATTTCCTTGTAGTATTATAACCTGTCACAAATGCAATTTACACAAACCACTACTGCATAAAAGCAATGGTGTGCAAAATTCAACTGGATTGTTCCTATTGCAGGCCAGATTATTTATGCAATTATAAAGCTAAATAATGAATAAAATAACAACATATGTCTTACTGCACCATATTTATTCTTTGTTTGCTATTCATGCTGATTTGCAAACCAGGAAACAAATATCACCTTACTTTCAGAAAATGAATATTGTGGATGTCTTCAATACAGGCCAGGTTTACTAACCACTGATTAAACAACAGTAACAACAATTTAGTTCTCCAAGTTTATAGGAATGATATAATACAGTAAAATATGTCAGACTAACATAGGGATTGGTGAGGTTCTGCTGGACAGAATAAAGTATGGACAATATATGCAGTTGTATATAAAAAATAATAGAGTTTACTTATGACCGGTCATAGTCATCTTGATCCCACTAGAAATGAAAAAAAAAAAAAAAAAAAAAAAAAAAACCTCAGAAAAAAAAAGAATATTTTGGCATCCAGTTTCACACGACTTGTATATAGAAGTGGAGATACTACATGGACAGCAAAGAGAGGAGAGAAACAAGCTGTAGTGTGAAGTACACCTTATAAAATGCTATCATATAAATAGTCAATTGCAGAATACATCTCTGAATATTCCAACACAGGAGAAACTTCAGATAGAAACTGTTACTTCTTGGATTCTCTGGTCAAGCAGCTATAAGACACATTTCTAGTGGGCTGTTTGTGCCTAATCAAATAAAACAGAAATCTGTGATCCTCAAGTGTCCTTTTTTAAACTATGGGTACATTTTAGTAAGTTAAATACCTTATAGGTGAAAGCCATAGTTATCTGCCATTTTGATCATTAATAGTAACAGTCCTAGGCCATGTCTACAAGGACTTGCCAACAAAAGTAGGAGACTGGAAGCTAAAAAATAAAACCCAACCGCACACTCACATGCTGAAGCTGACTAACATAGTTACACTGGCAAAGCTCCAATGTGTGGTTATGCCAGTAGAGGAAAGCTAATGTTAGTTTTGCATCTGTCATTCACTGAGATGATGTAACTGTGCTGGCAGAAGAGCATCTCTTCTTGGCACACATCAAAGGGCTTTGACAACACAGCCCCGGCAGATTGGTTAGTGGCAGAGGCTTTTTAGTTTAGGCAAGCATTAAATTTTGCATTGAAAGAAACCTAGGTAATCTGGCAAGATAGAGCATTTAATTTGGAATAGCCCAAGAAAGCAGTTAAGGAAACGAACGATGTTGGCTCTTTTGTCTGGCCACCATTTTGCAGGCTGCACACTGTATTCCAGTATATTGAATCATGTTCTCTGAAAGGGAAGCAAACAGTTCAACTCATTAGTTTAAGAGAACAAGGAGTGCTGGCCCCTTTATGTGTATGCATTTGAACCATAACTAACATACCTAGTGATGGTTCATAATCTTTTTTAATGACAGAAAATCAGTGTTTAGTAACTAGCAATTGTGTGGTCATGTTTGTTTTGGCATGCAACTGCTCTCTGTCATTTTGTGATGCAATTACAGGTATTAATTACAGTTTAAAAGTAAAAAAAAAACCCAAACCCACCCAAGTGTCTTTTTTTAATTTATTTTTCAGAAGGGGAATGAAAACTACCTTTTAGTTCTTTCACTTAATTGAGTTGGTTTTCCTCCAGAGATGGAATGTCCTATTTAATTATTACAGCAGATGTGCAACAACAATCTGAATATATGGGAATGTAAACCAAAGGGATTTTCTGTTTAAAACATTGGCAACATCTTAAAAATATGCAATCTGTTGAATTCTGGGTTGGCTTTGAACTCTGGAAACACAGTACTGAAGAAAAGGCTTTATGTTATATTAATAATTAACACTTATAAAATGCCTTGAGGAATAAAACCCCTTAATTTGTATAAAGCAGTCAAGTAAAATATACCACATAAAATACTGACTTTTAATTGAGCTGACCTGAATCCCATGTACTTTACAGAGGTTTCACCATATTTTATCATTTCACTTTGAATACTAATGTTACTGCTATAATTATTATTTAGGTTATTTAAATATCTATCATGTGCAAATTGGAGCACATTAAAACAAAATAAAATATGGTCCTTGTCTCAGTCTTTATTGAGTTCAAGAAGACAGAACAAGGAAGGTCAAGATGCCAAGAATATACTACAGAGACAAAGGAAGAAAAAATAAGAAAATCATTACATAGTTCAGTAACACTTCTCGATTTTTGTTACAGATAATTCAGCAACACTTCTTAATTATTTCAAAGACTATTATAGGATTTGTAATATAACACTTCCTAATTACCACTATATAATTACATGGGTTTTGGTGACACGTGTTCTTCCCCCATTTTCCTGTAAGTAACTTGGTATTACTCCATTTTAAGAATGAATTTAAAAGCTGAAAACCATCTCACTTTAGTCACTGGGAAAATCATGGAGCAAGCCCTCTTGGAACACATTTCTGGGCACATAAAGGAGAAGAAGGTTACTGGGAACAATCAAGATGCCTGATCAGCACATTTGCCTTCTGTAATGGGATATCTGGGTTTGTTGATGAGCTGAGAGCTGGGAACGGAATTTACCTTGAATTTAGCAAGGCTTTTGGCACCGTGTCCCACAAGCTTTTGTACCCAAGCTAGAATGTTATAGTGTGGGTGGGTGTACTACAAAACAGGTAAGAGTCAGTTTGGATGATGTGGCTCAGAGGGTCATGATTATACTTCGTGGTCTACCTGGAGGTGATTAACTGGGACTTGTCCAGTTTAACATCTTTACCAGTGATCAGTAGGAGGCAGTGATATGTACTCTCATGAAATCTGTAGATGTTACTAAATTGAGGGGGTAATAATTGATATGCTGGAGGAAGGGGCTCTCATACAGAGAGACCTAGACAAGATGGAGTAATGGGCCAACTTCATAAAATTAAACCAGGGAAAAATGCAAAGTTTTGCATCTGGTAAGATGGATAACTTGCAATGATACAGGCTGGAGACTGACTGGCTTGGGAGCGTCTCTGTGGAAAAGGCCATGGAGGCCTTGCAGACAGAAAGCTGAGCATGAGCTAACAGTGTCATGGTCACAAACAGGACCAACAGTCTCCTGGTCTGTATTAACAGAAGTAAATAGATTGAGGGAAGCAATTAACCCTCTTTACCTAGCTTTCATTAGGTCACATCTGGAACACTGGCCTCATAGGACAAGTCACATATTAATAAACTGTAACAGTTCAGCACAAGAGTGTCAGAGGATGCATGGCTGGAGTGAACTGCGCAAAGGAACGGTGGGGTTGGGCTTGAAAAGAAGTATACTTAGCCCCAAATTATGTAACTGGCCAGGTTTATGCAGCAATCATACGCCATCCAGAGGTACACAGAATTTCCTAGCACAAAGTTCTGCTTGCTAAATTGCTCGTACTTTCGTAATTTCTACCTATTCAGTGTCTTCACCTATTTGACTTATGTTTGGCATTCCCTATGCAAAATTAGGGGTAGTTGCTCTGTGTTTTGTGTTTGTGTGCTTCCTAATACAAATAGTGTGAGTAGATTGCCTATTTTATTTGCCTTATTTCTTTTGTTGCTGTTCATTTTAGACTTTTGCCTAAGAAGGTAATTTTCAATAAGCACCAGATTCCTTTGTGTGTGGTTGGTGAGTCACCATCATTTCAGGAGTGATGTGGGTTATTACACCTGAAAAACACAAGGGAAAATGTATATTAGAGACCCATCTCTGTATTCCTACTGACTCTAACAGTTTATAAGATAACTGGTCTTAAGACGCAACTTTTCCGCCAGTTTCTGATCTGTCCTTAAATTTTTCCAGGTTGTTGTCTCCACCTCTGGAAATCTCTGTCTTCTGTTTTGGCTCATCTAGATTATGATTTTTGGCCTAGTTTATAAAGCAGGCTCTTTCAAAACTCTTATTTGAGAAGGCTTATTTTGAAAACTCCTATTTTGAACGTCCTTTCGGATTAAATTTTAAAGGCTTAGTGCACAGAACATATTGTGTATAGTGTGCAACATAACCTTGGCACTCCAGTGCTAAGATCCAGGTTAGTGAGGGTTTCATCCTGCTCCAGAGCTAGGTAGGGAATTCACAATGTCGTACAATGCTTGAATTCTAACTGAAAACTCTACTGGAACAATGTCACAATGCATTATTGAACAAAAAAATATCCCAGAGTAAGGCAAGTAAATATTCATGTGAAACTTTCAGAGATTAGTAGTAACAGGGAGGAAATACTTTTATAAAGTACATACTTTAAAGTCTAATTTTGTCCACTTATGCTGCAGTTTAGTTAATTTATTTTTCTAAAAGATCAACGAGAAAATTAATGAAAACATATTTTTATTAGTTTATATGTTTTGGTCAATTCAACACTGGGAGCTATTCAGCGTAAATTCATTGAAGTCAAGGGAGAAACCACTCTCATTAAACTTATTCTGACATAAGGAATGGACCCAGCAAACATTTCAAGATAAAGCTCGTACTAGAGAACGGCTATTGTAAGATTTCTGTTCACAAATTGCAATTGAAATGCGTGCTAAGGGCTGAAGAGACTTGTTTGATTGTTTGTTTTTCTTTTTGTCATTCCATTTTAGCTGCTTCCTCGCTCATTACATTGTTCCCATTAGCATAATGTATTGGTTGTGTTTGCACAGCTTTTCCTGCCAAAGGCTGCCCTGCAGTTGCACAGCCATTGGGGTAACCAGCTGTTACTTATTTAAGCCTCTATCATTTTGTATGACAGAGTAACTTAATTATGCCCTGCTTGAAGATGCTAAATAAAATTATCTTCTGAACAAGTGTACTTCACTTAATATTTGTCTCTATCAGGTACTTGAACTCTGACACTTAAAACCATGTGCACTAAATAAATAAACATGTTTTAAGCTAAACCTACTAGCAAGGTAATTATTACAGTTTTATAGTGTTTCTAGAGCACAGTAATCTCTAGCTCAGGTATAATGCATATTTAAAAGACTTGAGAAAACAGAAGCTAAAATGCAGTTAATAGCATAATAAACAATTAAGGTTAAACTTTCTCTATGCTTTGTGAATACCAGAAATAGATTTTAAGTAATCATTGGTCATTTTTAAAAGTCATGATTATAATACTTTATAAATTTCAAATCTGGACAAGTAAAAAAGTTTTCTTTCTAATCAAGAATATATCCTAGTTATAATAATGTGTCAGTCAACAACAATGACCTCTCTGTGCTATAGCAAAGTTTGATGTTTGGGGTTTTTTTTAATTCTATTTATTTTATTTTATTTTAAACCTGGAGTATGAAATAAATCCAAACTATAGTTTCTTCTTTTTCCTGGTAGCATCTTTCCTTAGTTCTCTACAAGGCAGCTTGCTTGCTTTGCCATTTTCATCACTAGGAAATTACGCATATGAAAGTGACAATTTTGGGGTTGCCAACTGGCTCCTTGAGTTTTAAGTGTTCCAAAATGTCAGTTCCCATATTTTAAAATGGATTATAATTTATTATATGCCAATCTACATGAATTTATTTTGAAGAGCTGTCCACCTGCCACAGTTGCTCATTGACTTAGCCTTAGAGCAGATACAATCTACATTCAAAGTAGATACATGAAGACCGAATCAATAATAAACTTCTTATACAAGATGATTTTTTCTAAAAATTATAAAAGTGCAAAATTTTTTCTCTAATTTGTGGTGCAAATCTATATGGATTGGTCTAAGGTAAGCAAATCATAATGCATTTGACCAAAGAGGTTTTGAATTTTCTAGGTATTTAAAAGGAGTATTAAAATTATTTGAAGTCTGGGCTACATGTCTGGTAGAAAATCTCTGGAAATCTTATAATAAAGGTGTATTTTTTATTAAATAAAATTGGAAATAAGTTTGAAATTCACCTTTGTACAGAGTTCTCATCTGCAGCCCAATAAATATGATGGTTTTTTAAAAAAACAAATTTATTTATTGACATGTCAATATCAGCTTTTGGGACATATTTTGGTTTGTGTCTTTAGCTCCTGGTAGTTGTGGTAACATTTGTCCAGCCATTGGGAGACTACTGCCAAACTTGTTTCACTTTATCTCTCAGAATACTGGGTGTGGTAAAGATCTGGCAAACCTTTGAAGCCACTCAGTAACAAAGTAACTGGGACTTAAATGTCAACGAATAAGCAGTTAATAGGTGATGATATACTGCTTGTAGGCAGAATTCATTTTTAAGAAGAGAAAATAAGGATACAGTGTTAGAAAATGTGCAAAAGTGACCTCAGCTGGACCCATGCGTTAAGGAGGAGGAATCACTGTCAATCAATATTATGCACCTTCTTCTGCTGAAGGTCTTTGAATGCTGACAATTCAGCATAAACTCCCCTTCCATCTATTTTTCTTGTGGAGTGCTGGATCTGTTGTCCTTAGGAACTAGAGGAGCACAAACAAGAGTGTGTATCTCTGGAGAAAAGGGATTGATACTCAGAAGTTCATGTATAACACATTCAGCAGTAAAACAGATTTTCTTGTAATAATTAAAAAAATTAAACAGTGAAAGTTAATATAACTAGATTAATAAAAATATTTGCTATAATTTTGATTAGGTTGTTAAGATTTTAATTAGACTAACAATAAAATCTTTGCTTGGCATTTTGCCCATAAGATCTTAAGTGTAACACACCACAACACAAAAATCCTACTTCTATTTTATGTTGAAGATTGAACTAATATATAACATAGGAACTACTTTCAAATCATCTCTGTCCCCATTTTTTCTATACAGCACAGACGTTTTCCAATATGGTTGTTTAATATTAACTCCCCACCCTCCCCAGCATAGTTGGGGATTTCTTAGCTTAGATTAACAAATTGTGAGCGCCTACCTTCTACATGAGCTTCTGGAGTTCAATATTCATATATGTCAGGACTGACATGCACATTACACCAGACATAGTAGATATTGGTCTTGGTCAGCAGTTGACTACTTGGCTCTATTTATAGTAAGATTGATGAGATGCCTGGTTACATGGCCCTATAAAAAACATAACACCGCAATAAGTTGTGTGCTGTGGTATATGTAAACTATGTGATAGTGTGATATTTGGCCTAATTTATAAGAAGAAAAAAGAATCAAGTTAGCATTTTCCATGAGACCTGTGTCCTGCAGATGGACCACAGTAAAGAAGCAGACTTTAGTTTATTGCTGCTCTTAATAGAGCATTTTAATAAGTGTTGCAGATGAAGTAAGGCTGAATGTTTTTTCCTTTCCAATAGGTTGCTCATTGCCAATGAGCAGAATGTTTGATATTACAACACTCATTTTAGTGTAATGATCTCCATCTTTTGCCACAAACCACAAAGGAACCATGTCTAGTTAGGAAATGAGATGAAGAAATACACAGAATTGGACAGCCATTACTGGTCCAAGAGGAAGTTGCTCCCAAATGACAGGACAGATTAGCAAAGCTTGATGAAGTGAATGTCTTCAAATTCCTATTAGCTGAGTTTCGGGAATTGTCTTTATGTGGGATATAGCTGTCCTACTGTGCCTCTGTGATAAAATCAGGTATTGAGAAGTCACTGGAAAATGTTTGGGTGGACTAGGGTTAATTTTAGTCATCTGGTGAAAAAAAACTTTGGAGGGAAAACTACACAATGAGAACTTTGCAATGTGTGGTTGTAGAATATAGCATTTCCAATGGCCAGTTGACAGCTCTGAATTATCTTTGTCAACTTACCTTAAAATAATAAATACAGTGATAAAAAAGACCTAGTAAAGCCATTTGTTTCCTTACATAAAATAATTTCTGTGTAGAAAGGGAATACTGATAAATATTTCAGGAAAGGTCAAAATTAGACTTAAGTGGAAAATCTCAACAGTGAAATTGTTGCCATAATTCGATTCTGAAATGCAGGTTTATACATGTTCTACTGAGGCTACAAGCTCCACACATCCAAGCTTTATCAAAAGTTCATACTTGTTAAAGCTGGCACACATTTAATTTCAAATCAGTGAATAGATCTTATCCTTCTCTTAAAATTTTCTGAAAGCAACTGAAATCTACAGATAAAAATAAAGAGGATTTGTTTTCCTGGTTTTCTCTGCAATGTACAGAAATATAGCCTACATTTACTTAAGATGATAACTTGATGATTTTTTTTTACTTTTTCTCTCACAGCCTATTTTTATTGGTAGTTTGGTAAGGGATTTTTAAAAAAGATTAATATATATTATATATATTGTACATGTTATATAAACAGTAGTTTCCCCTATTTTCTAACTGAACAAATGTGTGAGGAAGACTTATTCCATGAAGTTTGTCTTATACCTGGCAAACAATCTTGTTATATGAGCAAAATAACAATGACTGACTTGTGCCTTTAAGATTTTTCTTCAAGAAAAGATTAATTTTCTTCCCACAGGTCCAGACAGAAAAGTGTATTGTACACTGCAAGCAATAAAAATCTGTACTTGTAAGCTTATGAGGATGGAGGTTCTGCAAAGAAGCAAGAATTCCTTCCTTAGCTATTGGCACATTGCCAGCATTGTTACCTCCCTGTTTTTATTCTCCGGGTTTCAAACGTATTTATCTGCAGCCAGCCTCTTCCATGTTGATTTTTGGTGTGGAATGCATTTCATGGTATTTCTTTCTGATTTGTTAACACAACTGTGAAACTCTAAGTGCTGTTATCCAGTCAACCCTTTAGCAAGCAGCAACATACGCAAAAGCACTGGTAGTGTTAAGGTATGTGCATGACTTTAAAAGAGGAAAGGGACTGTTTTTTCTAAGCTGTCTAGATTCTGCAGCAGAGGAAGGATGGCTATGAATGCTTTCAGTGTTTTACAGAAAGTAAAATACCTCCTGCTCTCTCCAACACAAATACAGGGAGCCATTTTATTGTATTTCCCCATCAGAGGGATGCATGTGGATAGATTGGTATTTATTTTTATGTTACAATATATCTCATTTATCTTCTGGCTATAAATTATCTGGTAAAGGCTTTCAACAGCTGGTAGTGAAGGTAAGAGTGGAGGGAGGGAAGGGGAGCCAAAAATGCCATGGGAAATGGAGACTGCTGTGGTTCTGGACTTAAAAGATAACATTGACTAAAGGAGCTGAGAAGGTTCACATAAGAGACATAAAGTATTTGGTAACAAGGATAAGGGAAATGTTAAGTCCTCATTAAATCTTCTGCCCTGTTTGTGAGTGGGGATCTAGATCGTGTATGTGAGATAGTCTATTGTGAAGGATCCTTTGTCAGTGGTGGAACTGGAGTGCAGTACGTAAGAAGTATCCCTGTATCAAGTCTGGTGTGGGGTTGAGGTAGGCTATGGAGACAGGAAGGACATAACTTTTTCCCCCACAGTATATTTTTTTCTACTATGGTTTTTAGTTTTCTGTCTTATATCTTCTGACTGTCAAGAACAAGGAGACTAGGTATAGCAGTCTTTGTTACATCTGTGAAAGGACAAAAAGTTTGTAGTTCAGAAAGGATTTTAATGTGAGGAGTGCTGAAATTCATTTCTGTGTAACCATGAATTGTTGTGAGAAAGGGACCTTTATACTTCTGTAACATGGAGTGGCCTACCACTGTGAGACACAAGAAAAAATATTCAGACTTCATATCTTATGAAACCGAACTACTTTTGTAGCTTCTTGATTTTTAGAGCAGCTAATTCTGTAAAAAGTTACATGTAGTAGTGTTCCCAGAATAATAAAAGTACCCAAAATGCACAGCCATAAAACATCATTGTCTGGCTACCAAAGATAAAACAAGAATCAGGCAGAAGTCAAACCAAGAGTGTGGCATTCTGTTTGCTGTGCCTGTGCTTCATAAGGCTGCAAGAAGGGGGATTCTGAAGATGGGAAGGATTAGATATTCCTGTCCTATAAACAGGTTCTCAGTCTGCAATGTGAAGCTATCTGTGATTTTGATTTTTAAAACATAGGCTATTGTGTTGGTCCTTGTAATTAAATCCAAAGAAAATGCATTGCATGTAATGATAGAGCTCATCCATAATAGTTGCATTAAGTGTATTTAAATCCATGAGCTCTTACTATTTCAGTGAATGAATGATCAGATACAAAGTTGATTCACTTATGAATCTTACTTGAATGTAAACCTTCAGACAGATATCGTTTTTCTTTAGCATTTGTAAGACCTCGGCACTGTAGGACTTCTTATTGTGAAAAAGGCCACTGAGATCTACCATAATGCATATATTTGTTGCTAATATGCCTAGTACGATTACATGAATGTATTTTACCCTATAGCATCCAGAGGGTCTATATCCTTTTTTGTTGCCTGACTCTTATACTGTACCATGAGAGGATGAGCCTTTCAGCTTGCGTACTTGATAAGGACTTAAAAATATATATATTTAAATGCCATTGTCACAGATTCCACGGGTGAGGCTCAGCTAGCCACTTAAGTCCATGAGCTGGATTTTAAAAAATGGCAAGGGTTCAGAAAAGGATTTTTTATGTTTAATGGAATTTTCATATGCACTACAGTTTGTTAAAGGTATTACTTGCATTGATTTCAGTTTTGCAAATCCCATTAGGAAATACATACATCTCTGGGAAGCAAAATACTTTTGCTTCTGGACACCACTTAATGCAACATTTAACCTTAAAAGCCACTGGCAGTTTAATTTGAGGTCAGCCAGTTTGTGTCGGTTCTGTTGGCATGTGAACATGCATCTGCACAGAGGTCCTTCTACAGCAGTCTGAAAACAGTTGCTTATTAATGTTACCATGTGAGAATTTTAGTAGAAGTGCTCATAAAAAATTCAGGTCAAGCTCTGTTTTCAGGCATACCACCACCGTTTTGGAAATTGAAAGGAACAGAATTATTTCACTGGTGTGAGAAAAAACCTGTATTGTGTATATTTCCTAATGTATTGTCTCGATGTATTATTGAAATGAGGGAAAGTGTTGCTTCCATAACTTTCCTCAGCACAATGGGAAGACAGTCCTGATTATCTTTTTGTCCTTGCTGCTGCCCCTGAAAGCAGGTTCAGTTCATTACAAATTTTGAAGTACCGTCAGTCTTTTCTTAAGGAGTAGATTGGGCTATCCCTCATTTCATGGCACTTTTCTGTGTAATTATACAGGTGGTTCAGAGCAGCAGTCCACGCTTCCAAGATACATTTGTCACATTTCTCACCTAACATTGCTTTAAATGAGAGCACAGTTTATTTTTGAACTCTACGGAGAAAGTATCTGATGGGAAAACTTTGTAAGCTGAAAGACATTAAATAATGTTCGACTCTAGTAGTGACTGCACGCCAGTGCATTATATCTCTACTTTTCTGCCAAGGCCCAAGTTACCCAAGGGCACTTAATAAAATCAGATGATCTGAAGCTGACATTGCAGACAGACTTACTACCTTATCTCCAGGTTAATGTGATAGTATTGGCTAGCGCTTAAAATCATGCCTGACAACATCTGCGAGTCCTCTGCCAAGGCAACAAACTGACTTTACCTCAGTATCTTTTCCAGTATAACAACCGAGAGATTTCCTGCTCAGTTTAGCAAAGCACACAGAGTTGTAAAGTCAAATTGTTGTCCCATAAAATGTCGAATACAATATAATATCCTAAGAAAAAAATAAACGTTGAGCAGAACTACAATTAGTATTTCTAATATGCTGTGTGAATACTTCTCCAAATAGAAGGTTCTCTCTGCTGTTCTTCTGAAGCGATAATTGTAATTTTCTTTTATGGGACTATGAAAGACCAGAGTTGCTTTCTTTTTGTAGGTGGTAACAAACAATAGAGAGACTCACTTGGAAATGTCAGCTTTTTCCTTTCTTTCTATAGGGGACTGGGGTCCTCTGTGATCTGATTTTCTGGTTCCCCGATTTCTTAGTTAGGACTGTGACTTACTAATAGATTTATTGTGTGCCAACAGAGCATTGTGACTAGAATTTGGCAGTAAGGTTGAAATGTTAGAAATGAACAAGCAAAACTCCAACAAACTGAAGAATGTTTGAGTTTCACTAAGGAGAAACTATATTTTTTTTCCAAAGCTTGAAACTCAAAAAGTATATCAAAGATTTCATTAGAGTCTGCATTATGTCTTCTGCTGATTGAACCATGCTTCACACACTACTGAACCACCACATAGTGTTGCAGAGACTGCTCTGTATTGAAGTTGATAGAAGGCTATCCCTATTCTCACTCTTCTTTTCTTGAACCGACATATACATTTATTTACTGAAATTGTGGTTGCTACAACATCTCAATTACTTTTATGACAAAAAGAAATTTCATAAACATTATCTTGTTTCTACTACCTATTATTAAGTAAAAACAACGTGACATACTTGACAATAATTAAAGGCAACCGAAGTGAAGGGTTTTTCTGATGTATGTACAGAAAATTAAAAGAGTTATGGGTTCCCTTTCCAGCTAGTATTTTTAAGTTTAATTATTTTCTTTCTTATAATAAATTGATCTAACAATGATTTTTATGTTGTTGTTTCTTTTCTTCTCCAGATGTACATCCAGACAACAACACTTACTGTCTCCATGAGTTTAAGTGCTTCTGTGTCTCTAGGCATGCTCTACATGCCCAAGGTTTATATTATCATTTTTCATCCAGAGCAGAATGTTCAAAAACGGAAGCGGAGCTTCAAGGCTGTAGTGACAGCTGCCACAATGCAAAGCAAACTGACCCAAAAAGGAAATGACAGACCAAATGGCGAGGTCAAAACTGAACTGTGTGAAAGTCTTGAAACCAACAGTAAGTCATCTGTAGACTTTCCCATGGTCAAGAGTGGCAGCACTTCCTAATAGATGTACGTTCACAAGAATGCACTTTCTTTTATCAATGAACTCTATTCTTTTCATTGCTTGTTCTGCATGAATCCAGAGGTGTGTCAGAATTCATGTGCTGCTGAATGCAGGAATGCCTAGAGTTGTTTCAAACAAATTGTTTTTCACAGGAGGCTAGTAAAACAGAAATAATAAAAAAAAAATAGCACAAGCAGATTTTGGAAAGACACATCTTTTTAAAATGATCTGCTTTACCTAGTGCTAATTTGATGTGTTGTGCATTGCTGTGCCAGTTGTGGTATGTCCTGACAGTTCATGAGGTGTATTTATGGTCATAATTGTATATTCCAAACTCAAAAGCTATTGAAAAAATATAAGGAAAATCATTAACATTGTTTTTATTTTGCAGTTAGATATGGAAGTGAAAATAATGCTTTTTACCTTTCCATCTTAATATTTGTTGATTAGTTCATTTATCACAACTCATGAGTACTCATGCTTCCCAGAATAATGCTTTCCATCCAGGTTTCTGTTGTTTTTTACTCATCTTGGTACAAAATGGTGATAATTCATATACAGCCTAATCATTACATGTTTTGATATGTCATGGGCTAGTAATAGGAAAACATTATTTCCCATGTCAGAGAAGTTCTTGAATCTTGCCACATCTCTAAACTGCTGTAGTGTAGAAGAGAACAGAGGTTATAGTTTCCATTCCACCACATGACATATAGTCTTATGAACTGGACTTCACAACAATAATAATCAAATATAAGTAGAGCCAGTAACTTTACCCACACAGCTTAGTATTAAAGAAGAACTGGTTTCCATTGAGAAGTTAGAGGTCACATGGAATGGATAACAGCTGTTACAGTTAAGGACAAAATTTTCAGGATTTTTACGGCAAATTAGATTTTTTTTGAGTTTTTATTACTTTGCGATGATGTTGACAGGATATTGAATAGTACTATTTTGCTTGGGAACATTCAGAAAAGTCAGTACTAAGTTTGCAGAAAAATGTTATACTTATTTCAGAAAAATGCAGCCCCCCCACTGAATTCAATCAGAGTTTGCCAGACTGAAGGCTGTATAAAAATTGTCCATACCATACTGTAGCTGTTGATGCATGGAGGATACCGAGTGCAAACCAATTCACTTGAAAAACTCATGACCCTTCAAACTGTGTAAATCTGCTAGACTGTCCTATCAGTTTATACAGCTTCAGATTATGACATATAACAAAGGACAAAAGGAGAAAGTCAATGAAATGTCTTGTGGATCAAATCATAGCACAGAAACACGAAGGCCTAGATAATTTCTTTAAATCTCGAGAATTCACCAAAAGAAAATTCAGAAGGGGGAAAAAAAGAAGAAAAAAACCCCTGGATTTCACTGAGTTTGCAAAATTGTAAACTTCTGAAGGAAAGGTCAGAGAAGGGATTCCACAGCAGGGTAAGAAAGAGTGTTAATATGAAAGTCTTGGGTATCTGATGCTTATCTACAGAACCTAATTAAGAAATGCTGTGTTTGGTATTACTTAAACTATGATTATGCATAATTCATGGGAACAGCTGCTATTGGAAGCAAGTCTGCTTCCCTGGTAGTACAAAGTATGCAGGGTAATGCTTATTTACTGTGCTTTAAACATGGTTTTATAAGTAGCACATCTATACAATTCTGAGCTCACTAGGAGTATACCCTGACTAAGCTTTGATGACCAAGCTTAAAGGTACATAGGGAAAAATTCAGTCAAGTCATTTGCACTCCAGAGAGCTGTTCCTATATAATTGAGCTCTTGGCCTCAAGACGAGCTTCTTTTTTCCCAAAATTGTTCAGTATCCTTTGGATTTGTTTAGCTTTCCTCTTTTCTGTCAAAATATTTATTATTAAAACTTCTGAAGGTTCCTGTGAATTACCAGTATACATGGTTCCTTTACATTAGGTCAATAGTAGTAGCCTATCAACATTGCAAAATTTCTTCTTGCACTAACTCTATGTGAGGGAGATCTTTCTTTTCAGTGACACAATGTGAAGCTGATCAGAAAAATTGGGTAATTCCTAGTGTGGTGATTTGGCCCTGGGTAAAGGCCAAATGCCCACCAAAGCCACTCGCTTACTTCCCTTTTTAGCTGAAAAAGGGAGAAAATATATATATTGTGAGGCATGAAGATACAGACAGAGGGATCACTCTCCAATTAGTGTAATGGAAAAAACAGACTCAACACAAAATAAAGGAAAAGTAATTTATTATACTACAGCTACACACCCAGTGTACCAGAGTCAGGTAATGAGAAGTGCAGCCAGGTCTCAAAGCACCTTCCCCCCCACCCCTCCCTTCTCAGCAGACTTAACTTCATTCACGATTTTACTCCCTTCATCCCGCACAACATGGCATGGGGAGAGGCAGGGAATGGGGTGTGGGGTTCCAGCCAGTTCCTTACAAGCTGCTTTTCTCCTCCATATCTTAACACTTCTACTTCCCCTCCACCCCTCCTTTCTTCACAGACATCACTTGAGTCATAAATTCGCTCCTTTCTTCCCCCTCCCATCACAGTGTGGGGAGGGGCAGGGAATGGAGAATGGCATTTTTCAGTCTGTTCCTCCTGAGTTGTTTTCCTTCTTATCTGGGGGGGGCATTCCCCACACACACCCTTCCCCTGTGGCACCATGGGGTCCCACCAACAGGAGAGAGTCCTCCACGATTTTCTCCAGCATGAGTCTTCTCTATTGGGGATTCATCTCCTCACCATGTGCCTCAGCACAGCTCCCTTCCATGGGGTGCTGACCTTTGGGCTCAGACTGCTCCTGCCTGGTCCCCCACAGAGTCACAATCCCCCAGCAAACCTGCTGTGGCATGGATCAATCTCTTCACAGGCCATAGATGGTCTTTGCTCCCTGTCCTCATCCATGGGCTGCGAGGAGACACCTGTTCCACCATGGTCTTCTCCATGGGCTGCAGGGGAATCTCTCTCTCCGGCACCCAGAGTGCCTCATTTTTCCCCCGACTCCTTCAGGCCTGGCCTAGGTGTCTGCACAGCTTGTTACATCTTCTCACTCCCTTCTCCAGTGGCAAAATGCATCTGCCTGCATTTTATTTTTTTCTCCTATATGTGATTCACAGAGGTGCTCTGACCATCGCCGATTGGCTTGGCCCTGGTCAGCAGCAACTCTGGCCTTGAAGCAGCCAGTGTTTACTTTCTGGGGCCTGCAGAGAACTACTAGGTACTGCTGCTATCTCAGCGGTACAGCTACGCAAAACTGCAACACCTAGTATACCAGAAGCAGGTAGTAAATGCTTCCCACCATATTCCAAGCAGAAATCACAAAATCACGGAATGATTTTGGTTGGAAGCCCATCTAGTTCCAACTCCTCCTGCCACAGGCAGGGACATCCTCCACTACACCAGGCTGCCCAAAACCCTATCCAACACTGCTAGGAAGGGGGCAGCCACAGCTTCTCTGGGCAACCTGTGCCAGGGCCTCACCACCCTCACAGCAAAGATTTTTTTCCTAACATCCAGTAAAGATTTTTTTCCTAACATCCAGTCTAAATCTACACCCTATTAGTTTAAAGCCACTACCCCTTGTCCTGTTGCTACATTCCCATATAAACAGTCCCTGACCAGCGTTCCTGTAGGCTGTCTAGGTATTGGAAGGTTTCAGTAAGGTCTTCCTGGAGCCTTCTCCTCTCCAGGTTGAACAAATCCAACTCCTTCAGCCTGTCTTCCCAGGAGAAGTGCTCCATCCCTCTGATAGTCTTTGTGGTCCTCCTCTGGACTTGCTCCATAGTGAGTAGTATACAGGTAGCGATAAAAATGCTCATAACTAGACAAGAAATAAGATAAAATGGTCATGTAATTCCTTTTGCTTCCCGTCCAAAGACAGCTCTTCTCTGTCTTGTTTGTCCTGTTCCATGCATCAGATATCAGACTTTATTCCATGTTGTCCTCCACATGAATAGTCATGTTGTTTTGAGGAAATATATTCAATGGAAAATAAATTGCATCTGAGGAACAGGGTGAAAACATATCCAGATGTAATTACAGAAGGCATAAAAATGACAAGTACTTTCAACGCATATAGGTCAGATCACAATAATAATTCTAAATTGCTTTAGATCCTGTTTTATTTTATTCCCTTTGTCTCATTCCAACAGCAATGTAGCAACTGGAGCTAGAAAAAAAGTGTTAATTCTCAGAAATATTTTGAGCCAAGTCTGTTACTTTTCCTGTCCGTCTCTGCTTGCCAAATATGGTTCATATTATTACTATGAAATGCTAACAGTCCTAAAGAGCAGGACACCAGCTGCTGAAGCTTTCAGATCCCCAAACAGGAACTATGGGCTTATAACTATGAACTATAAAGACACTTGCAATATTTATCAAGTGAAAACCCATTGTTTGGAGATGAGATTAGATTTAATACATTTCAGATGACTATCTACACTAGCTTCCTGTGTTATCATCTTTTCAAAGTAACAACACTCGGGACTCAATAGGCTGATTTTTGTTTCTTGATTAGTCCTAGATTAATTCTGCCAAAACTATTTAAGTCTCAGATATACAAAAAAGTCACAGCAAATTAACAAGTTACTTTAAATCAGCTGAGGGGTAGGAACTTCTTATTTTTGTATTCTGAGCTTCTTGCAAATGTCCTCACATAATTCAACTTACTGACTTGTGATAAATCCTATTTTGTTACATTGCTGTGGGCTAAAAACATACACATAAAAAGTTATCATAGAACTCGTCTGATAAAGTGTAATATGGTAAGGTAGCCTAACCTGGTCACGTATTTGAGCCTATTTTCAGGGCAAGGGGAAAAAAAAAAACAACCAACCAAGCTATGCTCCCTACATCCTTTTGTTCCCAAGTGTGCAGAGTTTGCAGATGTGCATTTATTTGTTATTTCTTAGCTGGGAACAAAATCCTTTTATACTCTAAGGAACTCAGTGCCATTTCAGCAGTCCTGCATTATTTTCAGAAGAACTTAACAGGCCAAAGGAAAAATAGAATCCTCTCAGAAATCCATCTGTGAGAGCATGGGAGAGTTCAGATGGGAGCAGTACATCCCATCTGAATGATCTAAAAGATGTAAATGAGGCTATATTTGTTTCAAGTGTCCCAATACATACAAATAAAGCTTTTTCATTTTGGTGCTCAAATATGGCGGTTGTTATGTGGAAGACTTGCTTAATGTGCCAAAAGTAGTCCTTTCATGAATTAGGTCTTCCAGACATAAATTACTGGACCTACCTGTAAAAGTGGAAGTAAGAAATATTACATTTTATAGCTTCCTTTTGATTAGTCATTCTTACATATGTATTCTTAGGAACAACATCATCATCAGGTTCTGTTGTGTCTTACAAATTGGCTAATGCAACATTAGAATCAAGTTGCTCAAACCTCAAACCAAGAAAAGGTAAAATGCAAACTTAATTATTTATACTACCTAGCAATATTTTGCCGCAATTTTAGTGATCACTGATTTAATTTAATCTTTCATGCAGGAGAGATAAACTCAATTTTTGGTTTCTGTTCTTCCCAAAGCATCAGATTGTTGGCCTGGATTTAGGAGTTAGTATGAAGAATCCTTTTCATATCTCTTACAGCTGTTCCCACTGGATTCTATAGAGAAAAAGGAAGGAAGGATGGATGGATGGATGGATGGATGGATGGAAGGAAGGGAGGGAAATAGAATAATAGAATTAAAATTTTTAATCTATAGACCAGACAACTTTTGTGCCATCAAGTTATTTTCATCCTGCAAGCTGCAGTCTTCACCATCATAAGCAGACCATTTCTGTAACAGATGGAATATAAAACATATTTGGGAAGCCAAATTCCTCTTTATGCAGTGTGACCTTATTATAGGGATAAAAAAGAGACTCAGCTCCCCAGCAGTCTGGTTTGCCATGTCCCCAACTAGTTTAAAATTAACGACCTGCCTATGAGACCTGATGTCACCACTTCCCACCGCTACATTACCTCAACAGTGGAGACTTGGGTTGTACTTTTTAAAACAAAGGAATAAGATACAAAGGCTAGAAGCTAACATAAACTTCCACATAAAAATCACAGTAGCTCACTTTTACAATAATAAAGGTGCCTCGTTCTGAACAAGGGGTATCAGCTTTGCTCAAACGAGGAAATGATCAGCTGACTATCAACATAACAAGATCATAATAGTGTGGCAGCTCTGCAGTACAGGCCAGGATCTTGTGAGAATTGTGTGTGAAGGCTCCCCAGAGCGTTTGTGCTATAAGCACCAGCTACTCAAGTTTGCTAACTTGAAGAGATGTTTCACATGTTAGGGTTTGCTTCTTTCAAGGAACATAAGCCTCATTCTAGATGGACAACCCACCACTAGCTGCAAATTTTTTTTTAACCAGTAGAAGAGAGAGAAAAATCCAAGCTTTAACTTAAAAAAAAAAAATCTATATAGAAATCAGTCAAAATAATACCAGACTATAAATAGTATGTTGAAATTCTATTACAGGTATGCCAAAACTGCTCATCATTTTTCCTCTCTATTCACCTCTATTTCTCCAAGTCATAAACAAAATAAATTATGATAAAGAACACAGAACTTGATATTCAACTTACTCACCACCTGTATACATGCTTAAAATTTCTTACTTTAATCCATGAACATGATCCATGTTATTTGGAAAGATAGTTGGACACCATCTGAATTCAGATGTTTTGGTTTTGGCAGGGTTTTTTTTTCTCCTCTCTTGATTCTAAAAATCCTGAACTTTGTTTTTTGTTGTTGTTTGTTTTTGGTTTTTTTGATTTACAGCCTCGTCTACCAAGACAACTTATGTCAGTTACAGCAATCAGGCAAACTGAACAGAGACGAAATTCACTGGAAGACCTGCAGGATGGGATCTTGCAAACAATGACTTTACCACCACCAGAACTCAGTCTTGGAAATATCAGTAGACTACACTGAAATAAATAGTCAGTCACCTAAATGACAAGGATTAATCAAGAGGCAAAAAGCAAAAAAAAGACAGGGGAAGGAAAAGTCCAGTTCTATAACATAGAGACAGAATTCGAGTCTTCTGAACTGTTCACTCACAAAAGGAAGCAAATCACAAAAGGAAAACAAATGTTAGCTTGTGAAAAAAAATGCTGTTGAAATAAATCATGTCTGATGTTATATTTGTAAGTACTTTTTTGTGATTGTGACAATTTCCTTTCCTGTCCTACATTGTTCAACTCGTAAAAGAAGATGAGTTTGTTTCTTGTGACGGCTGACTGAATTAAGTCCTGGGTTATGCTAAAATAAATGCAATGGTCAACGCATGCTAATTTTTATACAAGATAATTTATTTCTAATAATAAAGGAATGTTTTGCAAATGTTGAGACTTGTTTTGTTGCAGTTTTCAGGAGAAGTCCTTACACTGTTGTCTATTGTTTGTTTAGAATGTGCAGTAAAGGTGGGTGTACAAATAAAATAATAATAATGGCATCAGAAGAATGCAGTGTAAACTCTAAGCATGTGTGTGTGTGTGTGTGTATGCGTGGATGCATGCGTGTATGTGTGTGCATGCCTGCATGCATGTGTGCGTGTGTGTGTGTGTGTACACTCTGCAGTGTGTGGATTTTATCTGTTCAAAGCTTTGTGATTATATTTTCTAATGGAAGGATTTCCCCCCCCCCCCTTCTCCTTCTCACTTTCAAAGTAAGTGCATTTTATATGTTTGTAAAGTGAAGAAGTCCTGACTAATTATTTTGTATGATTGTATTATATTTTTGAACCTCCACAAATAATTTCAATCCTTTTCGTTTCTGGAACTTACAGTTTGTAAGACTTTATGACAGCTAGGCTGGATTAAGCTGAATGTTCAGCCTAGTATCCTGTCTCTGACAGGGGAATGTAGCAGATGCTTATCTCAATAAAGGTGACTTTAAAATAACAGGAGAGAAATCGGTGGAGAATTTGGAAAACGGTAACCTGGTGGATATATGTTTTATTGCCTTATTAACACTTAAAAATCAAAGAAATAGATTTCCACCTACAATCTTCACATCCAATTCCCATGTCAAATGATTGCGTGTGTGTTAGAAATGGTGATGCAAAAGAAAGAAAATGAATACAGGTATCTGTGATGCTAATAACCCCCTCCAAACACATTTAAAAAAAAAGACACCCAGGGACTTTCCAATTTGTTACTATATCTGTGATGTTTTTAAATACTTTTTCCATACACTACTTACCATTCGTCATTTCAACAGGTACTCACAATCAGTTGGCTATTAAATGTGATATCTCCTGAATTAGCTTGTATGGCTCCTTGTGCTTTTTTCCTCATGGAGCTATATTTTTATAACATATCTTAAAGAAGCTGTGATGGGTCCTATATTAGAAGAATGAAAGTTGAAGTATCTGAAACTGAGTCTTTCTCTATCACAATGGCAACATTTAAACTCCAGCACGGACAGTAGATGGCATGACAGGGAATTTCCATTTTCAATGTATTTGACAAGACATGGTTAGATTTTCCCAGAATTTAAAACCTTCAATTAACTGATGATTGCTTTGTCATAGTGTGATATGGTGTGTTTGGTATGCCTGATACATTGTGTGAAAATTCCTTTATTGACTGTGCTGGTTACACATGAATCCCAAACCTATACACGAACACACACATAATTTGAAGCATGTTGAGTACTGCAGATGATGCAATGATATGCAATAGGAGAAAAAAAAAAAAAGAGTTTTAATTTTGTTTGTCTAGTTAATATATCATAAAATTGAATGTTTTTTTGTGAAAACGCATTGATTAGATCAATGTTTTAACAAGACAACCTTCACATAAACACATTTTATATGCACATAAAGATTAGTATATGATATATGAATATCTTCCAGATTCACAGCAGTCCAAAGAAAATGTTATTCTGAACAGATTTACCACGACCCATGAACACATTTTTGCCTTAACAGTAGAGTAAAAATGCAAATTATTTGATGCATTCTCTGTGTCATTCTGTCTGAAACATGGAGTATATTAAGCACATGAGTCTTACTGGTAGAAACGTAATTCATCAGATTAATGAGCACACACTATGAATTATGAAATGAACTGGGCATTTCCAAAGCACAGCACAATAGTGCTGGGCTACAGGTTTCACTTCTGTGGAGTAGTTATGTGCAGTTTATGCATTTGCATAGAACGGGGCATATCCATCTCCAGTAACTGTGATCAAAAGCACGTTCTTCTCCCGTATCCCTCCAGAGCTCTGTAAGAACAACACATTCTATTTCTGAATGAAATGTGGATTTCGTTCTCTTCCACTTAGGAGACTTTTCCCTGCACAGACAGTAGCAGTTCCAAAGATACTTTTTTCCTAGGCACCTGATTTGTGACTTCTCCTTTCAAGACTGTACCTTCACTCAAATTTAAGTTCTATTTGTCCAATGGATTGTGTATCAGCTCCACAAGTCTTAACTTCTTGGTTAGGTGACCTAAAATTTTGTGACACCGCCCCCTGCACCTGAGCCCTGCTTGAGGGGATTACTGATTAAGAGACTGCAGTCCACAGTCTCTAACTGAGACTTATATACCTTGTTCAGCATGATTACTAAGCACAAATAGTTCAGGTGAAGGAATTAAATACTTTTCAATGATTGCTTCTAATGAGGTTGAGAGTGGTGGGAATTTTTTCTGTTTATTGGGGTTCTGTCTCCAGTTTAGCTATTATAATAAAAATAAGCTCACTAAAAAACCCCAAAAAACCCCCCAAAACCCAAAAACTATAATAAAAGAACCTGAAAATTTTATAATACACCTGAAGGAAAAAATGCTATAATTTTACATTAGTATAAAAAAAGGATAAACTTTATAAAAATTTCTCCCACTGTTCTTTACATGTTCTTTACATGTTCTTTACATATCATGAGGTCCATTTCTGTGAGAAGATTTGGAGAATTCAGTCAGGAATAAGAGAAATAACATAGAGTCTGTTGTTATTGTGCCTTTGAATACTCATGTAGTTGCTGCATTTTTATTCTCTCTCTATGAAATAGCCATCACTTAATCTGTCTATACAGAAAACTCACTCTTCATGGGGTTTTTTCAGTTGTTTCTTGGTTTGGGTTTTTTAATACTTCTGTTTTTATCTTTTTCTACTCTTTATCTAATTGCGTTGACATTCATGAAGATACACTTAAACCATCATCAACTTTTTCATTATGAATTATATGATCTAACAAACAGAAAAAATCTACAATTATAAATTTGGCATGAATTGTCTTAGCATATATGCAGAAGAATGTAAGTGGAAAACAGAATTATATAGGTAAATTAAACTGAAAAGTTTAGAAAAAAATAAAGTCCTGAGACACATGAAATCAGAAGGTGATAATTTTATAACTGAGATAAGGTCAATGATTATAATGTAGTATGTTCTAGTTATGTACAGTACAATTAGAAAAATTAAAGGAAAAATTATAGGAAAGAACCATAAAAATGTTCAGTATCCATTTTCACATGCCTTTTCACTCTCTTCTCATCAAAGTATATTGTGAGGGCCTATAGCCCTAATGTAAAAGCTAGTCAATTTAATGAAGGTCTTACATTCAATTTAGCATATTTGAGCTCAGGCATCAGATGATCTATCATTAAATTAAACTGTAGGGTTTTTTAAGTTTTATATTTGAATAAATGGCTGTCACTGAAAGCTGCATTGATAATACATTATTCTTTAAATATATTTTAATTTATAATTATAACCCTTAAAATGCTGTATGCATATAAGTAACTCTATCATATAAATCTCTACATATTTATTTAAAAAAACTTTTAGGAATTAAATGATGTTAAGGGACCTCTAAGTTAGATCTTCTGTTAGCCTGACTTTGAGATATACAGAGCCACTCTCAAACCACCTAGTCTTCACTCATATTTGAAAGTGTGCAGCAACCAGAGCTGCACAGGATCATTTTAACCTGATCTAAACCAAACTGTTGTTGAGGGGAAAAGAAATAGTGAAGTTACTAGAGAAATTTAGACTTTGATAGATAAGTCTCTTTAGAACTGACTGAAGTTAAACACCTGTTTTTAAAAGGATCTAGATCTCAGAGCTTTCTATTTATGAATAAGGAATGTCTTGAACTGACCTGCAGACTTTGTTTGGCAGCCTTGTATTGCCTCAGTTCATGAATGTGAGCAGTTCATTGTAGAAAAATTAGAATGCATACAGATCAAAGGCTAGGTTGGTACTACAGCTTGCAGACAGTTAACAGGGTGGGATCCCCTTGTCAGTGGCACCATCTTTCAATATAGAAGCTGTCCCAAAGTATAACTCTAGTGCACACTAGTTGTAGTGTACTTTACAAGAGTCACTCTCTCCTATCAACTGTACACTTCCACAGACTCCAAAAATATGCTATATGCTAAAGATTTGTTCCAAAGTTGGGTGAAGTTCACAGGAATCTTTTAGTAGACTTAGTCAGAACCACCCAGAGGGTCTGGGTGTGTCTATTTATTTCTTGTCTATATTGCAACCTGGAACCTTCCAATGACTTATAAATCAGACAGTAAATTCATAATGTTAAACTATACTTGAATCTAATTTTTATCCACAGGAAACTACTGTTGTTATGAATGAGGTCCCAGTGGTATGACCAAAAGATGTATGCTAAAAAGCATAGTGACCTAAGTATTATACTAATGAATATCTGAAAAGTATAGCTTGTGCACATTAGTAAGATAGTGTCTTAAATTGTTATTATCCATGCTTTGTTAAATGAGATGTTTGTCACGAGTATTTTCAGTCCACTCAGATTTCACAGTAATTCACTAGGTGAGATCTTGAGGTTTAATAACTAAACTCTTTCATAGGCACAATAACTTTTTTGAATCTAAAATTATATATATATATATATATATATAAACATCTTTATTGCATAAAATTAGAGTTTAGTTCCAATCATAGAGGAGCAGACTACAGTCTTAAAACTACTATTACTGGCCATTCATGTGTGAGCACACTGAAGCAACTCCATCAGGCCACACAACTTTGTTTTAGTGAGACAGGGAACAAGTCCTTGATTTTTTTGTGACTACAGGATAGACACAATGAGATCTGAATGACTCCATGCATTAGGTCAATGAACCAGAAATTAAATGGAATTTATAGAGAGAGCAATGGTCCATTTTCTCAAAAAATCTCTTTTTCAAGAAATGCCAAAATAACAATTTCCACAGCGGGGTTTTTAACTAATTGCAATAGCTCTCTTCTGATGAATCGTTAATTTTTGTAACTAGCCAAGGAAAGAAATGAAGGAAAGTATTCCTAACAACTCATCTTTGTAAATGTATTGGAATACAACTTCCTTACCCATCTACATTAAGGCAGAATGTGAAAGCAGAAGATATAGCATAGTGTGGGGGTAAAGAGAAAATGTGATGCTTTGTACATGAATGATCCAGCATATTCCACTATCACATCAGCCATTAAATAAAATGATAGCTTATCACTACGCTTTCGAATTGATTATGTACCATCTGGTTTAATTAAGAAATTACATATGGATCTACCTATTCTGGTTAAATTTTAAAGAGGAAAATTCAATGACAGAAGAGGTAAGCATTAATATTTCCAGTTTCACTGGTACTTAACCTAATGGCACCTTTAGCACTTGTGCTACTGCAATTGTTTGCATCCAGAAAACACCATTTCATATTTTACATGCATGTTTCATTTGCTGTGGATGATTACCTCCTGCAATCTAATTGTGAAATGATCTTTTTCTCAGCAAGAAGCAATTTCTTTCTGACTCTCTCCTAAAATCTCAGTAGCTAATACGAGGGTGAAGTATATGTGTCACTAATCCTTTTTATGTTACCTGGGAAAGTAAATGGTTGCAATTAATGGGATACAGCAAATACAAGAAGGAATAAATCTTTTCTGTGGACTGCTTGCCATACTTCTGAATATATGTAAGTTGCATTTTTCTCCTTTTAGCTTCTTACTTGTCTTAAATTTACTAGTAAAATCAGGAGAACTTCAAAAATATATTTGGTGGAAATAATCTGTTGCATTTATGCAATAATAAGAACATGCCTGTTGTGAAAGACATATTCAGCTGGAATAATTTGGTTATGATAACTTAAAGGAAATTGGAAAACTTAATATAACAATTCTATTAAGATTTGTCAGGAAATTAACTACAAATTAGAGTTATGTTAAACTTGTTTCAGAAGTAGTCTTATGACGTTTTTCTGTAAAATGTCACTATAAAGTTCTCTGTACATATCACAAATGCAAGGAAATGTAAATTCTTCCATCACATTGAAACACTAAACTAACGGAAAGCAACAGTTTTTCTTGTTTGGCATTGTAGTATGAAGGCAGATGGTTAGCTCCCAGGAAATTGCTCTTTTCAGTGGTACAGCAGCAAGGAAGAGAATAGAAAACAGTAGTGTCCCCCTGAGCTAAAACTATGTTAGAAGTACAGTAAGAAGTACAATATCCTGAATGACAAACAAAACCTTTGTTTGTTTGTGTTACACAAGGACTTGTCTCTCAGTAGAAGTGGAGCAATATGACATGAGGAGGACCATGGACATGAAAGAAAAACAAAACAAAGCAGTGACAGAACCACAGTACCTAAAATCTTACTGGAAGCAGCAGAAAATATTTGAATGTTCCACTATCAAAGAATTGTTTCATCTCCAAAGCATCCATGCCAATCTCTGTCAAGGGCACACACCATCTCTAGAGTGTGTATTAATCCTGCATACTCCAAGGAACTGCAGAGAACTGACTTGACAAAATAATCGATGGGAGCCACCAGAACTAATGTTGGATGAGGCAACAAATCAGAATGTATGCACACATACTCACTTTTTCTTTGAAATGCAAGAAAATATTGTGATGGTGTCCAAGGAATACACACAACTTCTGCAAAGACCTGAAAATAGAAGTATTTTAATATTTTATTTGCAAGGTGCAGGTTGGGATCAAAGGTTAAAACATATCCTTTAATGTAACACCTGTCTTTCTGAAAATGAAATAGCTCATTAGTCAATGACTAATTCTGTGCTGGGATTTCAGAAAAATCTGTGTAGCCTTCCTGGTCCCTCTGATCCTAGTCTGAGAGGAAACAAAAAATTAGCTTTCAAACTAAAAGGAAATTTGCCCTCTTAAATGGATTTTTTTTTTTTTGTGGGACATGCTATACTTAACAAAATTATTAAAATTAACAAAAATAAGACTAAGTTTCCCGATCACCAGTATATTAAATATACTCTACTGAGTATGTCTAATACCTGTATCTAGTCATGGTTAGAAGGAGGTTTTTTTCTTTATTGGTCAGATGTAGAAGAAACACACAGCAGCACACACAATGACCAATACAGAGTGTCCTGCTCCACAACATTGCCTAATATCTACAACTCTGAAAGTGCACTTCAGCCTGATCCCGGAGGAAGCAAAAAATAAATTACATTGCCAGTATCAGTTCCTCTTTCATGTAAAGGTACCTTAGAGTCTTTTTGAATGAGTGATAAGCCAAAGTTTAGTATGGTTCTGCAAAATTTTCCTGCAAGATCGATGTCATTAAAAATTGCTATATGCAGTGCTAGTTTCAAAGTCTTATTGCTTCATGTTTTTGCATATACACTCTTTCTTGGAGGCGATCCTATTTCCTAAGTTATCCACAGTGTCTTTACTCTCTTTGCAATCAACGACTGTCATTATTAAATAAGTATGACCTTTCAGAAAACAGACTGGGTTTGTTTCATTCACAAATTTCCTGTTTCTTAGTCTTGCTAGAGTTGATGAACCTGGCAAAAGATATGTTTTGATTTATGACTGATCACCATCTTTCTTCAATACAGCTTCTGGTGCTTCTCTTGTACTGCCTTTAGAGCTTTTTATCCACAAACTGCCTTTGGTATCATGGAAGGAAATGCATCAGTGGAATAAATCCATGACAAAACCAGTCAAATACAAGAAATAACAGGGTGAAAAGTGCTTAAAGAAGGTAAAACATTCCTGCTTAGAGAGATGACTGATTGCTTTGTTCTGAGCAACCAAAAAAATCAAACCTAAGAACAGTTTCCACCGGCTCCTTCTGGAAGCCTGCCTCAATGGCTTACTGCTTGCTTAGGAAATCTCAACAAAGCCTTTGGATTCTACTCATAGGGTTTTTTTTAAATATAATTTTAATAAAATCTCAAAAAGCTAAATCAAGGGAGAGTGCACAAGTGAAAATGAATACTATAGATGCATGTGATACATTGAACTGCCAACATTTTGAGCACTTGCCTGTTAGATGAATATGACAATAATCACCGTGGATAATCCTATACGTACTTCTATTTGCCTATCTATTTCTTACTTGTCTCACATATTACAGACTCTAAAGAGGAAGCATCCATATTGTTTGCCTGCTGTGTTTAACTCAAATGTACAGCCCTTACTGTGTGCATAATTTAGAGAAGATACAGGGTTGTAAATATAACTGTATCCATATATTCTGCACTGGCTCCCCATAGCTTTTCATCAGAAGTGATAGACATTTCTAAAAACAATATGCTGCTTATTTCTTCATTTCTGTAGTTCACACACTTATCTGAAAATGCAGAACAAGTTGCAATCATTTTGATATACAGAACTTATCATTTCTTGTGAGAGTTTTCATCTGTTCCCACTGTCTCTAGTGTGACACTGAACAAGGAATGACAGCAAGATTAGTTTTATATGAAATTCAGGGTATTTTTCACTGAATGACAGCTATGAAGTGCACAATTTGCAAGATAAAATAACAAAAATGTGATTATTTCAAATGCCAGTCTGGTGGTACTTTATAAATTATTGCCTAAAGCATTGAAAGTTTAGGAGAGATGCCTTGAAAGCATGTTCAAGAGATAGTTTCAGACGATGATGTTTCAGAACCTATTTCTTCACATAAGAAAAATGAACTGTTACTTCAAGAAACAGACCACATATAAAAACAGAAAAGAGAAAAACAGCAACACTGGCAACAACAAAATAAATATTACAGGTGAAAGAAAGGGACCACTTGTTTTCTCAGAGAGTTAGATTAATGCTGTGCATTTTATAGTTACGTATATTGCTTTGCCAGGAAACATAAATGAGGCCGTGCAGGCAATGTGCTCACAGAAAAAAAATCACCACACCAGGCTTTCTGGTTGTTTCACGTACAGAGCAGTGATACACGTACATAAAGCTATCGTGTGGCACTATGACATCCTCAAGGTTGTTTTTCTTCTCAAAAGAGCCATCTTCATGATCTCCTGGTACTAAGCCTCTTTAGAATATATCATGCTCTGCTTTCAGGAGCAAAGAGGATGATCTGTTTGTATGCAGAAGACCTCTTTTTAATGAATCCCGTGTGTCCATTTAAGGACAGCAATGCTGTCCTAGGCAGGTGCTTGCACATTTCCTACCACTGGATCCTACTATATACCTTTTAGCACCAGGGTACCTGACACAGTTCCTGACCTACGTTTGATGAAGTTGTGCTTGAAAGCCTGGCTTTCCCTAAGTGACACTAATGACAGCAGAATGTTTTTTGTGGTAGGAAAACGTCTCTGGAACTATTTCCGATCTGTAAGGATTTCCCATATATATGAAGTCAAGGATCAAAGCAAGGTCTTTTCTGGAGAGAAGGAGTTTAATGTCAGCTTTCCAGCCCAGTGTGGGAGGTTTGAGCTGCCAGATGCCTGGGCCAAAGTCCTGCTGTGCTACTGATGTAAATGAGACTCACAGCACGCTGATGTGGGGCAGCAGCACAACTCATCCAAAAAACCTTTGCATAATGCAGGACTTGCAACATATCCTGACCCAGGATGTAAATGTTACTGTTTATACCATAAAGTGACAGTAACAGGTAGATCGTGGGTCTTGTTTCTTTTCATTAGATTGTAAAAATTCCAGTAGGTAAAGCCTCTCCAACTGCATGGGAGGGAATGGGTGTTTATGAAGTTAATTTTACAATAAGTGACATCATAGTTGGTTGGAGACACTGAACTGAAGAGACTGGTATCAGGTAATTTTTAGGATCCACAATGTCGTCACTCATATCTATTTACCACTGAAAGCTGAATTTAATCCCAGTCAGATATGTAATACACAGCCGGCAATACAAATGTTGCATTGTCTTTTCCAAAACTGAGTCAGCCTCTCAGAAAGACAAAAAGGAAGTTGACTGACAAACCAGGCATCCCTGTTTTCTATTCAGATACAAAGTGCAAATAGCAATGCGCTGACATGTAAAGAGATCAAAGCATTCAGTCAACCAGATCTTTGCTAAGCAATTAAATTAGTCCGTGGATGTACTATTTTTGCACCAATAAAAAAATGGAAAGTCTCCTCCATTAATGTAAAATCATCCAACAAATCATCCAACATTCTGTGTGTTATGGTGCAGCCCCAGCCACCCCAGCCAGCAGCTAAAGCACCACACAGCTGCTTGCTCACCTCTCCTCCTAAAGGGGATGGGAAGAAGAATGAAAAAAAACCTTGTGGGTTGAGATAAAGACAGATCAATAAAATAACAAAGGAAGATAGCAGCAACAACAAAACCAACAGTACTGATACTAATATTAAATCAAAAAACATGTGATGCACAAATGCAATCACTCACCACAATAGAAGGAAAAAACCCAACAACAACTTGATGTCCAAGCTGTTTCTGAGCAGTGAATCTGTCTCCCGGCTACCTTCCCTGTTATATTCACAGCATGATGCTATCTGATCTGGAATATCCCTTTTGACAGTCTGGGTCAGCTGTGCTCTCCCAGCTTCTTGTCCACTTAGAAGGGCTTGAGAAGCTGCAAAATCCTTGACTTAGTGTAGACACATCAACTCCCTAGAAAAACCTAAAAACATCAGTGTGTTAGCAACATAGATCTCATACTAAATACAAAACAGAGCACTGTGCCAACTACTAAAAAAGAATTATCTCAGCCAAAACTAAGAAACTCCAAAAATCAATAGCCAGAATATCCCAGAAAGAATTGCAGGCTGTTGCATATTTTGTTTAAAATGAATATTTTAATCACAATTAAATAACTACATTATCTTCTACTATATTATAGTCCTTCTTCATCAAAGTTATGGCAGCTAGTGACAGTGCTGGCTGACAAGAATTCCAGAACATGGGCAAAAGTGGATCCATGTAAAGCTGAAAAACTTCAGGAAGATACTTCTCTGTATGTAAGGACCAAGTTTGATCAGTTTATGTGAGTTAGCCCTTAGAGACCTAAAACAAAAGATGAGTTAAGAACTATTAGAATAGTTCAAAATACCATCTATGAGAAGAAGTGTAAGAGGTTCATCAATTGCAGTATGCATTGTTCAAACTATTTAAATACAATGATGTCATTATCTTTTTGACCAAGGTGCTCATGGGTGGAATGATATGTTCTAATTATTACTGTTTTAAAATTTGTGAGCTGTGTAAGAAATTTAATCTGTATTTCATCATCAGTGTCTGAAGAAAACTGTTTCACAGAAAGTATATCTAAAGAAGCACAACTGGTGAATCATCCTTAAACATAATGGCAGCAATATTGAGACACTCAGATCATTTATTGTTATTCAGAACTTCTGCCATGTGTCAATTTTGATTCACTTTTTGGGGATAATTTGAAATTTTACTTCGTTTTGGAAGCATTCTTCCATTCTCCAAACTACTGGATAAACAGCTAACCTGCAACTGCAACCCAATTCGAACCACTCCCTGTATGTGCAATGCACAGAAAACAGGAAAGAAGCAATCAGTTTACATCAGTTCAATTCTGTAACACTGCTATCCACTTAACTTGCCCTCCAATTAGAAATGAGGAGAGAACCTAGGACTAAAGAATATCTCAAATTAAATACTACAGTGTTGGTCTGGAGCTGAGCATAATTATCTTTCTTTGAAAATGCTCAAAAGATGCTGACTGGAAGTCCCCAGTGGGACAAAAAAACCTGGAAATGTCAAAAGTTGCCATAGGACAGAACTGATACTCCCTCACACACTACATATGCAAAAAGAAGTTTGTTAGTAGTTTATACAGGTCATATAATTTTGTGGTTTCTCTTTAATCTCTCCCAGACAGAATTAGCAGGTTGCTTGAACAGGTAAAATCATGAGCCTTGCAGCCAAGTAAATTTTTGATGGAAACGTGTAGGTGAAATTGTGGGAGTGATTTGACTAGCAGGCTTTGTGTCAGTAATCGCTTGTCAATGTTAATGATATAGCTCTGGGTGGCTACACAGTTTCAACAAAGTCATGTTATGGGCAAAGTTAGCTTAGTTCTGTTTTTTCCCTCTCATAGGACTATTGTGCATTAGCAACATTTCTGTGGAGGGTGAGCTTAGGGTTGTATCAGTTTACTGTGAAATCTTCATCATTTCCTACTGACTAGACATCAAATTTAGACATGTTAGGAGTTTCCTTAACTAGGACCATAGCACTGGAGTGCAAATTAGGGGCACTGGACACTCCAGCATGTCAACTAGATTCCTCTGAATATTTCATTTGTAGCAGCTTTTCAGTCTCTAAACACATGATTATTCTTACTGTCACTTTAACCAGCAGGACCTAAAATTACTACACTAGCCTTTTCAAGATATTAGTATTTCATTTATATTTCATCAGCAAAGTTTAACACAATTAAATTGTGGTGTTATTTCCACACAATGTATTTTGAAGAGTTTTTTCAGTGATGAGTGTATGTCCTTTTGTTGATAACTTTCTTTCAATAGATCTACATGATTGGATTCCATACTATTCCATGTTATAGGTTCTGTCCTTGTTAAACTTCCATGACTATAGAGGAAATGGCATGTTTAGTTTTAAAACGGCATAGCAATCTGAATAAAATGACTTAAAAAAAAAAGAGAAGGAATATGTCCTAAGTTAAATGGATAACAAACAGATAAATAAAGGAGTAAAAAGAGGAAGAATTACAACAGCAGTTATTCAGTAAACAGTAGGAAGGAAATACTGACCTCAGAGAATGTATATGCATATAATCAACCATGCTTTTTTTATACATACAATATCAAAGAACTGATGCACCACTTTGAAAAAAAAATTGAATGTGATATCTCTCAAAAAGAATCCAGTATAATGAAGATGTCTGGAAGACATTTACACTGGTAATAAATTGAATGGATAATCAATTTAGGGACCTACACTCAGTCTGTGTGTGTCTATGTGTCTGTCTGCCTGCCTGCCTGCCCATTTATTTAGAACACAAACTTGTCAGGCCAGGGTGATCTATCTATAGCAGGCATTTATTAATTGACCTTGTCATAGTAGCCCATACATTGACAATGTAAACCAGTATCTTTTAACTATAGTATGCATCTCAGGTCTGCAGGTGCACTCAGTATAGTCAAAGTCTAATGAATATGAATTTTAGGTACCGAAGGCTTTTCATCCTACCAGAACACATTTCTCCTTCAGAGCTCCAGTCCCCCCAGGGAGTCATCTAATGTAATTGTTTTTTGAATGGCTTCAGTGATTTTGCTTTAATGATAATGCCCAGTAGGCTGCTTCACACACTTCTAATCATTTCCATGAAAAGTTCTTCCTGGCATACGTTCAGAGCTTGGTTTTTGTTAGTTTCCTGCAATTTCTAAAAGGCAAAAAAATCAAACCTTCTGATTCTGTGTATGGCACTTCATGGATACCATGTGGCCTAGCATCATACTTAAGGCTGATGAGCTAATGACCCTAGTTTAGATTAGAAGCCAATCTAACATTGTTTCCTAAGTGCCTGTACATGTCTATCTACAAAGAAAGTGTGGCTAATGGAAGTTGTTGATTATTATTTACTGCAGAAATCTTCAACAGGTAGGAATGTGTTTTCCACAGTGAAACTAGCTTTATTATTTGTGAAGATCCATAAGCACTAAATTATTCTCACCATGAAGTTAACCCAGGATTTTCTGTAAGAAACCATTATGTCCTGAGAGTTAAGAACATACAGTTCTTCCTGAAACATCGAGGAGGCTACAAATTTAATAGGAAGGTCTAATTTCCAAATCACTAAATGCTCACCATCTGAAAAATAAACCTGGCTGCTACAACACCTTGTTCTGCCACATCCACTTCCCGCACTGGTATTTTCTGAGGAACTGGGAAGTGAGCAGAGAATGAATAGCTGAGAGCTGTGGTGAGAGTTACAACTTGGGCAAAGTGCCTGGTGCTGTAGCAGTGCCACAGAGCTGCTGTTATTTTGAGGGAAATGCACAAAGCAGTGTTAGTGATGCACTCAGAGAATCAGACTGAAGATAAAAATCCCCTAAAAACCAGTTTGAACCAGTCTATAACTTACTTTTAAATAGCCCTGAACTAGAGGGAAACTTCATTGAACACAAACTGAAGCTAAACCAGCAGCATTTCTCCAGAATTCTAGTTCAGATTAAACTGTGATGATCCCAAGGGCAGATGTTTTGGGATGTTTTATCTGTGTGAATATGCATTTCTGTACACATATAGATCCACCAGGGGCTTGAAGGTGCTTCTTCCTGCATTTCCCACCTGGCCTTCGTCCCTCATTCTCTGCTTCACAGCCCTGTCCCCATCCTCAGCCTAGGGCTGCAGTTTCTCTCCAGTCCATCAATCCTTCATAATAGACACAGGGAGAGGGGTGGAAGGAAAGTCACTGGGCCAAATTCTGGCCAGTGTCTGCCAGACAGGGGCTGGCCAGGGAGGCGTGTTCCTCTGATGCTCTGGGACAGTTTGAGTGTGGCTGGGGTATTGGGTTGGTCCTTGTGTCAGTGCAGTGGCTAGTGTTATCATCTGATTGGGTAGGTAAATTACTCTGTGTTATCACTGTTTGTAAGTGAAATTTGCTGTGGCCTGTTCTTATTCCCTTTTCAGGGTGATTTTTGTCAGCGAACTGTCTCTATCCCAACCCATGGAGTCTCTGCCTGTTTCTCCTGTGAGGGTGAGCAAGTGATGTGTGGTGCTCAGCCAGTGCTTGGGGCTGAACAACCATGTTTGGTGAAAAGCAGAGAAGAAAATTATATGATATCCTGCCGGCTTGACACAAGTCAGATGCAGGATGTGGAAATCCTATATTCTTAACAGCTGAGTTATGGCTCATTAGTGTTTGACACTCTTTGGAAGACCTTCACTGAGATTTTTTCCAGACTGCACTTTATGGCTGGTTTGAGTACTTTTCAAACTAATGGTCAGCAAACATTATTTACTCTTAGCCATAATAACTGTGTTTACCACACCATAGCAAGTGATAGATTGAGTGTAAGAAAACATCAGTGAGCAGAGTGGGATTGTAGTGAAGCAATAGTACAGTTGGACTTGATGATCTTAAAGGTCTCTTCCAACCAAAATGGTTCTGTGATATTATATGACCATTAGGACTGACACTATTGAATAACTGAACAAGTTAATACATGTTGTTTATCTGTTTCAAGTTCTGTTATTTGTAACTAACTTTGTCTGAAAGGAGTCTCCAGGGGAAAAAGTGTTTATTTAGAGGGATTTAAAAATGTAGCTGTCTGGAGAGTTTATATGATTTTAGGATTAGCTAAGAAGGAATTTAGAGGATCTGTATTTGGATGAAACTAAGGTGTTTTGCAGATGAATGTCCAAAGGCATTTGTTAGACACATTTCTCTTCTGCAGAGTACCCGCAGCTATGCAGCAAAATTTTGTCATTTATGACCAGCATGTATAGAAAGAGCATAGAAGCATACATTGCCAAAGCAGTTGACATGTTGCTTAAGGAAAAGTGTCTACCAAGCCAAGATTTGCACATAGGTTCCTTTGTCAACTCACTGTTTAATATAAAAAAATGAACTTGTTCTGCAATGCAAACCCTACTGAGAAGCTATGGGGTGTTTCAGTTGACTATCCAATAGTTGCACCTTTTCACTTACACTGACAAAACTGAAATATCTTTCATTCAGTAAAAAATAGATATTAGTAGACTGAGATGCATCCAGAGAGCAAATCTTTTCGGATAAGACAAAAGATATTTCCATTGTGAACAGAATTATCTTTGATTTATATATAGCTTGTGTGGAAGAAATTATCTTTTTGGAATAGAATGAAGTATTCTTTCAGTAATGGAGTAGCTTAAGGATAAGGAAATTATATTAGAATGAAGCTGAATGATGAAATGATGGCTAAGAACATATAACTTGAGAAAAACAGATAAGAAAATCTTAAACTTGACAAGCAATTTGATCAAAAATTGCAAAGGATCAATTAGCAGACCTACAATGTATGTTAAAATATGACAACCAAGTTTACAATGAGTAATCAAAATTATGATTAAATATAAAAAATATGCAAGTAGTAATCAAGTAGTAGTCCAGTCCCCAACCAGCTTCCCTTAAGTTATAGACTGAGCATGACGTCATACGGAATGATGTCAGTTATCCTGGTCATGTCCCCTTCCAGCTTCTTGTGCACCCCAGACTTCTTGCTTGTGAGGCAGTATGAGAAGCTGCAAATTCCTTGCCTTGGTGTAAACACCGCAACAATCAAAAATATCGGTGTGTAATCAACATTATCCTCATACAAAATTCAAAACACAGCACTGTACCAGCTGCTGGGAAGAAAAGTAACTCTATTCCAACCCAAACCAGGACAAAATGTTTTGAATTCTTGACAAGTTTTCTCTTAAAACCTTGTTTTTCTTCTGACCAATATAAACAAATACAGACGTCTTGTATTTTAAGTCTGGTCTAAGGCCATGGATGTCTTCACAGTTAATTTTTTACTTCAAGATTTTACTAGAGAATGTTGCAATGAGCATAACTTGGGGTATGAAAAGGAATTTTACTCAAAAGAAAGAATATAATTTTTTTTCTTATATAATTTCTAGAATTTCCTGTTCAACTATGATCAATGTAATCTTTAACCCTTAAAAACCAATTCTGAACTCTCACCAAAAAGAATACATATCAGCAGTATTTCATTCTGTGGTTAAGCATAGAAGAACATGATCAGATAGCCCCAGTGTCAGTAACGGTCAGACTTCAAAAGGTTCACGTCAAAAAGTCAGATTTATATAGTCCTGGAGCCTTTGGGATTTTACAAAAAAGGTTACCCAATGTGACTTTCTTTGATTCTATCTATCATAAATAACTAGAAAATTATCAGAACCCTTCATGTATCACCATCTGAACACCTTTCACATAGAGAAGAAAAGCCATTAAGAATTGAATCAACTGATGGTGAATATGAGTAACCATGAAAAGGGATAAGCATTTTCAGTAGAAAAAAGTGTCAACTTGTTAATTCTACATAAATATAGATTAATCTGCATAGATGTGTGTCTATATACATTATTTTAAGGTGGTGAATTGTTCCACTGAAGAATTGCACACTCACCTGTATGCTTGTATGTTTTACTGGATCGCACAAGGAATGCCTTTAGCACAAACATGCTCATGAATTTGAGATGTCCACGATGCCAAAGGGAAGCAAGTCATGGTGTGGTTGGATCTTAGGATCAGAGAGATTAGAATACCACCATGGGTCTTTAAAGTCTTACATTAACTTCTTTGCTTTATTGAAGGTACCTTCAATTTAAAAATCCTTGTGGAACTATATGCTAGAATTTGTTACTGTAAAATGGAGGTAGAAATATTTCCTTGTTCTACATGGATGTAAAAAAGGTAAATGTACAAATACTATAGGCTGTAAGACATACTAATACTATAGCAAGTGGGGCCACATAAATACACTTCTGGCTGGTTGAGGAAACTGACCCAAAACAGGCAGCAGAATTATTACTCTGTTGGGTACAATAACTGAAATCATAAGCTTGCCCAAAACAGGAGAAATTGCATTCTTTTTTTTTTTCAGTACTACAGAGGAGATGAGTGCTATGTGTGAAAACTGGAATTTGACTGAAATTGGATTATTTATTGCAGATTCTTTGCCATGTTGGTGGGGTTGATAATACTTATTTTATTTCTCCTCTGATATAGCAGTCCTTCTCTTCTTTCTCTTCTGGAAAGGCATGTATTCATGATTTCTCATTGGTGATGGGAAATGTGTCTGTTTTATTTCTAAGCTTTTTAAATTGTGGTGTATGAACTTTAAAAAAGAAAATGTCTAGTGTATACCTGATGTTTTGAAACTAAGAAAAATTGATGAGTTCATTAAAAAAACCCTGAAAACTGATTGCCTGGCTAGTATGCACATACAGTTACATTTGCACATTTTAATGTCTCCAAGAGTTTGCACTCAAGTTTAGATATAAAAAATTTAAATGAGGAATAATAATAAATGTGCCATCCTGCTTACAATACCTAGGTTTAAATTTTATATGAAATTATAAAGGAAGCAGCAGTTTCCGTAGACTTCAAGACTATTGAATTGGTATAATTCTAGCTTGCTCTGTTCTCTAATATGTCATTTTCTAATTATTCAATTCCTAATTCAGTTCTCATTCTGGCAGATGAGCTGAACATCTGGGAATACAAGAGATTTCTTTTTCTTGTAAACTTAACAAGCTGTCACTGAGAGCACACTGGTACTAAAAGGGTACAGGAGATAATTTATCCAAAGCAACACAAAAATCCATGTAGAATCTTATTCCATGGGCAAGACATTACATTATCTTGATAGTGATCACAGCCAGGAAATAAAGGCAGAAAATATACAATATAATTTGTAATGGTCTGTTCGCATGAAACTGCATAAGCATCAATCAACCATGCAGTGAAATGGTGTATAAAAGGAGTTACAGTGTACTCAATTAGAAACCAACTAAAGGGAATAAGGCTCAAATTCACAAGGGCATTTCATGTGGCAGCACCTAACCTTTTAGGTATTGGATAGGACCCATCAGTGAATGGGGCATATCACTTCTCTTTTTCTGGCAGTTTATAATATGGTGGGGAGTTTTCAGCATGTCACCTCCTCCTCCTCTGATATTCTGAAATCTTTGCCTTCTGGCAGTCCATGATCACTTCCAGAATTCTTGGGCTATTGGGGTTTCCTATTCAAGCCTCCTGTGTAATCAGTGCAACTCACTTCATGTAACATCAGTGGCATGGTGCATAGAAGGGGCCTTCCCTTTGAATATCCAAACCAGCACTGGCAATCAGGATGCCAGGAGGAGCTGGATTTCAGTTCCAATCACTTCTGAAGTGGCTTGAACCCCTTCATATGCTGTCAGTATTTCCTTTTCTGTTGGAGTGTAACAGGCCCTGGACCCGCTTTAGCCCCAACTCCAAAACCCCAGCAGTCGGCCTCGAGCCTTCCCTGGTGCTTTCTGCCAGAGACTTTAGGTAGGCCCATTCTTCCCGGCTGCGGTGTAGAGCACATTTTTTTTACATTTGGCCCTGTCCGGATGGGCCCAAGGGCTACTGTATGGACTATCTTCTGCTTGATCTGTTCAAAGGCTTGTCACTCCTCAGAGTACCATTGGAAATCTCTCTTCTTCCTGGTTATAAGATAGAGAGGACTTACAATGGAACTGTAATTTAAAATGTACATTTTCCAGAAACACATAATATCTAAGAAAGCTTGTGTGTCCTTTTTGTTTGTCGATAGAGAGATAGTTGTTATTTTATTGATTGCATCCATTGGGATCTGATGCTTGTCATATGATTTTTATTCCTAAAAAACTGCCCTAATGTGAAACCAGCTTTCAGCAGGGTTTGGAACATTTTCTTCCTTTCACAGAGACTTCTTTGCCTGAGTTGTCACATATTATGGTGTCATCAGTGTATTGTAGGTGCTCTGGACCTTCACCCATTTCCAGTGCTGTCTGAATCAGTCCATGGCAAATGGTGGGGCTGTGTTTCCACCCCTGGGGCAGTTGATTCCAGGTGTACTGGATGTACCTCCAAGTGAAAACACACTGTGCCCTGCACTCTGCAACCAAAGGGATCAAGAAAAATGCATTTCTCATATGAATTGTGGTGTACCACTTGGTCTTTGACTCCAGTTCATACTGAAGTTCTAGTATGACTGTCACAGCAGCACTCAGTGGTGATGTGACTCTAGGCAAGCCGTGATAGTCTACTGTCAGCCTCCATTCTCCACTGAAGTTCCACACTGGTCATATGGGACTGTTAAAGGGTGATCAAGTCTTGCCCAGCCAGTGCAGTAAGTTGTACCTCTTTGGAACAGCCACAGCATTTTCCTTTCAAGAATTCTATCACTTCATCAGGGTCCTGTAGTTGTTTGGGAGTAAACTTCCATACCATTGGATGTGGGGACATTCCACATGCCATGCCACATCTCTGGGTGGTATTCTTGAAATAATTTTTTGCAATCCTGGACTACACTCAGGAGACATATCTATCAGAGCATAATGGTTTGAATATCTCAAAGACATTAAAAATTCTCCAAAGCTGTAGTAACTACCCTGAAGGGAAAGAGAGAGGTGAAAGTATGGGAGAAAGTATCCCCCCCGCTTTCCTTCCACATTTAGCAAGAATTGCTAAGTTCTAACAGATGTCACCCAAGGTACAGGCATGGAAGCAATCCCACAAACAAATACCAGCTTAACCTCATGACCAGTATTGTTATCATAAGTCAATATAACACAGTACAAAAAAATGAGAATCCTGATCCCTCTCTCAGAGGTTATAAGCAGCACAAAAAGAAATACATACAGCAAGTAAGGATTTACAAAACACAACCATGTGAACAAAAAGGTACCATTGTGAACAGTGACTATTTAAATAAAATAATAAATGCATAAATAAATGCATATAATACAGTCTGGTCAGATCTGTTATTCTCTGAACTCTTTGAGCCCCATATTGTGTGCCAAAACCGACTGTTGTGGTTTAGCTCCAGCTGGCAGCTGAGCACCACACGGCTGCTTGCTCACCATTCTCCCCTGCATGGTGGACTAGGGAAGAGAATTGGAAGAAAAAGCTAAAATCTGCACGTTGTGATAAGGACAGTTTACTATGACAACACAGCAAGAAGAAAATAACAACAATACATATGAAAGAGTATGCGAGGTGGGTGATGCACAATGCAATTTGGTCACTAAAGAAACTGGGTGCCAAGCCAGGTCCCAAATAGCCCTCTTTATATACTGTTGTATGGTATGGAATCCTCCTTCAGGTAGGGTGGTTCAGTTGTCCGGGCTGTTTCATTCCTCCCAGCTTCTTATGAAAGTCAAAAACTAGGACAAAACCCTCTAAACAAAAAAAAGGGTAACTCGTCCCTTTTTACTTTCTATCCTTTGAAATACAGAGGTAGATGTCACTGTTGAAAAAGCTGAAAAATGATGCAGTACCTCACACATTCAAACATTAAGAGCTTGAGAAAAATGGGCTGACAAAACCCACATATATATGAAACCTAACCAGACATAAGCTAAGTCCTCAGATGATTGGATTAGTCAGTCACTTTTGACTTAAAAAAACCTCAACGGAAACGAAGATATTTTCACATCTAGGTATGTCTACCTGTAGATTTTAGACCTCTTTACAGATTTTTTTAATTCTAGTGTAAAGATAAAAAAAATAAAATTGATTTAGCTGATTAAGTTGTCTCTACATTGAACTTTATAAATCTATCTTGATTCATCTATTCCTAAAGGACTACTCAAAGTGAGAAAGAATATCAGAATCTGGCCTATAGGAAGGAACTAACGTTCTTCAAAGATGGGAAATTAACATGGCAGATATCCACGAAAGTGAAATTGCTATCTTTTTAATATATGTCTTATTCTAACAGTTATTCTAACATCTGTTACCAGTTACAGTCAGATACAAAGCAATGGGCAATGAAGACCTAAGATTTCCCACAGTGGAACCTTCAAAGTGTGAACTTTTGTCCTCACATCATATCTTTTCCAAGTATATCCCATATTGTTTTCTGTTTCATATTCAACTTACTAAGTGGTTAGGGATAGAGATTCTTTGTTCCACACTGGCCCAGTACCTACCATATTTAACATTTCAGTTCGCAGGTTCAGTCCTCAGTCCTATTTCCATCCTAACAATGGATAATACGCAGGTTCAGTCCTCAGTCCTGTTTCCATCCTAACAATGGATAATATTAGGTCATAAAACCTTACAAGATCCATGTCTCCTTCTTACATAAGTAGTATCTGAACAGCAGTGAAAGCCAAGGCACAGCCATTTATATTGACATAAATCCAAAGACAATATAGTAAGAAAAGCAAACCATAGCACTGGTCCAAAATACATCTGATGAGAAGCATATATCAAGGAAGGAAAAAATGTAACCTGTAATATGGATAGCATTTTACTTTGATGAAATGCTATACAAACCATCCAAACATCAACCTCACAAGAGAAATCTAAGATGTGCATCTGAGGGGAAAAAGTCTTGCTCTAATTAGGAGTCAGGCCATGACATATGTAATATCCATGTCCTGCAGATTATGCTTAGTCAGGATTATAATTTAAAAAAAATAGAATTTTAATCAGCAATTTAGGTAATGTGCATCTCAATGTGTCAGACCTGTAACTGTAAAAAATCTGAGAGATGTTGTAATATGCCATGATATTATGTGTATACCTAGAGGGGAAAAAAAAGGTCTAACATAAACCCAAAATAATATAAAATTTATTTTTATAACAAACAATTGACAAAAAACTACTGTTACTGAAAACCAAGAAACTAAACAATATATATGCACTGAATCTCCATCAAAGAAGTTTGGTGTTCCTGCAAAAAAATTAGATTGCCCTTGCTGTGGTTTTATGAATAGAACAGCAGCAGAAGCAAATATCAAAATTCTGAAGTGAAGTCTGATTGTAATATTTACTAAAAACACCAAAACAACCTGAAGAAAGTTTTCAAATAATCCAGAGAAATCTTATTTCTGTTTTTCCTAATATCTATAAATAGCCAAAATGATCTATTTTGTTGAGGAAAATGTCAAATCCATGTGTGGAATGATAATTTATATAAAATGTCCACTGTTATGAGACATTGGAGAGGAAAACAAATCACAGCAAAGAAATTTCTGAAACACTAAATATTTGGAGTCACACGATGTTAGTATATGAAGAAAAGTTGGAGGGTAACGACATTCCAGTACCAGTTCAACATATGCTTTTCTTTCCTTGAGACTTGTGAGAGAAGTTATGGGTAAAGAACAATATACATGCAGTTTAAGAGTTTATTTTCATGTGCCAGATTAAAAAGAAATTAAGAAGCAAGTATCAAGATGGAAGGAAAATGCAAAGTGAAAAGAAAATGTGGATTCTAGGCATGATAGATTAGATCCACTAAAGAAGTCATTAGAAATGGTGTCTTGAATGGAAAATATAAGTAGTACAATAGAAAATATTGAGGTCAGAAACATGAATTGAAGCAGGGATGGATGCTGAAGCTGATCTGTAGATACATTAAGATATCACACTAAAACAAAAAATTAAACAGATTTAATTTTGTAGCTATATAACAAATCTTATGAACAGTGCATAAATAAATAATATGAGTTATCAGTATGAAAACCAGAACTGGGATACTGCTATTTTTGTGGGTTTTACAATGAAAAGAGATGGCTGGTCAGCCCAGCTTAGAGAATTTATGTGATTAAAATTAAGTGACATTCTATAAACAGAAGTCTGAATGTTATAGAGGATGTATCCTATGAACAGGACAAATGGCTGGTTGAGTTTTATCATCAGTATAATTCTCTGTTATATTAATAGATTCATAGATTACCCATCAAGAAAAGGTCATGTAGTCTGACCTTCTGTAAAGAGAAGAACTTTCTTAAATTAGTTCCTGTTGGAACTAGAGCAAGTCTTCTGGAAAAATAAAATAAAAGCTTGTCTCAATTTAAAAAGTCTGTGTCATGATGAATCAAATACTCCTCTTGGTAATATGTTCCAAAGGTTAATATCTTCACTATTTAAAAAAATAAAAAATGGTGAGTTTTTTTCCTCACCTGAATATATCTATATTCAGCTTTCTGCATAGACATACTGGCACACTGATATCTCTGGTGTCCTTGTAACTGCTTATAGGCTGTAATGAGGTTGTCATTTAACCTCCTCCTTGTTAAGCTAAAGAGGTAGTTTCTGGAGTCTTTCACAGTGTGACTTTTTAACTAATCTTTTAATCATTCTGGCAACTCTGCCATGAACAAAGTATTGTCATCTTTCATGAATGGAGGCATCAGGTACAGAGAGAAGCTGTGGAATTCGTTAGCTCAATGACAAATACATAGAATATACTTACACTGCTAAAGATGTGCTGCGTGGGAGTGATTCCAGGCCTCCAAGCCAAGACTGGAAGAAGCACCCATGTCTGTGCTAATGACGAACCCTTCTCCGTGGACTGCTGTTACACTGAACTCTATTTGACAAAAGTATTTTCTGGATTCCCTGTGATATACCCGCTGCCCCAGGGTGAAGCTACAGTGTGGGAAAATGAGGATTGTTTCATTTGCTTTCCAAAACTTTATTTTTGTAGTATAATATTAAGTATCTGTTTTGCAGGTATAATATTAAGTATCTGTTTTGCAGGTATAACATCAAACATTAAAACAAAAAGTCTAGTGCAGAGTGTCCCTGCCTATGGCAGTGGGGTTGGAACTAGATAAACTTTGAAGTCACTTCCAACCCAAAGCATTCTGTGATTAAGTATCTGTTTTCCTTTCCGTGAAGGAAAATGGGTGTGAGGAACCTGAAAAATCAGGGCAGGCCTTATAGGCTACAGTACAGTGAGGGAAACAAAAGTTTCCCTATATAGAATGGTCCCTGGAGAAAATTATTTTGAGATTTTCATCTAGATTTACTCCAGGACCAACCAGTTGGCTTGCTTCAAAGGAGAGGCCAGGGATGAGACAAATTACATATAGAGTAGATCAAAGAATCAGACCCAAGGGAACAAAGTTATTTGACGAGGAAACATACTTCCAATTAACTATCATCCATGACAGTTCTTATGCATGCAAGAACTGTGTTCACCCTCTTGCCTCAACAGAAACTCCACTAGAAGCTTAAAATATCTACTGCTTCCCAAACTAGGAACTCTCATACTGTCAGTATACCCTAGAGAACAGTTTACTGTCTCGTACTGGGAAAACTGTTGTTCTCTGTTAAATCCTGTAGCTATTTGTCTAATGGGGAAATTGGCCTAGAGCATTTTCCAGCTGTTGTTAATTAGATGGGCCCAGAGTGGTGGGCTCATTTGCTGGTTTGAAAGCTAAAATAGAAGAGCAGCTGCATTATATTTTTGCTTATTTTTCCCAACAATGAGCACAAGTGTAATTTCTGAGCTGCAAACTCTTCATGTAATTCAGATTTCATATTCTGAAGCTTTTCTGTTCAAAGGTAGAACATTCTAAAAGTGCACTGAAATCCTTGAGCCAGATATATTTTAAGAATATGCGATAACAATAATTACTTAACCTTTATCACAGAAGGTCTAGATGTATTTGATTTTCATTCGGCAAAGCATTTTCAGCCTTCTAAGCTGTTCAGACAGGTTATTAGGTCTTTTGGTAAGTCACCAGGTACTCAAGGCTAGAAGAGTCTATTGTAATTCCTTGAGGTATCAAAGCCAATAGTAAGGCTTAGTTATAGCATTATGTTTAGCACAAGACTATTCTCTGAATAGAGTTATTTGGTTTGGGTTTTTTTTTCAGAGGAAATTGGAAAGCTTTAGTAAACCCAAATGGCAATGTAGGTATCTGTCCCATAAAGTAAAATTCACAGCTCTGCATTGTGTGCTTAAGGTCCCTGTCTGCTGCATGGTGCTGTCACTGTCCTACCCAAGATAGCTTGCTTTATTCTAATCTAAAAAATTCAAGACAGGAGAACCCTTGGAATTTCCTGAAGTATAAGTGCACCTTAAATATCCCAGTAACTGTGTCTTATTTGACTACAGTGAATTCTCTTTGCCTAGAATTCGTATGGCAAACCCTCTCAAGGAATTAAAGATGGGACAAGCTTACCAAACTTCAGATATTGACTTTGTGAGTTTCTGTCTCTGAGATAGTCATACTAGGTTCCTTTTATTAGTCAGTGGAGAGAAAGAGGACTTTTGATCTAATCTGTATCATCTTGAAGAAGATACCTCAAAAGGCTTAGAGTACTAGCAGGTATTTTCTCCTTTGACTATGAAGATACCTACTTGATTATCTTCAGCATATATGCTCACACTGTCATGTAAGAACCACACTGATAGTAAGACTGTTCCCTAAAAAAGTGAGATGGGGTCATGATTTAGTTTCAAAGCAAAAGAAGATAAATTGTGCTTTTATTCCCTCTTTACCCACAGGTCTCTTTCTATGGTCATGTAATATACAATTGAGCTAGTGTTTGGTGATTTGCAGGGGGAATGTTCAGAAGTCAGCCTGAGTGTGTTCACAGTGAGTAAGGAAGTGTTTCATAATGAGTGATTTAGTACCTACTTCCACAGTGTTTGACAAGGCATTATATCATATTATTTCTAAATTCATCACACCAGTAACTTTTTCATTGTACGGTAGGAACAATGTTATGTAAAATATTTTAATGCTTTTAGCTGTTACACACACATCCTTGATAAATGGTTTTACAGAATGACTCAGAGGTAATATGCTTTTCAGATTTGTGGGATAGAGCCAAGTGGTTGGAGAATCATACTTGCAATGATGACTGGTGTGAAAACTCTCTTGGGTGACGTGGAACAGGTGTATCTTTTGTTCGCAAGAACATCAGCCCCTCTAATTTGTTTCTTTGTAGGTATTTGTAAAGGGCAAATTCATTGGTACCTCAAGGCTGTTTTTAAAACCCTTCCATACTTTCTGCTCCAGTTGAAATCTATTCATTTCACTATCAAGCAAGGCAATGTGACTGACACAACCTGATGTGACACTTCACAGGGCAACTCATTGTTCAGGGAATACAAAATGACAAGAGCTCCGTCACTTTGGTGAAAGAATATGCTCTTTTGAACAGAAATGAAAAACTTATAACAGCATATCCTGTTATCCTGTCCTCTACACCCCTCTAACAATAAACAAAGAATCCAATCATAGAAAATTAGGTACTTGTTTAATAGTATTATGGCAATAAATAATGAACCCACTTGAGGACTGAAGCTTTTTTTCTTCTTTATGAACTTATATGACAACAGCTGGAGCATATGTCAAGGATGCCATAACCCAGCTCTAATGGTATAAGGAGTCAGAAAGTTGACTTCTTCAACATCTGTCCACCCCTTACCCAATCAACTCTGAAGAGAAGTATTCAGAGGGGGTCTTGTGTCTCAAGCAAAGGCATAAATGGTACCAGGCTGTCCCTATGATAGCTGCAGGATTTTGGGTTGCAGAAATCCAGCAACTATGGATTAAAAAAAAAAAAAAAATCCTCATTTTGCACATGTGAAATAAAAATATCTCCAGTATGGATGGATGTCCCCCAGGGCAGGGCTTTTTCTCTTTTGAGGAAGCATTTGTGTATTCCTTCAACTGTTCAACAATGTAAGTGTATGTCTGGGGTTTGATTTTTTGGCTTTAGACACATTACAGATGTCTGCTTATTCATTTCTAAACCCGATAGTTATCATTTTAGCATGACTTGCCTGAGCAACTTATTTAATACTGGATTTTAATTTTGCTCCCTGAAACAACTGGGTTCTCAGTTTCAATGACTTCTCCGTCATCAGCAGATTTGATTTGTTTCCTGTAGTGCTGCTCATTTGTGTTATGTGAAGACAACACTGGCCCAACCAGCTACACCTGGCAAGTTCAATTGCCATTAAACCAAGTTGCACACAATTTTTCACCCTTTTTGCATTTTCTATCTTGTACCTTCAAGCCCTCTTTCCATTTGTAATCTGTCTGTGCCTTGCCACAGATGAACAGTGGAACTGTGATAGTGTTAAATTCTCAGAAAATGATGCATTAGAAAAATTTACCTACTGGAGACGGGAAATCTTTCACCCATATATTTCAGATTATTGGATAATAAAAGTTGATAAAAGGAAGGAATATAATATTTTTTTATGTGATCTGTTTAGTAGGTTGCCTTCCCTTACAGTTACTAGCAATCATCTACTGTGATCTAATAGTGTTTTATACGCCTCAAGGCTTGAAAAAATAAATGTTTTGAAGTATTTTCCTATTTCTCATAGTCAGTCTTTCATTTTCAGTAGTTTTTCATATATCTTTAGCATTTGATTTCATTATTTTAAAGGTCTTTTTTTGGTTTGAAAACTTTTGACTGGAAAGTTTTGATGTTTCAAAGCACAAGCCAACCAGTCTCCTGCTCTTTAATGAAAATAAGTCAGAAGGCAGCTTCTATGCTCATATGTGATGAATGGGATATTTCCATCCAATTTTTTACTCTTGTTTTGCCTTTCTTGCAGTACTTATGTGCTGCATACACTATGACCTTTGATGTGATTTCATAAAAGCTCTCTCCTTTACTTAAACATACTGTTTAAGTGCTATATAAAATCTAAACAAATAATTGAAGGACCCATACAATTTCATAGCACACTATTATTTAGTATAGATGCTTTATTGCTTGTTTGAACTCCTGAGGTCAGTAGTTATATAGAAGAGAAGTATAGATGTTTTACACAAATGTTCCACCTGGACTCTGAGGTAAATACATACAAAATAATAGTCTCATCCTTTGCATTGTCCCTTGTTAAAACGTGCCTCCACACTAAAAGCATCTTTTCCTTAATTCTTTCTTTTTTTCTTTAAACAGGACAAACTCTGCTTTATTTGTTAAGACTATTTATATAAGAAGTTTTAAGACAAATCTGGTCACTGTCTTTTGGCAGAGGGAAGTCTTGCCTGCAGTCTTTCTAGCTTAAAAGTAAATTTACCCAGTCATATACAGGTATCTAGAATATGTCTGTCTTTTATTATAAAGACTGTCCAAAATTTCACTACTTACTGAAAGCTCTTTTTTTCCATCCTAGGGACAGTTTCCTTGCTTGTACTCCCCTTCCAGCTCTGCCTGATGCCCCCCACACACCATCTTCCCCTTATTGAGCAGGTCTATTTGCTTTGAAGGATCGTACAGTCTCCTGTCAGCCACAGATTTCTGCTTGTTAATTGATACAAATACTGTTACCTGGCTACATGCTTCTTTGATAAGATGCACAAAATACTACATCATCCATCCCATGAAGGAATCCAGTGTGGTGTACGAGGCACTACATGCACATTCAGACCAACTTCCTGCACTTGCTTGGCTGACTTCAGTGCCCTGAGCCAGTCAGCTCCAGGGGCTCGCTTTCACAGCATGATGTCTTAGGTCTGAAAGAGGTGCCTCATCCTCCCTCATGGTGCCAGATGCCTGTACGTGGCAATCCATGGGTCTTGTGTGCAGATCGGGAGCTGCTTAGACCCAGTCAGAGGGAAACCACTGGCATGGGGTGTGATCTAAGCAAATGCTTCCTCTGCTTCAGCAGCTTAGCCAGGACCCACTCCACCAAAACACTGTGATGTCTTTTCCTGGGGTAAGCATAGCTCTTTGTGAATAAAAGTGGAGGGTTTTATCAAGTGGCATAAAGATTAGCACGCATTCCAGTTTTCAGGTGTTTTATGTACAAAGCAATAAGGTAACACAAGAGGGAGCAAGTCTCCATTACACCTGTTGAAATCAGGATTCTGATGTTTCAGATCCCAGGGGCAGAGCAGGCAGGATGAACCTGCTCTGCCACTTGACAAGGACACTGACAGTGCTGCTGTATAAAGTAATCAGTTATAGGCTGTTACCTACTCCATACCCAAACTCCATACCCCAGAGAAACTACACCAAGAGTGGAAAAGTGTTTTTCAAAAGTGAACTGAAAATTCTACAACTGCTTTTCCTGAAAACTGTTCTGAGAATATGCTCTGTATACCCATGGGAGCTATGTGTATAATGCAATTCTCATGCTCATTAAGGAGAAATTACCAAACATACTCATCTGAGAGAACAAATATATTCTTGTCTATCAGTGTTCTTGATACAATAGCATAAATGGAGTGTCATCTGTAATTTTCTACTGTTTTACATACCACAATAAATCTGATTTTTAAGAGGCAATTTATTTTTTAGCATCTATAATTTTGCAAGAATTCTTTGGCAAATTGGTCACTTCAAATGACTTAATCTTGCATACAGTATAGCTGAGTCTCATAATTAACCCTATGAAGATACTAACAACAGGAAGGTGGAAGAAAAATCTCATAAACTACATTCTGATATCTCTAGAATCGTGGCTGTTGTACATTCTCTCATTGTAGTAGTTAATCTCAGTTTCTACAAAAAAAAAGGCACTCTGGCAAAAAATTCCTATCTTAAAATCTATCTTAATCAAACAGCAATGTGAGAGAGCTGATGTCAGTGGGCTATTACTACATGTACAGAAGCTGAAAGCTCTGTCCAAAGTCTCCCCCTTCTTGAGGCAGCACTGGGAGTGCTCATCAGTCAGTGCAGCCAGCTGAGGGAAGGGGTGCTGACTGCACTGTAAGAACCAGTGGGTTGTTACAGACCATGTGTGACAAGGGAGCGCTATGGCAGCAACAAAAGCTTCTCCTGCTATCCTTGGTGCTTCAACATAGAAAGCGAATAGAACAACAGATTATACTATCAATCACTTACAGTGTGACTGACATGTGACTGTGTGACATATCAACAGCTACAGGACATGTTAAACTAACTCTACATCTGCCCAGATGACCTTACAATTAAGCATGATCTGATCTTACAGACTGACATATGGGAATCCAACCCTTTTGGGATTCCTTGTTGTTCACATGTCAGAATCATCATTCTTCTGTTTTCCTCTCTATTCCCATATTCCCATCAGTCACTCAAAGTGCCATGCAAAACTAATTTTTCCATCATTCAGAGGCTTTGTTACATCCACCTGGGACAGCCAATATTCAATTCTATTTTGCCCTACTTCTTGCAGCCTTCCCAGCCCCTCTGTGTAGTTTATATCATCACTCAGATTAAATGTAACATAGCCTTGTTACAAGGTCAGTTTTTCTCTCTTCTAAGTCTGGTTGCCCTGTGGTCTGGTCATTTTAGATCCTACAGCAGTATTTCCCACTGAATAGGTAACATGCACAATAGCTTGTGGCATGCTGCAAAGACTCTTGGGAATATGTCTCTACAAGAAGAATCTCAGGAAAACTGATAAGCAGCATGAAGATGTTCAACTGGGCACAAGATATTCCTTGTAGGGGAATTTATAATGTTCGCACAATCACTATCTCACAGAAAACATTCTGCAGAAGTGGTCAATAGGGTCTATAAACACCTTTTGAGCTCATAATCAGTGCACTACATAAGGCAAATGTAACCTAATTCCCTCCCCACCCTTTTCCTGCAAGTGAGATAATTGAATCTACTAATTGAATATCCTGTTTCTCTGCAGTAATAGCCCAGTTACCACATGACAAGAAGAATGCAGACAGATAATGATAGACTTTTTTCTGTAAGTGAGAATGGCTTGCCCTGAGGTGTATAATAGGGTTGCTATCCTTACCTATTTGCTCTCTGAAGTAGCTCTGGAATTTAGTTAATGAGTTTAGATATTAGCAAAAGTGGAATTTCTAAAACCAATTTTGGTGCTGTATAACAATCTTGAATTTTGTTTGATCTTTGAAACTTTTTGGCAGATCGTCTGCTTCATAGGCAGCTCTGTCAGCAGAAGAGGAAGGGACAGAGACAGGTTTCAGTCTATTCAGTCTTCTGAGGTGAAGCTCTAGCTTCCCTTATGGGCACTGCTGGAAGCCAGGAGATACCACTGCATTTCAGGACCAGTAAGACTTTGATTCATATAACTTTTAAGCTTTTAAATTGTTTAGTGGCTCTGACTTTGAGAATACTGCAATTTCTAATAGCATTTGATTCCTTTGCAGGTACCCTTTTTCTTTGCTTACATGGTGCAACTTGCTGTGATACAAGTGACTGTATAACATGAGTCTTACACAGTTATCACCAGGGTCCCAATGTGCATTGACATAAAATAATAAAAATACTGCCCTTTATGAATTTGTTCACCTCAAATTATATCTTGTTTAGCTCTATTATATGAAAGAAACCTCAAATATTTTCTCTATTTTCTTCTTAAGGAATTTTGTGAAATTTATGCATTTTAGGAGAAGAACTCAGTTTCTTATGCTTCATCATTGGTCTGAATGCTGTTACCCATTTCATAAGGCACCAGAATGTTGGCTGCATGAAGGATTTGTTCTTGTCAGAAGGTTCAGGACACAATACACACCATAGTTCTTCAATTTTCTTTTCCCAGTTCACATTTTGAGGAATAGTGCTGCTATTTTTACTTTGAAAATGAATAGTTCCTAAGTTGCTAAAAACTACAAACAAGCAATAAGTAGGAGAGGATGTGCAGAGACAGTTGTAATATAGACACAGAAATTTCCTTCTTGAAGAGCATTCATCCCTCCCGGGTTCATTTGCTCTTAAGAACTGTGTCCCATGGAACTTTATCAACAAGCCTTCTGAACAGTCCAAAGTCTGCCCTATGGAAGTCCAATGTGGCTGTTCTACTGACACCCTCTCATCACTTCTCCTAGAACTGAGAATTCTATCATCTCATGATCACTATGCCCCAGGCATCCTCCAATGGTCACATCTCCCACTAGGCCTTCTCGGTTCACAAAATCAGATCCAGTGGTGCACCTTCTCAAGTCAGCTGACTCACTAGTTGTGTCAGGAAGTTTTCTTTTACACACTCCAGGAACCTTCTAGACTGTTTCCTCTTTGCAGTATTATACTTCTAGCAGATGTCTGGTAAATTGAAATTTCCCACAAGGACAAGAGCTAGCAATTGTGAAGCTTCTCACAGTTGTTTGTAAAATAACTCTCAGGCTCCTCCTCCTGGCTGGGTGGAATAACATACTCCCCCCATAATATCTGCCTTATTTTCTGCTCCTTTGATTTTAACCCATAGACACTCAGCCCTGTCATCACCATCCACAAGGTCAAAGCTATCAAAACACTCCTTAACATAGAGGGCTACACCACCTCCTTTCCTTCCTTGCCTGTCCTGTCTGAAGTGTTTGTAGCCAGCCATAGTAGCAATCCAGTTATATGACTCATTCCAGCACATTTCTGTGATGGCAATTATGTCATAGTCTCCTTGTCTTACAATAACCTCTAGTTCCTCTTGTTTGTTTCCCATGCTGCATGCATTGGTGTAGGTGCACTTCAGCTGGGCTATTGATCTCACTACACTCCTAAGGGGAATAGTCTCACTTCCTAAATGACTGCTTGCTAAATCTTCAAAGTCATCAGTGGTCTTTGCATCTTTGCTACCACTTGAAATACTATCCCCCACTACCTCTAAGGTGGCAGACCGAGGGTCACTGCCTGCACACAATCCTTCAGATACTGGAGTGCTTTTTCCTGACAAGCCTGGTTTTGTCCCTCTCCCACTCCACATATAGTTTAAAGCTCTATTTATGAGCCTGACAGATTCTTGAACAGTATCCTTTTGCCCCTTGAGGACAAGTGCACCCCATCCTTTAACAGCAAGCCTAGTGATGTGCTGACCAACTCATGGAAAAAGAAGCCAAAATTTTGCTCCTTACACCAGGTTCAGAGCCAGGTATTTATTTCCTGGTTCTTCTTATTCCTTCCTTCATCATTCCCTGTAGTTGGAATGACAGAGGAGAACACCACCTGTGCCCCCGGTCCCTTCAGAATTCATCCCAAGTACCTGAAATCCTTTAACTGCCCTCAGCTTTCTTGTGTGGATTTTGTTACCGCCTACTTGGAAAATTAAAAGGGGATAATAATCTGTGGGTCTGACCAGCATTGGAAGTTTTCTTGCTACACCTCCAACAGAGGCCCCAGGCAGGCAGCAGACTTCCCTATATAGTGGGTCCAGTCTACAGATGGGGCCTTCTGATCCCTTCAGAAGGGAGTTCCCTACGACAATGACCAGTCTTTTATTTTCAGGCAGTTTTGATGGTTGGCTTAGGGTGTTCTAGCCTAGGGAGCATTTCTAGGCTGTGAGATCCATCCTTGTTGAGGTTTGGTTCCATTGCACTAATTTCATTATGGTAGCTGATTAAAAAGTTATTGTAATCACACATATATTTTACTTTTGCAAATATATTGTTTCCATTAAATAGGGAAGCAAGGTTGCATATAAAAATGGCTTTGGAGTTGAATTTTCATTGGTTTTAATTTTGATGAAAAGGAACTTTTGAACATGGAAATTACATGTATCAGAGTTCGTAGGAGAGAGTAAAAAAATAAAAAAGGATTTTTGGTCACTGACCTCAATCTTTGTATCAAAAAGTTTTTCACTGCACGTCTTTTATGAGGAAATAGACTTTTCAGTCAGCTAGAAACATGATTGCTTCTGTGCTGTGTCTGGAAATGCCAGTGAAAATGTTCATCTTCAGGAGTGACCAGATGTAGTCCCTGACCAAGGAAACAATGGGATGGGGGAATAACCTTAAGGCTCCACAGCTGAGGGCTCTCCTTTTCCCTCTAGGTTAACAGCAAAGACGTTCTCCAACATCAAAGGTCATTGTTTTTAAAGGAAAAAACCAGACAGTTCTGAAAAGGTGAACAGATTATGGAAGACAACTATGTGAAACTAGAGTTGCCTTAATGGCACAAAGGGGCTAAAGTTTGCTTTACCCCCTTTACTTCTCTTCAGAAAAATTACTGTTGCCTGGATCTCGGTGGGCTCCTATATGTTGCACTACTAGCTGTGGAGCCAAGGTACCTCTGAGTGTAAACTGTCGAAGGATGAGAGGTTGGAGGAGTTCATTAAATTACCTCCCAGTTCATCTTCTGCTCTATAGCTCTGTGAGGCAGTTTAGTTTCTTTGACAGTCTGACCTTTCTCTTTAAATAGGTTGGCCTGCCACAGAGATGGTCTTATGGGGCTTTTGAGGCCAGAGATATTTTATGCTTAGTAAGACACTTTAAGTTAAAACTTCCATTTGTACTCATTCAGATTACTTTTAGCTGTCATTCACCTCTTGCACTTACCCTTGCTTGTCCAGACTTGCTGATTTCTTTCTTGATATTTTAATGCATTTCTTGCCCAGATAACTTCTAGAAGAAAAATCAGGATCAAGCATGGAAAAGTGCAATGCCTTTAGGCAGTGTCTCCTTTTTACTTCTTTTCTGTTATCTGAGAATCAGTCAAGAGGTGAGCATCCTCCCTACCATGCCAATAGAGCCTCTGTAAGACCTCCAGTATCTTTCCTGAGAAGTTAATTTACCCTTTCCTAACTCAAGAATAAGACCTTAAATTTATGAAGTGGTGTGCCATTTTCTTCTGGTGCTACTGTAAAATTTACATCTGGTTGGTTTCTGAGAAATAAACATATAAATATATTTTTTTATATATGTAATATATAAAGACTTCATCTAATAGAAATATGGAGCTCAATATTGGGGAATATGTATATGGGTTTGTTTCTTTCTTTCTTTGTTTTGTTTTTGTTTGGTTTTTTTTTTTTTTTAACTTGACAAATGCCTTTGCTCTATACCACGTATTTAGAACAAGCTACTTCACCCGGAAAGGTGGGGAAAGAAAAAAAAAAGCTTGCAAAATAAGCAGTACACAGTACAGCACATGCTAAACAACAGCAACATTAATGAATTAATTAAAATGTGGGCCACGTCATTCCTAACTGCATCAAGTGTCAGAAATAGCAAGTAGTCCAATCACATTTAGAAATAATTAATGGGAATACTGTAGTAAATTAACATAATAAATAACATTATAATTACAGGAATGATACATACAATTACTAAGAAACAATCATCATTAGCAAGAGAGCTTTGTTACTGCATTTGTGTTTACATAATTCACAGTTGTACTACACACTGGAAGTTATCCCAGGACAAATAGCAGCTAACCAGTATTAGAAAATAGCAAATCAGTATTCTTGGGATACTGGTTAACCACAGTGGAGTTGAATGATTTGTTTTCCTCTGGTGAATGGTTAATTTGCCAAAAAAATCCCCCATCAAACGCAGAGGCTGTCTCAATGCTATTTGAATTGAAGCAGTAGTATTTAATGGTTCTCATCCAGCAACTCAGAAGGCTGGGCACTTGATCAGCTTAGAATAAGCAAAGGTTACATTTTTAATCAGTACTTGAACCCACCTTATCCACCTCATCCAAATACATCTCACCATGTCTTGCTCTTTTTCTGCAGAGGGGTTGGGTAAGTGGCTTTAATCATCTTTTCTTGGATCTATGAATGCATCTGCGTAAATAGTTTGCATTTGTAAATACCAGAACTTAGCTCTTCTACTTTTGCATTCTAACCTCCAGAATAGCCCAGTGCTCCATGTGAGACATCTCAGACATGCCTAATTTGAAATTTTCTAAAAGGAAGGACAGCTAAGCTATTCATTTGAAATGTAGGATCTAAGTTCAAATCTGTTCTTCCTCTAATGCAGGAGAGGGAGAGGAATCTTTCGGGTTTTTTGCATTCTCTACATTCTAGTAAAGTGAGTGGAGTATTATGAGACATAATACCCTTAATTATCTCCTCTTGAAGTTTTGTCAGTCTATGGGAAATACTTAAATAGTCATTCTGATCTCTGTGGAAAGCTTGGCCCCTATATATATTACTAGCGTTTCAGTAAAATTCTCATTTCCCTTCACACAATCATATATTTTATTTACTCAGGGGAAAAATGGGAGTTACATAAAAAATCCTCACTACAATACAATACATTATTAAGTTATGTTCTTCAATTTTCAGTCAGTTCTCTTGTTATGTTGCAATTTTTATGCTTTCAGGACACTAATAAAAAAACATACTGGAACTCAGTGAGGGCAAACATAGGATCAGTTGTAGGCTGTTTACTTCTATCAGTAATGAGGTTCTAGAGATGGATAGGAGTCCATGCCAAAAGCTGTAGAAGCAAGATTAGGTTTTCAATTAATTCTGCATTTTACTTTTTAATTAAAATGTTGTCCACATTTCCCATTCATTTGTAATGAAAGAGTTGGGATTAAGCATAAAGAAAATAGTTACTTCCATGGAAATGCAATAGGGTTCTGTGCATTCTAAACATAACACAGTATCACTATGGACAACTCTGAGTTTTCACACAGGAGAATATACACAAAATCTAAAATAAACTAAACGTGGATAAAGAATGCAAAGTGGGTGTTGGAATTGAAAATTTGCTTTCTCACTTTGAAAGGCAATCAAAATATGCTTTCAGTAATATTAATGGGTAATATAATGCTGCTGTTCCTTAATAATTAAAACACGTATCAAAAATCACCATGCTACGCTGCACTGCTTTGCCTACAATTTGAAATTCTCAAATGGTTTTCATTGTTACAATAGTAGCCTTAAAGTTAAAAGTAAATGTTATGGGTTCTACTGACTTTATCCAACTTTCAATACCTGCTTTATCTGACTAAAGTAACCAGCCAAGCTCCCTGTACTGGAAAGAAAAACACTCCTTCACAGAGTAGTCCAGTTCATGTCAGTTAGGATCCTCTGAACCTACCCCAACATGCTGCTGATGATAAAGGTAACCTACAAAGACTCTCTGGGTAACTGCATAATTTGGAAGGCCAAATCTGGGTGGAGTCAATGCTCACCCCCATTTCAACACCCAACATAAGTATACTGGCTCTGGATAGAATGAAAATTAAGTAACCTTTAGAAATAGCTTTGAGTTCCTGATGTCTGCTTTTTTCCTTGTTTTCCACTTCCTTTCCCTTGAAGGTTGCTGGATGTGTAGAACAAGCTTTGAGAAGCCATTTAGGTGCCTAATATTCCAAACTGGCATGTAATAGGATTTTCAAAAGCACTTAGCTGCAATTCTTCTACAGAATCTGGAAAGAGAATTTTCCTTTAAATTAGTGAAAATCAGAGAATTTTTGGAAAGTGTATGCATCACCTCTTAAGTACCTAAACATCTCTCTGTCTGCCATAGAGTCCTCTGTAAGGATTTTCCTTCAGACTGCCATATTGATGTTTTCCACAGATTTAGACAGAAAGCTCCAAAGGTGTATAAACTCCCCAAGACTATTTATAAGTTCAGAGATGTGTTTTCTGTGATTGCTGTGACACCATAATGTGTTTCATTATGGGTTTGAGCTTCAGGATTAAAAAGAGACCAAAAAAGAGAGGTCATCTAAGGTGCAGTGCCCTGGTTTAACTGGGATAGAGTTATTTTTCTTCCTAGTAGGGGGATATAGACTTGTCTTTTGGATTTAGGATGAGAATAATGTTGATAGCATATTGATGTTTTGTTTGTTGCTAGGCAGTGTTTACATTTAGTCAAGGACTTCTCAATTTCTCACACCACTCCACCTGTGAGGAGGCTGGAGGTGCAATAGAAGCTGGGAGGGAACACATCCAAGACAGTGGACCCAATTTGACCAAAGGGATATTCCATGCCATATGACATCATGCTCAACATATGACTTGGGGAAAGCTGGCCAGAGGCTAGACTGCAGCTCAGGAATTATCTGGCCATCAGTGGTCTATGAATGGTGAGTAATTGTGCTATGCATCACTTTTTTTGTATATACTATCATCATCATCATCATCACCTTCCTTTCTGTCATATTAAACTGCCTTTGTCTCAACCCATCCCATGAGTTTTACCAATGTGATAAATTATAAAATGTTAGGCAGCAGGAAACCAGTTCTACAGCAAATCCTCTCAGTTCTGCTGGTGTGAAACCACAGATGCATAGATTTGACTTTAGTGTAACAGGAAAGTCTACAACACTTTCTGGAGAGGACACTTTCGTGTCTCCTGAAAAGACCTTGAGAAAGGTGTCTGGTAAATATAGGGCATCTCACCCACTCATCCTCCTTTGTTTCTGACATTGCTAATCCTGTTCCTGTAGCTATGTGGCATTTTTTCAATTAGCTTTGCAAAGAATAATTCATCATCTCTTCTGTGGAACAGGCTTGAGAGCTTGGACTTAGTTTCTGCCTAGGACAATTAATTACTGTGGTAAAACCCCCTAGATAGGAATTGTCATTCCTAGGAGACTTAAGCCTTCATTATCTCTAAGGACTTGGGGCTGCACCAACTCTTGCTCTCTTGCTAAACTGCTTACTATTGCCCGCCTATGCTCCAAAACATTGTTGGCAGGCCAGCAAATTATTTTTTGTCTTGTTAACAGAAGAGCTCATTTTGGATGTTCTACTAGACACCTGCATCTTCCAGTTGTGTATCACCTGGAATACTTGCTCAAAAAGAAATTAAAGTGTGTTTTAATGGTAACTAAAGCACAGTCATTGTAATAAAAATCTACTGACTTGCCTTGTTCTCCTGTGAATCCTGTGGTTAGCTTTCAGAGCTTAGCTGGCATTCTGACATGAAGGAATGCAATCGTTCACATCAAAGGGAGAATCTTAGCAGAGACAGAACAGGTACTGCAAATAGCAAAAAAACACTTAGGTATATATTAGATTTAATTTGCCTAATTTAATAAAAAATATAAAATGCTGCTGTGTAGAAAAAATAGGAGGTAGAAGGGAAGAAACAGGTTTTAGAAGAATTGGAAGTACATTTTAAAAGTAGTAAACAATAGTGTAACTTTCATTAAATGAAGGGTGATATGTATCCTGATACATATCCTAGCTACTTGTACTGCTAGTCCACCACTGCACAGACTCACAGCCATTGGCTTTTCTATATTATGCTGAATATAGAGGAGGAAGTTTAACACTCTTTCCTTTCACAGTTTAGCTTCAAATTCCTTTATGAAGAGGCTGAAAATGCATCAAAAGCCTATGATGTGAAGTCAGAAGAATGTCCAGCAACTCAAGACAGTATGAAGAGCTAATACTAACTAGATAAGGTTAAGACTAGGTGATACAGATGAAAAAATATAGGTCTGTTTTTCTGTCCAGCTCACCTGCCAGATTCAGAAGCAGCAAATTGTTTCTTTTTCTCAGAATTAATTACAAAATAGGGGCGGGGGTGGAGGGGAGGGGACAACAATGTACAAATTAAATAAATATTGCAAGAGTTGGTGAAAGGAAGAGAAAGTCGCATAATATTATTTCATTGCTGGAATTCAAGGAGATGAATTTGGGATTCCGATTATGTCCTTGGCCAGTCGTTTCTGGAGAAACTACCAGACTGAGGAAATAGGCTTCTGGAGGCTATTTCCTGGTTTTCTGTAACTTGCTCAGTCAAAGCACAGAGAAACCAACCACTGGGAGAATTATTTTGAAGGACTTCTGCTGCTGTCATCAATTTACAAGGCTTTAAAGTGCTACTGGCTCCAATTAAGAGCACAAAAACCCCATGGTTGTTTTTTTTTTTTTTTAAGGGTGGACTAGTGAATATGTGTCCTCACAGCCTGGGAGATTCAAGAAGTAATGAGTCCTAGAGGTCCTCTCCTATTGTGCATCGTATATACAGCTAACACATAGTTTGGGAGAAATACATGAGAGGAAAATTTTGTTCCAGTAGCTGAGTTCTGTTGCTGTCAACTAACTAACATCACACTTGGAGTTCTGGTTTCCTATTTTTCCCCTCTTTTTCTTCTTTCTCTCTTCTCTCTTAGGTTATTACTTCTTTTATAGCTAGTTAGCTAAAGTCAACTCTTTCTTGCAATTACTTCACCATGAAACCCCACATATTTTCTTTTTTTTTTTTCTTAATTCTGCCTTTTGAGATGTGCAGAAGTGCCTAATCTGGTGGCTGAAAACAGTATCTTTTCTTCACAATATAATTAAAATAGATAAACAAGCTTGTTTTACCATGTCTGACATACAAAGCTTTTACTCAGGCAGGAAAACAATTATCAGCGATGGATTGTTATTAAAGGTAGTCTACGATGTTAGCAATATTAAAAGATTTGCTAATTAAATGCCTTGCATTCCTGTGTTCCTCCTGAGCTCAAAACAACCTGAAGTTATTTGTATTTAGAGCAAGTTTTCTCATTCTGTAGGCCTGTTATGCTAATTACATTGAACCCTTTATTGGCAAATCATTTGGAGGGAACAGGCAGGGGTGGAAGTAAGGATCAAAAATAATGAGGGAGTAGGAAAATGTAAGATTTTCAGGTCTCCAAATTTCTGCATCAGGCCAGGTATGGAAATATTTATACTAGTGTCACTATTTCACCAGAAGCTAGTGGATAAAATATCCTTTTTGGAGTGACTATTTTGATAGATTTCCGTCAATTTCCATTGAGAGAATGCTCAATTGTCTGTTAGGAGCTTTGCATCTGTTTCCATTTTGACCATGGTGAAGGGAAGTACAACAGATATGAGGCCTTAAACGCCTCAGTGTACTAGCAGGTCTGGCTCAACAGTTACAGGTGCAACAGTCCTGCTATATCTGCTTAGCCTGATAATGAGGTCAAGTATCCATGGCACAAAGGTTTTGCAAAGAAGACACTAAAATGGTTTGTGATTTAAAATTTAAAAAAAAAAATCCCAAACCTTTAAATGCTTATTATTCCACTGAATGTAGGATTCGATTAATAAAAGAATCTCCCATACTCCTCTATAATCATAACATGAACCAGCAGTTTCTTTGTTAAAATTGTATTCTTTTTCAGGACTTTGGGTCAGCTTGAGCTCACTCAATATGCCAGATAAAGGAATAAAGAGGATTGCAAATTTAAGTTTCAGAGTGTATATATTATGCTTGTTTGTTAATGCATTTTTTTATTAAAAAAAACTAGAAGTAGAGGTTACATAAAGCACAAGTCATTCTTAGGACTGTGGAATAGAACATAGTTCATCCTCCTCTCAGCTATATGCTTCTATCACTGAGTCAGAGAATTGATTGTCCTTACGCTAGTTCTTTCTTCCTCTGCTCCCAGTTAATCCTCTAATATTCCAAGCAAGGATGAACAACTGTTTTATCTCTTTTTAAAAATGTAATATAGCTTATTGGTTTCAGACTGACCTTAGTGAGTCAGAAATGTGAATTTAATTCCTGTCAGGAATAGAAAGGATTTGGACACAGGTATAACACTGCCTACCTAAATCTCATAACTGCTCAGCTGTTGGCTAAAATCACTTGCCCTTGATTTGAAGGAAACACTTGACCTCTGTTTTTGTCAAAAAGGACTTAGGCTGCACCCGTCACAGGAGGCCTGAGTGCCAAAGTGCTGAGTGAAGTGCAGTGACTCTGTACAGCTTGGTGCTGCCTTGAGACAGGTAGGATTCAGCCAGTCTCATCAGTCAAGGAGGCCAACTTGCAACCCTCTTGAAGGACCCTAATCTTCTCCTTCCAAATAAATCCCAGAAGAGTTGTTAAAACTCTGACCACCCAGCAAAGCAGATGGGGAGGATAAGGCATTTAGCTGCTGGGAGAGTGAGGGCAGTCTGTCTTTGCTCCTCTGGAGGGAAGACAGAGTGGAGTCACCCTGGCAGAAAGATTCCCAAGCTCCAGCTCGAGCCACCAGCTGGGCCATGCTAGTAAGACACATTCCCAATCACAGCAGTCCTTGCTTATTACAGTGACCTTGCTGGATCTTTTTTTTTTTTTGAAACATCTGATTCTTCCTCTGTGTTGTGTAAAGCATGTAGCTCAGGGCTCTGGATTTTGCTTTTGCTTCTCCTGTTCCATTTCATTTCATTTCTAAATTTAGATTTTATATTTCTTTGGAAACTATGGAAGTTTGGCTTTTAGTTGCTACTAAAATATGATCATCAACTGTGCAACAGTATGACAGGAATAAAGCTGCCATGAACACCTTTAAAGAACAAGTATCAATGCAATTTCTTCTGTGGCACAAACAGATGGTGATTCTATATGTTTCCCAAGTCTGGTGGCATCTTTTACATACTCTACTACTGTGACTGATAAATTAATCTATACTAGCACTTTTTAATTCTATATTTTGATATTGTATCCAGTAATCTAAATATCTAACCAACTGCAAAAAAACCCCATATTTCCTTTCTTTCTCCCAGATTTCTCACACAGCTTCAGGTGAGCCTTTTCTGTTTAATATATTGCTGTTAATGAAATCAGTTAACATCTTGTTTTCTTGGAATTTTCTTCACATAGCAAACATAGCATATTTCTTATGCCTGTTTATCCTCTGAGTTGCTTTTGGTTTTCCATTTCACTACTTGTAAAAGTGAGCACACCATTTTCTGCACAATTGGCTTTTAATATAATTCACATGCTGAAAAATTAGTAGTAGCTAGCATGCATAGAAATGCTTTGTGTTGTTATCCTCTACAACACAGAGAAGTTTTAACACTAAAATTTACTCTTTCATTACTTACTCATATTTAACCTATAAAACATACCATTTCACAAATAAAGAAAAAAGTCTGTTCCTAAATCTCTGCATTCGTCCTTCATGTCTTCAACAATTTCCAAATCAGTGGAAATCTTGAATAGAGAAAATCTATAGTTCCTATGGAGTTTAAAGATGTTAAAGCAGTGTTATTTCCATATTGGTCCTGCCTGAAATGGTTACAGGAACATGCTATTTTCTCTGCCAGAAATCAAATGTATCCCATATAGTATAATGAAGGACTGAAGTGTGTTTATTTCAAACTTGAAAGAAAATTTTATGTTCAACAACTTGAAATATTGTTTTGTATGTATGAACTGGTAGAATATAGTATGGATAAACACAACACCATTTTTGCCAGAAGATAATCACAAGCTTTGAAACAGCACAGCAATAACTCTTTCCAGGATGCTGTGATTAGAGACCTCCTAAGTACTCATGGAAAAGAAGAAAAGGAGTACAGTTCAGATAATAAATAATAATAGGTTCGATCTAGTATTGCTGAAAAGAAATAACCTTTTTATTTCTCAATATATATTTTAAATATTATGCAGTTGATATTTATTTAGCTATACCAAAACAAATGCTGCTATTGCAGTTCTTTTATAACAAAAAAAACATGCCTACAGTACAGAACAAGCTGTTGTCTTTGTTTAAGAATTTTGATGGGATAAATAGATACAAACTGTGTTGCAAAGCTGCATCCCCACAGACACACTTTAGGTAGCAGATCGTTGTTCTCTGTGGGATGGTAATTTTTTCTGTGAGTTAGCAAAGCAGAATGGACTGGGGGCTTTGGAAAACTGTTCTCATTTCTGTCCTTTCCTTTTTAAAAGATTTGGACTCTTGGATATGCTCATTTTGGTAATACTCAAATGTATAGGAAAGGCATGGAGACATTACAAGGTAGTGGTCTGTGTCCCTCCATGAAATTTGTATCAAGTTTTTCACCTGCAGATTTTGTAACTGATTTTTAGGGAGTACATGTTGATGGAAGGCACACATACAGAAAAACAACTTCCTTTGAAATACTTTTATTATTGACAGAAAAGAAGAGCAACAGAGATAAATATTGATTCGTTTGTGAGGGAATGTTCTCTGACTCCAAAATGACAGAAAAGTATAAATTCATAAACAGTCCTGGCTACATTATATCCATTCTGTGTAGCTACTAAGGATGCCATAACAGGTGCAATATTCATGATAATGTTTTCATAACAGGTAATGCATCATTCTTTCTTTTAACCAGTCCAAATTATATGTGAAAAAGTGCATTTTGTGAAATGGTATCCTATGAGAAATTAGTTTTGTGTAATCAAAGCTTTTTCATGCTTCAAACTTTCTCTGTCATCAATCAGGTTCTGAAAATAGATAAACATTAAATGCATGACACATATTAAACCACTGAATATTCAAAACGTCTTATTGTTACAGGTTCATAAAATAACCCTATAATGTATTCATAAGGAAGAAGTGCCATCATACTCTGCAGGTGGGCTGCAACACATCAAATTAATTTGTTTTGGCATCATTCAAATTCTACATTAAAAAAGGACAATGGATATCATCGAACTTCAAGCTGAACCTTGGGTGATCATGCAAACACGTGGGAATAGTCCCCATCTGACAAAACTGGGAAATTGCTTTCTGTAAGGATGTGTGGACTGAGAGACCATCTGTTTCTGTAAGATTTCAAAACAGGTAATAAGTGAAAGGGAAAGTGATAAACAAAACTCACAGAAACACAAACCTGGTAAACCATAATGGAGACTGTGATAAAGAGTGAAACTCTTTGGTCAACAAGTGATGGGGCATACTCTTGGAAAGCATCAGCCTGGACTATATAACTGATAAGAGCCTTGACTTTATAACTGATAAATGAACAGAAGAATATTGGATATTTGAGAGGTGCCTCTGGGACTAAGGAAAACTCTCTGAGGAATCTTTACGGGGCAGGAATTGGTGAGGAAATTAGAGAGGAGCAAGAGTAAAGGAGCTGCTCACTTGTAAACAGTTGTCAGTCAGTATGCCTGATCACTGCAGCCCTCCTATCTTCTTACTAAATCCTTTCTTAATTGCCTTTTGTCCTGGGTTCAGTTAGGATACAGTGAATTTTCTTTCTAGCAGCTGATGTAGTGCTGTCTTTGGGATTTATGAAGAGAGCGGTGTTGATAACACACTGATGTTTTAGTTGTTGCCAAGCAGACAAGAACTTTTCAGCTTCTCATACTGCCCTGCCAATGAGCAGGTGGGGGCATCCAGGATGCTGGGACAGGACACAGCCAGGACAGGTGAGCCCAACTGGCCAAAGGGATATTCCATGCCACACAACATCATGTACTATTTATAACTGGGCCTGGGCTGAGGGTATGAGGGCAGCTGAGGACCTGGTGCAGCATTGACTTTGGGGTGATAGCTGAATACCTGCCTGCTGATGGGAAGTGCTGAACAAATTCCTTCTTTTGCTTTGCTTGAACATGTAGCCTGAGAGGCTGGGCAGTCTGGGGGAGGGGGTTTGTGCAGTCACTGGGGGTCTTGTGTAGCATTGATTTCAGGTGGAGAGAAATTTACTGTTCATCACTTATTTTCTGTATATATTGTTATTTTTTTTTTCTTTTGTGTGTGTGTCCTATTAAAATACTTTTATCTCAATCCAGGATTTCTTTAACTTTCACTCTTCTAATTCTCTCCCCCGTCCTCCTGGGAGAGTGTGAGTGAGCGGCTGCATGGTGCTTAATTGCTTTCTGTGTAATTTCATTCTTCAGCCCAGGTGTGAGTACTGCAATGCAAGGTCTAGGAACCAGCAACTGGAGAGGATAGTATGGTTGACAAGTACCAGCAACAGGTGTGAGACCCTAGAAAGATCAGCCCATACATTTATGGTGCCAAAAATTGGAAGGAGTGGCTCAGTCAGCTGCTGGGAGGCACCTGGGTCACAGGGACCCATGTGTTTAGAGTGGAGCTGCTGGAGAGCTGCAGTGACTGATACAAGTGCCAGCAGCTGGAGTCACACCTCAGGCCACAGGGCTTTTGTGTCTGTGGTGACAGAAGCTGAAGTGAGTGAGGGTCCCAGCACCAGCTGAAGATGGGATAGGGCCCAGGTGCCTGCATGTCAGCAGCTGCAGGGAACACTGCCTTCCTATCTTCCCCAGCCTGGTGTCTGTCGGTAAGAATTAAACGATGAATGAGTGGTGCCAGAACTATGCAGAGAGTCCATGCTGATATTGAGGGGGGCAGGAGGTGGGGGTGGAAAGTGAGTGTGAAGTGTGTGAAAGAAGTGTGAGAATTCATTTGTGTTTGCTAGAGACCAAGAAGTTGGACCAGTCATTAAGTGGGAGACCCGTGGAACAGGTTCCTGGGATTTGGGCAGGTAGAGGGGTCACGCAGGAGATCCTGATGCTCACAGGATCTGCAAGAATGTGTGGGTGACTATCTATGGTTACTACAGAACCACAGAATGGTGTGGGTTTGAGGGGAGCTCTAGAGATCATCTAGTCAAAACCCACTGATAAAGCAGGATCACCTAGACCAGGTTGCCCAGGATCACATCCAGGTGAGTTTTGAATTCCTCCAGAGAAGGAGTTTCCACAGCCTCTCTCAGCAGCCTGTTCCAGTGCTCCGTCACTGTCGTGTAAAGGGTGTGAGTCTGATGTGTGGCTGAGGGAGGCCCTCCTGTTGAGTCATGAGGTTCAAAAAGGACTCCCTTGCTTTCTAAACTCCTTCTCAGAGAGGAAGTCAGATGCAGCTAGGTCCAGTCTTAGTACAAGACGTGGTCAATAGTTTATGTCTAAAGGATTATATATGTATAGCCACTTATGAGACCCAACATTTGCCTGTCAGAATCCCCTAAAGGACTTTCACTGATTAAGCAAAGAAGAATAATGCCAATTTATAGGTCTCTGGTCTACTATATCAAGATCAATAAAAAAGAGCTGATATGCCAATGAAACATTTAAATGGTCTGAGAGCAAGGGGGTTTGTGGCTTGAGCCATGCAATATGAAATTCAGATTATCACAGAAATAGAGTGAAGATTTTGTTTGAGATATTAAAAGAATAGCTCTCTGTATTATGACACCCAGTTGTGAACTTCATTAAAATGCTAACAATAGCCTGCAGTTACTAAACAATGGAATGTAATGATAGATTTGTTCTGTGTGTGGAATCGGAAGACTAATAGAGAGACTTTTAAAATTAATTTATATAAAACTTCTTTGTTTTTTATTGTTCTGTGTAAGAGGCAACATGAGTGCAAAATATTGTACCTAATGGAAGGAACATTATTTGTCAGAGTTAAAGTAGCACTATGTATCTCCTCTGCATACCTTTTTTTTTCAAATAGAAGAGTTGGTTTGGACAAAATCTTGCACACCTCTGTAAAAATTTAAATATATGAAAGCTCAGATCTATAAAGAAGAAATACCATAAACAGTTTTAATGCTCTTTGGCAGTGAGCATACTTATAGGAAACTATCTAAATAATGTGATACATGTATATCGTTTAGTGCAATGACACCTGTAACAAGCTGCAATATCTAAAATTGCTCATGCTGGTGTTGCTACTGGAACGGTACATGAGGAAATAAAAAATAAAACTGAGTAGGATTTCCATTGAGAAACTACCCATTTAAAATAGGGTAGAGCATTTTGTTTACTCTCTGATATTACTTGGTTTTGAAGGGGCTTTTTCATCCTTTATGAGATCTATTTTCTTCAACTAATACAATTTCCTCCAAATGCTGAGTCTTCACTTAATTTATTCACGTTGTAATGAACATACCTGATATGCAATAATATTTTCAGGTACCTTCATACTACTATTCAAAATAGCATTTGCTGTAACATAGACCTCTGATATAGGTGAAAGAGGAGAAAAGAAAAACCTTGGATACAACAAATCAATAAATGATTTGCAGTACTGACAGCTAGGTGACTCACTAGGGTCAAGCTCAGGAAAAAAAGTTTTACTGCAGGCATTCTAGTTTCTAATCACTTGGTGACACTTTCTTTTTCATATACCTGTCCTTTTGTCTGAGGTATAGCTAGAGCATGGACACTTGTCACCACATGGTCTATTTTTTCTGACAATTAGAACAGTATATATGAAGTAGAAAAGAAAAGAAAGTTCACTGTACCACAGTTCAAGGTCACTTGTGAGGGATTAACAGTTCTTTGCTATTTGATGATCACTTTAGAGAAAAAATAAAGCAGACAAACAAAAAGAATCCCGACCAACCAAAGAAAAATACCTATTTGCTCTAATTTATGACAAGTAGTAGATTCCTAGATGCTATAAAAATTAATTAAATCTCTTATTGTTACAAGGAAAGTAAAAAATTATGTTCTAGTTATTTTGAATACTGTCCCGGTGTGTGTATGATTTGAACTTTAAGGGCAACTTTAAAAGTTAAGGGATCTTCAGAGTAATTCCTGGTTGTGGTAGCTATATATTAGTGATATCTGTGCTGCCTGATTTTTCACCCAGTACATTCTATGGCAGTTGTGTTACTGGCTTTAAACACAAGATAGACAGGTCAGGAGTTCATATTTCTGAATATATTTCAGGCACTTGTATAATACTCACTTATGTGACCTTGAAGGAAAAATAATAGAACAGAAGGGTGAAACTAGGCAGAGGAAGAAAAAAATGCATTCAGAATAGACTGTGTTATGTATAGTGAATTAACCTATGTCCTGTCCCAGAAAAAGATGTGAAAAATAATATAAATATTTAAAATAATAATATGAATCATTCTAACATTATAAGGAAGTAGGCTTACCTTGTGTCTAAAGCAGACAGAACTGTGGCTGTACCTAAATTGTGCAGCAGGGATGGAGTTGAAATCTTGGAGCACTCTGAACGTATCTCCAGTCCATGGTGGGAACAGACTTCCCTGAGGGTCACATCATGGTGCCCCTAAGTTTTCTTCAAAGGAAAATGAGAATGTCAGTAAAGAGGAAGAGATGGTGTGTGCTCTGGCAGTTCTCAGTATGGACAACGATTGGGGACTACAGCTCAGACACACTGGTGAGGACACACAGTCAAGCAGGACAACGTACATCACTCATCCATGCATCCAGTATGGATTTAGCTTGAGACATGTGACTTCTGAGGGGGCGTTTTTGTTGTTATTGTTGGCCTTGTGTGTGTGTATGTGTGTGGTGCTTGTTGGTCATTATTTTTTCCTTACTGATTGTTATGATCACTCAATTAATTGGAAAATACTTTTCAAAAATCTGCTTGCTTTTTTAAATCATTCCGTTTAATTCATAATTAACTAATTACTGTCATCTAACACTGTGTACAAGGAAAAAAAAAAATCAACCACCCAGCAGAATTCTCTGCCACAGGAAACAGAGTTGAAAATAATGCAAATGAAAAAATTTTTCTGCATTGCAAAAAGCAACAGGTACATTTGCTTTAAGTTCCTTAAAAGTATGCTATATATTGCCTGCTTGCTTTGCTTTTTCAGACCTCGGTATCTATGTTAACTAATAAAAGGACTGTAGGGCCTGACCATAGGTCTGTTAGGTTGCTCCCCATCCTGCCCCTATGAGATGAGGAGAGAGTAAGTTTCTACTTTTTGCGCAGAAACCAGATACATAGGAAACTTTATAGAGCTTTGATTCCACCTGTAACCCAAGGGGCTTGTTCTGACAAGTACACAGATAGATAGATAGATAAATACTGTGTCTTCAGTTAAAATACCTCATCTTCCCTGAAGCTGATGTGACCCCAATTCCTCCTGAAGCTCCTATAAAGTTAAAAACATTTGCACTGTCTCTAATGTGGGTTTATGATTTTCCACTATATGTTCCATTAACTAGGACATGCATTTTATGCAGCACTGAAGTGAATTTTAAGTTACTTTCATGTAACTTAAATCTTTATCTTGGACTTTCTGACAAGGTTCTATTTTTCTGTTTGCTTGCTGATCTGCAGATGGTGAGGACACAGTATCTTCTGTATTTGTAAAACTTCCATAAATAAATACTGTTACTTGCACAGTCCATTTATAGAGGTGAGTTTGACAGCAGTTTCATGATCTACAAACAGGCCAACCTCATTGCATGGGTGGGGGCAGAAATTGGATTTCATAACCTATTTGGAGAGTGGCTTCTAGATAGGTATCACAAGCAAAAAGGACAATTTCCTCTCCAACGACTGTATGGGGAACTTAGTTTTCTACAGCACTGAACCTAGCCACATAATATCTAAAATTTATTTAGGATGGTCCATTTTCTAACCCATTTTTAAACGTCATGGTTTGGAATAAAATAATTCCTTCATCTGAACATAAGGCTGGTGATTTAAAAGATCTAGGCCCTAAGAATGGTTTTGACAATTTGATGGAGTTAAAGCATAGCACACCTCGATATTTTAATCATAATCTCTTGTATATCACTGGCTATAAAGTGATGCAGGTGTTCACCTTGATTAGAGCCAGACAAGACCCAGCTATTAGATTCCAGCATAACCAGAGAAAATCAAACTCCATGAAATCATCAATTAGGATAAGAAACAGCCAAACAATCCAAGCAAATTATTTACAAAATTGCAGAACCAAAAATCAGTCCCTTAAGGGTCCCCAGCCAAAATGTCCATGCTCATTATTACCTCCTCTGTAACAATTATATTTTGAGATATGTCAACGGGACCATTTTTGGTCCCTTTGATGTCTGATTGATTACTTCCCTAATGCAATCTTATTCATCAAAATGTTATGTAGAATTAAAATGCCTTGGGGAAAAAGGTGTATCAAAGCAATAGAATTACTTTTATCAATGTGTAATTCTATCAGAAAAAACCTACCAGAAAACCAGTTGCTTTGCTTAATGAGACTGTACTGGCTGTCAATTACATATATTTTCATTCTCTAAATCTCTACTGGTAGAGTGACAAAAGAGTTATTTGGTTATTTTACATAGGAGTAATACCAAACTTCTGTCTTCTGGTTTATCCTTTTAATATTTGTAGGATTAAGCATATGTTACTAGACTTTAATCTCAGCATTGTTCCAGTTTCCTAAGACTTCTTAAAGGTGGGTTGTATGAAGATCTCCCTTATGATTCTTAATTAAATCATCTGGGATCTTTAATGAGATGTACTCTTAACAGACTGTATCACTTCTTCCTTCTTTACATCAGTATATTGTATAAATACCTCCTTCTCATTTTGTCTGAAAACAGAAATCATCATATCACTTGTGGCTCTTTACTGTTTTTCCAGTGACTTATGATTTATCATGTGTGTCTAAAACTTTTATTGCTGTATTTAAAGAAAGAAAAGGGGATAAAAGACCAAACCAAGAGAATTTATGGTTTGAATTTAACACTAAGTAACATCACTTCTTAGACTTAAGGATAATTTAGGATTTGTAATAATAATAAGTTGGAGGCTGAAAATGTAATTCATTAATGACAATATGATTTAATGAAAGGTGAGTTTTGTCTTCTTTGGTTTCCTAGAACTAAGGAAGTTCTATAGTAACAAATTAAAAGTAGGTACAACTCTTTCCCTTTTAATGTCTCTCCCAGTAAGACTCTAGTTACCCTGCTGAACATAACTAGCAAATGAAAAGAGAAAGATATCTATAAAGAATGAATTATAGCACCTGAATCCTTTCCTGGTGGTGTCAACCTTATCCTGAATAGTACTGCATGGTTCTAACAGGTGACTTAGTGTAGAACTTTTAAATATAACAAATAATAATCACTGATGAGAAAATTAGATATGATTTTTAATTTTACCACTGAAAAGAAAAATGTTTCTTTATATAAAAAGTATTATGTAATACTTCAAGGTGATGTTTTAAATTAATATTTTGAAATTAAAAGTATTTTCATAAAATGTCAACTTGCGTTAACCAAATCAACAATAAAAACAAAGGGTTGTTTTTTTTTTTTATTAAGTATTCTCTGATTTGCCTCAATAAAGCTACCAAGTTTTGCTTTGGCAGCAAGAAGGTTCTTATTCATTCAGGCACCTTTTCAAGCATATTTAGTATTAAAATTTTCTGGTCCTGAAAGATTTTAGGGCCTTTAACATATTTTATGCCATCTGTTGCGTTTGATATGATATTCCTGACTAAATCCTTCTCTATATTTATGTATTCTTTGAAACTACCATGTAAGCATGTATTAAATCTGTTGTCTAAAATGAGGATTATTTTTTAAAATGTGTGAAATACTAAATAAGAATGAAATGGTAAGAATGACTACATTTTTATTTGTGATGCTGAGCAGAAGGTAAAAATGAAAAATAAGTGAGGACAATGTATCATACATGTTTTATTTTTATAACATAAATTGAGATTTTTTTTTATAATTACAATAGCATTTCTTATTATGAACATGTGGTGGATTTACCCTGGCTGGAGGTCAGGCACCCACCAAAGTTGCTCTATCGCTCCTCTTTTCAGCTGGACAAGTAAGAAAATATATATTGAGAGGCTTAGGAGTCAAGATAAAGACACGAAGAGATCATTCCACAATTAACGTCACGGGCAAAAGATACTCCACATGGAATAAAGGAAAAAAACCTCTAATTTATTACACTGCACTGCACACACAGTGAAACCAGTCAGGTAATGAGAAGTGTGACCAGATCTTAAAGTACCTTCCCCACCCCTCCCTTCTTAGCAGACTTCACTTTAGTCATGATTTCACTCCCTTCTTTCCCCCAAGGTGTCACAGGGGACACTTTTATACTTCTTCTTTTGTGACTCAATATACTTTAAAACATTAGGGAAAGAAGTGTGATTTTAGTAAACAGCTTCATATTTTGGTTCATTAACAGAGGAAACTAATCAGTAGTAGTAACTGTGGCATTATGATTTTTCTTTCCTATTGCTTCCTATTTAAGGAAAATATATCAAGCCATAGAAGTAAAATTTGGAGTCTAGATTTTGGATGCTAAAGGCATTTAGGTAGTGAATGATAAATCTGTGGTACAGTACACTGCTATCTGAAGAGCTTGTTCACTCTTCTATCAATATGAATTGTACTGTGCCTTCGGCTTTCCAGTGCCATGTCCCTGAGTAGCTTGCAGACTTAATTAAATGTGATTTATGCAAAGCTCTATAACATAGATGTAAAACCTGATACAAATTTTTAAGACCATTAGCCATAACAATGTAATCTTAGTGTATCAACAAAAAGATTAAATGCTGAATAGACACAACAGTCTTTTATGTATCAACTGATGCACATGAAGTTGGTTACCTAATGCTGATTAGATATAGGAAGATATGAACCCATTATTCTTAACAAAACTTGTCTGTCTATCTGGCTTATGAAGATACATACTATATTTGCTAATTAGCAAGCATAAAAATCATTAATTGCTTTAACCTCTACAATTTGGAAAACAAGGCTTAGAGCCAGACTACCTGGTGCATTTTAAGATGGTGTAATTGTAAGATCAAATCATTATCATCCCAGATGTCATCTCTGTGCAGTGCTAAGTAGCCTGTAGTGTCCAGTAGTGCTGCACTAAATTCTAGGCTGCTTTGTATACTTCTGGGCCACTTTCTGCTTAAGAGAATGTAGTACTGGCATACAGATGTCTGATAATAGAGTTAAATCTTCTGCACATCCCAAGAACATGGAGTAGAAAGACATGGAAAATCCACTAGCAGACCCTTAACAGTAGCTATTGCATTGAGGGAAATCTGAGTGAAAACATGTCAGGACTTTAAGGCTGTGATAGTACATAAAGTACTTTATCAAATGATGGGAAAGAAAAAAAAAAGAAAAAGAAGCTTAAAATATGTTCTATTAGTCAAATACAAATATTTTTGCAGTGCTATAGAGATCAGCTCAGTTTATATGAATAACTGTTGTCATTCATTCTTCAAGTAATCAAAATCACAGTTTCTACCATGACAAAAAGGTCTCTTAACAGCCACTTAGTAGTAGTAGTGTATAACTTGTAAAGAAATTTTACTGATTATCTTCATAACTAGTTATCATTTTAATATTAAAGTAGATTAATATTCCATTATCTGAATCACATTTAAAAAGGAGAAACTTAAGAATATTCTCTGTTAGCTTCACTTTTTAGCTGTTGTATCAAAAATGATCACCTTATTTGATTTTATTTCAAATATAAATCTTTTTAGTGTCTGACTGAAGAACAAAGGTTACTACAGAAAAGATTGGTTCTTCTCACCTTACTTGGACAAAATTTGCATTGGTTTTCAAAGGAGAACTGCAAAAGAAGGAATGTTGGTTTAGGCTAAGCAGTGGTGTGTTACAGTCAGACATACTAGGGCAGGTACATACATTGTTTCAGTCATTACCAGGAGGAATAAATATGCAGATATGCCTGGAGCGATGAAAAACCCTTATGCAACTATTGGTTTCTGTCATGACAGTGACAAACAGAGCCATTTGGCCTGCATCTTTCTCTCTTCAGTCGAAGATATTATTCCAGTTTGTATACCAATCCCAGTTGAAATATCTGTTATTATTATTCCTATAAGGACATCCATAAATTAAAAAGAAAAAAAATTATATTTTTGAAGAGCTTTAGAGTTAATTAAAAACATTTCCCTTTTGGCCCTTTCAGATGGTGTTGTTACTCCTTTCATACTTAATGAATTTCATGAAGATAGTTCCGTGCAGTTAAAGATACCTGTAAAAACCAATCCCAAGATATGTCCTCTGGATACATTTCCAAATACTTTACCTAATTAAGAATTTTATCCTAAGTGAATCTAATTATATTAGTGCATCTAAAATTTCCTGCTTAGAGAGTATTAATAAAGCAATTCTGATGTTCAAGCAATAAATCATCAATGTTTGGTGGTGGTTTCATTATGATGACAGACCTATCAGTATAGGCATGAATCTGTGAGTCTGTAGAACGTTTTTTTTACTGATTTTCCAAGACATCTGTTGACAGTGAGAATAGAAACAGGGGTCTAATAGTTGGGGTGCAGAACACAGGATAACCTCTGGTACTGTTTGTATTAGAAAAACTTTTGAAATCAAAATTATATTCTCTGTTGCCATGATTTAATTAGAAATTGGGGAAAAATCATCACCAGTACCAAGGTGGAAATTATTTATATTGATTTAATGGAGTTACCAACAAGTATCCTTCTAAAAAGGTAAGTCATGTATAACTCATATGGCTTCAGAAAGTCCAAGAAGAATGCAGCACCACGGAACCTTACTTTTGTGTTATATGCCAGTTTTGAAAATACAGTGTTAACCAAGAAAAGTGTGGTTAGTTCAGTTTCAGTGTACAGTAGTAGACATCAAAACTTAAGTCGAGACATGCAAACTGCAATTGCAATTAAGCAAAAAATAACAAAAATAACAACAAGAATGAAAATACATGTCTTGCAATAATTGTAGGTCTTGCAAAAGTCTTACGTGATTACTGTGAGAAGTTTCTCATTTCAAGCAGGACACATGCTGTGCGATTTTTCCCGGTAAGATTTCAAAGACATCTTTGGCACGAGTCCTGTGGAAAATCCATCAGATCCTCTACTGCTATAATCAACAACATATTTCCTCTGAAAGGGAATTTTTATTTCTCCTTATTCTGTGGAACCAACAGATCTTTAACAATATTCAAAATGTATTTTACATTTTTTTAATATTTTAATAAAACACAGTACAGTATATTTGTTAAAACTATGTGTGTGTATCAAAATGGTATCATGTATCAATAAATATAAGCCATTTTCTCAAAAAATACTTCAGGTTCTTAAGTACCCCAGGTTTTGGATGCTTAGTCTCACCTAAAAACACGACTTGTCATAAAATGAGTTGCATCATCCCTCACCTAGCCTATCTCATAAACTAAGACGTAAAGCAGTTTTAGACTTGCACATGCAAAAGTTAGCAGGAAAAATTGTTGTTAATACCATGTATTAATGTATTATTCCTATTTACTAATTTATTAATACCATGTATTAATTTCATGTTGTTATCAACAGTGATTTGAGGAGAAATAGATAAAGAAATTACCACAGACAATGTCAAGAATATGTTATCTTTAGACAAGTAGTTAATGCTTTGCTATTTAGGGCAAAATAAAATTTCACAAGTTAATCATAATACAGATGAGATCACAAGTGATAATGTTATTAATATTTAAATTTAAGAGATTTGTGCTATTTAGGAGTAGAAGAGCCAAAGTAGTCCTGGCTGTGATGAGAAAGACAACACACACATCTGGAAAAAAAATTCTTCCACTCTTACAAAGTGTCTTAGAGTGAAAAAAAATAAACAGGAGAACAGAGGAGCCATTATGGAAATCAAAAAATAATGAAATTAAATAGTTTTGGGTGGGGTTTTGTTTTGTTTTGTTTCCCTGTGCCAGTTCAAACATCAGGTGGATAACCTGAAAATTCAGTAGGAAAATATAAATTTTTTTAGATGGCAAAAACCCCACCAAAGATAAAAACCAGAAAATAGAACTACATAGATGTATAGAAAACACAAAACATCTCATTAACAATAATGTATATTTGCTTAAAAAATATCTAATTTTGGATAGCTGCAGTACTTGAGACTTAAAAATTATATTTTCCTATATGCAGGATCTCTGGAATGTTTAATAGAATTCACTTTGTGTGGTGAAATTCCCTGTTGTTCAGGGAATTAATTTTAGGTTTTACAGTTGTACAGTCTGTGCAGTCATATTATAGCCAAAGACATGGTGTCACAGAGATCCTGCTGCAGAAAAAATGTCTTCCTTCTTTCCTTTTGTCTTTAAAAATGTTCCCCTAGTAAAAAAGACTCTTGCTGTTCTTAATTTGCAGAAACATGTGGGGAGAAGAAACACAGAAAGGTTGTCCTACTCCCATCCTCCTTTAGATGGTTCCCTTCCAAAACTTGCAGGCAATGTATCTGAAGGCTATGGAACATTCTCAGTAGAACCAAAAATCTTTCATCAGTGAGTCATTTGGCTTATTGTTCTGCTTCAGAGGTACAAACGCAGGATTTGTAGCAGTTGTAAAACATTTCCAGTGTTCCCTGTTGTTTGCATGCTTTTGTGAGACTAGAAATTTAAAGTGCAATTTTCGTATGTCGTCATGTTTGAACCAAATATTATGATAGGACTATTCTGTATAAAAACAACTATGAGAATTAAGCTTAGATGCAGAAAAAAATTCTGAATCAGAATCCTCTATCATTGTTTATTTGGATTTGTGAGTTGTCTTTGCCAATGTAATATTTAGCAACATTTTACAGGTCTGATGTCTCATCATTAGGGTTAATTGAATAAAAAGGCTTTTTGTAAAGTCTGAAGTCAAGTGTTTGCATTGTGGCAAAACTAATAGCACTTCACCTTCATTATACTGGTGTGGCCTTAGGAGATAAGTGTTTAGAATGCTGTTAGAAATATGCGTTGTTATAATAAGGATAATTACCAGGAGAATTAATATGAATGGAAGCTAGTTATAGAGCCATCAGAAGAACATATTACAACTGTTCCATTAAATAGTTTAATTATTTCTAGAGTTGGAGGAGTATTAAATATGTGCTTTTGTTTTTCTTCTGCAGTCCCAAATAACAAGGTAAAAATAACTATTTGTTAATCACACACCTTACCATTCTAAAAGATTCTCTTCTTTTAGTCATCTGTTTACACAGAAAATGCAACAAAATAATTTCTGGTACTTTTAAAATTTTATTAGTTCTATATACTAAGAATATGGCATAATATACTCTGCATATTGTATATAATGTATTCTATTCACATTTACTTAATGTCTGGAAAACACTTCTATACTGCACAGGTACCACCTACTCGTAGGGGCAATAGGCAACTAGATAAATTTTCTAAACATTTTCTTCAGTGATATTTATAATTTGCCAAGCTGCAGGAATTTATAGTTAAAAACTCATCATCTTTATGTTACTTAACTGCTTAAGTGATCATTATGTTACTGAATTTTCCAAGCTATCAAAAGTGCAGCGGTAGGAAATGAAGTACTAGATTGGCAAATGTGCAAGCCGTTCATATTAGCAACTGCAGTCCTGCATTTGCCTTGCCTTTGCTATTTCTTTATAGCCAGACTTCGTTTAGCAACTTAAAGAGAATTATTCAGCCATCCCCTTTTTTTCCTTAAAGGTATACCGCAGTAGATTTAGCCAATGAATACTCCATGTCTTTGTATTACGGTACGGTTATCAGTATCCCCTCTCTGAAATTTTCTTTGTGAGATAAGGAGTGTACAACCTCAACAGCAGAAAACACTTTTTCTGCTTTCTGTGCTATCTAATCTGTCTGAGAATTTTTCTAGCTATTCTACTCGAAACCATAACTTCTTGTTTTTAGCTCTTTTCTTTTCTCATGTAAATCTACTTGGATAATTTTTGCTGCCAAATTTCATCTTGCCAAAGAACGGAAAGAGTAACCAACCAAGAGATTTTGGATCCCAGCAGCAGCTAAGAATATGAGAAATACATTTTTTACGTAGAATGACTGGCTCAATGCCATTCTGTTTAATAACAGAATTTTTAGACCTATTGCAATGCAAATAACAGTAAAAAATGGGAATAACATTATTAAATTATTAAAGGGTTGTAAATAGCAAAATTCTCACATGAATAACTTAATGATATAGAATCATATTTGCTTAATAATCCTTGTCTTATTTTTCCCCATTTATTTTAATTTAATTTCCTTTATGATTCTCAAGTGTAATAGCATGTCCCCATCTGATCACATTTAAAATCATGAATACATAGTTCATTGACAGAGAAGCCCAAATCCAACTGCTGCTCTTTGTACTGATGGTAATTGTTACTGGCTAGATAAATGAGGGGGGAGCAGCCTGTCTTAGCTTCAGTAAGGGTTTTGACATTTTGTCCCATGACATCCTTGAAGAGAAGCTGAAGAAATACAGGTTGACTGAGCAAACAGTGAGATAAATTGCAAAGTACCCGAACAGCCAAGCCCAGAAGATGGTGAGCAGCAGCACTAAATGTACTTGGAGACCAGTAACCAGTGTTATGGAAATACCTGTACAGGAGAGATATGGAGCTACTGGAGAGAGTCCAGCAAAGGGTCACAAAGATAATGGACTGGACCACCTTATATGAGGAAAGAATGAGGGATGTGGGACTGCTCAGCCTAGAGAAAAGAAAGCTTGGCAGGGGGATATTATCAGTGTATCTAAAAGGTGGTGGAAGGAAGACAGAGCCAGGCCCTCTTCAGTGATGGGGATAGTCCCAATGCAATGGACAGAAGCACTTACGGGATTCCTTCCCTTGGCCTTCTACATTGCAATAGTGATGCTGAGCACATTATCCCAGTAGACACATGCATGCACAATTACACAAGCACACACACACACACAAAGTTATTTTCATGCCCAGCAATTTATTTTCTTCTGTGCAGTGGTTTCTTACGTTCTGCTCAATTAACATAACCTCCAGCCACATCTAGTTCTTTGCTTGCAGCCTTAACACTCAGCAGTTGTCTTGTGCTGAGCTGGCACAATGAGCACTGCAGTTCTGAGTTAGTACAGTATTCTTAGGAGTCGATATCGGAATTGTGTACTCTGGCATTATGTAGTCATTCGTGGAGATGGAAGGATGCACTTTCAGCAGCTTCTGATACCTTTCTGGTCATTTGTGAACATTCTGTTCAACTTCTTTCCTATAACAGGAGTCTCTGTGTGTGCTCTGCCTACAAAGATGCACAACTAAGATGCTACATACAATACCTGAATAATATGTGTCAGGCCCACAGAGAGATTCAGATTTCCTTCCTCATCTTCCTAGGCTTCTCTACAGCCGAGACAGACAGCGACAACTTTCAAAGATTCCTTCTGCAGATTAAAACAGGCCTTCGATGCCTATTGCGCTGCTTTTTTCAGCAGTCATTCTTTGATTTGGCAAGATCAAGGATGTTCAGCTTTCTTCCAGTATACGTCCTTTAACTTTGGTCACTCAAAGGTCTTGATCTTTGAAGTTTATTGCAGTGCAAGTATACACAGGCTTGAACTAGGACACTTTTTCAGCAGAGATCAGAGCCTGGTGGGATTTTGTTTAGAATGCACTTCACACTAAATACAACCAGTTATTTAACTCTGGCACTCCCAAGATGTGGAAATTCATGATACGAACTTTTGTGGATCACACTTTTCCAGTTGGAAGCTGTTGTGCCTACCACTTCTTTTTCTATCCTAGCAGAGGTTTTCAATGTGCCTCTTTACTTTTAACCATGACACATTCCCAATTCCTGTTTTCTTGAATGAGTAGAATAGGAAGTAGCGACACCAAAGGCTGTACACAACAGACATTCACTTCTGCTATTGTCTCATGCAATAGATTTCAGTTAATCAAACCATTAACCTGAAGTCCTCAGGTATCTGCCCTCAATGCACTTGATTGCTTAAGTTTGCTCAAAGTTTTTTGTTTTTTTTTTCTGTCATTTAATCACTCAAGACTTTTTTGGGTTTAGTTTTGTTATTAATTAGACACCCATCTGCGATTTCTTAAATCTTTTGCTAAACTTGTTTTATTTGAACCAATGAAGCACAACTCTTCTTCTATTCAATCAGTTCTTTTTAATTGATCTAACCAGATGCAAGTTTCTAGCCAGTTAGCTAATTTCTTCAATTAATGAAGCCAGCTGTCTCACAGTCATGTTATTGATCATTTTCAGGCCTCAGCATCTGTTATTCTAAGCATTTTAATGGTCATTTCCAATTGCCTCAGATATCATTACACACACTCATTACACTGTCTTTTTATTAATTTCATTAATCCCAGGCATTTTTACATCCTTTATCACTTTAACACTCCAACATGTTCTTTAAGAAGAAGCACCCTTCCATAGATAGAAAATATAAAAGAATTTCTTCTTGCTTCTCAAATCTTTTTAGTTTTCAGAACACATCACTGGCGTAATGTCTAAAAATCCCTTTGCTTAGTAGGGAGCTACTGCATTTTTGTGTTAAACCAATGCTTCGCTTGTTTTTTCCTTCCAACCATGAATGGCTTTACTTATTAAACTATTATTTTTTCAGGATAGACACTCTCCCAGTAGTAAATATGAAAAACAACAAGTATTCTTTGATTACTCCTAAGGCCCAAAATAATACAGAGGAATAATGTACTAGCAGGAACATCCCTGAATTTAGGAGACAAGAATATAGACACCTTCTGCTCTTGAAGCTCAATTATTCTAATCACTGGGCCATAAAAGAAGATAGAAATCTAAATTTTATATTTAATATCTTTCAGTGGTTTGAGACCAAGACTACCTCACTGCAAATATATATCTGTCAGGGCTCTCTTATCCAAAGAATAAAAAAAGAAAAATACAGAAGGTTCTGCAAGAATAGATGAAATTATTATGAATATGCAACCTCAACTACAATGTCAAAAGAATAAAAGAGGGGAATGAATTGCTCAGTGAATCTGGTATCTTCCATAGTTATTTTTCAGGATAGAGATATTGACAGCATTGGAATCCAGCATCTCGCTCTTCTGAATGTGCAGGATTAATCAAGAATTAAAATGAACATTATTAGGATCCTGTAAAAGCAAATCTCTCAGCAGCCACTTGTGTATTTCAAGTAAAGATTAAATTTACACTCTGCGTGTTACTTAATATCACTTATCATTTTAATTACCTGAATAATCCTTTTAAAACTGCATGGGACTGCAAAGACACTATAATAAAACACATTCACTAACTACAATATAAATCAGAACTTGAGGTCATTGTCCCATGAATAGAGTAAAATATTATATAAACCTACTTAACCAAATATTGGTTATACAGAATTTCCAAAACAGATCACTGGATACTTTCCATCAGTTAAGCAAATCTATAGTTACCTGGCTTATTTGATGCCATCCAAACCTTTGGAGGATAAAATGGGAAAAAAATAGACTCAATTATTTTTTCATTAAGAAATATATAACAAAGAAGTGGCTTTGCTGTATTTGTTGTAATGCTACTAGTGGTATAAGAATTATGCTGCAAATGCCTTACTTCTATCAAAGAAACATAGCTTAATCTATATTTTTCTCCTTTGAGAAAGACCAAAATGCTCTATTTAACAGCTACTGGCTAGTGCTTACTCCTGCAGAAAGTGAGTCTGCTTGGTGCAAGCTGGAGCTTAGGAGGTTCCATGTGAACATCAGGTAAAACTTCTTCACTGTGCAGGTGGCAGAGCACTGGAACAGACTGCCCAGAGAGATTGTGAAGTCTCCTTCTCTGAAGATATTCAAAACCTGTGTGACCTAATCTAGGTGATCCTGCTCTGGCAGGGGGGGTTAGACTAGATGATCTCTTGAAGTCCCTTCCAAACCCTGACATTCTGTGACTCCATCATTAGTAATACCTTTTTTCATCCTATTTTATTTTCTGTTCCATGGAGATAATCCAGCAAGGTGCTGAGCGCTCTTTGGAATTTTCTCAGTGCTCTAAGCATTAGCACAGTACAAGTGGATCCTTTTTTCACAGTGCTTTATAGATTTGAGCCTTTTTACTTGTAGGCGTTCTGAGGCACATCAATGATACCATACTCTTCGTTACAGCTTTTAAAAGAGTCACTGCCAGACCTTACCCTCCTGTGAGACATTAGAATGAGCAATGAACTCACGACTTCAGGAACACAATGTAAACAAATTCTATTTGTATTAACATTGCCACACAACCAAGAAAATACACAGCCATTTTCTAAGGATTCTTTCTTTTAAAATGAAAGGAGAAAGAGGGAAAATGAGGGAAAATGTTAATGGTGCTTAGTTTTCAAAATTTTGGTTTTCCTTTCTTTCATTCTTCCTATCATTGGCTTCACACTTTCATCAATTTGAATATAAATTTTAGGTCTGAAAAACTGGACAGTCTTAAACTACTTTATTTATTTATTAAAATTCTCCTTTGTATAAGCATGTGCTAAAAGTTATGTGCCTGTGTATGAAAGTTGGCACTGTGGCACCATACTAAAGTTCTACCAAAAGACATCAAATGAACACAAAAATAGAAAGTAATAATAAGAATACATGTAGTTTTCCCATTGCAAACTGCAATCGCAAATGAGACTTTTCAAAGGTCAAACCTCTAATTTGTCAGAAAACCTGTGCATTGAAGAAATTGTGAATACTGTTCAATTACTTTGTGAATGTCTACTGCTAAAGCTTTAATGAGTGACTGATTGCAGTGCAACATCCTCTAGGTACAAGCTAATACTGTACATCCAGTTCCATAATTTTAGTTGACCCTATTAAAGATCTGTTAATAATCAATTCTTTACAATAACATTTGACACTGTTAAAGACAATAAGCATGATCCTATGAAATGCAAACTTTGGCCTTACACTTCGTAGAGTGGTAGCACATCATTAAAATATGGGTGAGGATTAAATCAGAGACTGATTTTATTAGTTGATTAATATAGAAGTATGCAGTAATTCTTAACATAAATATGTCACAACCCAAATAATACTAAATACTTACACATTAAATTTCACAGATATGTTAAACAAAGGGAATAGGCAGCTTAATTTTTTTCTAGGGAAGAGTGGCTGAACAGTATAGTTACAAAATACGTAAAATGTATTATTGTTCAGTGTTTCTGTTTACAAGACCTATCTATTTCCCTTTCACACATTAGCCTCTACATTGTGTCCTTCGGTGAATCCAAATGCTTACTGAAGCAAAAGGCATTTGTCTTTAATTTTAAATTTTAAATTCCTGGGGTATAGGTCACTCACATTGACCGATTTTATTGTCTTACTGTTTAAGTCACTTGTCTGCCATTCCAAATCTGCAGTCAACATTGCCTTGGGTAGAAAGCTCTTCAATATTTGATGGTATGTAATAGCAAACACAATGTTAGATAATAAACTTGTTAAAACCTTGTGCTTAACCTTTCCTGTTAAAAACAATACTGTAATGCCTTTATGGCCACAGGGATTGCATAGCCTTTGCTGACACTACAACAGGCCATGTTTATTGCTAAAGGCATCTGACCTAACAAAGTTTCATTTGAACTAACAGAACAACTAGAATTTTTCTGAAGAAAAAAAATAATATTGGTTTATGGTAGATATTACTTACAAAAGGTCTAGCAGCCTGTGAGAGTGAACCCAGTTTCCCTTTATTTCTTTTTGCATCAATTTCAGTGTTGTCAAACATAAAGAATCCCATGTCTCGTTATTTGAAATTTTGCATTGCATATGATTTAATGAAACAAAACTAACAACAAATGCAAAATTTGTTCCCTTCTCCAAAACAGGGACAAAAATTTTGCTGATGGTGTTTCAGTCTGTCGTGGTTTTACCCCGGCTGAGAGCCGAGATCCACGCAGCTGCCTGCTCCTTAAAGGAAAAGAGCAGGGGAAGAGGGAAGGGGGGACGGGGGGGAAGAGGCAAGGGAAGGGAAAAGGAAGGGGCAAATAACCCCAAAACCAAGAAATTAAGAGGCCCATGGGTTAGGATAAGGATAGTTTACTAAGATAACAGAAAGATATAATATAACAATGCTAACAGGACTTCAGAGCAAAAATATATGAAGCTGTTGATACACAATGCAGTTTCTCACCAAACCACACAACTCAGGCCGTGCCACCCAGAGCCGTCCCAGAACCCGACCGTCCCCCAAGAACCGCGCGTCCCGGAGCCGCCCTTGGCCTTCCTCCCGTCAGCCCCCCGATATCCTGGGCAGGACGTAATTGGCGTGGAATACTCTCTTTGGCCAGCCTGGGTCACCTGTCCTGGCTTCGCCCCTCCTTTCTCATGCAGAGCTGAGAAAGTCCTTGACTGTCTGACAGCAACTAAAAACATCAGGGTGTTATCAGCACTGCTTTCATTTTTAACTCTCAAACACAGCATTCGATCCGCTGCTACAAATGAAGTTAACTCCATCCTGACCAAAACCAGGACACAGTCAAATAGTAAATCCGTATACTAAACCACATGCACGTGCAGGAAGATAAAACCAATTTACCAAGTAAAAGGTCTTAGCATGTTTCCTTAGGAAATTTAATAATTAATTCTTCAAGGGACAAATTGACAAAAGAAATAGAGGGATTGCAGGGACCCAGGGCTAATCCTGTAATATTGAAAATAACTACTGATTTAATGCCTAACTGTGGACGTGTATAAACTCCACAACTTTGGTGATATTTTAAGTCCCTGAGGTGCTAAAAGGTTCTATGTTGACACAGCACTGACTTCATGCTGACAAGACTGGGAAAGTTCTGCTTGACTCAAACCAGAATTTGTTCTCCGTGTAGAAAGATGTCCCATTAGGACTTATGTTCATGTAGGCATTTTCTGAAATTCCCTGATACAGGCTTTAAACATAGACAAGTAAAGCCAGCATGTCTGGTAACCTTTTTTTCTTGAAAAGAGTAGTTGATGGTTTCAAAGACATACAATATTAATCTCTCATATATTTTATAATCTAAAGAAAAGTGAAAGAAAACCCCACAATACAACTGAAGCAAAACCAGTCTCTTTTTTTGAAATACTGTTATTTGACTATCCAAAATTCAGTGTTCTGTATCTGCTATTTCTCTTAAGAAAGGCTAGGATTGGTTTAATGAAGAACTCTTGTGCTAACATGCTGTATGACCATGTGGTCTGACCACTGTCGGACTTCTGACTGTATTGAAGTAATGTAAAGACAGCAGCATTTCTCTTCAACACTTTAGCTTTCTTTGGGGTTTCATTGTTTGTATCTTTTTTTCCACAGCAAACTTCTTTCAAGGTTTGATATTTCTGTATGCTGCTCCATTTCATCCAAGAGAAAGGGTTCTTACAGTGTGCTTTGCTTCCTTTTTTTTGTTTCTCTTTGGCACAACATAACCTCTGGTTATTTCTAATTAAAAGAAAAAGCCATTCATATCTCATCTGTGAATGGTTTGATTTCTTCTGTTGTTATATTTCAATTTGTATTCAGTTGGTGTGATTTCTTCTGTTTTAGCAGCTTTGGTTACTTTATTTCAGGATATATCTTTTAAACTAATCACTTAAAAAAATAAGACTGTCTTGCTAGGATGAAAGTCAGTTTTTAATAGTAATTAAATAATTTTAGGGCTTACAGACATCATAACAGGAAAATAAATTTCATGCAAAATCAATGGAAAAATTTATAAAACTCCATTTAAAAATAAAGACTGTTCAGTGGATTAGAGATGTCATTTATAAGATCCATTTGGAACACCTGCCCATGATGCTTTATTTGTTTGTCTGAATCTCATGACCTGGGAGATTTTCACCTGTTAATCAAAAAGGTTTGTTGGTGGCCTTGGAAAGGAGTTCATCCCATTATCCTGTGCCAGAGGAATAGAAGGTATCACAGCAACGCCTGATGTGTGTGTAAGGTGGGGAAATAAGGTTTTCCAGTGGTGATGCACAAATTTCAGGAGGAAAATCAATGTGTGTGTTTACCAGCATGTATCTCCTTTAAATGAAAACAAAGAAACAAAACCCCTGTATGGTGTTTACATGGCAAAGTTTTGGAAGCATGGGGGCTGTATAGGTGGCTTCTGTGAGGAGCTGCTAGAATGTTACCCCATGTCCAATAGAGCTAGTGTCAGCCAGCTCTGATGGCCAAGGCCAAGACTTCCGCATTACTGAATCAATCTTGTCTTAGCTTCAGTTTTGGCAAGCTTTGATAGATTGAAAAAGTATTGAATCCTGACTGGCTTGTTCCAATATCTGACAAAACTTATATCTCTCCTTAGAGTAACTGAAGTCGTCTTCTGATACCAAAGAATGGAATTTAATCCTATTGTAATAAAATTATAGTCTGGTTTTTTGCAATGATGTCAGGGTCTACAAAGTGAGTAAGACCTGCACATCTCTGCATAAACATCCTATACTCAATAATCTTTCTGCTATCTAGAGCTAAGCAAGCATTTGCCTAAAATATCACCTACCAGTTAGTTGTTTTTACTAATTAATTTAGACCACATACACATTCATCAATTTGGATCATATAACATATATTTCTCAGGAGTGTTTGTGTTGATAATGAGGGGAGCTGCAAGTGCAGAATAAAAGAAATATACAATAGTAACTATAAAACTTTTATTAATTTTGGCATATAAAAACCTATTCTTGAGCCTATTACACTGGAAACTGTATGTGAGCTAGCAATACTCACACTAAATTCCTGAAATAAACAGCTGAAACCAAGATATTTACTTTTCATGATTAAGTCTTTTAACTTTTCTTAAATACAAAACAGAACCTGCAAATTATAGACCTTTTTTTCAGAATGTGGCCACCAAACAAAGCCAATTTTTATTTGAGATAAATAGTATTTGGAAGTTTACTAAAATTAAATAGCAGTATAAACACACAGAAGCTTTGCATTCCTGTTTGAAGCTTCTTTGCTGCCTTTAAGAATTATTAGCTTTTGATTTCATTAACCATTACAGTAATCTAGGTAGTTATTTCTCTTAATTTCCCTCACTAATTTTAACATCTGCCAGTGAATACATAAAAACTTTGAATGCAGTGAGGCTTAATCTGAATTTGCTCTGGAATTCCCATCTTTCTGGAAATTTCAGTTGCAGTTTTTTTCCATTTTAAATAATAAACAATTTTTTCTTGACAGCAATGATTTCTGACAAGATTGTTGTGGTTCTGTAATACAATTTTCCAGACAGCTCCTGCATCGGTAAGCAGCTTTGTTTTCTTTCGTCTTTCTACCTGCTTGCACTTGCCATATTGCTAGTTTAAATTATATATATAAGGAAAAATCTAAAATATCCAGCTGGGATTCCACTATCTGTATTTTGTCCTCAATCAGGATTCAGCATTTTCTGTGTCACTTGGCTGACCAGTTGCACTTTTCTGAGATCCAGACTAGTCAGGATGTTTTGCAAATAGTATCTGAGGTAGCAATAAAAGCATATATCTGCAGTATACAACATTTGTGGTAGAGTACAAATGTATCCCCACTGATGGGTGATGCAAGCAATAAACATGTTAAGTCCTAGACAGTAACAGTTATAAAGACAATATATTGGAAGGCAACAGTATTCTAAACGTAAGAATTAATATGGGACTTGAATAATTTTGTACTAAGGAAAGAGAGTTGTTAGACCTTTTCTGTTGCTAAAATTGGTTTTGATTCTCGTCTTTGATGAATGCAATTAATGTAATATTCTGTCCCACACATTTCTTAATATAATTTGATAATGCTAATGCAAATAAAAGTTAAATAAAAGGGGAAAGGTTGGTTTCCAGTTCATTAGGAACTCTGTGGTGGAAAATCAGTTTCAGCTAAATGGAGGATAGAAAAAGGTAAAGGATAAATCAACCTCAGAGGCGCTCACTAAAAAAACCTATTTATGATACAATGAAGAGAGAGTATCGTATAAGTCAACCAGTATTGTAAAAAGTCATATGAAACATAGTAGAAGCCAATGTTTTTCTACAGAGCTTTATAAGCCATGATACTTTTTCATAGATGCAATAAACTTTCAGTGATTATCAGGGCACCACATCAGAATTTTAAGTCTGTGTCTTTCGTATATAAAGGAGAAGGAAGTGGAACGCAAGTCTTTGAACCTATTTCATTCCACAGTAAAGGTTTGGTAGCTTAATTCCCAGACTTGGGACAAGGCTTGTTGAAAGACTATGAACATCTCCATGGGGTACTTCCCTTCCATTTTCTGACACAAAAGGCAGAAAATAGGAATTGCTTGGCAGGGCTTTATGTATGTTGAAAGTTTCTCTGTGCAGATACTAATCTAATGGGCATCAGTGGCAAAAGTTCAATTCATTCTACTGGATGATTTTATCCTTTTTAACGATAGTTAAGGACGTTAAATACATTTGATTTTCGGTTTTGTTGTGGCTTTTTTTCAGTCAGACCATATTTTACTGGCATTAAATTCAAGTTGGATGTCATAAAGCTGATCAAAAAATGGCAGTTGAATGAAGTTTGTGGGTGAGATTTTATTGCCTGTATATGGTGAGTCAAACAGTCACACAAGATTATTTTGTGACTTAGGAAAACTGCAAACTATTCGTGCTAGTTATTATAAAGTGAAGTTTTTAGAGTACAATATTCTGTTGGATTTCTTGGTATATTTTGGTTTATCATCATCAAGAAAAGCCTGCAGTTATCTTTCCAGAACAAAATGAGAAATCATTTTTCACTCATATTTAGCAGACTGTCACTTTCTGCATTATTGGTATTATTCAAATAAAACCAGTTAAAATTATTGAAATTATTAATATTTTAATAAACAAGTTATCAAGCCTGAGTGATGCAAGTCATGAGGAACTGAATGAAACACTAAAACTGAAGCATATATCTGGAGCAAATGCATTGTTGACAGCTGCACGTGAATGATCAGGACATATATGTCAGAGTGTGAAAAAAATGTAATATGTGTATTGAAATGTCAGCAGTTGTAAGCATTAACATTAAAAGTTAAGTGTAATTTATCTCCTGATTCATATAGGGTGAATTTAAAATCAAAACAGAGCAATTACCAAGGGCTGACCTATGTATTTTTCTATGGCCTAAGATACTACAGACTTTTCAGATTCTGATTCTAAAAGGAAGGTACAAGAGTCACTGGACATAACACTCATTTCATATCTTTAGCCATTACATTGTTGTGTCAGCTACTCATCTATCCTCTTCAAAAACAGATGAAGTAACATAGGCACCTTTGCAAAATTATTCATTCTAGTCTAAAATACATGTCTTTGGTGGGATGAATGATTTTCTGGAGGTAGCTTCTTGAGGGACCATGGAATAACTTAAATGACAGCATTAGGCATAAAAAATACCCAACTTTAACAGCTAAAGCTAAGTGAGATGAATCATACCTCAAGTGTGGTCATTTTTTAAAAAGTGGTAGCATTTTAATAGTGACTTTAAACAAGATTTGATAGTATCAGATAATATATTCGTAGTTTGTCAAAAAGAATTTTCTTTGTAATTTCAGATTTCTGTTGGGAATAGAGATGTATTCTGTATTTCAGGAGAACCATTCTGTGGTGGTTATTACAGTCTCCTCAGAAAACAGAGGGCATACCTGATTCATTTTTGAGATTTTAGTCCTTTCAGGGACAAGACCCTAAAGGTTTTTAGAGAAAAAGTTTACATAAAATCGTATTTTGACCTAGTCTTCACTTGGTGTGAATTACTGAGACCAAGGGAAAGTGTATCTGTCTATCATATCTTTAGGTCTCGATCATAAATCCTAGGTAGTAGCATTGTCCTGTCAATGCAAGACTGATTACAATTTAAGAATAATTAAAGGAAGATGCCTTCTTTCCTCAAGAATGCTAGTTCAAATACACTTGTATTCTTTATGTATGTATTTGAGGAATAAGTGACATTTTTCTGACATAGTTCATGTTTTTGTGTGATGAACAACATGGATTATTATTTAAAATCACAAAAAATGGTAAGAACATACCAATAATAACAATAAAAATATACTAGAATAATTATATAGCAGTTGGTCGATTATAAAACTGTGTTTTTATTGCTTGCCTTTTCTACTGATCTTGGGCAGTCAAAAATATAGGCCAAGAAAAAGCAAAATTGCAGACATTTCTTCTGATCTCGACACACAAAGTAACTGAACAATTGATAAATGACATGATGGTATATACACAGTATGGAAGAAAAAGAAAATATATTTTTCCTTTGCCAGTTTGGGAAAACAATAAGGTCGCATGAAACATGAAGCATTAGAACCAAATGGATTTTAGCTTTAATGATTGCCACTGCTGGGAATTTTACCTTAAAATAGTTATAGCAACCTGGCTGTAGGTAATGACAGCTTACTTCTTAGAGATTCAGGTCTTTAAATAATTCACTGTAACATAACAAAGTTTGGAAAGATAAAGGAGGAAAAAAATGTAAATGAAAAGACATGGAATAGATAAAAGGAAGTTTATAAAATTATTCTTGAGCCAAATACTTTTTTTTTAACTAAATAGATTTTTCTCTATATAATTTAAAACAATCCCAGAAAAGTTTTCATTTGGGGTTTTTGGTGTTTTTCATTTTGGTTTGTTTTGGTTTGTTCTTTTTGAGGGGTGTGCTTGACACACATAGAAGAAATAACTATTTAATGTGATAAAAAGAGAGATATGATAGAACATTCCAGAACAGGAGTCAATGTTACCTACAGAGAAAGTTTTAAAAGGAGTTCATATTTTCTCTTTATTTACTGTGTCAACATTGGGCCTTATCCTCTACTTTAAGATAGGTAGCCAAATGAAGATAAACAATGCTGCTTCATTTTTTATCCTTAGTACGAGCAGTCTTGTGTCAATTCTTTCTTCTCCCTTTTCCCATCCATTTTCATTAACTACTGGTCAATTGTTATTGGTTTGCTTTGTTCTTGACAGTGTTTCTTACTGCAAGTTTTCTGTTTCCTGCTGGTTTTGATTCAGTTCTCACATTGACAAATAACACTCATACTGGACACATGAGACATGCAAAAGCATTTTCTTGACACAGAAAGCACACTTTCAAAAAAAAATCTATTTTTATAACCCACTGTCCTTCATAGTGGTTCTTAAATAATCAGTCCGAGAAAACAGGTCATAGAAATTTACTTGATATAGAGCTACACAGTATCATTAAAACAGGAATATGATACTGATTCATGAGATAACTTATCAAACAAAATACAAATGTATAGTTTCAATCTCATTTTGTCATAAATTATAAACAATTTTCCATTTAATATTCAGTCAGTAGCATAGTTAAATTAGTACTATATTTTGGCTATTGTATCAAAGAACTTTAAAACCTTATAGAAGGAATCATCAAAAATTTTATCTGCCTAAACACGGAGTATCCAGTCTAATCTAGTTGTGTAGCCTCTCTAGTCACTGGAGAGCAAGGCAGCTTTGCAGGGTAATCTGAAGTAGATAGGACGAGCTGATCTCCTGGTCTTCACTGATTCTAAAGGGAGACTTAGGTTGTTGTCGTATGCTACAGGTATTCAGTAATTTAAAAAGCTATGTCATATATATTCTAGTCCTGATGCTACAGTTAGGTATTGGTTTACCACTCTGTACCTTAGCCATCTGCAAGGTGGCTGCAATGTGATCTTGTCCCATTTGCTAAGTATCCCAGATATATGGAAAAAGAGTTCTAAGAGATCTTGTAGCTTAATTCTCCAAGTCTTATCCTCTAGTTATTACCCTCACATCCATAATTTACAAACACCTAATAAAATGCTCAATTTGTTCTTTTTCAGAGTTTACAATTCTCTTGTGAAAACAATTGTTGTTAAGCCTTTAAACGATGGTGGTTGGCTCTCCTCAGTCTGCAGTCTTTTCATGGGTACATCACATAGCTTTTTGATGCATAGTGAAGGAAACCTATGGAATGAAAACCATCTGAGACTGCCATGATAACATAAGAGTTTTTAGCAGGTGCTACTTCTCTCCAGGCACAAGAAAGAATATTCTGATTGCTGATCTTTATTTACAGAGTTTACCCAACTGAAACAGTCAAACATTCATATGGTGAGAAGAATATTTCTAAAGTTGCTACTACATAGTTGTTATAGTTCAACATGGCTTCATGCAGGCTTTCCTGGACACAAAGATGTCTCTTTAACTTCCATTGACTATTGAAGACAATGCATAATTCATGGTGTCCCTCCTCTTTTGGAATTAATACCTTCACCACTTTATTGATGGAAAAATTTGTTTCTGAATTAAAGAAACCTAAACAAGACCAATGCTGAAACTCAAGTTCAAACCACTCCTTGAACTATATATTGGACATCAATGCTTATTGAGTAACAGCTTCCCATCTCCTTTACTTCAAGCTCTTAAGTACCCTTTCTATTGAACAGTTTGAAGAATTAACATGATTGCTGCTGTTAAACAGCATTAATAACCTGCCTATCTAAAACCATGCAGATAAGCAAATCTTTTATAATGAAGATCCATCGTTTTCTGAACCCAGGGCAGGAAAGGACTGTTTTTCTTCCATTCTTTACATAACAAGCCACAAATGAAGGAAGATCTTCAGTTATCTGTGAATTTCTTTTTCAAGATTGAAAATCATCTAAGAACTTCAATGGAAACTAGCTGTCCAATGCCGAAATATTTACCCAGAGTATTGTAGAACAAGTAAAATAAATAGTCTTTTAAATTTTTTTTTACTCAAAATTTCACAGTCATTGAAGTTCTGTTCATGTTTCCAGTTTTGTCATGAGCTCTTATTCTTTCATTATCTATGCTGCCTGATAGGATAATGTAGATAATACTCAGGGTAAGTAACTATCCTCTTGGCTCACTATAAGAATTTTCTAACCTGCTATTGCCAGGCAAGAGGCCTGGCTGTGCAGATCTTTTGAGGGCTGTTTAATCTTACTCCTGAAACTTAGTAAACCATAATGTTACCAAGGAATTTCAAAGGCAGCTCCTGTGTCTGTGTCATACATGTACAAGCGGGTATCTCATTTGAAGGCTCTCCCTTGAAAGTTCTAAAGGAGTTGAGCCAGAAGGTCAGGCAAACTAGGCTCTTAGATCTCAGAGATTTTCAAGAACTGAATGGAGAGACGCATCTGAGTAGGTGGAAGATTTTTGTCATGAAAGAATGATGTAGGCTTGGGTCATGACAGGAAAAAGGAAGGGAGATCAATGTTTGTGGCAGTGCTTACTCAGGTATTTGTGCTTTGGGATAAAAGTCTCTCTGCTTCTAGGGCATAGAAATGGACTGTTTGGTACCTCCTTCCCCATAAGCAAATATCTTGTCCTGGTTTTGGCTAGGATAGAGTTAATTTTCACAAGAAACCAGGCCAGGTGAGCCAACCTGGGTAAGGATGTATTCCTTAACATGTGACGTCATGCTTCTCATAACAGGAATCTAGTCAGGGCGGGGCACTCCCTGTGCTGATCCAGCAAATTGCCTTTCCCCCTACCTTGCAGTTTGCCAGTGTCTGTCTTTTCTTGTCCTGTCCTGCTTGGGGATACAGGGGAGAGCAAGCAGCCCTGCTTGCTTAGCTGCTGCCTGGGGCTGGGCTATGACATAACTGATACTAGTCTTGACTTCATGAAAGCCTTGATCTAAACTGACCTTCAAGATTTGTATAAGATTGAAGGCTTAAATAAGGGCAGTATCCACTATTGACCATATTTTAACACAAAACTATTTGAAATGTTTAAAAGAAATAGAGACACCCAGTTTCAGATTTTTTTACGTGTCTAGATGCAGAATGCAATCGACATGCCTTCATGGATCCACTAGGAAACTGCCATAAGGCCAGTATTTATACTCATCTTCATTAATTAATTGTAGCCAGCTTCACAATTGATGTGTTCAGCTAAGACAACTCTTTGCTGCCTGTTCTGGACACATATTGGTCAGATGTGTACATACAAGTTTTAATTACTTCAGTTAGTGGTTACCTAGCAAGTGAACACTAAGATGTGTAAGTGCAGAACAGAGATGAGGTGACAGGGTAAAAGCTATGAAAGATCACTCTAAGCATGTTAGGACATAACCTTCTTTGAAAAATGATGTGAGCATATTGTGTGTTGGAATCATATACACCTTTAACTTTTTGTGTACTTTGATTTCATTTACTTTTGTGATGGTCAAAGCCTGTGATATACACGCAGTTTGAAAATGGTATGACAGCATAATTGGCAAGAGAATGAACTATATACTTTCTCTCACATAACACAATACACATGTAAAAGGGAAAAAATATGTTAAAGGACTTTTATCCCTGTAAACAAACGTTAGACATTTTTTGTGGTTTTAAAGAGAAAATACATTTGGTGAAGTGGGAACATTATATTACTATAATAATAATAATATTATATTACTATAGTAATAATATTACTATTAATATTATTACTAGTACAATTATTTCCCTGCACAGTGTATATTATATATTTTGTTTCATGGTGATAAATTACAGTTTTTATTCTTGTTGTGTGAATAATTTCATTGCTCAGGGGAGATATGAAATTGACAGTTTATTCTAAACAGTTTTATTTCACTTAGGAGTTTCAGATACACCTACTAGAAATTAATAAAAGCATGATGCAAATTTTATCTTTTCATTAATAATTATTTATAATAAAAATAATAATGATAGTTATAATTTAGAATAATAGTTTGCTGTGCAACTTTTTTTTTCTCGATCAGTAATATAAATTACATTCCAAGGTTTTCTCTATGAAATTTCAGTCATTTTTTCAAACTGATGGTGCTTAAATTTCTTTTTCTTCTTTTGCTCTGATCATTATCATTCAAATAATAAGAGAAATATAGAGACCTTATGTATATCTGAATAATATAGGTGTCTGTTGTGCAAAAGTGTGTGGATCAGATGCATGGTTGATGAAGGCTCTCCAACTGAGTTGCGAGATTTAGAAAGGTTCCCCTTGCTTTCTAAAGACTTTCTCGCAAAGGAGTCTAGGTGCAGCTAGCTCCAGTCCTAGTCCCAGAGTCAGTCAATTTAATTGTCTAAAGGATTACAAGTGTAGCCGCTTATCAGAGTCAATGTTTGCCTCTAAGAGCCCGCTAACTTTCCCTGGGACATTTTTGCAAACTTGAAACAGATATTTTATTAACATGATGGGTCTACAGAGTTCAGAATTGTTGATGAATGCTGAAGTAGTGCTAATAAATTACTATAATGCCAGCAAATTGCTATCTCAGGTATTCTTCACCAAAAATATGAAGTCACAATACTTACCAAGAAGGCATCCTTATCTTGGGTGGAGGAGAAGAAGCACAGCCCATTATTGCCTCTTTGGGGTCTTCAGTATCTTCTGTTCCCCTGGGGGTACTTTGCTCAATATCCTGTATACCCTAGCACTGTTCCCCTCCCTGTTGTGACATTCAGCATGGTTTGGTTGGAGAGCGGAGCACTATAGTCATATATGTTTAGCATTTACTTCTTTTAGCTCCCTATAATATTTAGGTTTGTCAAATTTAATATTAAGTTAATGAGGCAAAAGGCCTCACTTGAGGCATTGTGGCCTTCAACATTCTGTATCTCTCTGTTTATTCCACATTCTTTAGCCAAATAAGGGCCATCTTCCTGCCATAAGACTCCCTCCTTTGGCTGCTTCTAATGCAAAACTTTTGGATCTGCATCCACAATGCTTGTGTAAGAAAGAAATCGACACTAGAGTTTTTAACCTCTTATGTGAACTTCTTAGAGTATCAAAGGGGAATTGGCATATTTGTTTATGGTATTCTCACCTGACATTTATTCATGCATCTATGAATTTCACACTTGAATAGCTAATATAGAGAAGGAACTGTATTTCCCTCTTAGTAAGGTTTTTTCTTAGTTCTATTTTTCAATGTTCAACAAGGCCATTGGTGCTTTTGGTTACCTTATACACTAATGAATACTTGTAGATAGAACAAATGTATTGTATAAATTAACCTACCCTATAAAAGCTAAATGATAAGGATTAACTGAACATGAGATGCCAGAAAAAGCTTTGCCTTGATATCACTTATTTCTATTTTTATAAACATGGCAAAATACTTTTCTTTATTAAGCATTTCAATATGATTACCCAGAGAAAAGATTTAAGTAAAATGTTCCATTTGAAGTAAAATGAAATAAAAATACTAATTTTGAAGTAGCCTTATTTTTTCTGTGATAGAGATGTACAAGCAATTTATATAAAATATTAGTCTTTTCAATGATTTTTTTAGGTATCTTCTATGATTTTCTCTCATGTCCTCTGCATACAGATTTTTGAATTGTCTATGTTGGATTTTAACATTTATATCTTTTAGTCACAAAAAGGGTCTGAAGTCTGAGAGCCAAGATTCTAATGCATAGTATAGAGAATTTGTTGCCTGCAAGTACAATTCACAAAAGCTACAAGTTACTCAAGATGGGAATGACAAGATGTGGAAACAGTCTGAGATAGGTATTGAGGACACTTGATATTATATATTCTCAATTAAGAATCCTCTTCAGGAAATAAATATCTGATTCCAGGTCAACTATCTCACAAATTCTCTGCTCCATGAAACCTGCAGATAACAAGCTTGGCCTTATTTTACTCAGCATTCTGGAGCTCAAAGCACTTGTCAAGGAGAGACTAATATATATCCTGAGGGTCCTGAGGAACTGGTGGATGAAGCAGCTAAGACACTATCCTTTATATCTGAGTAGTTCTGGCAGTTCGGTGAAGTTTCCTCTGAATGGAAAAGGGGAAACATAACCCCTGTTTTTAAAAAGATAAAAAAAAGTAGACACGGGGAACTATAGACTGGTTAGTCTCACCTCTGTACCTGGCAAGGTGGTAGTTGGTAACAACCATCATGGCTTAACTAAAAGTAAGAATTGCCTATCAAACGTGGAGACCTTCCACAAAAGTTAGAGTGTCGGTGGCTGAGGGAAGAGCAACTGATTCCATCTAACTGGACCTGACACTGTTGCACATGACATCCTTTTCTCTTAACCAGAGAGACATGAATTAGGTGGATGGACCACACAGTGGATAAGGAATTGACCCTATAGTCTCACTCAAAGTGTTGCAGTCAATGGCTTGATGTCCAAGTGGTGTTCCTTAGGGGTCAGTACTGGAACTAGCACTGTTTAACATCTTCATTGGTGACATAGACTGTGGGATCAAGTGCACCCTCAGCAAGTTTGCTGATCACACCAAGATGTGTGGTGTGGTCAACATCCTGTAGGGAAGGGATATTGTAGGGCCACATACATTATCAAAGGGCTGGAGCACCTCTCCTGTGAAGACAGGCTTCAGTATGAGGGTGGTAGAACACTGGAACTGGTGTCCCAGAGATGTAGTGGAGGCCCCATCCCTGGAGATATTCAAGGTCAGGCTTGATGGGGCTCTGAGTGACCTGATCTAGTGAATATGTCCCTGCATACTGCAGGGGGGTTGGACTAGATCACTTCTAAAGATCCCTTCCAACTTTACACATTCTGTGATTCTATGACTGTATGCCATCCAGGGGAACCTGGACAGACTTGACAGATGGGTCCATGAGAACTGCATGGAGTTCAACAAGGCCTGTGCACATGGGTTGTGAAAATTCCAAGCACAACTATAGGCTGGGCAGAAAAGTTGTGGATACCCCGTCTCTGAAAGTTTTCAAGGCCAGGTCTGGCTTTGAGCAACCTGGTGTAGGTGATGTCCATGGCAGTGGGGTTGGAACTAGACCTTTAAAGTCCCTTTTAATGCAAAAATTCTGTGATTCTATGAATTTGTTTTCAAACATTTGTGCTTCCTGATTTGGCATTCTGATTTGATCAGAGGGTTCAAATCAGGTCTGTTTGAATTGCAAATAAATGTCGTACTCATTGAGGTTCTGAGTAGTCTTGTATGAGTTTGTCTTGAAACAGTTTTACTGTCTATAAATAATTAAATATTCACTGGCATAAGAATTGAAAGAGAGGTCTCCCAGCATCCCAGGGGAGTATTGTAATCATCAACATATTGGATATCCTAGTGTGAACTCATTTCAGTATACAATTGAAGCTATTTCTCTTTGTATAAATAATTAAACTGAAATTTGGAGCAGAAACTTGTAACCTGACTCTTCTGCATCCCAGAAGAGAACACCAACCAACAAGGGGTAAAATCAGTTTTTTAGTGCCTCCTTCTATGTCCCAGTCCCACTGAATGTTCAATTATTTAATAAGGAGCGAAACAATTACTAATCATACTAAAATAGCCAATATTCTAGACATGAAGGTATTACTTGGGATCTTTAAGTCTTTAAATTCAGTTGTTTTTATATAGTGGACAAAAAAAGAATTTCATGATCCTAAATTTGGGCCAAATGACTGACACAAAGGCAGGAGGACACACACCAGTGGAAAAGACCTAGAACTCTCCTATAAGAATGTCTAAACCCACAGTGATTCTGAAACAGGAATAGTACCTTCAGTGGAGCCACAAACCAAATTTAAGTAGGCTAGGAAGAAGTAAGAAAATGGAGGCAGAAATTGATTTTAAAATATTTGTGTTTAAGACCAAGAGCTGTATGCTAAATATATGTATTGAATGTATACTTCAGTGTTCTCATAGTCATCAATTTATGTTTATTAATTATAGATTTATATGTGTGCCTCTTGGCAAGAATATCTAAAATACAACAGTTTGTATTGTGAAACACAAATTCTGTATGTTAAATTTGATAAAAAACATAGGGCATTAGCAAGCATGAGCAAATAGAGAGAGGTATTTGAGACAATAATTTTAAGCAATTAAGACTGATAAGTTATTTTCCAAACCAGGGTAGGCTGGTAATTGCCTAAAGTGCAAAAGCTTACCAAACAATTGGTTGTGAAATGTGAAGTATGATGAATCGTATTTTGTAAACAGATAAAAATAGAAATCATTGCTGTAGCAGACTGAATTACTGTTTGTAAATTTTTGGGTTTGGTCAAAAAAATGCCAGTACTATAAACTGCCTGAACAAAGGGAATTTGTTATTATTCAGAGTTAGGGTCTACAGAAGTCAGCAATGTCCTTGTGATAAATTGACTCTCTTGTCCTGTCTCAGAAGGACAGACAACAAACACTCCATTGCATTCCTACAGTGAATGTCCACAAAGAATAAAGAGTTTCATCTCTGCTGTTATCATGGAAACCAGCCAGCAAAGGATATTGACTTGAGCTGAAGAAAGCAGACTTGCTTTCCAGAGAAGACTGGACAAGTAGACTTATTTCAGACACTTCCAGCATTTCTGAAAATCAAACAAAAGTTTGGAAATCAATTAATAATTACGTTTAATAATTAAAAAAATAAATATTTAAGAATAAGTGTGTGGGAAAACTGCAGATAGTGTTCCCTGAACTATTGTTAGACAGACACAGTAGAACCACACTTTCAGATGCTCAGTTGGTAAGCTATCATGAGCAGAGAATGCTGATTTGGTAGTTTTCTTCAGTCACCTCGCATTGCATCAGAACTCCTTTGGCTATTTCAGGCACACCAGCAGCATGCTCTGACCAGATTCCAAATGAGCTCTCTGTGTTGCTGTACAGGATCTTGGTGTGAAAGTTTAATGGGGTAAAATTTAAAAAAAGTTTAATGTGGAAAAATAAAAAAATACATATAAGGTACATTGCTATAAATTTAAAATAACAAAAATACAAAACCACCAAAGATTTGATATGTCATGGCTTGTGATGCATCAGTTTCTGGACACATTGGAATTAAACATCCTTTGAACAAAATGCTTTGATTCAGTAGAAAAATTATGATCCAGCTGATCCAACCAAAACAAAATTAAAAATAAAATTAGCAGCTTTTGGTTTATCCAGTGAGAGCATAGGATATATGGTCAAGAGCACAATAGGGTTCTATAAACAAAACATGGTTTTCCACATTATTTTAAAATGGAATTTTCAAAGCTATTAACCGAAACCACCAAGACTTATTTCCTTTCAGGGGAATTTCAAATGTTTAATGGTTTAGTCTCTAGAAAGCATCAGTTTATAATAAGGTGAAATTTCTTTTTGTTGCAAGTTTAGACTTTTAATAACCCAGCTGGCCTTTTAAGACAGCTTTTTGAAAAGAGTTACTGTCCAACTGCAACATCAAATACATATATCACATTGCCTTGCCACTGTAAAGTCTGTATCCACCATTGCCATAACAAGATGTTAGGGTTTTGTGCAGCGGGGTTCTGATGAAGGAGGGGGGCTGCAGGGGTGCATTCTGCAAGAAGCAGCTGGAAGCTTCCCCTAGGCCTGACAGCAAATACCAGCTGGACTCAAGGCCAGACCTGCCACTGACAAAAGCCATCAGTGATGGTCATAGCACCTCTGGGAATCACATTTAGTAGGAAAAAACCCCAAAGGCAAATGCTTTTTGTGACCATACAAGGGAGTGAGAAGATGTAAGAAACTCTGCAGACAGCCAGGTCAGTGAAGAAGGTGAGGAGGAGGCGCCTCAGGTACTGGAGTGAGAGATTTCCCTGCAGCCTATGGAGAAGACCGTGGAGTGGGTTGTCCCCCTGCAGCCCATGGAAGATGATGGGAAGCAGAGACCCCACCTGCAGTCCATGGAGAGACCCCATGATGGATCAGGGGAAGAGTGTGAGGAAACACCCTCCAGCCCCCTGGACCTACTAAGAAAGAAAACAGATCATGAGGAACTGACAGACACCCCCATCCACATCTCTCCCTGTCACAGCTTGAGGGGGGGGGAGGAAGGGAGTGAAATCATGACTAAAGTCAACAAAGAAGGGAGGGGTGGGGGTGGTGTTTTAAGATTTGGTTGCACTTCTCATTACCCAACTCTGGTTTCACTGTGTGTGTAGTGCAGTGTAATAAATCGGAAAGTTTTCTTTCCTTTATTCCGTGTTGAGTCTGTTTTGCCTGTGACGCTAATTGTGGAATGATCTCCTTGTCCTTATCTCCAACTCCTAAGCCTCTCAATATATATTTTCTCCTCTGTCCATCTGAAAAGGGGAGTGATAAAGCAACTCTAGTGTGCATCTGGACTCCAGCCAGGGTCAAACCACCACACATAATTTCTAGTAATTTGCAAAGTAATAAGTTTATGTAAGCAGCAACATACTGCTCTTTTAATCTCAGTTTCAGTCTGGCTGCCTTTCCTTCTGACCCCACATAATCAAACCTGCTGACTAATATGCCCTTATTAATTCTTTAAATCTGTATTTCTACATTTTAGATGCTTTCAAAAGTTAGAATGGTGCAATTTCATTAGAGTGTATGTGTAGCTGGACAGTGCAATTCTCAGTTCCCATTATAAGAATAATTTGGAATGGCATATGTAAATTTATTACAAAGGCTGCATAACCTAAAACTTATGGGTAAAAGTGTTTTTGTAGTATCTTGTGAAGAATGAATATTCAGTATTGTGGTATTGTAAAGTTACTTCTTTACCAATGGGTGATTGTATCATTCAACCCATATTTCTAATATAACCTGTATTTACAATAAAAATATGGCTTCTTTCTCAAAATATAATGGAATTGCATATTCAAACATCTTATACAGGTGCTCTCAACCAGTGTAAAATCAGATCTAAATAGTGTTCAAGACAAGAGTTTAGTTTAGAGTTTAGTCCTTTTCACATTCAATGCCTAAAGGGGCTTGGAAACAATTCAACATACCATGCTTTTGAAACATATTTTAAGGTGAATCCAAAAGATGAGTACAACATAGATGGAGATATTAACATACAGTTTTAGGGGTTTGTCTGATAGTTGCAAATGTTGAAGCTAGCCAAGAGCTAAATGAAATGCATAAGAAAGAATGTTGGCACAGACCAATGAAGAGCTGAAAAGAATAGTCTGACCTAGCTCTATTGACTAATACTGCAATGTGGCAATCTTCCCATTGGGATCAATGAGAAATGGAATGAATAATTTTGGAAAAACATTTTTTGAAAAAATTTTGGAAGCACAGATGTTCTTCATCACTCAAGCTACTTCATTCAGAGGTACCTAGGGTATCTCTGAACAACTTCAGTCTTAAAATAAAGATTTAAAAGTAAACCAAGAGGCAGACATTTGCATTCTCTTACTCTTTGCTTATTCTGTTTATGTATTGTGGGTTGGGTTGGGGTTTTTTTGCTTTATGGGAGTATTTCTTTTTCAGCTGTTTTCAGCATTTCTTTTTCAGTGTTGAGACAACACTATGTTGTCTCTTTCGTATTTTTCCATATGTATTTTGAGACTGGGCAGCATGTATGTGTCTTCCTCACTTAACTGGTACTACAAGCTGCTAAACGAATTTCTTGTCAGGGTGCTATACAGTGAAAATACCAATTCTTATCTTTGAAGAACCAAATCAAAGCCATTGAAAGCCAAACACTAAGTGCAGGTAGAATGTAGAAAAGAGCCATTATTAGAAGAGAGACGGTGGCAATTGTAGTTTTATGGTACCCTTTGAATTATGCCTATAAGCATTTGTCTTTGCACATTATGTAACATAAGCTTAAAACCTTTAGAGATCCAAGGATCTGCATTTGCCAGAATAAGGCTTTCCATCTGTGTTTGGCAAGGACACTGGGCACACCTTTAGGTATGGACACTGCCTCCATACTTGTAGCATGTACTGTCTAAAGTGGTGTGATGTGCTCTGCAAGTACATCACACTGTACATATTCAAAATATGCAAAAAACCCCCCATAAGTGCAGTCTACCTAAAAGCCATTTCTTTCTGAGATCAGACTATGGCTGATCTGTCCTGGCTTCCTGCCTATTTTTGTGGAAAGCTTAATTGGAAAGGATATTGCTATGAAAACTCTAAAGGTATGGAGGTCTTGTCTACAGATGAGATTTATTATTTCCTAGTCTGTTGCTGTAACTGCTGCAGCCTTCCAAGGGACTTAAGCTAAGGGCTCTGTGTTGTGAATGTGAATATAACAGCACTTGGGCACGTACTAATAGGCAACTGGACTCATAAGGAAACAGAGTACCATGTTGTTGAGACCAATATGGATATAATGTCACTTAGCTTTAGACACATTAGCTGTCCAAGTTGAGCTTTTATTTACACTCAGTGAAAAAAATTCTGACAAATTCTTGTCATCAATAAATATATACTACAAGAATAAGCAATCCATGCCTCTTTGGACAATTCAAGGAAGACTTTGAGGCAGAGCTACATCATGTGGCCAGGTAAATATCTGCAGTGGTCCATGGACTGGTGAAGAATTGTAGTCCTTCTCTATGCAAGGAAAATAACCACAGAAGTAATTCTATGATTATATGGAGAAATGTAAAAAGAACTGGGACATAATTTTAAGTCCCAAAACCAGGACACGTATGAGCTAATCTTAGATCCTTCCTGCCTTTTGATTTTCTGGAGAGATGGTGTGCATCTTGTGAGCCTAGGAATGTAGCTTGTATGGTCAGGAAAGATGATCACTTTACATATTTCCTTTGATTAATGTTGAAACAAATATTTTTTTCCTTGTCATGTGATAAATACAGGAACTGAAGGTTTTGCAATATTTCAGTGACAGTCTCTTAATCAGTATATTACTCCTTTAGTTACTTTCATTATTGCAGTATTTCTTTGTAATCTCTTATCCATATTTCATACAATCATTAAATGGTTTGGACTGGAGGGAACCTTTGAAGATCATCTAGTCCAACACCCCTGCCATAGGCAGGTACGTTTTTCACCAAATCTATTTGCTCAAAACCCCATCCTACCTGACCTTGAACGGTTCCAATGATGCACAGTACACAATTTCACTGGTCAACCTGCTCTAGTATCTCACCACCCTTACCATAAAAAAAAAATTCTTCCTTATATCCAATCTGCCCTCTTTCAGTTTAAAACCATATCCTCTTGTTATGGTACTACAGGCCTTGATAAAATGTCTGTCTATGTCTCTAAGTCCCCTTTATCTTTGCAATAAGGTCTCCCTAAAGACTTTTCAAGGGTGAACAACCCCAACTCCCTCAACCTTTTTTCATGGAAGTGTTATAGCCCTCTGACCATTTTTATGGCACTCCTCTGGACCTGCTCCAACAGGTCCATGTCATTCTTGTACCCCAGAGCCAGATTACAATACTCCAGGTAGGTTCTCATGAGAGCTGAGTAGAAGGGCAAAAGAACACAGTAGAGGAGAATTAATGTCCTGTTGTCTGATTTCATAGGCTTTTACAAGGATATTGAGGGTTTTTTACCTCAAATACCAACATCTCAGCTTATAGTGGTTTGTAGGTGCTATCGAAATACAAATAAATGAGTTATTAACATTTTTATGTTATGTTTAAGATCATTCATTGACCCACTACTGACACATGAAGTAGCACAACAACTTAAAGCTATGTTTATACAAGAAATCAGTGATCCCATTAACATAATCACTGCACTTACCTTTGCAGTATTTGTGCTATCACTGAGTCTCTTTAGTTATATAGATTGTGTCAGTAATAATAGGTAACTGCTTACAAAGATAAAAGGATACTGATAAAGAACGATGAACTTCTGAGGTTATGGGAAAGTGGGTAGCTGCTGAATTGGAAATTTGGATACCAAATGGAAAACCAAGTTGTATTTCTGCCTCTTATTTGGTAAAGTACTGTGGAAAAACAAAAGACAACTTTTTAGAAGGTCCAGATCTTCATTATGTGAGGACAGTGTTTAGGTTATCCCTATCAGTATTAGGCAGAGGACAGCTCTCTACTGTCTACTTCCCAAGCTGGTATTTTATGTGCCAAAGAGTTGACACAGAACTTATGTGGCAGAATGAAGTAGAATCATGATTCTCATCACAGTTTACAACACTGCATCAAGAGATTTTTTGGGGGGGAATTTTCTCTTTTTCCTGATAATTACTTAAACAAAAATCTGTTTTGATTCTATACTTCTTTCTATGTGGGCACATATTTTATTAGACTTAGTAGAACCAACCACAAAAATGTTTTAATGGGTGCTTTAAAAACATAATCATAGGGTTTTCATGGTGAAGTTAAGCCGTATGTTTTGTGTGTTTCTTCATGTTTTGATTTGAGTTTGGTGAAACAAGGAATAAGAATGAAAAGCATGAAATAATTAAAAGCAAACATCCATTTTCTGAATTCTGAAATAAAAATCATGCTAATACACCACAGGGCTCAGGCCCTTTCACTGACTGGAGAAAGTAGCCCTCGTAAATTGGTGGCCAGAGCCTTCTCTGTGTCCACAGGTCTGGTACCCTGAGCAGACACATGGCCTAGGGTGGGTTGGCTCTGAAGGAGATATGCTGAAAAAGACCTGGGTGTGCTGATGGGTGGAGAGATGAGCATGAGCCAGTGGCGCCTTAGCAGCAAAGGTGGCGAACAGGTCCTGTGCTACCAAGAATATAGTCAGTAGATCAAAGGAAGGAATAGTGTGTTCTGCTTTACCAATAGTTTGGAATTATTTTTTTTTTTGTTTTGTTTCTTCTGGGGGAGAGGGGGCGGGTAGGGGGAGATTTGTTTGGAGAAAGGAAAAAGCCTAAGCAACTTTCTGATATCTGGTACCTACAAGTAGGCAATCAAAGAGATGGAACTAGTCTTTCTACTGAGTGAAGGAGTGAGACAATGGGCACAGATCAAACCAAAAGATGTTCTGACTGCCTGTCTGGGAAAAGAACTCTAAACCTAACCAAACCCTACTTCACTAGTAGAATGACTAAGCATTTGCATAGGTTGCCCAGAGAAGCTGAGTTTGAGTATGTCAAGGCTGTATTGAAAAAAAGACCTACATTTCTTGCCTGAATTCAATGTTGACTCTGTTTTGAGCAGGGAGGTGAACTCGGTGACTTCCCAAGGTCCCTTCTGGTGTGAATGATTCAGTGATTCTACAGTTTTTATGGCTGTTCAATAAGGCCAATTTGACTCAGTAGCACGAAATGTCAGGAAGCTCTGGTGCTCTGAATGATTATCAAAATATAAGCTGAAGGAAATCAATGGAAGTTGTATGCGTATATCTTCAAGAATAGCTGAGACTAATAAAGCAGCATTTATCAATAAGCCCCAGGCAACATGACATTTTTTTAATATAAATGTTTTATCTATTCTGTCACCTTTGCCTGAGATGTTTCAATTCAACTAGAATTGAGAATTTGATTTTAATTTCCTCTTCTCACAAAGATTATATATGACTTCCTTCAAGTTTAAAACATTTTCTTATGTTCTGTTTAGATGTAAGGCAAGTCATTCTTGACACCGTAGAAACAAAATTAAATTTATGCTGTCAGTAATCTTTGAAGTGTCGGTTTTACCAATACCTCCATATATTTGCAGAATAAGTTTTTGATTAATTTTTGAATACTGAGTGAACCTATATCAATGCCAAACATTACTGTGATTTCATACCTATCTATACTCTATAACGTTAAGATAAATACTTACCATATGTTCATTGAAAGACTGAAAAACAGCCTTTTGTTCTTCTATGGACTGCATAAAACAGAGTGAAACACACAAATACGTAAATCCAAAGGACTGAGCTGAGACCCAACAGCCCAGACCATGCTATGAGTTCTCATCTCCCATCTAAAACAGGAGATAAACTAATACCGCTTGAAGTATTTCACTTCGGTTCATTGAGTCATATTACCTTATTAGGTCCCTGACCTTATCTCCTTTGCTCCCAACTCAGCTCCCTGGACAACCTCTGAATCTGGCTTATCACTTACTTGGTTTGAGGGTGCTGATGGACTCTGTTCATAGCACCAGGCAATGCCTGCAGTGTCCAGACACTAAGGGATAGTGCTCCTTGTTGAGGGCTCAGCCTGATCTGGGGTTGTCCAGATCTTGCGGTGCTGCTGACCCTTTCTGCTCCCCAATAACCAAACAATCAAGCGCCATTTAAGGGTATCTGTTGGGTGATATCTACAAAAGTCCATGTAATTATTTCTCAACAATTAGCAGAGTGCAGCTGATTCACAGATGTTATGCTTCTCCTGGTATAGTCTAGTAAAATTTGCATCTGAAATTTTTGAGACAAAGATCTCTCCCTCACTCATCTTTGTGTCTCTATCTCTCTCCATGAACTGCTAGTGCTCACAGAGGCTGGTTCCAATGTGAGTCACAGCATCTCCTGAATGTCTCCACCTGCTCCAGCGTGGAGCCTCTCCATGGGCTGCAGGTGGGGTCTCGGCCTTTTCCATGGGCTTTGGTGGGACACCTGCTTCACCATTGTTTTCTCCACAGGCTGCAGGGGCATTTTTCTCTCCGGCACCTGGGGCGCCTCCTCCCCAACTTCACCAGCCTGAGTGCCCACACAGTTTCTTACATCTTCGCATTCTCTTCTCTGGTGGCAAAAAGCAGCTGCTTGTGGGTTTTTTTCTCCTAAATGTGATTCACAGAGGCACTATGACTATCACCGATTGGCTTGGCCTTGGTCAGACATGACTCCAGACTTGAGCCAGCTGGTGTTTATTCTCTGGGGTCTGCAGAGAGCTTCTGGCTGCTTCTTGCAGGAGCCATCCCTGCACCCCCCCTTCTCCACCAGAACGCAGACACTCAAAAGTGTGACACTCAGCCACTCCTCATAAGGCTTGTGCTCTTGACCCTTCACCAGCTTTGTTGCTCTTCTTTGGACCTGCTCCAGGATATCAACATCTTTTTGTAGTGAGGTACCCAAAACTGAACACAGTTCTCAAGCTGTGGCATCACCAGCGCTGAGTACAGGGGTGCAATCTGGTTCTTCTGGCCATACCATTTCTGAAAGAAGCAAGGATGCTATTGGCATCCTTGGCTCTTATTCAACTGACTTTTGTCCTTTTCCACTGGGCAGCTTTCCAACCACTCTTCCCCATACCTGTAGCATTGCTTGTGGCTGTTGTGACCCAAGTGCAGGACCCACCACTTACATTTGGCATAAGCCCATCAAACCAACCTTTTCAATTGCATATTGCATCATTTTATTTCCTAAGCAAATGTAAGATATAATTAAAGCATGTAAATATAAGGAAATGTACAGAGAAATTAACTGATTTGCAAATACATGAAGGTGATCCTTTTGTGATGCCAGAAGGAAGTGGAGATCATGTGTCCTGTATCTTGATTGTAAGATACAACATCCTTGAAGTGCCTCTTTCTAGTAATTTTTTGTTATCTTCCTCTAAAGCAGTTTTTTCTCAGATTGGCAAAACATACTAGTGAATAACATGTTGTATTTCTTAGCTTTCTATCTTTGTAAATAAGTGTATAAAACCAATTTACAGGAATAATAAATTAGATTTCATCCATAAATCAAATAACATAAGTGATTTGAGAAGTTCAGAATTTTATCACTTCTTTTTAAAGTTACATAGTGTTGGGTACACTTCTTCTTTGTAGCTTGCAGCTGCTAGAGCAATCCACAGAGGGCCTGACAAGAGAACAATTTTCTATATTTTTCAGGCTGAAATCCTATTTCCCTTAAAATTTCTTTCATTAGCCATTCCGAATTCTACTTTCATCTCCATCATCAACTTGAATACCTCTCCATCTAGGTAATTACCTACACTGATGACTGCTCGTTTACAGTAATATCACTCTTTTTCCTGAATCACTGCCTAGAAAACCCTTGTGATGCAAAGGTTGCTAATACTGATACCTGTTCTCCATTTAACTTCACTATGCCATGAGTATATCAGATGAAATCTGAAGAACTTATCTTTTGCTTTAAGGTTTTTCACTTTTTGTATTTTATTTATTGTTAACTTCTCTCTGACACACACACTTTGTAATTTCCCATTTCCATATGTTTTCCCAAAAATGGAATAATGATCAATTTGAAGTGATTTCTTAGATCCATTGTATAAACACGAGAAACTGTTTGAATTTATCTTTTTACATATCAATTAGGAAAGAAAAACAGGAGTTTTCATTTTTATTTTATAGATAATGCCAAACCATTCTAAGAGAGAGGGCACGTCAGTCTGATTAGTCTTATGCTTTCTTTAAACTGATTTGTATTGTGATATACTGGTAGCCTTTGCTGTCAGCATCAGTTCTTATTCTCAGGAGATGTCCAAAGGGCACCCTTTGGATTTTCAGGTTTCGAGATGATGGAAATCTATTTTCAGCTCCTGAAGACAGAACTGTTTGTGCAAAAGCTCTTTTAACTCCTTTAATGAGAGATGTCAAAATGAAAGGGTATGTGTGGTGCTCACTTCTGATAAAGGTTTGACATCCCTGACACAGAAGTTTTAAAACATCTTTAGGAAACAGACAGGAGGAAAACCTACTGAGCCAAAGGCAGCATATCATAGCCCAATTAAAAATGAGCTAGAAACAAAAATCTGTTTGTTTGTACAGAAAATCTTAGACACTTCTTAATACATGGTTTTTTATTAAAGTACACACTTGATTTCAATGAGAATACTAGATTTGTATCATCCAAGCTATAACGTTCAGGAACATGAAAAATCATTTGATCAGATTTAATGATAGGAGCATACCTTGCCAAGCTTGTGAACATTAGTTTCCAGGAACACACACAAGAACTCAATCAATCTGAGTGGAGAAATGGAGAATCACAATTCAAATAATACTAAATATAAAAATGGTCAAAATATTAAATCAAGTCAAGGTTTCAATGTTGATATTTGAACTTTTTTTTATACTTGGAGATTCATTGTTTATGAGAGTAAGTTATCTATAACTAAGAACTCAGTTATAGCAGATTTTCTCTGTTGACTTGATTGTCCTGGAAACAGTTTATTGATAAATGTGAATATAGTGTAGAGGACTCATCACTTTGAAACACATTTAGAAAACTAGCTCTTGCCAGAGAGTTATAAAATTGAGAAAGAAAAAAACCCTACATTTGAAGAATTTTATAAACATTCAAGACTTTTTCTTTCCCTCATGTTTGCACATATTCTTTCTTCAGTAGAGCTTGGGTCAAGCTTCCTTGGAAAGCAAGAATCTTTTTCACCAGCTTTCATGAACTTTGCAACTTGGGTCCATAGTGATGCTAAAATCACTGAAGCATCTTTTGGATTAATGTTAATTGTATTGCCTATATAGGGGGGTTAAAATTAAAAACAGTGAAATAGATTTCTTAGAATCTTCAAGGCCAGCAGTCCATGAATATGTAATATTGCCAGAAACATGTGATTCCTTAGTGTTCCGTGAAAGTACACTCAGTATCCATATATATTGATGTAATCATCCAGATAAACTGTTTTCAGGGAACTGTTTGCAATCTGTACAAGTTGATGGTGTGTTAGCGAATGGCTTTGCCATGTTGTTTCTGCTTTTCTAGAGGTTAAATGAACATTTAAAAAGAAGTATATATTTCAGAGGATAAAGGAAATGGGAAAAATGCTTCACCTGCTGTAAAGAAGAAAGTGTTTTCATGCTCACAATTTATTTTGACCACTGCATGTTTGAACATTCAGTAACAATAAGTAAATTTCTTTAATAACACTAAATACAATTTAATTAATTCCTGATATTGAAATTTTTTTCTGTGCCCCAGAAAATCGGACAGTCTACTAAATTCCTCAATTGATTTTTTCATTAATTCTTTGCAAACTGTCTGTCTTTCTGCTATGTAGATGTTCCAGTTGACTTCAGTAGATTAGACTGCAAAAGTGTTTTAACTGCAAGACAGACTATCCGTTATCATGATCTACTGAAAAAATCTTGCTTACCCATTTTGTCCTTTAGATAGCAAAGGTGGTGTTGATGAAGCTATCAAAGTACATACATTAAGTCAATTAATGTTTAGTTCAAAAAATGGGGAAGAAGAACAAATGTCTCCATTATTTAGTCTAAGCGTTTTTAAAGTGAGAATTTTAAATTATTTGTTTTGAAAGAAGTATTTTTACCAATTTTTGTCAAAATGCAATTTATTTTTAAGGGAGATTATGAACAACAAAATGTCTTTTTAAATCCCATATATTTCCCATGAACCAGCAGACAATTGATAGCAGAATGCGAACTGCTATAAGAAGAGTCATGCATATATATTATGTATAATTTGTCCTCATATAAATCCATAATTTTTTTTCAAAGCATAAATCACTGAACACAATATCCACAAATGTTTCTGCTTGGAGATTGGTCTATTGCATTACATTTCCACCCAGTCAACACGCCTTTCATCTTCCCTTCATGAAGGTCTCTCAAATGAGTAGAAAATGTTGTCGATAGTATAACACCTGCATTATACACTGAACAAATAATAAAACATTTCTGTGGTTCCCAGCTGCCACCGTAAGAGCAAAACTACTGAGGAAAATGTTTTTTGGTAACCTGTATGTCTCAAAAAATTAAAATATATGAAATACACTAGAGAATGAGAACAGTACAACTGAATAACTGTTATCCTTCATAATCAAGGCTTAAAAATGCAGGTGATCTTCCAAAAAATTATTTTGTACTAGAACACAGGAAAGCTGCATAACAATTCTTTTATGGCACTGAGGGGAACTTCAAGCTTTGAGTGCAAAGCTCATTTTTCTGTGTATAGGTCCATATGTCATTACCTTATATTCAACATGTGCTCTATTAATTCAGCCATCCGTTCTTATGAACAGACGTGCACAGCAGCTCTATTTTTTGGTGATGATTCATCAGTGCCATCTCAAGCAGCTTCTCAGTGTTATTTTGTTTCCTGTCAACAGTTTTGTCATGTTTGCTCTCAGGTGAACTGTGATTCATGGATGTCAACACTTCTTTTTCTTCTTTTTCACTTTAGTACTCTGTTACCTGCATCCTTGAAAACCATGGCTGTGGCACAGTTTGATCAGACAGAACGGTTTACTGATGTAGGATGAGGGTATACTGGGAAACACAGATCAAGAGTTTCACCTGTTTTCAGAAAAAATAAGTAACATACAACAAATTAGAGCAAACTGGACTCGGGTTAAGGAATTTTCCTTCCTGAAAATCAAGGTGTGTGAGCATATCAGTAGTAAAAAGGCTAAGCTGCACTTATTTGCTAGTGGAATTGCTTTAAACCGAAACTTACATTGGGAAAAAAAATAGATTTTATTCAACAAAATAAAAACATTTACTTGGCCAGAGTTTAAAAACAGACTGTGCACAGTAATTATTGTATTATGTGTCTTCAGATGCTGGTAACAAGATTTTCTTTCTTCAAATTGGAAACTGAAAGCCTTTTATGATGATATATTTGAACTGAGAAATGGAATTTTATGTGAATAAACAGAATGTGTGAGCCTTAATCAGTATGTCCTGTGCTTTAAGCAGTATAAATTTAAATGTAAAAGGGTAACTATTATGTGTGTAAAATAGGAAAAGGAGAAATTGTGTCACTAGGTTATTGAATTCTTAGATATTCTGTTCGTGGTTCTGGTAGCAAAGGTGTGATTAACATAGAACAAGACGTCATATTTGACTTAAGTATTTCTGTCTACAGATTAAGCAGAATCATCTACATCGTGGATGATCTCAGACAATATTTAACAAATTAGCTGCCAATGAAAGGCTTGCTTACATATAATATAGCATCAATAATTCTTGATTATAGTGTCCAACTAACTCAGTGATGGCATTCCAAAACATCTAAATCAAATGTGCAACTTTCTATCTGGAAATCAAGGAAGTTCAGTAACAACATAGATATAGAATTGGAGCTTTTGTGCATATATAATGAATTTGTGACATTTTTACAATCACTACTAAGAAATAGATTGATTCAAGCAGAGCAGAAAGAATCCCGGGATAAAAAATTAAATCTCATTCCTATTTGAGGCTATTATGACTGTTCCTGTCTACTTTTGGCTGGAGATTGAAGGCCCTGAATTGACCTGTTGGAGTCACTAGAGAGATACAAAGCAAATGCAGCCTTAAATGTGTATCCAGTTTTGACAAAACTAGACCTTTGTGTTGTGGGTTTTTTCCTATGAACTAAAAAGGGGGAAATTATGCACTGTAAAAAGAGCAGACACAACTGTATGCCTTTCATTGAAGAAACTAAGTGGACTGCTTCTTTATTTTCTTCTAAGTTGTGGAGACAGGAAGAAAGTGGTAGCATGAATTATTGACTGAAGAGGAATGTTCTGTTATTTGTCTGTTGTTTTCTTCTCTGGGACAGAATTCAGGGGAGATAATAGAAAAAGATTTTATGTGCTTGCCTTTCACCAGTGTAGAGACACTGTCTACACATCATGAGCGTAGGCTTGTGCCTCACAGCTATGTGGATACTCTCTATAAATCAATATATCCAAACTAGGAGACTTGAGGAATTTCCTGAGTAAATCTGTATTACTAAGCAAAACAAGACTTAGGTAACAAGACTTGACACTACAAATGCAAGCTAAATCCATGTGGCCAGACAAACCATTCTGATGCACAGAAAAGTGGTGTTTTACAGCAAAAGGAAACAAATGAGGAAGCTGGTTTGGGGGCGGTCAGATAAACATGCCCAGTTTTAGGACAGGACTGAGTGTGTTGGGAAGATCATGCACCCAAAACTGCCTGAAAATACTTTGGCCTCAGATTGGTCATGATAACTAGATTATACATTAACTAGGGAATTACAAGGAGACTTTTGAAACAGAAAAGAGTACCTTGAAAAGCAATATAAAAGAAATATAACTATTTTTAATGAAGGAGAGACACTGAGAGGGAAACAAGGAGGCAGAGACAGATGGAATGTGATACCACCCTGCTGTGTGGACCAGAGTGCCCTGGAGAGCTGCTCCCAATAGTCACAAATCCTCACCAGTGTGTGCTGGTACCACTGGGGCTGCCTCTCCACAGTCACCCCTGGAGTCAGAGGACCAGCATCTCCTGCAGGAGGGGTGCAACAGGGCAACTGCATGCCCAGGGAGTTTAATAATGGTCTTTGAAATGATTGTGAATGTGAAGATTGAACTTATTCCATTTATACTGGTGGTGCGATATTAATACTCATGGTAATATTATATGGACATAAATACACAAATGCTACATGAAAACAAAAACATTTTTCTTTCCTACTGATTCTATTTGAAGATAATCACCATAAATAATAATTATTGGGAAAATTTGACTGCATATTTAAGAATTAAAGTACTTTATATTATACCATTTTGTAACTTGTTTTAAACAGCATCTTAATTTTCTATGGCTATTTATGGTTGAGGTTTGGAACAAAAACAATTTTTTAAAATCAGGAAGATAATATAGGGTAATACGGTATTAATCAATCATCAATCACAGATGTTGGTTTAAATGCTGAAGATTCCCGTTGATGGTACAGCCAGAACAAACTTCAACAAGGCTTTCGATACTGTCTCCCATGACATCCTGATAGCAAAGTTGAGAAAGTGTGGGATAGATGAGTAGACAGTGGGGTGGTTTGGGAACTGGCTGTTAAGCTGAGATCACAGGGTGCTGATCAGTGTAGTAGAGTCCGGCTGGAGACCCATGACTAGCAGTGTTCCACAGGGGTTGGTGCTGGGTCTGGTTTAACATCTTCATCAATGACCTTGATGAGGGAATAATGTCCACCCTCATCAAGCACACAGATGATACAAAGCTGGGAGGAGTGGCTGACATGCAGGAATGCTGTGCTGCCATTCAATGAGACCTGGACAGGCTGGAGAGCTGGGCAGCAAGAAACCAGATGAGGTTTAATAAAAGCAAGTGTAGAGTCTTGCACGTGGGAGGGAAAAACCGCTTGACTCAGTACAGGCTGGGGGATGACCTGCTGGAGAGGAGCTCTGTGGAGAAAGACCTGGGGGTCCTTGTAGATGACAAGTTGGCCATGAGCCAGCAGTGTGCCCTGGTGGCTAAGAGAGCCAATGGGATCCTGGGATGCATCCGGAGGAGTATAGCCAGCAGGTCAAAGGAGGTGATCCTCCCCCTCTACTCTGCCCTGATCAGGCCCCACCTGGAGTATTGTGTCCAGTTCTGGGCTCCTCAGTACAAAAAAAAGACAGAGATCTCTTGGAAAGAGCCCAGCGGAGGGCCACAAAGATGATTAAGGGCCTGGAGCATCTACCCTATGATGAAAGGCTGAAAGAACTGGGGCTGTTCAGCCTTGAGAAAAGAAAACTGAGAAGGGATCATATTAATGCATATAAGTATCTTAAGAGTGTGACACAGGGGGAAATGGCCAGCCCCTTTTCGGTGGTCTGTGGAGACAGGACAGGGGGCAATAGCTTCAAGTTGGAGCATAGGAAGTTCTGCACCAATATGTGGAAGAACTTTTTTACAGTGAGAGTGCTAGAGCACTGGAACAGGCTGCCCAGGGGAGCTGTGATGTCTTCTTTTCTGGAGATATTCAAGACCCATCTGACGCCTCCCTGTATGACTTGTCCTAGGGAACCTGCTTTGGCGGAAGGGTTGGACTCGATGATCTCTTGCAGTCCCTTCCAACCCCTACAATTCTGTGAATCTGTTTGCAAAGGAGATCTGAGAGCAGGGTTACAACAAGGTTGCACTCTGACCCTAGAAGAATTAAAAACCTTGTTAAATTATATTCTGAGTAGTGTTCCAGGTGAAAAGAGAGGCTGTGATGCAAATTGACTTTTCATTATATGGACATTATTCAGTGTGGTAGTACTCTGAATAATGAAAGACTTGTTCTCAGTTAAGTTGTTAGATTTTAGACAGGTTATCAGGCTAAAACCTAGGGTTTTTTCTGCAATTATTCTGTGCAGATAACCACTCATAACATCCTCTCACTGCCCCTAATTAAACTATTAGTAGGTGTGGTAGATTTTTTTGTTCATATAAAAAATATACATTCCTTAATGGAAGAGAAGAATGATGCCACAGGAACACAGCGAACAGTGGTCTTTTCCATTACCTTCAGTTGTATCATTCTTTTAGTGATTGCCTGCTTCCTAAGATCTCATTAGATCTTACCTCCAAATTGTCAACTTGAAATTCAGTGAAAAAAGTCTTTTCTCTCTCTAGTCATTGTTTTTCTTAATGATTGAATATAGAGAAAAGCTTTCTAGTATATTCTCAGGGGAAATTTTTGTTTCCTTAATTGTGGAGTTTAAGATGTATAGATGTGGAGCTAATAAAAGAAATGTTGCCAGATTTTTGTTGATCAGTACAGAGAAGGATGTAATACTTGAAACCATAACAAGGAATGAAAGAGGGAACCTTATCAGAGGCGCTTAAGTCTGAGGAAAAAGTTTAATTTAAGGTATCTAAACTTTCCTTTGCTGACTAGGGTGACAATTCTCTTGTTGCCTACCATTATGTAATATAAGAGAAGAATGCATGTTCTTAGCCCTTAAGATAACAGAAGAGAATTTCCATGTGAGGATATTGCTGTAAAATACTTTTAAAAACTAAACCAAAATGTTTTCTACTTTGTGAGACATAGGAAAACTTAAAATAGGGGGTACCTGGTGAAAAGTTATGCTCAGTCAATACTTTTGCTTGCTTTTTGGTTTTTTGGTGGGTTTCTTTGGTGATGTCCCTATGCTGTGCCTGACAGTGGTGTAAAGTTAATTTGATAGTTGGTAAATACATTAGCAACAACAGCAATAAAAATGCCCCAAAATGACTAGGTCGTGTTTGTTTGAATCACAAGTTCATAGCAGTAGAGTTAAATCAGCGATTGATTTTGCTGAAGAAATCAATAAACCAGCTCGAGACAGCAAGGCCTTCCTCAAAACAAAACAGAAGCAAAATATTGAGATGAATCTCATTAACTCGAAATTCCTTTCTCTTAGGGTTCCTTTCTCTTCCAGCAGATCAGTCTCAAAAGCTGAGTGGAAGGAGGTAGACATAGTCAATCAAAGAAGGATTTCACAGAGGAATAAGTTATCCATCTGTCATCAGAAATTTTGTCTATGAAGTTTATCAGTCAATGTGACAAAAGCTGCTTGCTTGGTTCTTCTGAAACTATACTCCACAAATTGGCAATAATATTGGTCAGCTGGAAAACAGTCATAAAATCCCCAGACACCAGAACTACTCAATAATTGATGAGCATCCTCTTTCAGTTTTAATCTTTTCTTTTTCCTTCTAAGCTTGTGTTGGATGCAAGAGTGATAAACTGAATTAAATATACAGGCTTTTAATTTCAATTATAGAAGGTACAGTCAAAACTGTTGATCCAAAACAATGCATTTTCATATTAATTCATACGAGTTTTATTTTTTCCCAGAAAAATAGCAATTACTTACATAAAATGAATAGCTTAGCAAATGACAACTGTGAGAAATTAGACTGTACTTTTTAGAAATGTGTAATTAAGATTTGAAAAAAACATCAACTAAATGGTTCAGTTCTGTTTCCCATCAGGAACACATGTTTGTTGCTCAGCTTGTTAGGTAGGATCTATTACCGTAATACTATGAGGCCTATCTAGTGAAGTAGATTTCTGCTCTAGAACTGATACAAGGCTCCAACAGAAAACAATTAATAGCACAGAAGACAATCAAGAACAGCCAAGTGATTTGAATTGTGGTTTGTTTGGGTTTCTCTTTCTTCAACAAAGGATAAGAACATGAAGAAAAGCTTTGGGATGAGATCTTTTACTTCATCTGAAGAGACATGTTTCTTTTGCTAACTAAAGAAATTTTCAAACTCTGCTAATACATTTGCTTTTTTCTTCCAGAGTCGCTGGTAGGTCAACACTTTCCCTTGCTGCAGTCTACTACATCTTCCAGAAACTGAAACTTATTTCATAATTCTATTATTATACTAATCCAAATAGGGCCTAAACCATAAAATGTATAGTAATTAATTTTCATTAGGTTTCATGTAAATTCAGAAGTGGAAACCTGATTATACACAAAACTTGAAGTCACCAGTGACTACCAGTATATTTGTTTTGTGTCAGCTGTGTTCTGGATGATTTTATAATGAGACAAATGCATGCATTGGTAAAGATAGTAATTCATAATTGGTGGCAGTATAAGGACAAGTCAAGATACAGTATCATCATGCTACAGAGAGCTTTTAGAAAAATTGTCCAAATTAAAATTCTGGTGGTAAAATACATTACTGGCAGAGAGGTCTAGTAAAAGGAAAAAATCTTTAGTTTTCTCAGAAGAAACTGTTTATGTTACTATCTGATAAAAGAGGCCCTTAAAGAGAACGTTGTGGTATTTCTGCACATGGTAGTTAACAACTTGGAAGGATGAGCATTTAATACCTGATGAGAATTAATTATTTAAGAACAATTCAGCTGGAGCAGAAGATAACAATTAATTGTTCCCTTATTTTGGAAGGAAAGGAGAACACCCACACACTACCCATCTCTCGCTGCATAGCAGAATTATTTTTCTCAATCCTTTCTATATAGTTGGCCTAAAGCATCTGGCAAATTAAATAAAATATGAGGGAGACTGTAGTGGGGTTGTAAGAACCCTCAGACAATTTCATTAAAATACTCTGGAATTGTTTTTAAAATTATGATAATTACAGAAATTGTTGTGCCAGTTTTGCAAAGGAGGTTCACTTTGGAAATATATCTTTTCTGTTTTATATGTGGGGAGCACAGAACTTGTGTTATTGTGAAATGAGAGCAATTTTTTGTTTAACCAACTCTTCAATAACAGGTTTGTTCAAATCTGCCTGTGGCAATCTGGATTTCAAATTCTCTCTGCCTTTAACAGAACACATAAAATAGCACCAGTGTTAAGAGCTGCCTATGCATTTTTTTTCCTTTGGCGTATTATGCAGAATAATGTGAAATGAAACATCATAAAAGGATGAAAAATGACAGAGTAGGACTGTATAATGTGTCTGTCTTTGCTTTAGAAATTGTTACAAAAAATCATCATATTTACAGTAAGTTGTCTAAGTGATAGAACTCAACACTGCAGTTGAATCTGAAATATTGAAATATTAAAATATCACTATTTATTTTTGAACCTATTCAAGTGATTTTGACAGAGGATTATGCATTTAGTGCTGTAATTTACAGTTACTTTTGTTTGAACTGCCTCATGTTATTGGTTTATTTTCAGGTTTTAGTGAATCAAGTAATGAATAAGCAGTGTTTGCATTTTTTTTTTGCTTCTAATGCTGTTGTCATGCATAAGAATAACTCATTAGTTCTAGCTCCCAATCCTATCCAATTACTTAATTAGGGGAACATAATTTTATTAGTAACACTACATGACGTGTTTTAGCAAAGACATTGACTGTCACCTGAAAACAGCACTCATTCCCATATCCTTTTCCATCTCTACTTACAAAATATACCTAAGTTTTTTTCCAAATTGGTGTTCTTGATTGATCTGTGGCACAGTTTTTTCAAAACATGGATCAGAAGCCCTGCTGCATGCCTTGAAAGGACAGCAGGTAGAAAGATGTTTGTGGCATACAAGGACTTCAAAATGTTACTCACCATTCAGCTTTAAAGCATGTTTAAATCCACCTCCAATCTACAGTCTTTGCTGCTGCTTACAGAAAAGATTATTTTTTTTTCCTAACCTTTGAAGAAAACTGTAACTTTACTGTTACATGAGTTAGGTATTAGATTTAAATTATAATTTGCTTGCTGCTATTTGCATGACATTTCCTCCCCCTCCCCCACCTTACCTATAAAGTTTTAGCACCTGCAGAAAAAGAAAATATTGCAAAGACTTCCTGAGACAACTTTATACAAAATTCCACACTCTGGAAAAGTATAAGCTAAAGTCTCAAATGAATTGTAAAAGTAGGATCTTAGAACAAAGTGATTTATGTCTACAAAAATTAGTCTTAGCAATAGATAATCACTGCTTCCTCACTGAGGTTTTGCTATTTGACTATTAGCTTTCTGCATCCCATGTATTATGCTAGGTAGTGTGAATATCTCAGTGTTTCTGCATTTTCAGCATATACAATGATACTTTACCAATATAGATACACAGCTGGCAAAGTAGAAAATGTTGATATTTTTATTTGGTCTGTATTATATATTATATTATTAAGTACATTGTGATAAAAAGGGAAGAGTTCAAGACAGAACAAACCAAAAGATAATCAGTGAGGACCAGTGTTTTTTTAAATACATATTTAAAATACCTTAGTGACACTGGCCTGATTTTTTCATAGACTTGTGAAGCCAGGTGGTTAACCTGCCATTCTAAGGAAATAGATGGATCTCATAACTGACTATATGATATAATCACTTGAGCTGTGCTGATAGCTAGTTTTTTTATGCTGAATTATTTCAGTAGTTGGACAATTTATTTTATTAAATATTCCCAAATTTTCTGTAAGTTTTTGGATCTTCAATCAGGTTCAGCTGTTGTAGAGCTATTCAAATAATGTTTGATTAATAAAATGAAATGTTTCTGTCAAATGTTTAGGCACGTGAATTGTCTCCATCAAAAACAATATCCTGAGCTGAATTAAGTGGATGAATATCTTACCTTGTCTCTGACTCTTCAACATAGCATCATTATGTAATCCCTCTGCTTTACGGTAACATCCACAAGAAATTCTTAAGTTTCCCCAGAAGCATGAAACTAATCATATAAATTCCCTAGATATTCTCTTAGTTTAAAGCTGACTGTGGTATACTTTAAAAATGGAATTCTGTCTTTAACATTATAGCTTTAAAAATATACCTGAATTATGATGACCTACATTGCAGTTTGAAAAAAATCTTGAAATCTTGAAAAGTCTTAAAAATGTAGCGTTCAACTTTTTCCATATTTTGACATCTAGCCAATTCTTAATTCTTCCTGGTGGGTTACAGCCTGTGTAAAGTAAGACAGACCTGGACAATGAGAGCAATGATGTTTACTAGGAGGAGCTGTTGACTCCCTTAAGGGTGGGGAAGCCTTGCAGAGACCTGGACAGATTAGAGAGCTGGGCAAACACCATCCACATGAAATTTAACAAGGGCAAGTTCTGGATTCTGCACCTGGGAAGGGGCAACCCTGACTATGCATACAGACTAAGGGATCAGATGCTGTAGGCCAGCCATGCTGAGAGGGATTTGGGGGTCTTGGTCGACAGCAAGTTAAACATGAGCCAGCAGTGTGCTCAGGCAGCCAGGATGGCCAACTGTATCTTGGGGTGCATCAGTCGGTCCAGTGAGGTGACTGTCCCATTTTGCACTGTACTGGTGTAGCCTCACCTCAAGTACTGTGGACAGTTTTGGGAACCACAGTAGAAGAGAGACATACAAATATTGGAGAGTGTCCAGAGGAGGGTAACAAGGATGGTGAAGGGTCTGGAGGGGAGGTCTTATTAGAAGAGGCTGAAGTCCCTTGGTTTGTACAGACTGGAGGAGAGCAGGCTGAGGGGAGACCTCTTTACAGTCTTCCTGATGAGGGTGAGCGAGGGGACAGGTGCCGATCTCCTCTCTTTGGTGACCAGTGATAGAACCTGAGGGAACAGTATGAAGCTGAGACAGGGGAGGTTTAGATGAATATTAGGAATAAGTTCTTCATTGAGAGGGTGGTTGAGCGCTGAAACAGGCTCCCCAGGGAAGTGGTCACTGCACCGAGCTTGACTAAGTTCAAGAAGTGTCTGGATGATGCACTCAGTCATGTCCTCGGACTTGACTGGTCTTATGTGGACCCAGGAGTTGGACTCGATGATCCTTATGGGTCCTTCCAGTTCAGGATATTCTGTGATTCTGTGATTATATGAACTGTCAAAGAGAGGATGTGACGAGACATTAAGGTCCCGTTAAAGCATTTCTCTGGCAAATGGTCACAAGAACATGAGTCAGAACTACATCAGCCTGCTGCCAGGATAATCAGAAAAATTAAATGGGAAATAATACAAATGTAACTGTCATCCACTGTAATTCTTATAATGAACTTGTAATTTGTCTCATCTTCATTGAACAGTGTAACACATTTAGGGAAATTAAAAATAAAAAAGAACAATTCACAGCTATATTTTGTAGTGTTCATTTGGATTGGCATGAAATTTGGAAACCCTCTGCTTACACATGCTGTCACTATGATACTGTATTTATCAATGTTGTTAGCAGTGATTAATACCAGTATATGGCATGTAAATAAGTCAGTGTGCAAGTAAAGAAAAAAAATTTGCTAGTGTTGTGGTAGCCTTAATCATTGGAAAGAGTAATAATACAGAAATTATGGGGAAGTTAGAATATTTGAAGAAAAAAATATTAGTTCAGTCTGAAAATACTTGCTGTAAAATTTAATTGCAAATATTAAGACAAAACATAATTCTATCTAATGTCCAAGGCATAGCTCTGTGCTTCAGTCTTTGTAAAGAAATTGTGTTGCTTCAGCACTCTGAATTAATTTCTTCATGGTTTTACTATCTGGACAGTTGCCTGAACATCAAATCTGAATTAACCCCCCTCTCAGAAATAGCATAATTGAGGCAGAAAGAAACTCAGATAATTTCTACTCCCTCTTCCTTTGCAAAAGTTCGGTCAGCTCTATTTGTGTCATTTCTGACCAAACAAACACCTTTACAACTTGCTCTTAGGAGCTAGGACCGAGGGAGTTTTCACAGCCTCCCAACAAATCGCTGCAGTATGGCATAGTTCTCACTGTCATGCACTGTAACAGACTTTCTTTTCCATTGTTGAAGCTCACTTGTCTGATCTGCGATGAGTTTTAAGGAGGGAATAAACTTATTAAAAGCTATGTTTTACATATATGAACATTACTACCATCTTTTCCTTTCCTTAGCCTAAACATCCTTAAACCTTTCATCTTCCTTTTGATGTCTGATTTTCCAGACCTTTGAAAAGACTCTTGGTCTACTTGGGATACTTTTTTTGTTTTTAACTGGCATTACCCCAAAATGAAAATGCTAAGGATTTATCACCTCTGCACACAATAAAATGGTTTTGTACTCAACATTCCTACTTATAGACCCAAGGAAGGATGTTGTTTTCAGACTAATGCCATGGCCGATTACTCTAGAGATTCCCTGAATATAGTCAGCTGTTTTGAAGTATGCTTTCTTCTCTGGCTACTATCAATAGTACTAATGAAGACAAGAGGAAACTTGTTCAGATTTGGATTTCTCTTTGGCTTGCTGAAAAGAAAGAGGGTAAAAGAAAGCTCCTGGAGACAGTATATTAAGTTTCTCTTCATGGTGGACAGGAAGGGAAATCTTGTACTCACTGGACCAATAGTTTACAAGAACCATTTTAACTGCAAAAGTCCTGGAGCTCATTAAGCTAAAACAGCTGCTATTCTGTAAAATAAGAACACCTCCGCCATCTGCACTCATGGGGTGAAGATTACAGAGTGACTCAGATGTCTCTCCATGCCAAACTCATCTTTTCCAGTTCCTTTCTCACAAACTAACTGATTCATATTCAGGAACATAGCATAGAAGATTTCAGTCTTTAAGTCAATGCATAGGGGCAGGGAAAACACCCAGTGATGTAAGTGGCAGCAAAACTAAGCTTTTCAAAGCAGTGGAAGAGCACTGTTGAGAAGAGGCAGTAGCCAGCTCCTCAGGGATTGCAGCTGACTGTCACCTGACTGACTGAAATTCTTCCGCAATGCTGTCTGCTGTTAGACTGCTGTGGAGCTGGCTGTGCTCTGCTCTCATCCATCTAGCAAATACTGCATCTGTCAGTCTGAATCCAAGTGAAGGAGGTTCCTGTAACCTGCATTCCAACAGCACTGTGAAGGCTCAGTGCACTGAAGTCATGGCAGTTGTCAGCCCACCAGCCTTGTCAGGGATGCCTGCTGCACTGAGTACCAGCTGTCTACCCTGCAACTCGGAGGTTCACGGTCATTGTGCAGTCTTTGCCTTACCTGGAAATAGTTTATTTTGCATATCTAAAGGTGCAATATAAATACATGTGTAGAAGGAAGATGCACATGGATCATTAGGAGTGTTTTACATTTTTATTTATAAATGTCGCACAAGCTGGCACAGGTGAGGAGTCCACCCTAGGAAATAAACTGGAAGTTGGAAAAGGGGGTTGGAAATGAGTCATCAGCACTACAGTCTGTTTGTCTTCTGTCTGTTTTTATTTTATTCCTTTTCCTTTTTCAATTATTGCATGCCCTCACTTGTGCAGCTATATATAAAAGAAGAAGACATGTTTTGTCATTTTATATACAGAGTTCACTTCAAGATGTTCTCTGCCCATGGCAGGGGGCCTGGAACTAGATGATCTTTGAGGTCCCTTCCAACCCAAAGCCTTCTCTGATTCTATGTTAAGCCATCAATAACACTTACCTCAGTCCTTCCTGAAAATTAACTCTTCATATTTGTCACAGGAAATGTGCAAGATTTCCTGTTTTCAAAGCTGAGCTCAAAGATATTATTGTAAATAGCATTCTATTTAAACAACTGACATTTAATGGAAACTAGGATTGAAATTTTAGCTTTATGAAAATCACATTTCATTTTTGAGCATCTACAAATAAATATTGTGATAATTATGTCAAACCATTTTGGATTATAAATCTATACATTCAACTAGTGTTAACAAAAGTTTCAAACCTGGATATTTCAATGCCAAATCTGGAAATTTCATTAAAATCTAGTACTTTGAATTGCAGTTTTAGTGTTTAAAATATTTTTGCATTAATAAAGTTATTTTTTTTGAAAAAGCAGTAATACAAAATAAATTAATCAGAAAGATAACAGAATTGGGACTTACATAAATCAATAGAGAAAATAGCCTAGAACATACATCCAAACTTCAGACATCAGGAGATCTCCTTCTGCCAGAAGGAGGAAGATAGAAGCTGTTTCATTGGAATGCCCTAACAACTCTATTTGGGGTTTAAAAGGTGGCATAAATGTAACACATTTGAGCAAACACATTTAAGGATTCATATGACCACAGAAAAGAAATAAGCAAAGCATGATTTTCTGTGATCATGCTTATGACATTATATTAGAAATCATGAGATCTTTACACTTCCTAGATACAGGGACTGATATATTCTTTAGAAGATTGCCAGCAGGTATCACAGAGTCATAGAATCACAGAATATCCCGGATTGGAAGGGACCCATAAGAATCATCAAGTCCAATTCCTGGCTCCACACAGGGCCAGCCAAGTCAGAATATGTGATTGAGTGCATCCTCCAGACACTAATAGATACAAATATTTGAAATTGGGACGAAACTAAGGTCTTGACTTTCACAGATGAAAATAGTTCAGAAACTACTTCCTGTCTCTCCTACTCACCCACCAATTTAACTGTCTTGCTGGAATTTAAGATGTTTCTTATTTCCCCTCTGCCATGAGAGATTTTTCTCTTACTCTCTGAAAGCCTTTTATATTCTTGAAGCCGACCATCTTCAGGACTGGAAGTCATCTCTCTGTGTACATGTAATACAAATTATTTCTTATTTCTTTCCTTCTTTCTCTCTGTCTTTTTTTTTTCTCTTTTCTTTGTTTTTTTGGGTTTTGTTTGGTTTTATTTTTTTTAAGATGGATTCCTATTCATATACACCTGTGTGATGTGTGTTTTATTTCTCAACAGCATGTTACTGTTGACTCGTGACCCAAATTATTTTCTGAAGAACTGCTACCAAGCCGGTTATTTCCTATCCTATATTTATGCCGTTGACACTTCCTGAGGACATCTGAGAGCTGTGATCCCTGCTCTACGGACCACCTGTCAGTAAATTATGTGTTGTAATGTTGAGAATACGAATGCCAAAGTCCTTTTTGGAGCTCTACATGGATTGTAGCCTTTTTTTTTTTTTTTTTTTACCTATCCATATCCACAATGCACTGAATTTTTGTGACAATATCATTCTGGATGTGATATTTTACTGTTTAACATTATTTACAGAAGTATGAGAAAGTAAGGAAAAATGAGATGAATGTCTTTCCTGGCAATATATAGCAGGTCCAGAAAATTAGTCACATTTCAAGTTCGTATAGTTCTAATAGTCTGGTTTCTATCCTACAGCAAGACCTAATGATTTTACAGGTGCAGATTGCGAGGCCCAGCACCACCAATGTCCAGTCCTTAATAGGAGCTTCTGCACTCTGATGAATTGCACAGCATGACTCAATGGTTAAGTAGCTCTGGAACCTGCTAAAGTGGGGTTTTGTAAACTCCTGAATTTTTCTGCATTTTATTTACCATGAAAGCGTCTTCATTCTCTGGTGGAATACAAAATAGTCCAGAAATCGGGACAAGGTATCTGCTCAGTCATTCTCTGTAGATGCAGTGAGACAGGGCAGCATTTCCTGGCTGATCATCAGAGATCCAAAGCTGGATCATAACCATGTCCTGCCTCCATGATAGTATCCAATTCTTCTGCAAGGGAAACCCAGGAGCAGGAAGAGGTTTGTGGGACCTCAGCGTATTTCAGGGGGTATGCTGCTCTGCATGTACCTTTGCCATAGTCTGAACATATTCATCAAACAATCCAGTTTTTAATTTCTATCATTGCTTCAACATATGCCAAAGATTAGCTCTTTCTACACTCTTCTACTCACTCAACCCCCAGAAATCCTTTCCCACTTCATGGTTTAATTTCTTCAAGCCTCAACCTTGTGCCCAGAACTACTTGTGACAAAATTGGCAGCACAGCAGGTAGTGATGGAATATAAGACTAACACTGGCAAAAGAAAACCATAATTACAATTTCACACACACACACAAATACAATGTATCACTCTATCAAGATAGATACAATATAGATTGTAACATGGTGCCCTAAGTGTGTGAGAACAAGATAATAACAGCATCTTTCAGAATACAGACATGATACCAGGGGCTCTGGGGATGTGGTTGCAATCACTGATCACTGGAGGAATGAAACCTTGGAAGATGGATAAAGTTGGTTTATGGAGTAACTAAGAGAACAAAACCCATACATGCAGCATATGTAAATCATCTCACATATGCTGACAAAAGAAAGGTAATAACAAGGAAGCCACAATCTCTACAAGAAAAGGGAGGAAGGAATGAAAACAGAAAGAGAGGAAATGCTCTAGTATTGCTCTGTTTTAAGGATGCTATGCCGGATCAATGCCACTACTTATCTGCAGCAATTCTTCTGTTCCCTCTGGTAGATGAAAACCATTGCTTCTTCATTTGCATTCGCTGTATTTTGCTACAGCAGTTGTATGTACTGTGATCCTTCACAATATAACTCGGTGAAGTAAATAAGAATTTTAAAAAGATGTGTGTGTGTTTTCTGCTCCAGTTTTCCCACATGAAAAGGTGATTGATGCCATAGAACTGAATTATAATATATTTTGATGCTTTCCTATAGATTGCTAGATAGATAAATAGATAGATTTGTAGATAGATCAATACATAGATTGGCATTGCCCTATATTTTTATTTTTATTTACTGAAATGGAATTCTACTCTCCATAGCTGACGAATTTCATTGATTTAATAGCGCTTGAGAGGTTTATTAAATGCTGTGGACAAGGAGAGAAAATGTAAAACTCAGATACTGTAAAGATACAAACAACATATATCAATAAGAAAATATGATAAATATTATTTATTCGATATAAAAAACCTCCTCAGTACATATTTTCTTTTAAAGCTGTAGAATAACAAAATTTGTTGGAAAATACAAATCACTAACGCACTGAAAGTTCATAATACTAAAGACAATTTCAAGGATTAATAAATTCTTAGGAATAAGAAATTGCTTTTGCTGCATGGATATTAATTTGATATATATCATTATCATGTCCAAAAAATTCAATAAAGATGATAATAAAACCTGAAACCTGAAACCACTAACTTGATGGAACACATTCATTATGAAATGCAGCTCTTACTGCATATGAAATACTTGTGCAAGATTTTGCTACTGTCAAGAACTTTCATGTATGCTCTCAGTGAGAAATTTAGCATGTAATACTTCCCCTATCTGCCTTTTCAGAAACATGCTGAAATAGAATCATAGAATTACTTAGGTCAGAAAAGATCCCTAAGATCATGGAGTCCAACCATTAACCTAACATTGCCAAATCCAGCACTAAACCATGTCTTAAATATATAAGAATATTTTGATGAATTTGGTATTCTTCTGCTTGTAAAATGGGCAGGTACTGTTGTACTGATCAGCAATAATGAGAGACTAGTTCTGTGCCTCCTTTCATTTCTACAGTATCGTGTTTCTTAGAAAGCCACCAATCATTTAGAAAATGCCAGCATTTCCTACTTCCAGTGAGTATTTCTGCAAGGGAATAAAACTTAAGTAAAATAAAAGTGTTACTGAAATGTATTCCAGTGTCTTTCCGAAGACAGCTATACAAACAAGTATGTTAAGGTTTCAGGTAACAGACTATGACCTAGGTCATAGTTACCCAAAGGAACACTTTCACTGGAGGGTGGAAAAGTCACTGATACTAGCACAGCGTACTTCTTCCACTGTTCACTGGCATCAGCCATGAAGCAGCAGCAGAACTGATGTGTTCATACCTAAATTATGAGAAAGACATAGAGAGAGAGATCTAGTATATCAGAAACCGGAAAGTATTTGGTCCATGAAAGAACCGAATGAAGTCACAACCCTTTGAACCAATCATGACCAGGAGAGGGAGTGAGCAGAACGCACTCTGCAGTAAATGGACAACCTGATGCTTGTAAGTTTGTTAAACTCTTATAAACTCATTCAATGATTTGAGAGGATTTCAACCTCAGTAAACACATCCTGATTGATACCAGAATTTCTGAAGAAACTGAAAATCAAAACAAACTACTTCCAATGTTATTTTGGTTGACAAACACTACTTTGGTTCCCAAATTAGCTTTATATTTCAAGCGTAAGTAGGAGGTGAGAAATTTGCTCATTAAAAATACACTGCTTCCATCCCAAACCTACTGTCTGTACTGTGGGCTGTGAGGTGTGACCACTTCCAACAGACATGTCCTTCACCCCTCAGAGTTTTATAGTTTCTGTATGATTTGCCCTGTACTTAATATTTTGCACAGAACATGATCTCATGTCCACGTGGCTAATGTGGTATGATTTTAAATTATTTATATTAAGATCACATTATTTCATTCGCTGATCATTTCTGTGTGAAGTAGATGAAGTACTGAAACAGGAATGTACCTGCTTGAATTGGTGTATTTTACAAAGCCATCCTCTATCTACAAATCTACTATGTTTTCTTTTTTAGAATCAAGTTAGTTCTGGAGGGCTCATATAAGTGAATACTTACATGATAGCTACTGAAACACTATTGCATACTTTCATTTTTTAATAAAGCTATTTACTAAATTTATTATAAATGGATTTACCCAAGGCTTTGTGAGAACATAGGTAGCAAGAGGAGTATGTTTTTATTCTACAATATAATCTACAATATAATCTGCAATGTTGTATTCTACAATATAATCTACAAAAAAAATGCTGTCAATCTGAGGATGCTGCAATGTTTTGTGTTCAGAGAAACATCCCATGACTTTTAGCAAGAGTTAAACTGATAAAAACCCTGGGGTACAAATTGTTTTGTAACACAAATATTGTTTTACTTGAGCCTGTCTATTCCAGTGGCTGAATTACACAGTCAGAAAGAAAAGCTCTGCAACCTCTCTGTGTTTCACTTAAAATTACCTTGACTTTAGCATCCTAATAATGGTAACAGAGAAATACCCATCAAAAGGCTGTGAGTAATGCTAATCTCATTAAACTCAATAAAACTGAATAAACAAAAATAAAATAACACTGAATTAAATTAGAGTACTAATTGGAGAGAATATTGCAAAGCAATACTTACAGTTTTGAGCTGAACCATCTGAACAGGTGCTGGCAGTTGCACATTTAAGATAAATAGTAGTACAACTCTTCCAGTATTTAGATGGGAGGAAAGAAAGCGTCCATGTCTTATCTGCTCCCTAAGATCCTTAAGGGTCTAATATCTGCCCTCTCAGACATGATTTTAATAATCAGTAAGGTGATTTTTGGATTTAAGAGATTGTGAATCTGGGTAACTGTAGAAACAAATGTTGGTCTCACTGAATGGTAACTGTCTTATCCACTTTTTAACAAGTTGTTGTTTTTTTTTAATAAACCTTTCTGGTTTCACTTTTTCTCAAAATTAGGAAAATGGATTAATTTTTACTGAAGAGAAACTTACAATCCCAACTGTATTTCTTGACTGGACTATGTCTCCCACAAAACAAATCACGTGAAAGGGCATCACTAGCCCTTTGCCTGTTCTGACACTTGGCTTGGATCCACCATTCATCCTGGAAAAAAGTCAGATGGTAAATCAGAAAACAGGACTCTGCGTATAAAATAAACTGAATTAGTACAAATCCAGACCAATTTAGACATCTCTTCTGGAGCAATACAGAAATGTCATTTTTGTCATGCAATTGTTTAGGGTCCTGTTAATTTCCTTAGGAATCTATCTCATTTCGGACAGCCACAGAAGAATAGACAAGTAGACAACAGACACTTCTAGCATTTTTGGAGACACGTTTTCTCTGACCTGAAGAAGGTAAATGCTGCCTGCAGTACCCATGCTCTACATTCATCTCAAATTTCACCCTGTCACTGATGGAGCCAATCTACTGGATTATGGCTAAAGTGAGCTCCAGGTCTGTCATCTACATGCAGCCATCATACTACTCTTCAGTTCCCTTCTTTTGTCATTCTCTCCTGTCTTTCTTCTCCAAAAAGAAAAAAAAAAAAACAAAGTGATTTTAATTTCCTAATGCTCTTCTTAAAGGTACTATGATAGGTAGACCCAGATGTAAAGGCCCTTACTAAATTATCTATGTGTTAGAAATGAATCCAATAGAATTGATAATGTAAATCCAGTTTAAACAAGCCAGGTTCAGGGCTTTCTAAACAGGAGGCATTTCTTGTGTGAGAAAAGTTCAGGTAATAAGTGCAATCTTCTACACTGGCTACAAGCTACCTGTAAATTTGTGACCCAATACCCTTGGATTTACGGTTAGCACATTCCTCATTACACACACAGAGTTTCTTTATAAGCAGATTTTAACTGTAGTATTGTTTTAAGGTCAACAAAAAGCAGGGTGGATTTTATAGTCTTACATTCATAAGTATATTAGCTCAAAAATTCCTGCATCTGTGTCAAATGGCAGATGCTTTGCATTTTTCTTCCAGAATCCAACTTTTGGCTTGGGCAACCAGAGGTAGATAAGGTTTAAAAATGTCTCTCAGGAACTACCATTTACGTCTAGAACTAGCTAAACTGCATGTGCTGCCATCCACTGGCTCCCAAGATTTCCTCTGTCACTGTTATAATATCTCTTTGGCTTTGTAGTTATTTTAGTACCTACAACAAAGAAAAGATTATTAATACACCATTTCTACGTTTCCCTATATCACTGTAGGGCTGGTAATTTGAAGATGACAATTTTCGTTTTCTTCTCACATCTTCCACCTTGCTTCCATTTTTCTCTATGAGGATACATATAGTCAATCTAATCTCGCCACAGTGTTATTTTGCTTTTGGATCAATGGTTTATTTTTCCCTCCAAGGTGATCAATTTTGTCAAGCACTCTTGTCCCTGAAAAATAATTTGTTCCATTCCATCTCTGCCTGTTTTCTCAGCTCTTTTTCTGTCCCATCTTGCATTCCTTGCATCTATTTTTCAACTTTTTTTCCTTTTTTTTTATTCTTTTACATCATTAAGCATGATGATGCCCCTGGTTAATTAGTGCTATTGGTATGCTGCTTTTATTCACTGGTGTTCTCCACATGGAATGGCTGTTTCAGAAGATCTCTGTCCATCTAGTATTAATCATACTGTCCTGGTTTTGGTCAGGCTGGAGTTAACTTCTTTTGTAGCAGCAGATGGAATACTGTGTTTGAGTGTTAAAATGAAAGCAGTGCTGATAACACCCTGATGTTTTTAGTTGCTGTCAGACAGTCAAGGACTTTCTCAGCTCTGCATGAGAAAGGAGGGGCGAAGCCAGGACAGGTGACCCAACTGACCAAAGAGAGTATTCCACGCCAATTACGTCCTGCCCAGGATATTGGGTGACTGATGGGAGGAAGGCCTGGGGCGGCTCCGGGACGCGCGGTTCTTGGGTGGACGGTCAGGTTCTGGGACAGCTCTGGGTGGCACGGCCTGAGTTGTGGGTTTGGTGAGAAACTGCATTGTGTATCAACAGCTTCATATATTTTTGCTCTAAAGTCCTGTTAGCATTGTTATATTGTATCTTTCTGTTATCTTAGTAAACTATCCTTATCCCAACCCACAGGCCTCTTAGTTTCTTGGTTTTGAGGTTATTTGCCCCTTCCTTTTCCCTTCCCTTGCCTCTCACCCCGCCCTTCCCTCTTCCTCTGCTTTTTTTTTTGCTTTAAGGAGCAGGCAGCTGCGTGGATCTCGGCTCTTAGACGGGATAAAACCACGACATACTTTTCAAGGTTCGTCTATTTGGGAGAAATTTAGTCACTTTTTCATGAGATGAAAAGTATTTTGGCGGAGTCCTGAGACTGTAAGGACCTAGTTCTGTCAGGAACTTGCTTGCTTTCAGATGATAAATTCACGTTGATTCTAGCAGGACTTGAGGTCAGAGTCCTTGATGCTAACGTATTCGTATCTGTGTAGTGCCAACAGTTCATGCTCACACCACGCAGTTTCAAAGCAGTCACACAATTTGCTGAATCTATCACATCAGATGGTACAAAGAACAAAAACTGCTTCGTACACCAGCTGGAGTGCTTGAAGTTAATGTCTGTGTATACAAGGGACTACAACAGGAGACAACAGTAACAGCTTAGAGATAACTAATCTGTAGTGCTATAATACTGACAAGATCAAAACCTACTTATTCTAATCAGTTTTCTTCAGTGTAAATTCCTGGTTTACAGAATTTCAAAAACCTTACTTTCTAAAAGTGTATCAATAAAGTAGACAGTATAATGCCACACTGTGAAGAATCGATGTAATGCGATTTCCCAAATCTATTCTGTCTTTTAAAAGTCTAAAAGGTACAAATTTCATGCCTCAGAAGACATCAGCTACAAGTAAAAGCTATCTACTAGGATTCAAGTTTTAATAGAGATACCAACTCACAGTCAAAAGGAGTCAGAGACCTCATATTACTATTGTGTAACAATTATTAGTTCCTTGCAGCTACATTTTTTAGCAGCACAGTAGGTTTGGAGACATGATAGAGTGTGAGAAAACCAGGGAATGAGAATGCACGTTTCTTTGGAGTACAAGGGAAGACTTACTGGCTATATAAAGACTAGGAACTAGAGCACATAAACTATAGCAGATCTAGAGCATTGATGGAGGAAAAGGTACAAGTTGCAGAGGCAGAAGAGGTTGTAAGGAAGCACTGATAAGGTTATAAAGAAGCACTGATATGCTCATCTTTATGAACAGAGCTAGAAAGTAATTGACTGTTATCTTTTGTAATCAGCAAGTTGTTTTCTTTTTAAGGAACAAACATAGAATCCTTTAATTAGTAGGTCTTATGTCTGGAGCTCTTCTAGTTGGATCCTCCACCCACAGCAAGTCAAATTAGATCAGGTTTCTCTGGGACAGCTGGGTTTTGAATATCTTCAAAGATCAAGAAATCACAACAGCTTTGGGAAACCTGTTTCAGTATTTGACCATTTTTATGGGGAAAAAAAAAAGAATTAAAAAAATTTCCTTTTTTACCTAATCAGAATTACCTTGCTTCATCTTGTATCCCTTGTGTCTCTTATCCCTGGACACCTGGGAGCAGAGAGCCTTGCTCTGTGTTCTCTTTAACTTCTCATTGGTCACTTTGGGTTTTTTGAGGTTGAATAAACCCTTTTTGCTCAGCCTTTCTTTCCATGCCATCAGCCTTCAATTACATTGCTGGTCTTCCACTAGACTTTTTCCAGTCTCTCAATGTCTTTCTTGTGTGGAAGAGACCTAACCTGGATACAGTACTCCAGATGTGGTCTCACAAGTACTGAATAGATAGGAAGGCTCATGTCCCTGAAGCTGCTGCAACACTTCTTAATACAGCTGTTGGCCTTCTTTGCTGTAAGTGTTCAACTGATTCAACTGATCTATCACTCCTTTTCCCTGTCCCTGCTTTCTATCTACTTAGTGCCCACTCTCTACTGTTCATGTGGTTATTCAATCCAAGCCTTTGCATTTGTGTCTCTTGAACTTGACAAGTTTTCTGTCAACCCATTTCTCCAGCCTCGTGAAGCCATTCTGATCATACAACATAATGATCACTCCACCCAGTCATGTTTACAGTCTCAGTGAGAGTACACTCCATGTTATCATCCAAGTCATTAATGAAGACACATTATGAAACAAGATAAAATATTATGATTGTTTGCCACACATAAACTGACCTAAGAAAATGAGTTATGAAAACATTTCAGCTGCTGTTTAGCAAATAGAATCATCGTATCGCTGTGAGTATTCCAAATACACTAATAGATGTAAGATCAAGTAGTTTCAAATAATTGAAACCTTATAAGTTTTCATTTCCATGATTAGCAAACAGATGAAGATATGTGGAAAAGAGAAGGGTGTTAATAATAACCAGCAGTTTATCTGCGCAGTACATAATTCTCAATAAGTTGTGGTAGTTATTTGTCATTTTTTTACATTGAAAAGTTATTAGAATGTTCAGACAGCACTGTTCTTTCATTATGTATGAAATATGAAAAAACATTCAGCATTATTGCAGTGAAATGGTTTCTTTAACTTAGGTTAAATTTTGCAAAATGTATCAAAAATGCAGAGATAAATACTGAGAGAGTTCCAGGTGACTTACACATATGAACAGTGAAATACTGAGTACTGTTTAGACTGTGTCATCATTCATCATCTTAATCTCCTTATGTCAGCTTCCAAAGAATATCGTACTGAGGAAGGGAAATGTTTTTGTGACAGGTCGTCAACTAGTGTTTTTATCCAGTGCTCCTAAGATTTTGTCTGCCTCATTTCTAGCTGGTTGTGTACGAAGTTCTGAAAGATAGAGAAATGCTATTCATGTCAGACAGCAGTTAATCCCAATTTTTACTCTGTCAGTACAAAGGCCGTTATTTTGTCTGTTTAAATCAAAGAATAGTTGGGTATTTTTGTGAACCGAACAAGAAAAGAATGTCCTCGTGCAACTGATTCTCACTAAGAGACAGAATTGTACTTATTGCAAATTTATATTGCACATCTAAGGTTAAATGAAATGGATAAGAAAAAAATATGAAACATTAAAATATCAGTATGTCTTTGTACCATTTTCCTGCTACAAGACAGGTGTTAAGAGATTTTAGCATTTACGCAAGTAACACAAAATTATATATTTTTACTGCTTGACAAATAAATTAATATTTATGTAATATTATAATATGAAATTTAATTAATGTATAATATTTCTCTGATTAGAATACGATTTTCTAAAAATTATTATTATTTTTTCCAAATTGTTAAAGTTAATTGCAGCTTTAAAAAATATATAAAATAAATGAATATACTTATTGAGAGAGAGAGAGAGAGAGAGAAGAAAGAGATAAAAAGTTAAAACTATTATTTAGCTTGGTTTGGGTAAGTTTGACCCAAATCAGAATATTTTGCTGCATGGACATAATCCTAAATAAAAAGTTAAACAAATACCTCCAGTTCAGCAAAGGAACAAAAATTCTTAAAGTGTACTTTCTAAGTACACTAGTTTTCTATAAGTCATACTCCTTGAAGGACTAGAGTTCCCAAATGCAATGTAGCTAGTTAGTAACAAAAATGTATGAACAGAATAACAAAAAATATGTCACACAACTCTAACTGTGTGATTGGAAATGTTACTGATGTGGAGAATTCTACTTTTTAACTTTTTGAACTTTTTTTCTTCTTTCGAAAATAAATTATTGAAATTATTGAATTTTAATTATACAAAGAAAACGCATGTTTGTAGCCTTACACTGTGAAGATTATCCAGAGGGTGGTGATGTGGTCCCTGAGATTACCCATATTGTGGTCCCAAATACAAATACAAACACTCTCTGTATCCTCTGTATCTTAATATCAAGATTTATAAAAGGTTATCTTTATATGAAAAATTCAAGAAGACATTAGTATGGTAAATAAATGTGCTAACCCATGCAAATGGTCCATTTTGTGTTGCTCTTCAGTTGAGGTAAAATTCAGTTCCTTTCCTTGCTCTAAGAGCTTGCCAGCATTTTAAATACCTGTTTATAAGGTATCACTGGCTGTCCTTCTCCCAGAATTGAAAGTTTTTGTGGCTAAGCTAGTGTGACACTGCGTAACTCAGTCTTCATCTAAGCTAAAAAACCACGCAGATAAAAGCAAACAAATAAATAAATACAATGGAAGCTTTTAAAAGGAAACAAGAGGGAAGAAGGAAATAAAGCAAAATTTAAACACAAACAAAAAAGCCTGAACCAAAACCAAACAAAACCCCAAGAGGATTCCTTACTGTAAATATATATTCTTTATTAGTTTCATATTTACTTATAACAGGTATAAGTGACTTTTTAATCAGTAATAGCTCAAAGACAGAACATTTATAAGTCAGAAACAATTATGGCGTAGTGTCTCAATAATAGGGACATTTAGGAGATAATGAACAAAAGCTTTTCATAATGGAAAAAATTGAGCAGTCTTTCACAAATATATTATCATTTTAATTTGGTATAATTTCTTTACAAAAAATTACAGAAAAGAGATTATTTAGAAAACTTTAAAAGTGAAACAGTAATAATATTCAATCAGAGTGTACAATAGGTGTAGCAAAGAAAGGAATTCCAAGCTAGTGGAATGAACAACTGCTGATGAAACCTTTAGTGGCACCAAGAAAAGGGATTCTTTTCCTGTCTGAAGTGTTATCAGGCCTTCACATAGTGCAATATTTGTCTTTTTGCTTGTTTACACACACATACTTTATGGTCTTGTTATTGAGGTCAATAAATGATTGCCCCTACACTTGTATGCAATTGTTGCTTGCCAGGGTGACTATGAATGCTGTGTGCTGGCTTGCATGGTGAAATGGGGATGCTCTAGCAGGCCAAACTTTCTGGATGAGCTCTGCTGAGCTGGAAATAACCCCTTGCTCTGCTGTCCTTGAACACCTCTTCCAGGAGCTGGTCCATCTGACAGCATGCAGGGACTTCTTGGGATCCAGAGCAAAGCAAGGCCTACCACATGGCCACTACCGGAGACTCCAGCACTTGGAAACAGGAGGGGAGTAGGGAATCTCATGTCTAAAGCATCAAACTTGCTGTTGGGTGTAACACTTTCAAAGCTGCTTCTGTGTGTGATTAATCTTGTGGTGAGCTGAGGATCTGGCTCTGATGAAAGTGTGGGGAAAATCTGTAGTGAAATGATTTTGAAAACTGAGATTTTGTAAAAACCCCTAGTCTGCTTGCTCAGAGTGCTTGAGATCAGGCAGATGAAAAATAAGGAGCTTTGGGAGCTGGAAGATGGAAGATTTTTTGATTGTGCTCTTAAGAAGAGTGTGTGAAGACACTGGCTTAAAATTAAAAGCAAAGATGGACAAGGGAGCTAATCAAAACCAGATAGGAAAATGAGCTTTAAAGCTGGCCCGTTCTGTTAGATTTGCTGAAATCCTCATGTTTCTGTAAACATAGAATTATAGAACCATTTCAGTTGGAAAAGACCTTGAATATCAAGTCCAGCTGTTAACCTAGCACTTTCAAGTCCACCAGTAAACCATGTCTCAAAGCTCCACATCTACACATCTTTAAAATACCTCCAGGGATGTTGACTCACCCACTTCTCTGGGGGAGCCCGTTCCAATGACTGACAACCCTTTTGGTGAAGAAATTTTTCCAAATATCTGATCTAAACCTCCCTGGAACAACTTGAGCCCATTTTATCTTTTTCTATGACTTGATACATGGCAAAAGAAAACAACACCCACCTCACTACAAACTCCTTTTAGGTAGTTATAGAGGGAGATAATGTCTCCCCTCAGCCTACTTTTCTCTAAGTAAAACAACTCCAGTTTTCTCAGCCGCTCCTTGTAAGACTTGTACTCTAGTCCCTTCATCAACTTCATTGCTCTTCTTTGGACATGGTCCAGGAACTCTTCTTTGTAGTGAGGTGCCAAAAACTGAACATGGTACTCAAGGTGCAACCTTACTAGTACTGTGTACAGGGAAGCAATCACTTCCCTAGTCCTGCAGGCCACAATTCTGAGAGTCATCCCACCGTGTTTCTCTGATGGCAACTATATCATACTTTTTCCATTGCACAATGACTTCTAACTCTTCCTATTTGTTACCCAATTTGCATGCATCTGTGTAGATGCATTTCAGTTGGGCTATTGTTTCTGCTTGGGTTTTTTTATTTTTTTATGGGAATCTAATTCCTATGTGACCATTCTCAAGCACTTCCATGGTTTCTAACACACCAAACCCCTTTGCTACCGAACAAATCTCCATCTCCAGCCTCCACTGAGATGGCAGACTGAAGGACCTCACTAGCACAGTGACCCTCAAACATTGGCATGCTGGCTTCAGGCTTACTTTTAGCAAGCCTGGTTTTATCTCTTTCCCTCTTTAAATCTATTTTAAAGCTCTTTCAATAAGCTCTGCTAACTCCTGTGCAAAGATCCTTTTCCTTCTTTGAGACGTTTGATGTCAACAAATTGTGTCAGAATAGGGTTACGATAAAAGATTTCTTGTGTTTTTTGTAGTAAACAAGGCAAAAAATTGAAGAAAGGAATAGAAAAAAATTGTGTGTTAGGGTAGTTGAACAATGACCTATAGTGAACTTGATTCTATTACTTATTGTGCCATGAAACTCTGTGTGATGCTTAGCAAAACAGTTAGCTGACTTTTTCTGCATCACTACAGTCTATATACTGCTTATGAAAGCATTAAGAGTCTGGATTTTTTCTGGCAGAAATTCTGAAAAAGAATGGAGCAACAAAAATTAATCAGGCCCATATTTTTAACTTGCATATTATCTTTAAATAAAAGTAAGGTGCAAAAAACCATGCATAAATTGCTTAAATGGGTGCAGAACCTTAGTGTGTTCATTCTGGTCTTTAGCTCAGCTTACCTACTGGAGAGATAATGGAAAAGTAGTGTTATAAAAACTAATATACTGATGTCTTTGAAAAACTTCAGCACTCTAGCAAGTGATAAATTGCATGAAAAGTATATAAGGAGATCCTTATTTGTTCAAAGCAGAGTTTGGAAAATGGGCAGTGAGAAAAAAAGCTAGGCTTAAAAACTGATTATTGATAAATGCAACCAAATATGAATAATCCATTGACTATGTCTCAAGAGGTTTGTATCATATAAATTGAATGTGAGATTGACTATGTGGCAAGAAAATTAGGAAAAAATGTATCCATACAGAAGTCTGTATCAAAATGTAAGCTCATAAGAATAAAGGTGTTTTCATTGCCATATATATAACACTTTATAACTTCTGAAAACATTTGAGGGTTGGTTTAAAGGTCCCTTACAACCTAAATTAGTCTATGATTATATGCTTCTCTGATACAATTGTAATGATGATGATGCTATTTCAATTTAGAGCTTTCATGTCTGACAGATACTTGTATTTTTGTGAGACCATATTAACAGGCATCCTCATTGTAAATGAAAAGAGGGTTAGGCTGTTGGCAATACCTCCCTATAGAGATTCCCAGCTCCCCTCTAATATTTTCTCCTTTGGTATTGTTTTCATGTTCACAGATTCATACTGGATGTTGTGCGCAGAGTTCCTTATGAAGCAGAACAAAGCCGTTCAAAAATGCCTGTTTTGGAGCTAACTTAGATGTCAGTGAAAAACAGATTTCACATACAGTCAAAGCTCTGGGGGAGTAGAAAATGCTTGCATGGAAATATGGAAAGCCATTGTAGCAGTAATAAATAAGGGATGCTAGGCACAGCAATGTCTCAAATTCTATCCTCATTTGAACTTAGTTTAATAACTCTGTGTCCACTCATAATGCAGAGCACTGAAATCTCTTTGGAGAGTAAACATCCTTTTGAACAGAGCATGACAATGGTAATACCCTTTTTTTACATAGCAGTCATCCAAGAAATAGGAAATTTGGTTCTTCAAATGAACCATGAGCTGCATTCCAGTATAGCAATTACAGCATGCTATTTCCAGGTATGAAATATAAAAGGAGAAGAAGAGGCTATATTGTGTCCAGTTCTGGGCTCCCTGGTATAAAAAAAAAAAAAATAGGGATCTCCTGGAGAGAGTCCAGAGAAGGGCTACAAAGATGATTAAGGGCCTGGAGCATCACCCCTATGAGGAAAGGCTGAGTGGGCTGGGACTGTTCAGCCTAGAGAAAAGAAGACTAAGGGGGGACGTTGTTAATTGATGTTTATAAATATCTTAAGCATGGGATGCAGGGGGAAATGGCCAGCCCCTTTTCAGTGGTCTGTGGAGGCAGGACAAGGGTCAATGGCTGCAAGTTGGAGCACAGGAAGTTCCGCATCAACATGCAGAACTTCTACACAGTGAGGGTGACAGAGCCCTGGGACAGGCTGCCCAGGGAGGTGGTGGAGTCTCCTTCTCTGGAGATATTCAAGACCCGTCTGGATGCCTCCCTGTGCAATATGAGCTAGGGAGGCTGCTTTAGCAGGGAGGTTGGACCCGATGATCTCTCGAGGTCCCTTCCAACCCCTATGATTCTATGATTTACCAGCCCTTAGATGACATTGTATATAAAGGATGAAAAGAGGAAAAACAGGGCAGCAAGAACTTCATTCTGGGAACTGGGTTTTCAGGAAGAAACTGGCAACAAGACTTCAGTCCCCACATCTCAAACTATTTAGAAACTTTAACATTACATGAAAATGTGTTCAAATTCTCAAGGACTTAGATAAGTAACTTCACCCAAAAGCTACAGCCTTATGACTAAGGGGTCAGCCTGCCTTAGTTAACTTACTGGAGGAGATCACTGTCTTAGGAAATGTAGTTTTTAATCCTTTCTGTGCCTAAGAATTTTTATTCACTTGCTTCCGAGGAGAGACTACTAACTCCGACTGTTGACCAGCATGTTCAGATCTTCCATCCAGCTTAATGAAATCAGCCACATTCCCTGTGCTTTCTGCTGAACTTCTGGCTGTTGCTTTGTGGTAGAAAAGAGCAGAACAAGCCTAAAAAATTTGTCTATTACAAAGAGTTATGGTGTGTTTAGATTAGTCAGGGCTTTGGTGAAGTGTAGAAGTGTCACTGTTTAGATCAGTATTTTCAGAAATCACAAGCAGTTATATTCTGGGTGCTCTCAGGTTGAAAAGGTAACATCATAGTCAGTTATAAGTGCCTCTAGAATTAGACAGCAATGCAAATGCGTATGTGTGACATTTTTTCTAAACACTGTTAAAGTTCTAGGCAAAGCAATTGCTACCTTCAGTTCCCAAACCAGATTGCAAGGGTTTCGTGATTATACTGACTCTAAAATATTTCTCTGTCTCTATCTCTTTCTATCTCTACCTCTATCATCTATCTGTCTCTCTATGGAAGAGGGGAATTCATTAATGGATAAAGGTTTTGGATATTTTTCCAAACATACGAACATTCAACTACTGATAACGCATAAGAAGAAAACACAAATGAAGCTTGTTCCACTGGTCTTCCTAATTTTTTACTCTAATATTGTATTTCTAAAAAGATTAAATTATTTTGCTTAATTTTTCTCTCTGTTTTAATTGGAACTTATTTTTCTTAAAATAAGGAATTACTGCTTGTATTACTTTGGGAGATATTTATCTTCAATTACTTAGGAATCTAAAAAGTAGATGTTCAAGGCTAAGCAAGTCACCCTACAAATACTTTCTACTTAGAAGAGATGAAAAGGTACTTCCAGAGTGTGATTCATCTGATTCTAAAAAAATCTATCCAAAATAGATTACTTTTCCTAAGATTATTATTCATCCAAGGCCTTTAAAGGGCAGAGTAATGTTGATTTTCTGAAGAACTGAGCATAAGGAAAAAAGAAACAAAGAGAAATTTCTAAAGGCAAATTACACACACACATGCACGTGCGTGCACACACACACACACACAAATACATTAGACCTGATTATAGGCTCAGAATTTTCTCTCTGACAGAAAAAAACCCCACCAGTATATTCATGTATACAATGATACATGGTCATATATATATATATACACTGATATAAAGCCATATATATTAATGTATATACAGCTGTACTACAGTCTGAGATAACTTAGCAATAAATAATTCAAACTGTGACTTTTAAGGGTAAGTACATAGTAGCAGAACTCATTGTTCTATGGATTGCCAAAATCTCACAGCTAAACTATTTCTTCAAACAATGGCATGCTGTGCTCATTACATATTGGAGAACATATAAATTAAGTTCCTATAGCTATGTACATATTGCAAGACCAAACATTCACACTGTGCAACATCAGTGAATTCAGCTTATTCTAACAGATGTAAATGAGGTTAGAATTTGGCCAGTGGTTGAAGTGCAGATTAGAATAAGTGTGTTGTGCCTCTTTTAGGTAAGTAAATGTCTGCCTGTTTCTAAAATTCTATTTTTAGTGATTGAGGGAGGCAATTTTACTCTCAACTAAAAGATAAAATTATTTCTGAATTCTTTACATGAAAAAAGCTGATGATCACAGCTTCCACAAAGTATGCTATAAAAATGGTTGTATTTGCTTACTGTTAGCTCTGTGTTATGTGCATTCAATCCTGAAGTTCCACATAACATTGAAAGTACCTTGTCCTCAAAATAAAAAAGAACAAAGTTTGGGGGTTTTTTTCTTCTATTTAATTTCTGAGTTTCTCATCCAACAGGCTAGTCAAATAGATTGCTGCATGAGAAAAACAGATGACAAACACATCACTCTCAATGTCCTTGGGCATATTTTGTTGACTTTAAATAGTATCTAGCACTTCATGACAGAAAATCATTTCTATTTCAGAACTTCAACAGCTGAAATAAGGATAGGTAGCCTTATGGTAGTTCAATAAATAGAGTTCACTTCAAGATATGTTCTTGACCAAAGTCTTGACGGAATCGTTAAATAAGTTGAAATATGGACCAAATTACATTATTCGTTTATATTCATAGTAAAATATGGGTTTTTTTACTTTTAATATTGATAAAGTCTTATGTTCTCTCTCCCATTGAACTATATAATACCATGATAACGAGGACTGTTAACATTTCTTTGGCCTGAAGTAAAAGGATTCAACACATCTTGTTCTAAAAATCAATTCTAATTCAGTCAGTACTCAAATTATATTAATGACCTGTATATCTATATTTCTCTACCAGGGTAAGAGCAGGATGGTATTTTCATTCCATTTTTGTTTTCTGAAAAGTTCTTACAGCATCTGTAGCGCTAGCCTTTCCTACCTGTTGTATGGAATATGCCGCATGTTGTTACAAAATGTAAGTTTTACTATAATTATACAATTTGCAGCCATTATGGAAATACTTTTCCTCCCCGTGTTGTCAATCTTCAAATACAGACCTTACTTCACCTAAATTTAGAAGATATGTACATCCAAGAAAGTCCCGTCTTGTGCCCTTTGTAGTCACTGGAGAGAATACGCCCTTTTAAGGTGTGACTCATCTGGTAGATGAGTACATTTAGATGACAACACATTAATCCTAAAGTGTCTTCCTGTTCCCATTGACTCTAAAGAAAGTTTAGATTACTAGTTCAGACACCACAACCTGTGTTTTAGGCTCTACTTTTGGCCAGATTAATCCTCTCAAAATGTCCCTTTTCTATCTGCTGCGTAAGTCACAAAGAGCCAGCCAGTACTGGAAGAAGGACACAAAGGCATCTGCTGGGAATGGAGGTTTTGGTACCCACCTGGCTGTCATTCTCTGCCCTGCCTGTCAATGGAAGCTTTATGAAGTGTATGTAGCTTTATGGTGTCTGTCCTATCACCGGCCAAGATTTTTGGAAATATTTATGTGTTTGGATTTTAATGTTTGGAATCCTCACAGACAGGACAGCTTAAAGCTTCCACCTTCACAATGAAGAAGCAGTTAATTCTCAATGTGCTTTTCCTAGATAACACTTTATTTCATTATAGCTTGGAAACAATGCCACAGGAATGGAAAATCAAATCATGATCAAAAGGCATTAATTTTGTAAAATAATGTTTCAAAAGAAATGTTAAGAAATATCAATGTACTGGGAAAAAATAATTAAGTAACTAAGAAAAATAGGAGAAAATAATAAAATAAACAATTGATTATAGAGGACTTTCTGAGCTGCAGAATATCTTTAAAACCAACTTTTCCACACATCTGAGCATTTAAATTAAGTGTTCTCATGAAGTAAAACACTTAACTTTACATACATTATATTCAAATTAATGCTGTGCAATCTTAAACACAAAATCAACCATATACTAACATGTTATTTTGAATAGGGATGTTTAATCTATTTTGATGTGTGAGTTGACATGAAAATATACACAAGATAAAACCTAATACATTTTCACATTTTTTTCTGTAGAGTCAAAGTAAACCTACATTGTAAAATACCAAATCTTTAATAACCTATACCAATAAATATTATGAGATATTTGGATAATTATAGGTGACCATTGAAGAACTGTTTAAGAAGTTACTTCTCAGCAGAAATATCATTGTTCTGGCTAGCATGCCTATTCTATTGTGGTGCAAACTGAAGCTGATGGCAGCAGTCACTTTACAGAATCATAGAATCATAGAATACTTTGGGTTGGAAGGGACCACAAAGATCCAACCCACAAAGATTCCAACCCCTTGCCATGGGCAGGGACACCCTCCACTAGACTAGTTTGCCCAAAGCCCCATCCAGCCTGGCCTTAAATACTTCCAGGGATGGGGCTTCCAGGGATAGGGCTTCTGGGGTTGGGGCTTCAAAAACCTCTCTGAAGGTTAACAAGTGACAAAACTGAGGTCTTTAGCCCATGGGAGGGCTACAAGACCACATACAGCCACAGGTCAGATTCTAATTGGTTATAAATGGAGTCCTGTAAGAGAGACATTTTCAGTCTGTCTCCCTCAGAGCAGAGGGCCTGTGCTTGGAGGCTCTCCTGGTGGATTGGGATGCCACTTACCATTCATCTGTACAGGTGGAGAGACCTCATCTGATATGGGTGAGTGGTTTTGTACCTTTGGATGATCAACCATAAATTGTAGGAGCAATTAAGTCACAGGTGTAGTACTAACATTCTGACCGACATCCCAAATCTCTGGATTGTTAATGTCTGTTGGAGCATCAGAGTGGTTTCAGTTAGAATAAAATTTTTACCTTCCATCTTGTAAAATAAATCTCAGATTTTTAGTTTGTTAGCTGGCCTTGCCTGTTTTGGGAGGTTCTGTAACAGTAAAATAGAAAATTAAATGATTCTAAGTGCGAAATAAACCAGTTTTATTTCTGCTTTGAATATACTAAGAAAGAACACATATTAGGCTATTTTATATAGCATGATAAACATATAAAAATGTTCTGTGAAAGCTAGGTGTAAAGCAGATAGATTGATTTTTAATACTTGGATGTTGTCAGATCATTTTCAATGCATCAGAAAATGTAAAAAAACCCCAAAACTGTGGTGCTTCAATTGTCACCTCTTCTGTTAGGAAAAGCAAATAGGGAAGCATTCAGCCCACTGCACATAATACACAGTAAAATTTTATCTCAATAAACAGGACAGTTTCTCCATACCGAGCACGCCATTACATTTCCTGTGTTTTGAGAATCCTGTGGAATAATCTGCACATAGTCACAATGACAGAACAATCAAACTTTGGCACATCAGCCTCAATCTCTCCATTGTAAATGTATTTGGGTATAAAGGATATGCATCATTTTGTCCTTCAAAGAAATGAGCTCTTCTTTTGAATGTAATAAAAAGTACTTCTTGAATCACAAATGCAGAAACTTCTAGCATGTTCTTATCTCTTCAGCAATTTAAACTCATTACTTTCTTCAAACATTTACCTGGAAAGATATCAGAAAAGGAGGTCTGTATTGAGGTGTCCTTGTAAATGGTATCACAGGGACTGCCTAAATATTTCATGCCTACTTTCACGGTGAACATTGTAAAGAGAAATTCATTAGTGTCAGGATGATTCTGTTGTGAACAGATCAAACATGAAATCTCACATCCTAGGTATTGTTTTCCCTAAATAAATATAACAAAGTATTTTTTGTTATGATGATGAATCACACTTATTATATACTTGCATTTCTCTACACAGAGTATTATTCCCAAGTAACATTAAAAAAATGGTTTTTTTTAAATATCTAATTGTTCCTGTACTTTTCAACATGAAGGATAACATAGATACACATACACAAGAAACATATATATATGTGTATATAAGGAAAGTTTTTTTGCCTGAAGTTCAAAACATGACTGTTTTTGTTTTTTTTCTGCATACAGGAGTTCTATGTGGATCTTCAAAAGGCTAATATAGTTTTTCTGTCTTGCAGTGCTGCCCATGGGCATTAGTGGATGTCTTCTCTGTATTCACTTGCTAGTTCTCAAAAAACTTGCTGGAATCTAGGGTTGTTTTTTTTTTCTTTGACTTCTATTCCTTTGACAAAACTAGTTCAAACTGGTCAAGGTTCAAAAGCATTTGAAGTTTTTTGTATGTTTTCTGGGGGGTTGGGGTGGTTATTTTCTGGTTTGGTTTGTCTATTTTTTTTTAAAGAAGTATACCAATGGGTTGTACTATTGTGCTGAATTTCATTTTGGGAGAAGAGGATGGATGGATACCCAACCACCCCCCAGAACAGAGAAAAGACATGCACTATTATTCCTGATAGTCTAAGGATATGACTAATTTTCTTAAAAGCCTAGTGTGCTGATAGCATAAACAAAAGATACATTTAGAGATCTCATTTCTAGAAACTGCAGAAAATTCTGTCACCAGTAAAATTTTTTTGAAACTGTATAGATACACATAGAATATCTTCTTTCAAAAACCTTTAACAATACCTTGAAGACCAGTGTAATAAATCTAATTTTATTGCCAGATGACCCTCTACCAGAGGTCCAAATAAAGATACTCATAGTGTTTCAGGCCTTGAGACCCCAGCCTGTTTGACTTATTCATTTTAAGTTCATTTCCCATGCAGTCCTCAATTAATTTTGTTTATCTTTTATAGACAATGCCCAAAAGTTTGAAATTTATAATCAGACTTCTTTAGAAAATCATTCAGAGCTGAACTCTCCAGAGATATGACCTAGATACAGGTCATAACATATGGTAAAATGGGATGAGTTGCTAAAGCTGTGTTTACTGAAGCTGAAGAAAACCAGGTAAAGAAGCACTGTCTATCTGTCTGTGTCTACTCTTCCCTTCCAAAACAAACATCAAGGAGACTGGGGAATATGTATCCCACAAATGGGACATTGTGTAATCATCTTCCACCTGGATCCCTAACATTAGGGACTTTCTTGAATCAGGAGGCAGCAGAGTCCCATAAGATTAATATAACATGCTTCAGTTGTCAGATTCTTTGATGCTGTACAGCTGTTCTGCATCATATCTCCAACATAAGCTGAATTCACTTAATTAGTGAGTTAAGGATCTGTGTAAAGGTAAACATGCAGTGATGTGATAAAGTATACAGAAAAATTGTTATGGTCATATATAGACTGCATCTACACCTCATTCCATAGTCCACTTGTATTTATGACAGTTCACGGTCATTTTCAACTGGCAGAGGTCTCCTATATCTATTCATTGAACAGCCAGAAGATGCTGCAATGGCCAGCAGATCCCTAGAAGAGGGAAGACAATGACTGTTCACACAATTACTTAGGCCTGGATAGCTATTATCTTCAGTAGTAGTCTTTAGAGTCATCTCTATGAATATCTGGACCAATTAACTATTTAAACAAATTGCAATAGTTTGAAGGGAGAGGGAGGCAGACGCTGATTCCGTAGATTCACGATTGACTCAGAGCAGGAACATAAATCTGTGTTCACGTTTTGATTTAGCTCTAACAGACTGGGGTTTTCAGTGTTTCATTGTGGCTATTTGAGTTCTTATAATGTATTAATTTTGGGGAATAAAGGGGATATGAAAACCAGAACATTACAGGAGACACTTGGTTTTGATAAAACAAACTAAAATTTTCAAAGGGAGAGAATTTTCTACTCTTTCCAGATAAATGAAGCAATGCAGTTGTGTGGACCAAAGTAGATAGCATATGCAAGTCTACCACAAGAAACAGTAGAGTTTTTTGTGCTGAACATGTGCAGAGTCTAGTCTTTATAAAAGTCTTTTCACAATCTTGTATACTTTGTTCTCTAAAGCCATGCTTTCCAAGTTATCGACATGATGGCTGCTCACTGAAACAGACTGAAAAAAATAAAAAACAATTCAAAAACCTGATATAAAAAGCCTATCATCCTTAGCATGGACAAACCCAACAGCAAAACGCTACATACTTGCTTTGGTCATTCACCTTTTTTAATCTTTACTTTACCATGTCACTTGTATAATGAAAGAAAGCCTAACTCTTCTTAAAAAAACAACCAAACAGGAAATAAAGTAAAATAACATAACATGGCAAAATATAACCTAACCTACCATAACACAAAACAATACAAAACAAAATAAGAAAAAACTTCCAGTTCATACATAACAATGAATATAAAAGTATGGCAACAAGTCCATTGGTATTGAACAGTTTTTGGTGCAGCTAAATTTTATTCACATTTATTTGTTAAATCTTCCAAGCATCAGAATCTCTTTCTAGCTCTTGTGACAAAGCCAAGGCCAACAGGAAAAAAAAAAAATATCCAAACTAAAATCTTCCAAGCAGAAGACTTTTCTAAATTAAACAAGAAACAGCAAAAAAAAAAAAAAAAGATTCCTTTCAAGACAGGTACATGAATTGCTAAATGAAATATTTCTAAAACTTGTGTCCCAGGGTGCTTCTTATCTGATCAGTTTTAATCACCTAAAATATAGGCAAAATATAAAAAATAGTAATTTTGTAATATTTTAGTCTCTATTTGTAAGATCTCAGAATTAACAAAAAAACTCCCACTGGTAGAAACAAAAAATGATGTGCTTTTAGAGAGGTTTTTCAGCATTACAGAACACCAAAAGAAGAGATTACTCTAAAACATATTTCTTAAATTATCCAGAGCATCTTGGAAGGAGAGTAAGGAAATTTAGGAAATAGAGCTGATAAATATGTGTTTAGTTCTATATATCATTCACAATCACAACTTCCTTTAAATTCCAGGAGCTATAAGAAACTTCTTACAGGTCTGTCAGATTATAGGCATAAAACTATCTAAGTAGATAAACAAAACCATATCTGACTTGCAATAAACCATATTACATCACAAGGCAGAGGCAAAGACACAGAAAACTTCACCTTCAAAATGAAAAATGGCACACAATCAGTCTACACACCTATGTCTAAAAGTCTGAGTGGTTTCTCACATAAAAATAAACAGAGGACCACTTACACAGAGATATGTATGAATAACTCTATGATGGTTTTTCAGAAGCAATGACTGTTAGAAATCAGGATATACGGTTAATTCTGTGATAAACTTCAGTTAATTTTGAAATTGAATATGACTTCCCAGGAAGTCACAAAACGCTGTGAGTTCATTAGATTAAAAAAAAAAATTGAAATAGAAGGAAGTAGAAGAGGAAGAAACCAGAATTAAGTTGAGCTTAATTATACATTTTCAAGAATCTATGTATATGACATCATAACTTGAATATTTAATTCGAGTTGTACTGAAGAAATGCCTTCTTGATAGTGTAGCTTAATAGTCCCATGACTATTTAAATTGGTTTGGATTTACTTTATTCTTTGCAATCCTTTTTTTTTATAGGTATGCTGGCCACAGGGGATCTTGTAGTCAAAATAAACATACAACACAAATTATTAAATTTAATCCAGATTAAACCAATAGATTTCCCTTTTGAAGGGGAAAAAAATTGTCAAAGGAGCGTAATGAATGTATTCAAAATAATAATTGTTCTCTTATTAAGTAGCTCTTTATTTTGATATGAGTTTTATCACCTAAAATTCTGTTCCCATATTGAATGTGAAAAAAATGGTCATCATTCCGGAGCAGAACGAAACCAAAAAGATAACATAAATAGCTGAATTTCAGTGGAACCAATTACACCATTTGGGATACATATAAGACAGTTTTGCAATATACTGAATATTAAGAGCAAAAAGATGGGTTTTTTTGCACAATTCTTAAAGCAGCAAGATATTCTTCTCTATAAAAATGTTACAACAACAGAGGCAGTGATTTTTTCCCTATTGAAAAACACATTGCTAACTATATGCTCCAGAAAATAAATTATATTCTTTTCACAATACCACTACTAAATTAGGAAAGAGATCACTTAGTAACTTTTAAAACAGACACATTAATTAGGCCATTATAAGAAAAAAGTAGTACATTAGGACACATTGTATGTTGCTTTCCCTGTTCCAAGTGGCTGCCAGTACTTTCTTTGAGGAACAGTTTGTTTAGGGGAACTGATTCAATAGTAAAGTTAAAAAAAAATTGTTTTTATTACTTGATGCTTAGGGTACATAATGCAGTAATAGAGAACAGTCTCTACTGTCATTAAATATATGCAAAGGTTTCACATTCTGGGGAAACGAAAAATAAATATTGATACTTTACATAATGTTATTCATAAAGCAGATGTGTGAAAAGTCTTTTAAGAAAATATTTATACCATCACATGCTGTGTTTCTATTTAATCTTAATCTTACAGGCATACTCAGAATCTATTCAAATTTCAGCTCACTGCTCAGTGTCACAATAATGTAAAAGTAGATTGTAATGAGAGTTTGTTAAGGAAGATGCTGAAAATGCATTATGCACCAATATGTGTTTGTTTTCTTTTATTACAGACTATGTGAACTAGAATAGTTTCTCCCTGAAAATCTAAAATATATTGTCTTGCCTAACTACAAGTTGTTGGTCTAATGTGTAAGAAAGGTGCATATCCTGAATGTCTTGTGGGAGAGAGAAATCAGAAAACATGTATGTCTGTCTGGCTATGATTTAAGAGTCTTAATTAAGCAAAATCGTTAAAATGAAGAAGTTTATTCACAGCAGTCAAGCTGCTGACTCTAGAAGGAACAACATTTTGTGTTGTGTTGTCAAATGTTTCACAAATCATGGTTTAGAGAATGTACTGATAAATTTTTCTGCACCTGAATACAGGGCCAGAATGTAATAGACGTAGCAGACATCACTGGTTCATTTGTACAGGAACATTTTACAACCAGTCCAATAACTCCACCTAAATCTCTATTTACTATCTTTCTCTTGTGTTGAAGTAGAAATGGAGATATCCAGAGACAAAATTAAATTTATCCTTAGCCATTTTCTTCTGGTAATTTAAAATCCACACAATAAATTCAAGGTAACATGTAGCCCACTTTCTACTGAAGGATCCTGGCTTGATTAAGTTTCGGGTATATATCTCAATTAGATATATATATTATACTGCAGGTAATTCTAAAAACTCTGTGGAATTTTTATTTTAAGAGTATCTTCCACAGATTTATAAGACACATGGCTAAGCAATAAAAATGGATAGCATAATTTTAAGTTTTAGCCTGGAGAAGTCTGAGAGGGGATATGATCAATAGTTATATATCTCTAAAAGAGATATATGCCAAGAGGATGGGGCCAGACTCTTTTCAGTGGTGCCCAGTGACAAGAAGAGGGGCAACGGGCACAAAATGGAACACAGGAAGTTCCATCTCAATGTGAGGAAAATCTGTTTCACTCTGAGGGATGATAAAGCACGGGACAGGCTGCCCAAAGATGTTGTGGAGTCTTTCTCTGGACATATTTGAAAGCTGTCTAGACATGATCTGCTGCAACCTGCTTTAGGCGATCCTGCTTTAGCAGGGGAGTTGGACTAGATGATCTTCCAAACCCCACCATTCTGTGATTCATAAATTACTTGAATTTACTTAGAAAAATGAAACAAACAAGTAGGCAAACAAACAAACTGTGTGAAATGCAGTTTAAAGTTTATCTTTATTAACAGTAGGACCAACAAATGAAATCAGTTGAAACAACAGTTTGAGCAGTTAAATATTCTGAAAGAATAATGAAGTTTCTTCAAGTTTAGAATGTAAATTCTAACTAAACATATATTTGTCTTAGCTTTCAAAAAAGAGGAAGATGTTGAATAGCAGAGAAATAATAAGTTTAGTAATAGAAATAAATGTGTAGAATGGAAATAATGATAATTGAAGTGAAGCAAATTAAATTTAATTCAATCTAGTCAAGTAATTTGGATGTTGCCACCTGAGAATAAGAGATTTAGTCAGAAACTCTTTGACTTCTGTAGTTTGAACAGTCTCAGAGAAAAGTGTTAAGAATGTGTGAAGATTTAATAAATAAAATAAAAGAAATTTGTAACCTTGGCAATCATAGCATATGCTAATATAAATTGCAAATTTTTTTGACTTTTTTAAAAATAGATGATGCTTATCATACTTACTGTATTTGGACTGCAACAGGACATCTCTTTCAATTCTTTATAAAAAAACAGTAAGTGAAAATGTGATTCTAGATGAATTTAAAAGAAAGGTAGGAACAACAGCATGAAGGGGAGATGACAATGGATTTTGAAAGATCAGCTATCAGCTGAGTGGTACTTCACAAGAACAATTTTTAGGACAAGTATTTTTAGTATTTTTACCTAAAACACAAAGGATAAGATTTGGCTCAAAGAAATTGTCATGAAATAATTTTGGGAAGGCTTGTCCATAAGAAAAGAATTAATATATACAGGAAGAAGTAACTATTGTGATGAAAGAAATTTTAAGACTTAAATGCAATTCATAAACATGCAGGATCATATACTTCAGGTCTAATAAGATAAGCTTCCATGACATCAGCCTAGGAGCTTATCTATAGAAAAACAGTTGAAAGAACTTTGATCTGTTCTTTGATCACAGAATAATTTCCAGCTGCATGTATCTGTGAAAAAGACAACCTTAGTACAGCAGAACAGAGACCTCCAGCAGCGACAGGAAGAAATTGATCTCACGTACAATTTAGGTCAGGTTAGACTTCTCACAGAATGCATCTATGGCTCTGATTGCTTGTGCTCATGGAAGAAAAAAGAACTCAGAATGGACTAAACACAGGAAGACCTAAGAGGATGTTCAGACAATGAAGTAGCTGCTACTTCACAGAGAATGTGACTTGTTTAATTCAGCTAAGGAAGACCAGGAAGCTACTCAGTTGCTGTCTGTCACTATCAAAGAAGCATTTCCAGGCTAAGTGTAGTTAGTAAGGAAAACTAAATGTAGTGACTAGCAAAGAGTTGCCATCTATTGCAGATCATACAGGGCTGAGAAATGCTAGATAATGTATGCCTTGAAAGACTAATGAAAAAATCCCAAAAAGCTGTTCAGTTGCACTAAACTGGATTTGGGGAGATCTCTGTACTTAGATCTAGTTCAAATGCCTGTTTCTAAACTGTTGCCAAGACAGTTAAAACTCCTAATTTGGATTCCTAAAAGGCTGTGTAAATACAGTTTGAAGCCCCAAATCTTCAGGCCTCTCTTTATATAAAATAGATTGGAACACCTTGTGAAGAAAGAAAAAAAAAATGGCTGGTTACATTGAAATTCTCCTCTCTGAACCCTTACGTAACTTTTTTTTTTATCATCTGCCTGGCATTTTGCCAGTGCTTTGCTTTGCCATTCTAGACACATTGCCCCAGTGAAAGAAACGGGAGTGATATTTCTGGTGTCCAGTCTACCTTGTGGTTCTGGAAATCAAGGTCCCTAACTGATTATTGGTACCAGCAGCCCCTGCAGAGAAGTTCGTCAGCACTTCAGCTGGCAAACTATCACCTCACACTGAAGTGCAAACTGGTGATGAAAAAATTAAATTAGGGTGGGATGAAAGTTCTTAATAATAAAATCCCCTGTTCAGGACCAGTTTGCTGGGGATGAGAGGAGGCAAAAAACTCTACTTGTGAAACAGAGCTCACAATGCTTATGAAAAGGTTTCTTAGATGGCTGGAATAGCAGGGCACAACTTGACGCACACATTTTTTTTCCCCAGTCTTGTATGAATTACTTATGGGTAAATGTCAATTTTGTGCAGCTTCTTCTCCCACCTCCATTCCAAATGTTTTTACTTTACTCCTTGTCACTCCCAATAGACTCTAGCTAATTTTGCTACATTATTGCTTCATTATATTATATATCAATAGGCCCTTCAGATACCTCTGTGTCCTCTCTGAAGTCCTCATCTGCACTTCCTATTTGGAGCAAATGAACAGTTCAAGTGGAAATATAAAGCTTTATGAACCAGATTTGTGCACATCTGCTGAATTCCATTTAAACATTGATAATAAGTTCAGAGGACTCATACAGCCCTTCCTCCAAATAGCAGCAATAGCAGTACAAGACGATCCAATTGTTAGCAATTCTTTTTAAAATAATCAACTCTGCTATTGTGAATCCTTATTTCCAGCTGTAACTCACTTCCAGCTTCAATTTAAACCCTTGAACAGCATTCACAGATGTAAAATAAAACTATAAAATATCTTTGGTAAAATATTTTTTGTGCTATAGACAATAAAAAAGTCAGTTAAAGAATTAAATATCATGTTTTCTATAACTGGATGGACATGCAGGTTTGGTACCAGCTCCCTCTGTGTTTGCTGATAACATGTTTCTTTTAAACTTTCTGTGATTACTCAGACCACACAGGCTATTGAGGTAAGTATAGCATGTCTACTAAATCATAGGTTATTTAAATCTCTAATGGATCTATCTATTTGATCTTTTTGCATTCATCAGACATTACCAAAACCCAGGGAACTTCCAGCCTTGATAAGTGAAAACCTGTGTAAGAGTGGGAAGCCTCAAATCCCAACTGGTAAAATGTTCCACAATCCACAAACCATGTCTGAAGAGAAGAAAGGTATGGTATTTCCTGTCACCTTAGAAACTGCACCAACCCACCATTGATAATTTTTTTCTGTGTGATGCATCTGGCATCACTGAGTTCAGTCCTCATCTCCCAGCTCTTGCTGAGGGTCTGCAAATTCTCTCATACAAGTTTCCACACTCCCACCCTCACCTGATCCTACACTGAATTCTGAATGTCTGGCAGGAGCTTTTTTCTTAGTGGGCATGAGGAAACCATCAGAGTACTTTGAAAAATTCCCTGATGTAGAAAAATATGCTATTTAGACAGACCTTTTACAATATTTTGACTTGGCTACACATTCTGGTTTTCTTCCAAGAAAGGGAATACAATCAGTTAATCTGTTCTCAGCACTAAAGTAGTTTGTTACATTCCCACTTAAGGAGGGTAATTGAAAATTAAGAGCTCTGGGCATTTTGTGACGCTACTGATAGATCTAAAAATATACACCTGCCAGCATATTTGTAATGAATCATTTATTCTTGAAAGGCAAAAGCACCACATGTGAATTAACTGAGTAGCAGGTAGGAATAAATACTCTCGAAATTATTTTTTAACTACTAATGAAACAGAATAATTTCTGTTTCTATGAAGTCCTGTTTCTGCTTTACATTCAGATTAGTTGAGACAATCCCATTATGTGTCGCAAATCTTACATTTGCTCCACATGTGACTGAAGCATGGCACCTAAGATTATGGAGAGATCTGTTGTACAACAATCAAATTACATTGGAGAGTTTAAAACCCCCAGAATAGTTATGCATAACATGGGTAGGAAATGACTGTCAGTATGACTGGAATGCTCTGAGAAGGAATGAGAGCGAGAAGATGTGGCAGAAGTAGCAAAGAAGGGCTGCAGTCTGCTGCCAGATTAGAAAGCAGTTAATCTGTTCTCAGCACTAAGGTAGTTGGTTTGTTCTTTGGAGAAGACCCTGAACAGAATAGCTCTCTTGTATTGTGCCTGATTTTCTTAAACTAGGATGTAGGTAGAGTCCTTCCCAAAGGAAAATGGTAAAATCTTGTTCCATCTTTCCTGAGGTGAAATCAGTTTTGGAGGCTTCTGGCACCCAATTGTTTTAATACAGCAGGCTATAGGACTTTGCTGGAAGGTCAGTCACTAAAAGAATCTGTGTAAAGGATCATACTTATCCAAAGTTTGTTTACTGATCCAGTTCATAACAATACAAACAACCAAATGGCTACAGATGAAGGAAACACATGTTGCAATACGTGTCACAGGAACTCAGAGGCTGACAGATGTGTTGAGAGAATCTGGAGTATCATTGCCCATAGCATATGACATCTGCTTGATTTGTGTGTTCACTTTCTGCTACTGTTTCAACTGTGAAAACTTCATGTTCTGCTAAACATAAATGTTTTTTGTAGTTGCATCAAAGGTTAGAATAAGTTATCTGCAGTGGGGGATTCTGTCTTAACAGTATGTCCTGAAACAGAGAATAAGTCCTTCTCTACTAGAAGAAATATCTTGATTTCAAGGAATCACACATATAGAAATAATAAAAATAAAAAGACTTCACAGAGGAAAAGGAAACACACAGATAAAGCTTCGGTTTTGAACAAAACATGTTTTCTCTAGAGATGCAGAAGAATCTGTGTGGTCTTTGATGTAACCCATTAAGATACCAAAATCTGATGAGCAGAGGACAACGCCTTAGGGAAGGACTTGCACAAGAAAGATGTGTGGAAAGGTGAAAAATTTGGGTTTGCATCTTTTAATTGTAGTCACCTGGAAGATGTGAATCTTCTTTGTGTAAAGAGTTACTGATTCCAGGTTTTGCTTTAATTAAAGCAAACATTAGAATTTCAAGCCATTTTGAAGTTCTCTACAAAGCAACAGCATAGGTAGTTCTGCTTCAGAGATTTGGTCAATTTATTATTTTTGTGCAGTACTGAGGAAAACAGAGCATGAAGCTTTGAAGAGAATCACTAGGATACTGAAAATCAGCAAAGACTGTGAGTCATAGGGTTCCTCTGTAATAGGAAACATTGGTAATAATAACACCAGGTACAAGCCGGTCAACCACAGAAATCTCTGTGAGAAAAGGCATGCAAATTAAAAGAAAATAAAAATGGAAGCATAGATCATTCAGATGTCAATCATGGAAAGGCTGCCCAAAGGCATGGACAGTCTGCTCTAACCATCAGCATTACAGAAGAAAGTGCTTCTGATTCTTTCTGCCCTTTGTTCATTAGAGAAGGTACGTTTTCATAACAGCCTTTCTATTGTAGTGAAATGACACTTAAGGGCAAACCTCAGTTTTAATGTAAAATTTCAGACATTATTCATAAAAGATATGCCTCTAGGAGGCCCAATACATATTGTTGCCTCTACAGCTAGTAAAACTCAATCCACATTTGCTCTCTGAATTACTGGACTCTTGAGCGTTTACTCATGGAGAACATTTGACAGCACAGTGCTAAGGCTCTCCAGTCTCAAAAAATTGCTACAAATATGTTGACTTTTCCTCGATCTGGAAATGTTCATTGAATTCTTTGATGCAAACCACAATATCTAGCATCCATTTGAAGTCTGATTAATTTGTTTTGTAATCAAGCTGATGTGAGTAAAATTGCATTTGGATCAAATTATTAGCTCTATGTCTAGCAATGAGTGGCTGACAAAAAGCTTGAAAAATGTTCAGATTTTCAAAGTTTGTTGACTAGTTCACAGTTTGATAATAATTTCTTGTCATCTCATTTGTTTTACATGTCCCATACTCTCTGTTTTCATTTCCCTGATAAACCATCAGCAAGCCTGGTAAAAAAATCTGTGAGTGAGACAAGGTGAACTGAACTGAGGAACTGATAGTGATAACGATTCTTCACAAACACACTGATACAACCAAGTGTGTGATTCATAGGTGAGTGTGGCATGGCTGCTTTGACATACACCTCTGCCAAAAGAATAGTTGATAGCCATCCTTTGTCTTTCTATTGGGTCTGGCTGAGATGGAGTTAACTTCCTCCACAGCACCTTCACTGTGCTGTGTGTTGGTAGACAGCGAGGTGTTTGCAACACACCAGTGTTTGGCTACTACTGAGCAGTGCTGGCACACATCAGGGCTGTCTCTCCAACATTTACCTCCCTCAGCGATAGGGTAGGGATGGCAAGACCTTGGGATGCAGCCAGGACAGCTGGCCCCAACTGACTAGAGGGATATTCCATACTGTATGATGTCTGCTCAGCAGTAAAAACTAAGAGAAAGGAGGAGTAAGGGTGGGCATTCATTATTTACAGCATTTGTCTTCTGGAGCAACCACTATGTATACTGAAGCCCTGCTACTCAGGAAGCTGTACATTGCCTGCTGATGGTAAGTAGAGACTAAATCTTCTGCTTTTCCTTTGCTGTATTAAGCTCCTTTTATCTTGACAGACGAGGTTTTCTCCATTTTATTTTAATCCTATGCCTGTCCTTCTGAGGAGGAGAGTTATGGAGCAGCTTGGTGGACAGCTCGCATTCAGCCAAGATCAACCCACCACAGTCTTTTTGGCACCTAACATGGGGCATAAGACAATGGCAGTTTTGCATTGTGTGCTATAGCTATAGTCATTATTAAGTGGCAAGCTCCTGTGTTTGTCAAGTTTGTCTGGCTGCACTGCTTATGTTTTTATTTTGCTGCTTTTGGGAGCATGTTAATAAAAATAATGTCTACATGCTTCCCTCTGGTATTGATGGCCTTACTGTGCTGGGAAGCTATTTTGTGGGGAGGATGAAGGAACTAGGAAATATTCTAGTACAAACAACATCTATATCCTTTGGCCTGATACTGATTATCTTGCTGTAGTAGGGGAGCTATCTTGCAGAGAAGATGAGGGGACACATCTGACATGCACCTGATAGAGGGGTGCCTTGCCTACCCTGGTGAAAACCAACAGCTTCTAGCACTGGGGCCTTGCTTGTGCCTATTGAGCCATGGAGCCCTAACCTCAGACAAATGTGGTTAGGGCAGTGACTCGGGGATCCTGGTGAAGGGAATTCTGGTCTGGCACTGCAATGGTCAGACAGTGAATACTCTTAGCAGGAACATGAATAGAGGGTCCCTGCCTTCAGTCAGAAGGATGAAAGGGATGATTATACTTGGATGTCTGGATACAATGGCCTGACACATTGGACTCACAGAAATACGAGGCTTTGGTAGACCCTAGTACGCGGTGTACACTGATGTCAACAAGGTACAGGGGCACAGAGCCCATTCTAGAGTGCTGAAAGATGCCAGGAATTGTCTGTCTTAGAGGCTGAGGTGAGCTTAACGGAAGCAAGTGGGAAAAGCACCCTATAATGACTGACCAGAGGCTCCTTGTGTCTTTGGCATGGACTACCTCAGGAGAGGGTACCTCAAGGATGCAAAGGGGTATCAGTGGGCTTTTGGTGTAGCCATGGTCAACAAAGAGAAGACTAAACAGCTACCTATGAAGCCTGACCTCTTGGAAGGTCCCTTCATTGTTGGATTGCTGAAAGTTCAAGAACAGCTGTTGCCAGTTGTTACAAGATGGTGCATTGGTGGTGATATCACACAAACTGAGACTGCTTGGCTCCCATCCATGAGCTGACTCATGAACTGGACAGCTAAGAAGTCATCAGTAAGAACTGATCACCTTTTAATAGTCCCATATGGTCAGTGAAAAAGTCTCACAGAAGGCAGAAGTTAACAGTAGACATGCATGGCCCAGACAAACAGATGCCACTACTGAGTGTTGCCATACCAGGCATGTTAGAGCTCCAATACGAACCAGAGTCAGAGGCACCCAAGAGGTATGCTTCAACTGATGCTGTCAACATGTTTCTCTCAATCCTTTTGGTGGCAGAGTGCAGGCCACAGTTTTCTTTCATATGGAGGGTTGTCTGATACACCTGGAATTGACGACCACAGGAGTGGAAACACAGCCCCACCGCTTGTCATGGCAATGCCCCATATGATCTATAGCCCTAAATACAATTTAAGACCATACATGTTTGTTTAGGAATTTTGTTTGTATCCAAGAAAAAGGAAGAACAAATTTTACAGCCAACTTAATTTACCACTAAGGAAGTCAGTAAAGCCAAACCTAATATTACAGATAGCTAACGGAAAGACAAAGCTGTATGTTGTTCATGGATAAAACAATAAAATAATCCAGGTCTGGGTAAATGGTGATCTGAGTTTTTTCAGAAATTTTTTTTGTTGTTTTGTTTTGGTTTGTTTTTTTTACTTCCTAAATCTAATCCTTTCTTTGGTCTAATTTTACATTTGATTTTGAGGCTTTCTATCTTTTCTGTTTTTCTCCCCAGATTTCTGTGTGTGTGGCCAGTGCCCCTTTACTGATCTCTTTTTCCTCCTCTTTCAGTCCAAGTTAGAACAAGTAAGACAATCAAGTTCAACATAGTTTGAAATCAGAAATAAATAATTCCTGGTTTTTAATGTTCCTTGTCTTTATGATTTGTTTCTTGAAATGAACAATGGGTTTTTCTTTTTAGCAGCACAACTTTCTAAAGGAAAAAGTTTCTATAATCATATTTCTCACTGTGAGAGAGTGTTAATTCAAAAATCGTTGAATTTGATCTGACTCCTGCCTGTAAATAGCATGAGCATACTTTGATCCATTGCTCTTTTTTATAGGAAGAAAGGAAAATTAATTATTACATTGTAATGCTTAATAAAGCTATCTAAAACTATATGAATGCATATTCAAGATTCTATTTGTAGCTTGATATTATTCAACTTCTCTTGTCAGTATATGTTATATATACATAGAACTCACCTTAGAAAAATATCCTCTATTTGCCTAAGTGATTTTGCCATAGTTCGCAGTATAAAAATCTTCGTGGAAGATGAAGCAGAATCTGCGCTTCATGAAATGATCTTTGAGCCAGAGGAACATACAGTGGATGCAATACCTCATACAGTAAACCACAATTTTCAAAATTGTTTGTAAAACTGGAAAATTAATCTGAACACGGTGTTACACAGCTGACTTGCATTTAACTAAAAGAAAAAATAAAGATTACCATAGAAAACCAAAACTCAGATGTGCACATCATACAGGTAAAGATGACACATTTTCTCTCATACTATGTAGACATCAGTAGGGGATAGACAAATGGATTTCCAATCAACCATGAATGAAGGAATGTGAGGACATAAAAATAATAAAAGCTTGAACTAAAAACCTGGCCTCATAAGTGCAGGGTTTTTATTGGACAATGAATGTTAAGTGACATATTCAGGTAAAAGCATTTAGGATATCCTTACATAGTAAGATATGTGAAACTTAGAAACTTATTGACAAAAGTTGCCAGTGTGGTGGAGAAAGCAATGGAGTCAGAAAGGCATTAGAAATAGATTTAAAATTTAATTTAATAACTAATTAGTTGTTTGGGGTTTATTTTTTAATAACTCTTGAAATTGTTGATAATTTAAAAAGTGCCTAATAAAACAGAGGAAAGAGTTTTCCTCTAAGTGACTATGAAATATCTTGATTTTTTTCTAGAGAGTAGAAAAAGAAAAAACTAGAAACTACCTGTACACTGCTCTGGCCCTGTAATAGGAATTCCCCCTATTACTACCTATAGCAAACTCAGTTTTGTCTCTACTTGGGGATTTGAAAGTAGTACCCTTGTTCCACATCTAAAATGTATTAGTCATACTTCACAGAATATTTTCTGGATCAAATTAAAACCGAAACTAGAAAGAACTTAATATTTTTTGCCTTCACAGACAATTTCTCACTGTTCAAAGATCAAGCATGGAAAAGAGATGTCTGATCAGAAGGTATCATTTACTACAGAGATCCTGTAACTTTTTATTTCTTACAGCAGTCAATTTAAACTTTTCTCCCTTGCGGTGACTTTCCTCATAACGGCATGATACAAGAGCATAACAGCCCAATTCTCTCTTTGTTTCCCATGAAACAAGGTCAATATATCTGTATTACCCAACATGCACTTTTTCGTCTTTTTCCTTTTTTCCTTCCTCATTTTTCTTCTTATTGCAGGAGATGCAAGAAGGCAACATTCTGGTAGTCATATATCAAACTGATGCCTCAATTTCTGCAACATGTTCGCACAGTATTTATGATCTTTTCGGAGTTTAATCCAAAGTGTTACATTCTCAAGGAAGGGTGCTTTGAACCATGAAAGAAAGGTCTGAATACTTGGAATAATAGCCAGGCTATCTGACTGCCCTCTTGAAATGGGCAGTCTACATCAGTTGAAAAGTAAATGTGCTCCATAGCCACTACCGAGGGAAAAAACCCCAACAAAATAAGACAGAGCAAAAAATTACTTTTGGTAATCTTAAGCACTTCAAAATATGTAAGTGTACGGTGATTCTGAACAATGGGGAAGATTAGTACAGCCTTCATGTTGTTATAAACTATAGCATTCCTGGAGAGTTCAAGGTGCTTATTAGAGCCAATACATTCACACTGATATAAGACAAATGAATCTGTGCCTTTGTTGCTGTCTCTTTCTGGAGGACTGTCATCATCTCCTTTGTCTGACACATGATTAATACATTATGAAAGAAACCAATCAATTTATTAACACAGCAATCGATGACTAGAAGATAGGGATGATGTGACACTTACAAATTCTTAGATATAGCTTACAAAGACAAATTCCTGTGAGTTAATTGGAACAATTATGAAAGGATATGAAGTTATGATGTGAAATTTGTAGGAATAAAAAATGAACATCTGTTTCAGACATGGATACCTCATTAAAACTTCTTCAAGACGCATCTTTACTACATTGCTATAAATTTTCCAATGTTACTGGAATATGTTATGAATAAAAAAAGTACATGATGCATTTATATAATTATTTGACAGTGCACTGTATCTATAAAATTGTTTCACAGTAGCTATATGGCAAATGAAAGCATAGTGAAATCCAAATTAGACCAAATTATGGAACCAAAATAAAACAAACCCCAAACCTCAACACTTTACCCCGTCTCCTGCAAATAATAACTTAGGGAGTCGAACACATTAAATTAGCAAAAGCTCTTCAAGGATAGGGAAAAAAAAGTGTATAAAAATATCAAGTTCTTACCATTTTTGATTCCCATCCTTTTGTCCCTTTAAAATTCCCAGCCATAATAAATGAATAGCAAACAGTGCTTTTGAAATCCAAAATATCTAGTAATTGCTAGTGTAGCCAGGTTACATTAGTTTGAAAGATGCACTTGAGAACTGCAGAACCTCTGCTAAAGTATTACCATTGTGTTAACTATTTTCATTAATATTATGTGAACTCTGAAATCTATTATACAGGTATAGAACATTTCTTTTAAATAGTGTTTACAAAGACCAGAGATCCTCACAAAATCTCAGTGCCATTCTGTGTTGAAATGGTGAATAACACAAATAAAGTGATATATCATGATGTTGTGCATTATCATATGTTTTTTCTCTGTTTACAAAGAAAGATTTATTAAATAAATGACAAGAACAGATAAAATTTATTTTGTTCAGAAAGTATCCTAATATGACAATTCAAAAAATTAGAGCAATACTTTACTAATAAGCTTCAATTCTTTGCACCTGGCCCTTCAAGTAATAAGACTATTTGATTAGGTAAAAATGAATGTAGATTTTAGAGAACTTACATTTATGTAGACTATTAAAAAAAGCAAAATTACATATTACAATACTTCCACTTTCCTCTTACAATATTAGCTGTAGAGGTACCAACATTTTTAATGATACAGGCATCAGCTGAGTTACTTCACTAAAATATACCATTAATATCATCCCATTCCAAAATAATGTTGAGAACAAATATTTGAAAAATAAATACACAGGCAAGCAACAGTATTCTCCGTCTTGAAAGTGTAGCTGAGCAATCCAACAAAAAGAAAATGTTAAAAGGAAGCCAGACAAACAAAAAGATTTCATTTGTCATGCATGAAGGAATATTCCAGTCAGTTTAGTATGGAATTTTGTTTGCCAGTTGTATAAAACTGTATGTTTCCCAAGAACATTTGTTTCTCTAGTGAAGGACCTTACTTCCCAAATGGTAGACTCCAGAATCAGAATGCTTTGGAAATTGTCAGGTGGAGCAAAGACTACAGATTTATCAAAACCAAAGTGTTTGCAGGAGACAGTTTCCAATAGTTGTCTGCAATGCTAGCTCACACACCTGCCCTTTATGGAGGCTATTGGTGGACTTCCAGGATCCCAACTTTTCAGCAGTCCACCTGGCAGGCTGTTGAGGATCTGTGAATCCTGGCTCCCAGGTTGTTCTGCCTAGCCAAGATTTCAAAGCTTGCTTTTAGCTTGCCTGGTGGAGAATTGAGAAGCCTGCCCCCCTTTTCCCCTCACCCTCAAACTTGAATTTCCATCTCCAAGTGCCCAGATGCTCAGCAGACCAAACTTTTATGGACTACGATCTGGGTCTACATTTCCAGGTATGGAATATTAAAGAGTAAGAGACAGTGCAGAAAAGGTTAGAAACAAAACAGTGAAGTAAATAGGGTACATGATATAAAGAATCAAACGTAAAATGCATAGGATATAAAAAATAATCAGAAAGTAGAATATTTACAAAATAAATATTTGAACAAGGTTCTACCTTACTCTGGCATAAAGCAATAAAAACCCAAAAACTATACTCTTGCATAATCTTTAGCTATTATTATCAGAATAGTTTTTTTAAACTTCATCACTTTAGAAAATGTCAGATCGACAGTTTGGTGTAGGGAAGTGTAACAAGGAATCATCGGAAGGCATAATCAAGAACCAAAGAAATGAAGTATTTCATGCAGCTGGTACTGATGAGCAGATATCCATATGTTTTGTCTGAGGGTCTGTGTAATGTAAAAATAGATTTGTCGGTGTATGAGATCAGTCAGAAATGGAAAAATGCCTGGAATTAACAATTCAGGTCAGGAAGAGAAAAGAAGTAAGAAAATTAGTCAAGGAACAACTAAGTCCTAATATAATAGTTAAATATGGCCAAAATCACTAACATCCCAGGAGCATGGCATGAAACTGCATTTTTAAATTAAGGTTGTTAGAGAGTTTTGAAATTTTGATTAATTACATAGTATCTCTGAGTGATAACTGTGTATTGGGCACTATGAAACAAACTTGCCTTGTATATTTAGATATTCTACTTCAAACTTTTCACTTGTATGATATGTTTTTATTTAAAAAAAAATCAAATAATATTTCTCTCTTTTCTGATTTTACCAATTTTTCTGCAGGAACATTTTATTGTGTGTACAGGAAAAGTTAAAAAATTCACCTGTTAAATGGACTATTTTATGAATGAAGAATGAATGAATGAATGAATGAATGAATGAATGAATGAATGAATGAATGAATGAATGAATGAATCTGTGAACTGATTACATTACATGGGTTTCCATCCCTGAATCTGTAAGTTTCTTTGGTTTGGAGCAAACCAGGCAAGATGGAGGTAATACAGTGAACAATTTAGGTCACATTTTCTTCTTGTTTTATTTTAGGAAGCTGTACAAGAAGCCTTGTTTCAGGACCGTCTCTTTGGATCTTACCACTTTTCCTGGTTTGTCAAGGGTTGCAGGGGTATTATTCCTCCCCACATTGCATTTCCCTTTGTTGCAATTCATGAAGCTCTGTTCTGTCCAGCCTTCTGCGATCCCTGTAGATGACAGCACAAACGTCTGGTACGTAAACCACTCCTCCCAACCTTGCATCATCAGCGAGTTTGCTGAGTATACACAGTGCCCAGTTACCTAGATCATTAACGAAAATGTCAAATGGGACTGGACCCTGGAGCACATCACCAGTCATTGGTCTCCAATTTGACTTCGTGTCAACACCCATTCCTAGCCATTCACTTGGTTCTTAATCCACCTTGTTGCCTGTTCATCCAGCCCATATTTCACCAGCTTCTCTATGAGGGTCTTATGGGAGACATCTTGAAGAACTTTCTGGGGAATCACTTGTCCCAGTTCAGAGCTCCCATTCACTATGAATAGGTGGTGACTCATTTATTTGCCACCCATTAAAATGAGATTTTCTTACAGTTGTGCCTTTATTAATAATGTCTCAGTGGATGTGCTAGACACCACAGAACTTCAAAGGCTTCAGATTGCTTGTTGTCATAGCTATATAATTCAGCACATGTATTTCCAGAAATCTCTCTCCTGATCTTTTCCATTATCTGAATAATAACTTATGACTTTGTCAGAATTTTTAGTGACTTTGAAATATCGGGATTGTATTTCAGGTTTTAAAGAAACCAGCTTCTCTATCAACAGTATATTAGAGCTCCATAAAATGGATTTACAGTACCAATCTTCATCTTAATTACAAAATAAGGAAAAAGAAAAACACCTACAAAAACATCACCTCAACTTTTGTTTAGTACTTTCATTAGGATCTTAGCTTGGGTTTTTTGTTCGGTTTTTGTGTCAATTTGGTTTGGGTGTCAATTACGTGGTGATGACACAAAAACTTCTTACCTCAAATTCATTTCAAGAGGTTTTTTTCAATTAAGTAACCCACAGTCTGTGAAAGTTACATCATCTTTTTAAAGTTAAAATAATTTGTACCTCAAAGCCATACAATGGAAAAAAGAAAAAGCCTCTGATCATTGCCAAATGAAATCACTGAAAAACAAAATTCAAAGAGAAAGAACAGGCTTGTTTTCTCAAGATACATATGCATGCAGGTTTTCCTTCTTGTACCTCATTCTACCATGGTATCATCTAGCTTTTAGGACAGTACTTCCAACCTGTGCTCATGCTGTTCTTCATACTACTACGTACTTTTGCTTTCACAAAAATCTTGATTAGGATCTTCTACTGGTGTTTTTCTCATTTTGATGTTTTTAGTCCCCTCCACAATGTGATCTCAAATTGGGAATTACAATGCAATATCAAATATACCTTCCAAAATAATATATCTGTTAAAACTTTCCAAATGGTCTTGATTTTTTCTGGTTTTGTATGATTTTTTTCAGTGCATTATAGTTCGAAGTTTTAAAATGCCTCCCAGTTGGCTTAGCATTCTTCATTTAACTATATTCCACTAAACGTACCTCATTCCTCTGAATAAGCAATAATCAAATGCAAGCAGAGTAACAGTAAAATTAAAAATCCAACTGTTTGCTTATCTTGCATTGCAGTAGCACCATTTACAAAACAGTGAGACAGACTTACTGTCCAGACCGTCTTTAGCACCTGCTGCCTTCCCTGAGAAAAAGAGCGATGCTGAAATCATCACAGCTCCTGTTCCCATTCCATTTTCTCCACTTTCCACCTCTATCAATGAGCTGTGGTTAAAAAGAATGCTTTGATCTGAGGAACCTTCAATGAAATAAGGTGTTAGCTAAGGTATAGTGGAGAAAAAAGACTGCAAGGCAGAGACATTTTTGGCTTTCTTTTATGTCAAAGTCTTAAAACCAAGTGACCCTAAACCTTGCTATTTGAAACAGAATATTGAGTCTTAATGGGCCAGTTCCTCTTAGAAATTATCAGTGGTTAATATCGCACATTTTAAAAACACCATATTTTCTGACAAAGTATATCATTGAATCAATCAGTCTTGCATTGTCTTTGCTTGCTTAGTTGAGCAAGCTATCCCGAAAGAGAATGAAAGAATGAAATAGGCAATTAGGAAAAGCAATCTTTTTACACTTCCCTCAGTAATGTAGAGAGTTCTGTTACTCCCACCCCATTTTGAAAGACCCTGCAGAAAGGCATATTTGGGACTCAGTGCCCTTTCATTTCTCTTCTGGTTATGATGACAGTGGGACTGAAGTCTAAAAAGAGGTTGCAAAAATATCATGGGTGCCATGGTGACTAGCTTCTTTTTATTTCCAAAAAGGAAAGAAGCATGCTGGGGAAAAGACAAAACAAATTAGAGGGTACCCAAAATTAATTTCAGATCATCCTATGTCAACTTCTCTGCATCAAAAAGCAAAACAGTCACAGCACACTTGAAAGGAAGGGAAGACTGTGGTAAGTCATGGGTAAAGACCATAAATCCTTGCCAGTCCAGTCACATTTGCTCAGTCTCATATATGGGGAAGCCCTCAACTGACCTCAGTTATCAACAGCCAGGGAAACAGGGCTTTCAAGAGACTAACATTAATCAATTACATCCTTCCTGGGTAACGAGAGTAAATGTGAATAAATCACAATGCGTTAACTTCTACCATAGTAATGAGGTAATGGAAAGATTTTATTCAGCATCCATTGTTTTTCTATTCAGAGAAACACAGAATTACAAGGTTGGAAAAGATCTTTAAGATCATCAAGTTCCTGTCCTATGCTAAACCATATCCCTAACTACCTCATCTACCCATCTTTTAAACACATGCAGGGATGGTGACTCAACCCCCTCCCTGGGCAGCCTGTTCCACGTCCTGAAAACTCAGTGAATATTTTTTTCCTAACATCTAATCCCCATATATCAAGACCACTTCTGTAGTACATATGATTATACTTCTGTTCTGTGCATTTTTTTCTTGCTTCTCAGGTTAACTCTTTGCTGAATCAAAAGCCAGATTTCTCTTTAAAAATTTCCATCTTCATGATTACATAGTTAAGCATCTTGACAAGTCTATCAAGTCTTTTCAGAACACCTTAATACTATTCTTTGTCTTAATAAACAAAGATTCTTGACAGAAAGAAAATACTGTAAGTATGATTTGGAAAACAATGAATCACTTTTAAATTAAAAAAATGCTACAAAGTAAATTTACTAGCATTCTTTCCTGCAATCCTTCTTTCAAATAGAAAGCTGACATAATATTTACAATTGCTCACTTTAGCACATACATGTACTAACTCAGGTCTTTCTCTCTGCTGTCATTTCAGAGATGGTTTCTGAGTCTTCATGATCTGACTGAAAATGTGTAAAAATTGTCAATGGGATTTTACAGAGCTCAAATTGTGAAGGGTAACATTTTTTAAGAAACTGTCTGAACAAATAAGCCACCTGGAAATACTCAAATTTTGAAGCATCAACCCCTGAAGACAATATATTGTTCAGATTGCTTGACTAGTATCTGTATAATTAGTTAGTGTCCATTTGTACTAGAATCAACAAGCTATTTTAATGAGACTGGAAAAATCAAATCCCAGCTATGTTTAGTTATCTAAACAGGGGTATCATGTGTTATTTGAGGTATTGAGGGATGGCTCCTGGCTGCTCCTCTGGAAGAAGATGGTCATATATACATATCCACTAATATTCACATACTGCCCTATATTTGCCAGTACAGGAGAAACATCCTGGATCCTGTATGGGATCTCAGACAGCCTGAAGTTATGACATTTAGATAGCTAAACATAACTAATGGGGCATAAGTAAGCGCAAGAATAGCACAGTTACATTTGAGTGTTCATCTGTAGTTCTCTGTAGGAGATAGATTATAGCTGGTGAAGACCAGGTCAATACAGTCCATGGAGTCTGCAATAGTATTGGATTAGGATAATATGGAAACCTGGAACTTGATTCCATTGCTCTCACAGGCAGGTTTAATGCAATTTGAGTTGGCCTGGGGTATTTTCTGACATCCATCTACTATTCCAGAAGGTAACCAGTATCCTACTGCTGGAACTTGGCTGATGTCTTGCATATCCTAAGGTGTGTCAGATGTTGATAGAGCCTTATATTTAAGCAAACTAACTGTGGTTTATTTCGGTGCACAACTGTATGACTCTGCTAATACTAGTTTGTTTCAGTTAACTGATGTACAGGGATAATGATGCTTTCCTCGCTTTGCTTTATTGCATTGGATAATTTTTACAATAGTCAGTAAATCATAATTTTCCTGCTTCCCAAAATTTATAAGAAGAAAATGTGCTCTACATATGCAATTAAGGTTTTGTCTCTTAAAAAGTTTTTCATCACTGCAAATTATGATTTATGCATGATTGAAATGATGGATTTAAATCTAGTCAGCATTTTTCTCACAGATAAATTTTTAGTTTGTCAGTAAAGAAGGGTTTTTACTATGTAGTTTCTAGCTGTTCATTAGAGGGAAAGTGAAACATGAAGTGAAAACCACTCCAGTGAAATGATGCAATTTACACTGAAAGGGTAATTTTGACTTTTTGGAAATTGTTTTTAAAAAAAATTAAAGAGAATCTTAGTCAAATATTTTTACATCTTATTAAATTGAAATATTAAAATTATGTGATATCCACAGAAATCTCATATAGGAAACAAGATTTAAGAAAACAGACTGATGTAACAAGGTAACTGAGCTCCATTTAGATCACTTTTATCTATCACCTTCATTTGAGAAGGTACTTTAACATGTCTTCCTTAAACTGAGCATATGGAAAAATAAAGTGAATAACCAAAATAATCACTTAAAAAGGAATAACTCTGTTACTGAAAGACTGGACAGTATTTTTACTAGTATGCTCTTCATTCTTCCAGGCAATAAAATTAGGAAAAGTCAGGCAGACCTTATTCGGATGTCACCTGCCCCTGTTCTCCCTTTGATACTTACCCATAAGCTCCTGGTGGGCTCCTCATCCATCTGCATGCGGAACTCCATACACTCCAGTTGTTCATTGACAGAGAGGGCAACATCCCCTCCTCTTCTACCCTGCCTATTGTTCCTACAGAGCCTGTATCCTTCCATTCCAACACTCCATTCATCGGAAACATCCCACCACATCTCTGTGAAGACAATAAGATCATAGCCCTTCAAGCATGTGTCAAACTCCTCTTATTACACATGTTACCATGTTACATGTCTTTGCATAGAGGCATTTAATCAGGCTGCTGATGAAGCTGGCTTTCTAGCTGGAGCAGGTGGAATTCCTTTTTGATGCACTTCAGGTGCTCTCCTGATGAGCTGTGATCCTTCTCCAGTCTTTGGGCACCTTATTGATGGCACTGGCATCAAACTTGTAGAGACAGGATGTATTGAGGTTGCTCTCCAGCAACTTTAATTAAAAGCCCCCTTCATCGTCTTGGCAAACCTATGACAAATTATGTAGGCCAGAATCAATCTGCTTACTTTTACTCATGGCAGCAATGTTTTTTTTTAGAAAGCATATTTTCTTCAGATTAATCATCTATTATTCTGTTTAGCAGTTAGTGGCTAGGGAACAGATGTTACCAAAATGTAGATGAGTTTGCATCAGGAAATTAGAATCCCCAAGTCACCACAATAATGATTTTTATTTGCTCAGAATCTTTAATTACCTTTATGAGTAGTTTATTTCATAGATAACAAAATTCTTAAAGAAAAAATTGGTTAAAGTCTTCATAAGAAAACAAAAAAAACTAATGTTGCTTTTACTAGCATTATGTAAATGGTTGATTTTGTGCCATTAAAATTACAGAAATGCAAAAGGAAATCCACTGAGCCTGATTGAGACACCTAAGTTAGACTTGATATGACAGTGTTTGACACCTAACATTGGCTTTTAGGGATTGATCTTGCTTATCTCCAAGGTGATTTCTATATGAATGTCTATGTTTGAGATAGTCATCTGTCCTCCTTGTATAGAATTTGGTGAGTCGTAAGCATTTGAAATAGCCTTTTATATAACAGCATTTATCTTATTTTAAATGTAGATTATAGGTCCATTTGAGTTCCAAGAATCATAGAATGCATTATTTTGGTAGGGACCTTTAAAGGTCATCTAGTCCAAACCCCCTGCACTAAGCTGGGACATCTTCACTTTGAACATCTCAGGGGTGGGGCCTTTACAACCTCTCTGGGCAGCCTGTTCCGGTGATCTACCACACTCATATTGAAGAACTTTTTCCTAATATCCAATCTAAATCTCCCCTTTTCTAGTTTAAGACCATTACCCCTCATCCTAGCACTACATGCCCTTAAGAATAGTTCTTCCCCAGCTTTTTTATAGGCATCTTTCAGGTGCTGGAAGGCCACTATAAGGTCCCACTAGAGCCTTCTCTTCTCCAAGCTGAACAAGCCCAACTCTCAGCCTGTCTTCACAGCAGAGGTGCTTCAGCCCTTTGATCATTTCTGTGGCCCTCCTCTGGATGTGCTCCAACAGGTCCATGTCCTTATTTTTTGTTGAGGGCTTCAAAGCTGGCCATTGTCTTGCAAGTGAGGTCTTACCAGAGCATAGTAGAAGGGCAGAATCACCTCTCTTGATCTGCTGGCCACACTGCTTTTGATGTGGCTCAAGATGTCATTGGCCTTCTAGGCTGCAGGTACGCATTGGTGGCTCATGTCCAGCTTCTCATCCATGAGCATTAACAAATCCTTTTCCTCAGGGCTGCTTTCAAGCACATCATCTCCTAACCTGTATAGATAATGGGGATTGTCTCAACCCAGGAACAGGCTTTGTTCAACTTGGCTTTGTTGAACCTCATGAGGTTCACCTGGGCCCACTTCTCCAGCCTGTCCAGGTCCCACTAGATGGCATCCTGTCCCTCGGGTGCATTAACCTCACCACTCAGCTTGGTGTCATCATCAAACTTGCTGAGGGTACACTCAATCCCACTGTCAATATAATTAATAAAGATATTAAATAGCATCAGTCCCTGTACAGAACCTTGAAGGATACTGCTTGTCACTTTGAGTCATTTACCATATGCAACCATACGGCCAATTCCTTATCCACTGAACAGTCTACCCATCAAATCCATATCTCTCCAACTTAGAGAGGAGGATGTTGTGAGGGACGATGTCAAAGGCCCTGCAGAAATCCAGATGGATGGCATCTGTAGCTCTTTCTTATCTACTGATGCACTTTCTCCATTGTAAAAAGCCACTAGCTTGGTCAGGCAGGATTTGCCCCTAGTAAAGCCATGCTGGCTCTCTCTAATCACCTTCCTGGCCTCCATGTGCCTCAGCATAGCTTCTAGGAGGATCTGTTCCATGATCTTTCCAGGCACAGAGATGAGACTGACAGGTCAGTAGTTCCCAGAATCCTCCTTCCCACCTTTTTAAAAAACGGCTGTGATGTTTTCTCTCTTCCTGTCACTAGGGACTACACCTGACTGCCATGACTTTTCAAATATCATGGAGATTGGCTTGGCAACTACAGCACCCAATTACTTCAGGACTCTGAAATCCTATTACTTTCTGTTGACCATGAAGAAGATCTGAGTTTAGCTCAGAAATGAGATTGGGACTTCTGAAAATTTCCAAGGAGAGCTCACGTCTTTCTTTTTTGTTGGTTGTCTAAGGAACTAATAGTGTGATGGTTCTGAGAGGTACTTATTTTTATACCTCCATCCAACAGATTTTCTTCTAACAAGACTATGCTACACCCTTGATGTGTTGTAAAAAACCCATTTATTCTCTGTAAAATAATATAGCTTAGAAATTTGAAATCAGCCTTTAATACCCGTTTTGCTCTCTGAGCTGCCCTCACAAACACACTCACATATGACAACTGTAATACCATTATACTTGGTCTTACTTATTAGTAGTCTTAAAATAAAGTGATGTAAATTTTATCTAAACTTTTATAATTGCTGTGGGAAATAGGGAGAGGAGTATCTGCCCTATTGTTCTAAGACTCTCTTCCCCAGCGCACAGTCATCTCCTTGGGAAGTGTGGGTTTGTAATGACAGGAAATGTGAGACACCTTCTGAGAATAGATGTCTAATGAAGCAGAGTGACTTTGTTTTTAATTTTTTTTTAAATTAACAACTGAGCAATTTCTTAATATTTATAATTTTATATTGCAAACTCTTAGACCCCAAGGCATTGCATCCCAAATTTCCTATGTATGTAAGGAGAACTTCACCAACAACCCTGTGGGCACTCTATGGGACTGAACCTTTATGAAACATCATATCCAGACCAATATGCAGCCAGGAATGAAAGAATCCCACAGTCAAATGTTAAGTGACCAAGAAAAGCAATTTTCATAAAGAGAAGGCATGGTCGTCTCATCATCCCCAGCCTCTGCAATCTGTAGATTTTTTTAGATTAGACTGTGTTCCAACAGGAGCAGAAAAAAATGTGTCTGTATTCCTGTGGCAAATCTTCATTTACCCTTGAACCTTCCAAATCTTTACTAGGTCATTATTAAATACATTTGGCACTTCTTTCACCGCAGTGCTGAGTATTTTCCTATAGTACTTTTAGCTCCTATATGCTAAAGGAACATCTGGTGTGCCCCTGTCCTCAACAGGTATAGAGTTCGTTAAATTTTTTAAAATCACATTTCTATTTTGAATTGCCTGCAGATACAGATAATTCAGAGATATGTGGTCTGCAGAGGCCTGTTGCCTAAAAGGTGTGGGAAATCTCTGAGCTTTTCCACAATGAGGTTACAGAAACATAGGTTAGGAGGGATGTCCAGAGGTCATCTAGTCCAATTTCCTGCTCAAAGCAAGAATTATAGCAGGTTGCCCAGTTAATATCAACATGTCTAGGACTCTTACAGTCTTTGATCAGCTTCACAGAAAAGATATTTCCCTTATATAAAGTTAGATATCCCCATTGTCCAGCTTGCCTCTCATCTTTTGACTGTGAACCTCTGAGAAATGTTTGCTTCTGTCTTTTCCTGTTATGCAGCTGCAGTTGTCACTAATAGGATTTCTGACAAAAACCTAGGGTTCATTTTCAAAGTAACCAAGTCCTTGTCAAAGAGTTGGTGATAAATGCATAAATGCTTGAAGTATTTGAAGGGATGGGAATGTGCAGTGTATCTGCATAAGCATTTTTTGAATAGGAAATCATCACTTTAATCAGGATGAGTACCAACTGAATATCTTTATCAGTAGGGTGAACTCAAGTTCAACTTTTCTGGCTTTCATTCTGGTCTCCTGTTTCCCAGGATATTCAGCAGCCTACCTTCAGCAAACAAGTGAATATCTTAGGAAGACCTATTTTTGGATGTGAGTTCAAATAATGTTAAAGCAACACTACTTCTCATGTGACTATTTTCATCAAAAAGTTATTATACAAAAGGTATGAACCATAACTACAACCATAAGTTTACACTTCCTACACAATTATAGCTTAACCTGAAGGTCTTATGCTTTTAAGAATCTGTTTCAAGTAATATGTATTCTGGTTCAGGTGTTAGTGAGACATTCAACATGCAAAATCCATAGAAAAATCATAGAAAAATGATTTTCCAGATTCAATGAAAAATATAGTTTGTGGAAAAATCTGCAACAAAGTCTTAGAAATAGACAGTTTTATAAGCCAGTATGATGATATTCCAGATGAACCAGTGAATCATTACTGCAAGTCTGAATGTCACTGCAAGTGATTCACCTAGTGTTATAGACAGTGATGTATGGACTAATGAGATTTATGAGGAAAAATTCCATCATCTGTTGACTAAAGTGAAAAGGTGATCTCAAAAGCCATGGGTGATTTTAGGATAATGATATACAATTTATATTATGGGACCACATACCAACACCACACACATATTCATAAGCAGACTTCAGTATGGTCAAAATAAACATTGAAGCTGTGATAAAACAGCCACTTAAGCTCTGAAGGAAAATTCAGAATTATAAGGTAAATTCCAAACTTCCACTTAGATGGAAGAAATGGAGGCCTGGAAATCTCAGAGCAGTGGTTTTAATGCCATGTGGGATTCACACAAGCCACCTGATATGAAAACCCTAGGGCAAGAGCAAAGGTAGTCTCAGAAATTGCATTGCTTTCCTGGATCCCTATGCCTATATGGCATCCTAGGTAAGAATTTATTTTTAGAATCTGAGTGAAAATGCAAAACCTTCAACTGTACTTAAGTTTGTTAGTATAACTAATACACAATCAGGAGGATTTTTGGTTTTTGGGGGATTGTTATGAAACAGATTTTGATGTAGTTAAGTGTTCATTTTGGAAACAGGATTTTTTTTTTTTGATCCTGAGTTTTGTGTTGGAATGAATGACCACATATGTTTTCTGCCTAACATTTTACTGTCTAAGTAAGTTATCAGGAGAGAAACTACAATGTATTCTTCCATCTAGTCACATTTTTACATATAGAAAGAAAAAAAAACCCCACAACTAAAAATTCTGATTCCATTTCAAACAAAAGAATACTACAGAGGTAAGCATTACACATCTGAAATTTGAAGGCAAGAGGTAAAGGCAAGGGTTCACAGGCTAGTATTTCATGCTGTTTGCTGAGAGAAACAATATCTCCCTTTCAGAAAGCTCAATGACACACAGTCCATGAATGATGCTGAATAAGGACATTTAAATAGGAATATTTTCCATATAAGACTCTCATGTCAATTGTCCTTTATAGGCATCACAGCCAAGGTGACTTCTGCTTTAGAAGCAGAAGAGATAGAGCTCAAAAATCATCATTAATAAGTGAGGTATTGTAGGGCCACATAATAATCAGTTTAGAGGATCAAGAAAGTGAAAGACAGAAAATAAAGAAAAGCTGTGGTTTTAAAATCTTGCAGCATGGAAATCTGATGCTCTTTTCAATAGTTAGAACAAATTCCTCAATCTCAGCCACTGGATATTCTCCTGGAAGCTTGTCCTAAACTGCACTCAAAACTGCATAACTGAGATACTCTTTGCTAGAAGTTCATAGTCTCATGATTCTGAGTGGTTTTTTTTGTTTGTTTTGTTTTTATTTTTGGGAGGTGGGTGTATTGTGTTTGGGGTTTTTTAAATTAAGTTATTAAAAAGCAGCAAATATTCATCTATGAAAGAAGACTATTCAATCATGAATAAAGGAAAAAGATAGTGTTCTTTAGGAATGTTTATGTCAGAGACACAGGAATCTTTTCATTTTTATGGAAAAGAAAACCTGGTGCTTTATCACTTTCTCTACCTCTATGTGGGTTTCCTGTGAACTGGTGTTTTCCTCATTCTGTTATTACAGAAATTCTAAGCAAGCAACTAAGGACTGACAGCAGGTCAAAGGAAGGACAGAAAAGAGTAACGCAGGTGATAGTTTCTGGTCACTTTATGCTTCTCAACAAATTATTAAAAGAATGCAGAATATAATCAGATTTACTTACTTTTACTGAAGGCTTATGATGAATTGTTAACACAGCAATCTTTCTTCTATGATCATTAAAATTGATAATACTTTGTCCACTTACTTGCTTTTCTGTAATAGTCAGAAATGTCTTGTGCATTCACTGTTCGGGGGATACAATATATATCTGTGAAATATTTGTCCCAGTTGTTATTTCTATTTGGGGTTGTTTCTAGCACAGTTTAGCAGAAACTATGCAGCTGTAAAGGCTGCAATCTTCTTCCTTCCAATTTTATAAATTATTATAGGTATTAAAATGTCTATTTTTTTTAAGTTTTCATGGAAAAACTGTGCACCAAAAAGAAGATGTATCTAGCTGAACTTTAAACATCTGTGGTGTATAGATCTAGAACAGCTAATCAGAAAGTCTATCTTTGTAGAAAAATAGGAGGAATTACTACTTTTTGAGCATGTTCAATCTAACCTATTTCAGGTATTTACTTAATAATGACATGACTTACATATTCTGATTCATCTCTATTTACAGTAAAGGGAACCATAGGTGACTAGTGAAGTCCTACAAGCCAGCTGTTTAAATTTTATATCCGAAGAATATCAGCCTCAGTTTCTAGTTTCTGTAGCTTCTAACTGGAATGGAACATTGACTGAACTGAATGGCTTTGAAAAATGTAATTCTGCCAATTTTCTATAGTCCTGCTATTTTACATCACATATGTAATCTGGTTTACTACTTTTAAGGTTTTGTTTGCAGAATCTAATCTACTAGAACCAAACCATAGTCTTCCTAGCTCAAAAAGAACTTCTCTTACTCCTGATCTTTGGACTCTCATACCCGTGTGGTGGAAACATGTCCAGGATACCCATACCCCACTTATTACAGAAGTAGTCTCTTGTCCTTATGTTCAAATGTTTTGGGCTACCATCTGAAAAGATAAGGATGAGCAGGAAGAGTAAAGTTGTAAAGTTCACACATCCTTATTTTATTTTGCACATTCATCAAGAATAAATCTCCCAAATTTAACTTTAGCTGTTGTTATACCTCCTGTGGGATGCATCATTATATTTCCCTTCTAAATTCATACTGAATATCACATAAAACTCACTCAGAGTATCCAGGTTTCTGTCTAAGTGCAATATGAGTAATTTTGCTTTGCAACGAAGCAGGTGGCTGCATCATCAGAGACTAGAAGATAAAACATAGTAATTATAGTGTCTGAGCTGCATTCATGTTGCTGACTCAACAGCTGGCATTGCCCAGTAGTGAGTGCTGCAGGAGTTAAAATATAAATGGAGGATCAGATAATGGAGGACAGCAGCATAAAATGCAAATTGAAGACCATATTTCATAGGAAGTAATTTCACAGAACAGAAAACGGTTGCATGCTCTAAATCTGTAATAACAACTTTAAAGCCATATGCTGTGCTGAATCTGTACCTCTCACATCTTGTGTTAAGGCTGAAATTTGAGATACTGAAAGATTGAAAATTATCCTTTTAAAAAAAATGTCAACATATTTGCTTAGATCATAATTATAATATCAAGGCTCACAAAGGGCTGAGTTAGTAGGATCCTTCTGGAGTACAGGGACATGTGCAATTCTGATCCCTGCCTATACTGCCTACATAGTCAGTTAGACTTTATAGAGCTCTTTTTCTATTTATGATCAGAAAGTACCCAGAGAGTAAGATCTCTGCAGTTGCCTTAATGGTCCTTGACATTCATAAAGTTATGAACAAATAAACGCAGGGCACTGAAAATCAACCACGATAGAAAAAAAAGAAAAAAAAAAAGCATTAAAACAAGAGACAGATAATAACCTGGCTCCTCTAAGAAGTTTGGAGTAAGAGCAAAGAGAAGAAAGATAAGAAAAAATGACAAATAGTCATGAAGAACCTTAAAGTAATCACAGCAGGGTGCTTTGATACTGCTTTGCAGTGTTTTCACTGTGATGTTGCATCAATACAAGAGTACATTGGGTCATGTCAGGGTGATATTATTTTGTAGTTCTCTTTGACTTCATTCATTGACTTCACCATCTCTTCAGCTCTTCACTGTTGAATACCATTCAGTTAGGAATTCAAAGCACTAGAAACCTCCTAATATGTTTTAAAATTTGGCACTTCTGTATACTCAGTTATTTTTTGGACCACTTACAGAACTAGTTCTGTAATGAATGACCTTGAAGCTTGGGGAAAATAAAAGATCAGTTCATGCCATATTATATAAATCCATAAATACATGAAAAAAATTCATGGCAAAAAACTCTTGAATGGAGTTTTTAAAATGTTTTGTGTCAAAGGGCAACTTCAGATTAATTAGAGAAATTCATAAGAAAAAAATAGAATTGATGACATTAAGCAAATCTCTTACACTTGGTTTAAATGGAATTCATGGTCCTATCAAAAAAATATTCTTGTGAAACCCATGAAGAAAAACCCTGGTTATCATATTGATCCAATGGAATCACTTATATCTCAGGGGCGTTTAGAAATCAAGAAGCATTTCAGCAACAAAATAAAGGTCTAAATGGTGACAGACAATAGAACCATATGCTCAATGTGATAAGAATAACTCAGGCAGAGCCTTTTCTGCCAATGGCTTACCCATTCCCTCATTTACAGTGGTGATCTTGGTGGGAAACAGCAATTGAGTAACATCCAAAATAACAGATGTCTCTCAAGAAGTGACCTTTTCCATACTTAGCAGGTCTATAGTTTAGAGCACAGTAATGCCTCTGCAAGTCATGGGCCAATAAGACAACTAATCCCATTTTGCTGCATGGATACAACTAATGGCACAACAGGTAAATATCTTTTTTTGTCACTAGTCAATAATCCTCTACAGAATGCAAATTACCTGGTTAAGGCAACACTTGGCTTACTTTTTTGCCTTGCTAGTGGAATACATAATGTAGCCATTGTTGCCTGTCCTGGTTTCAGCTAGGATAAAGTTAATTTCTTTCTAACAGTTGGTGTAATGGTGTTTGGGAGTTAGGATGAGAGCAGTGCTGATAAGACAATGATGTTTATAGTTATTGCCAAGCAGTCAAGGACTTTTAGTTGTTCATATTTCCCTGCTAGTGAGAAGGTATGGAGGGGCACCCAGAAAGCTGAGAGGAGACACAGCCAGGACAGGTGACCCAAACTGGCCAAAGTGGGTGTTCCCTACCAATTATGTCATGCTCAGCATAAAGGGGGACAGATGGGGGGAGGACCACACAGCCCCAGGACACTCAGTTTTTAGGAGATGGTCTGGGTTTTGGGATGGCTGTGAGCTGTACAGCCTGAGTTGTGCAGTTCAGTGAGAAACTGTTTCGTATCACTAGTTTCATGTATTTTTGCTATAGAGGTCTGATTATTTCTCTCTCTGCTGTCCTAGTAAACTATCCTTATTCCAACGAGGTTTGCTTTTGTTTTTTCCCCTTTTTCCTTCCCCAGAGCGAGCAGCTGCGTGGTGCTCAGCTCCCGGCTGGGGGCAGAACCATTACACTGCCATAAAATAGGTCTAGTTGGCACCAATGTTATGAAGACCAAGATTTCTGTATTTATTATACCAGAGCTTTTCAAATAGGTATTTAGGCTCCTGAAGCAGATATTCTTACTTCCAAAAAAGCAGTAAGCTTAGTGTTAATTTTTAAGTTATTAAGTATTGTGGACAACATGACTCAGAGAACAGATACAAGTGTTAATACAAAGTCATTGCTTCAGAGGCTTATAACAGGCTTTTAATTTTTATTGCAATAGAAACACAGGTTCCTCTACTGAGAAGTAATGTAAGATTTTAATAAACAGGTGAATTCCAGGTGGATAAAAACTGTAAGACAGAGTGCAGAAACAAACTCATGTGAGTTAGATGCTTTGCTGTGCTGCTCAAATGTGGAATTTTGCATATGGAATTAATGAAAGAGGAGTAAATTTAAGTTTCTGGAAGTCATTCACACATATTCTTTCAAAGAAATTTTACATCTAACTTATTTTTGAAATAATTAAAACTGACAAATTACAATAAATGAAATTTTCCCATTGACAATACTTAACAAGAAAAAATACAATGGAAATTACAATGAAAAAAATCCAATCAGCTATGCATATGCTTCAGTGCATGCACCTAAATCCTTTTAATAATAGTGAAAGTGTTGTACACATGTAACTGAGAGAATTCAAACCTTATAATTTGTTGATCATTTTTGGGTTTATGATCTTCAACATTTTAATGGGGGTGCATAATTAAAAAAGCAATTTTCTTTTCAGTAGTAAATACTCCAGTGCAACAATCCTCTTACATTGTGTTGCATTATTATTAGAATAGAAATGCAGCAAATCCAAGCCTTTAATCTGCCAAAGTTGGCTTTAAATATGCCTGACAGTGCCAAGATATATTTAAACTACTAACTTGCTGTGGCTGGTTTTATTTTTTTTCCCTTTATTGTCCACTTTTTTTTTGTACTTATATGAGAAATGGGATTTTGCTTTGGTTTATATACCACAAGCTGGGACAAATCATTATCAAATTTACCTTACACCAATTCTGAATTCATTCAACTATGATACATGATCAAATCTGTACTTTTCAAAACAATCTTTTATATTTTATGTCACAACAACTATGACTTTGTTTCCTGTGGTAATTAATAGGAGTTCCTGTTAGACACAGAGCATAATCTGAATGCAGAAATAAAAAATCTGTAAATTGCCTTGCCAAACCTCATAAATCATCTGCTGTCCAAAGCGTGTAGCTCATGTACACTGCTTTCTCTTTTTGCTCTGAAACTTCATGTGAAAAAAAAGTGTTACACATAAGATCTGTTGGTACAACAGATGAAATTTACTTAAGGAAATCATGGTCAATGAGACATCAGACATGGATAAGGACAAATGAAACTGAATACATTCACTCGCCTGACTGAACTGGCCAACTGTATTTGGTTTAGCATCAGTATCACACATCAGGAGCTCAACTAAATTTTCACTAATTGCACTATGAACTTTGTCACCATTTAAAGTCTAGGTCTGCCACAAATACCTAATTACATTCGTCTGTGGCTACTTTAATTCTGTTGCAAAACCATGAAGCCTGACATGTAGAAACCTGACAGGTAGAAACCATTGGAATGTGCGAACACGCAAAGGGCATGTTCATTTATTTTGGAAGAATCCCTGTACCACAAACTTTGAAAGATGTAACAGAACTCACTTTGCCGATTATCAGCCCCAGCTGGACCTTTTTTTATGAAAGGAAAACATTCACAGTCAAGTCATCCTTAACTGGGCTTAGGTAACAACAAGGGTGCAGTTAAGATTGAATGGCAATCATGAATAACATTGCCACTGAGTGTGAAAACTCAATTTACATTTTGATCATTCCACATTCTTCAAATTTCAATATAAAGCTTCACCATATAAAAACATTAGCAGTTAATATTTACTCTATGCAAGGCACCTGGCTGCAGGAAATAAAGTGAAGATTAAAACCTTGGGGGGATATTTTTCTACAGGAATTCTGTTGGCATCTGATTTTTACCTCAGACCAATGTAAATGTGAAATAACACCACCAGTATAAATACTGACATGATAATGTAAACTAGCTTCCAGTAAAAAAACAAGGTTCCAGAAGGGCACCTCAGCCTGATTTCTTTAGGAAATGATTCATATGTTCCCTGTCTGTATGTGTGTCAGGTGTTACGAAATCAGGATATCTGGTCCATCCCACCTTAGCGTTCTCTTGCCAGTATGAGGGAGAACAGCCCAGATGCTTGAGCCAAAGAGGAACAACAGTTGCAAGTATCAAAGAAATGACAGATTTGTTCTGCTGCGAACTCCACTGATCTTGTGCAGGACTACTCAACAGGAACATCTGCTATGTCAATCACATTTACTTTTTTCTGCTTACCACCCTCATTCCCTCACATATATCGACCAACCCTATTTTTCCTCCCTCCATTTGCCACAGTTTTGTTGATTTTATGTCTTTAATTGCTGTTTATCATATAGTGTCACAGGTAAGCTTTATGCTGATTATAAAAATTAAAGTTCACAGATTTTCTGAACAGAATCATTGCCTGTGCAAGCACTGAATATGCTTAGGATAAGAACTAGTCAGTGTCTGGCCCTTAGAGCATCCTACTGCTCTTGGAAGTTTCCTTTTAAAGAACTGAATCCAGCTGGGCCCTAAACATACAGCTGCTGATGTGGTTTTTGAGAGAGGGTAGCCATAGGGCAGCTGGCTGGGAAGCCAATGGTTAGGTATTAGGCACGTGGTGCTGAGCGGACTGAAGCAGTGGGATGTCTAGGGTTGACAGGGTGGAAGTTGCAGTGTACAGCTCTTTGCATAGACATTTTTTGCTGTCGTGAGGCAGATCATCATTCCCATTGAGGAAGGCTGTCTTTAGAAAGGACTCACATTCCCTGTGCACCAGCCACAAGATGCTTGGGAAAAATATGATTGCACAGATAAGACTGCAGTGATCCTTCTTCTTGATCTCAAGAGGAATAAATTTACAGAGTAATTTTGTTTATAGACTGGAGCTCACCAGTTATGTGTCACAAAATCAGAGCCCTTCTATAGTTATTTTGTCCAGCATAGGGTTGGTCGTTCTACTCTTGAGAGAAAGACATAGGCAACCTCAGAGAGATATTCATCCCATTCTAAAACAGGTCTCTGAAATCAGCAGGATGCATAATCCTGTGGAAGTACACTTCTCTCTTAATGGACTGGCTTTAGCAGATGCCTGCTACTTACATAGCTAAAGTTTGTTAAGAAGAAACTTAGCATAATAATTGTTTTTTTATATCAGTGCAACTGTGTTTATACTACAACTTCACATTCTGAAAATTCCCAAATCTTAGGTAAGCATGGATTCGAAAGATAGAGACTGTCAGAAAGAGAGATTAAAAAAGGCAATTATATAGGAATAGATAAAAGAAAGGATGCACAGCTGCAAATAATGGAAAATAACCTCTTGTATGAGCAAGGTTGTGCTTAATAATTAAATAACACATTATGTTACCTTATAAAGACTTGATATAATTTCAACTTGCTAAGAAAACATTTTGAAAAGTGATAAAGCTAAGATGTTAAATAGCTTACTTTTCCTTTGCAAGCTAGAAAATAAGTTTAAATCAACTTATTTTAAGAAAAAATTCATTATTTTAGTAAGTTTAGTTTTTAGCTGTTTCCCTCATTCTACATAGTCACGTATTTCTTGAATGATTACACTATAGTCTTCAATTCAGTTTGGCTCTTTCTGTCACTATGTTAGCATATGAAAATGCAGCTTAATGATTAGTAACAGCAATGGATAAAGCCATCATTCAAAAAACCCACAAACATTGGGAACATCTGGGTTACATTGAAATTTTCAACCAAAAATTGTACCTGAGTGCTAATATCTTAAAGTGTTTAGGGATATATTTTTGCTTTTGCATTTTTTCTTGATTACTGTGGAACTCTTCATTATTATAGTCTCTGATGGAAAAAAAGGTCTGAGGTCTAATTTTCACCTTTATTTAGAATGACAGAACATTTCTAGCATTTGGTTTTTCCTGTATAATATAAGATTTCTATCTTCTATTTATATCTAATTAGGTAGAAATACTAAATATTCATTTGCAACTGGACTTTTTTCTCTTTCCTGAGAAGGAAAAGATGATGTAAGAGGACAGAACTCGTCAATGCTGATTCTAGTTCCCTAATTCTGTTTTGACTGAAACACACAAATGCTGATATGCTAATCAAATGATGCTTATAACATAAGTTTTCTTAAATAATATTTACTTGTTATTATAAGTCACATTATTATTTCTACTTATTTTATAATAAAAAGAATCTAAAGGAATAGATGTTATCTGCAACTGGGGTGGCTGCCTTTCTAAGCCCTGTGTTAGTTTAGGTGTAAATGCAATCAGTTAATTAAATGCATCAGATTTATTTTTTGCTTTAAATGTTAGCCCTAGAAATTCGTACTTCAAGTGGCTGCAAATGACACTGACGTGGGTGTACCTCACTTGTTAATATCTGAGGAGGCATTTTTTTGGAAACAGAAAAAAAAATGTGGTGAGACAGCAACTTCAAAATAAGACCTTAGCATTCACTTTTAGTATCTTACCCTACTTGGAGATTTAAAGGACTTAAAAATAGAATGACCATGGTATGAGGAAAAGGTGTATAAGTTTCTTCTTCCATACTGTATTCTATCATGAAAGTTTGTGTTGAATGCACATAGCATTGTCCTCAACTCATGTTATAAATATACTACTGTTATTACTTTCCATGCTCCAGATCTGGACTTTACCAATAAATCTTAGAATGCAGCAACATGGCAATAAAATGACAGAGAGTGGAGTATGGTGATAGTTTTGTTGCTGCTGTGCCTCATAACTCTAGCCATCAATAAGGATGCATCAACAGAGACTGAAGCTGTCTTGAATTAATCTTGTCTAGATGTAGGTGTTTAAATAAGGATCTAGATTAGTAATATAGTACTATATTTTAGACTCCATCTAACAGGAAACAATAGACTCGCAGCACAAGTTTGTGTATCTAAAATCTACTTGAATTATGAGATCCAGGTGAATAATCTATGGTCTATGAACCGTATAAATATATGCATTTACTGGACTATTAATCTTATGCTTAAGCATCAATAGTTCATAAGAATTCTACTTAATATAATGTCTCTGCTATTAGAGGAATAATGTTGATAATTTGGCTTGGTTGATGCAATCTTCTGTGTAGAAAAATTTTTATTCTTATTTTATTAAATGTATTTACATTTAGGCATTCTTTAGCAAAATTGACACTTGTTACACCCATTCTGTGGCAACAAGTACAATTCTGGAGTAAATGAGAACTTTTTGAAAAATAAGTATATACTGTAAATTTACAGATTCAGAAAATTTGGCAAAAAGAGAAAAATGTCTTCCTGCACAAATCTGTGGATTTCTGTTTTCATGTGCCTGCTGAGGCTGAAAGACAGAATCAAAGTTATTCAGTTAAAACAAAGACATAATTGTAAATCTTTCACTATAATTTGAGGTACAGTGGTGGTGGATGTTAATTGAAAAAAATATCAGTGGTAATAAAGTACAGATAAACAAAAGCAACGGAAGTCCAGTGTTACCACATCACCTGTCCCTGTCTAATTCACCTTTTATAGCCCTGCTTTTTGGTTTTGTTTTTTTTAATTCATCATTAACTTTCTTCAGCATCTTCTATATTAGAAGAGGAAGATAGTGCCTGTCCCCCGGACCCCAAAATTATTTAATGTATGACCTTGAGATCAGTAGAAGGTAGAAGCAAATTCCTGATAATTCCTAAAAATATTGCTCTATGTTCTGAGATAGCTGCCCTCCCACAGGATCAATGGGATACTTGTTTTCACTTTGGTTTCTTATTTTCTTTAAGTGACAGAAGGATTTTTCAAATATACTAATAAAGGTAAATTGTGGTACCTTTAACAAAATCTTTCAGGACAAAATTCCTTTGCGTGTCCTCAGGCATCCTTGTTTCATATACATTCAAGACAAGGCTATTCTTTTGAAATAAGTCTAACTTCTGCACAAAGTCTTAAATTAAAAAGTCTTAACTTTTTTTTTTAATTTCTCCTATTTTTCAGTTATTAGGTTTTGTAGGTCATTGGTTCTGTTTATCTAAATTATTTTTAATTCCTGAAGCCTCACTTTATCCCTCAGCTTCTTAATGGACTTTTAATAAGTCCTTATACCTTTCTACTTAAAATTCTCTGTGATAATAAGAAAACGTCACTTTTGCATTTTGGGTTGGACTTTTTGGGTTTTTTTTTTCTATTTTACATTTTGTCTATTGCTTTCAGAGGAGATATAGGAGAATTAGATCCATTAACATTCTCACTTTCCCCCCTAATCTTGTACTGATAAAGGCATTAGTAAATTATTGTTCTTGCACTCATCGCTGTCAGGAAAGATTTGTTTATTCTTCTGGGTTGGTTCAATTAAGGTGTTATCTTAAGTCAAGCACTGAATGTAAAACAAAAATTTAAATCTTTCTTTTCTGAAAAGGGATAACTAGTTACTTCCTATAGGGATAAGCAATTGTTGGTATACTTTTCCTTTACAGTCTCAGTATTTTTCATTATTGCAGTTAATGGGAAGAAATTGCTAATTCTAGGACTATGACTGTTGTCTCCATGCTCATCATGTCTACTTAGCAAGAGCAGAAAGCCACACTTGACAATGTTTTAAAGTAGTGATATCACATGTACAATTTAAAGGCTTTTTGCAGAGAGTAATTGGAACATTTTCTAATGAATAGTTACTGTATATGCAATGTTGGGCTTTTGGGGTTTTGTTGATTGTATTTTCTATTGATAAGCAGTACACAGTGGTTGGTGTCAGTTGCATCATTACAGGTCAACATATTGTAGAAACGTGAAAGATGCTTAAAAGGTTTGAAATCAAAGCCTTTGGAGACTGTATGCTGAAAGAAAAAAATCCACAAGACCTTTTAGACCACAGGACATTTATATGTGATGAGTGGTATTTTAGTAGGGCTTTTTTTGTCTCTTTTTCTCCCATTACACTTAGTGATTATGTTCTTAGTAGTAGAGACTTGTGCAGGAATTTTTCTTCTTTCTTTGAGTGGTGACTGTCCAATGAAAAAGGAGTTTATTTCATAGTCTTTATGGGTAAGCTTTGTGGCTAGGAAGATTTTTTGACTCAATACAATGTCTCATCTTCTGGCTTTCAAGAGCCTGTGGAAATCCAATATGAAATTCATTCAATCATATGGGTGCTCAGACAATGTTCCTACCTCTTTCAGCTGCTGTAAAAAAGATGCTCATCACAAAGGGCATAATTTATCCAGATATGATTTTTCTGGTGTCTGTTCTGCATCGGCACTGAACAGCCAGTAACAATACATGTTATAACATCACAGCATGCTTACAATCCTATTTATTTACATCTTGCTTCACCTCTTTTTCAAAAATAAGCTAGGTTTGTGTGAAAGACTTGGTATTACATACTTGAGACCTTTTGGTTCATGGATTTAAATCCTTTTTACTTAGGACATATTAAGGATACAACAAATACATTTTTTAAAATTTTTTTTTTTATCTCCTCAGACTATCTCTTCTTAAATCTTGGTCCAGTTCTCTTAATTTCACCTTGCAAGTATTTCAGGCTTTACACATATAATAGTAGATGCTTTTTTCCTGCTGTAATCCTGGCAATTTTTTTTTTCAAAACAAATATTGAAGAATAAATGGAAAAACACTTTCTCGAAGAATCCCCAGATGACATAAAAAATGGCTAAATATCAGTCTTTGGTGATGATTAGTAAATGTGTAAAATTTGCTGTGTTATTCGTAGTAGTGTACAGCCTCAGTATTTTCAGCATTACTAAACACAGTTCTGAATAAAAACCATTGTTGTTATCCATCCACACCCCAGAGGTTCCTCTTCGTATGTTTGATAGTTGTTATAACTAGAATGTCATTCAGAATCTCAACCCTGGTACCTCTTGTTTTCTGCTTGCATCTCACAGGAGATATCTCTGCCTAAATAGATAGATATGCTCTAATACAAACAGTGTTAAAAAATTCCTCATGGTGGTTAAACATGAGATAGGCTAGTAGTTCAAAATGTGATAATTAGCTATGCCCTGGCATGCAGCATTCATTCATAGAGTTCTAATAAATCCATCAGGAGCTGTGCTAGTCTGGGGTAGGATACCAGCTGTTTCCAGCACTTTCTACTTGTATTTCTCTGTAAATGCTGACGTTGAAAATAAAGTGTCATTAGTTCACTACCCTCCCATGTAATCCTTTTTTTCCCCTGGTGTTTGATTATCTCTGGTAGAAAGAGAGTACCTTTACCCACCTTTAAATGGCAGCTTTGATAAATATTCTTGCCAACGTTGGGCACTAAGACAAGGACTGTTGTCCTGGAGCTGCACCAAATTGTCTCTCTCCAACAAGACCCCTTCATGCTGGGCATGATGTAATTGGCATGGAATACCCTCTTTGGCCAGTTCAGGTCACCTGTCCTGGCTGTGTCCCCTCTCTTCTCATTAGCAGGGAAATATGAACAACTGAAAAGTCCTTGATTGCTCTGCAACAACTAGAAATACCAGTATGTTATCAGCACGACTGTTATCCTAACTCCCAAACACAGCATTCCATCTGCTGCTAGATACAAATTAACTCTACCCTAGCCAAAACCAGGACACCTGTATATTTTAATTTAATATCCTCTTCTATGTTCCGCAAAACAAGAAAATATTCCTTCTTAGTTTTATATGAGTGCTTTAAGATGCATGCTGGTTTTGCCTGGGATAGTTAGTTTTCTTCATAGCAGCTTGTGTGGTGTTATTTTATGAATTTGTACTGAAAAGAGTGTCGATAATACAGGGATGTTTTCGCTGTTACTGGACAGTGTTTACACAGTGCCCTGGGTTCAGCTAGGATAGAGTGAATTTTCTTTCTAGTAGCTGGTGCAGTGCATGTTTGGGAGTCAGGATGAGAGCAGTCCTGATAACACACTCAAGTTTTAGTCTTTGCTAAGCAGTCAAGGACTTTTCAGCTTTTCATGACGCCCTGCTAATGAGAAGGCTTCCTCCCAGGAAGCTGGGAAGGGACACAGCAGGACAGGTGACCCAAACTGGCCAAAGAGGGTATTCCATAACATATGACATTATGCTCAGCATAAAGGGGGATGGTGGGGGGAATGGCATGTCTCCAGGACACATGGCTTAGGCCTGGCTTTGGGATGTCTCTGAGCTGTATGGTCTGAGTTGTGCAGTTTGATGAGAAACTGTGTTGTTTATCTCCAGTTTTGTATATTTTGCTATAAAGTCCTGCTATTGTTATTTTCCCCTCCCTTTGCTGTCCCAGGTAACTGTCGTTATCCCAAACTGTGAGGCTTGACCTTGTCTTCCCATTTTTTTTGTTACCCATCTGCCCCTTCCCCCCACTGTGGGGTGAAGTGAGTGAGTGGCTGTGTGGTGCTCAGCTGCCAGCTGCAGCTAAACCACAGCACAGAGGCAAGGCCTTTTCTGCTTCTCTCACCACCTCACTAACGAGCAGGCTTGGGGTGCACAAGGATTAGGGAGGGCACACAGCTAGCCAGCTGACCCCAACTGACCAAAGGAGTCAGCATATAAAGCTGGGTGAAGAGGATGTTTATGTTTATCTCAAGTAACTGTTATGTGTGATGGAGTCCAGTTGTCCTGGAGATGGCTGAACACATGAGCACCTGGCCTGAGTCTAGAAAGCAGTGAATGCTTTGTTTTGCTTGTGCACATGGCTTTTGATTTGCCTATTAAATTGACTATATCTCAACCCATGAGTTTTTTTCATTTTTACTCTTTCAATTCTCTCCCCCATCCCACCAAGGGCTGGTGAATAAATGGCTGTGTGGTATTTAGTTGCCTCATAGTGTTAACTTGCAACAGGTGATTAACTCTGATGTATTTAAGGTATTTCTTCCAAGTTTTTGTTTATTTCCTTCAAAAACAATTTTAAATTGCTTTGTTTCCTTCTTAAACTCTTGGTTTCTTGTCTGAAACCTTCTTTTCTATTGATGTTACTTATTTTCTAACGTTTTCATATGTTTTATGTTGCTTTTTTTAAAATTAGGAATTGATCAATAATAATACATGGTTACTTTTACCAGATCTAATAACTATATCCAAGGAACATAACTATCTATATAGTTACATCATGCACTTTTACTCTAATTGGTAGTACCCAACTAGTTAATTGTGTCTTAACCTAGCATAATTACTTAATTACTTATATTTAATGAAGAAATCTTGATGTCATTTCTGACTGCTTACCCTTTCCCTGAGTTCTTGAATCACTCACATCTCTTCAAAGATCTTAGGCAAAACACTGCTTTTTTATTTGGAAATACTGATCTCTACACATTCTGGGGTTGTTTTGAAAGAAAGCTGGAGATTCACACTCTGTGAACAGAGACATTGCCTAGGGCAGAAATTTGAGTATAGATCAATTGTTTGAGTTTTAATTTCCTTGTTTTTCTTTTTCCTGAGTACATTACCATATCTGTGGTTTCCTTTTTCTATTTTTTCTTGCATTGGTATCCCTATGTTTGCCTAAATCCAACTATAAATCACAGAGTCACAGAAACATAGAATAACTAGATAACAATGGAATAACTATTCCATAGCAATGGAATAACTAGGTTTGAAAAGCCCTTTGAGATCATTGAATCAAACCACACTTGTCCTCTACTAAACCATATCTCTCATCTACCTGTCTTTTAAATACATCCAGATTTGGTGACTCAACCGCCTCCCTGGGCAGCCTGCTCCAATGCCCAATAATGCTTTCAGTAAAGAATTTTTTCCTAATGCCTAATCTGAACCTGCCCTGGCACAGCTTGAGGCCATTCTCCCTTGTCCTATCACCTGTCACTTGGGTGAAGAGACCAACACCCATCTCTCTACAACATCCTTTCAGGTAAATGTAGGAGGTGATAAGGTCTCCCCTCAGCCTGCTCTTCTCCAGGCTAAACAACCCTAGGTCCCTCAGCCACTCTTCATAAGGTTTGCTCTCTAGCCCCTTCACCAGCTGGGTTGCCTTTCTCTGGACACATTCCAGGGTGTCAATACCTTTCTTCTAGTGAGGGGCCCAAAACTGAACACAATACTCGAGGTATGGCCTCACCAATGCAGAATGCAAGGACACAAAGTCTTCCCTGGAGCTGCTGGCCATGGTATTTCTGATACAAGCCAAGATGCCGTTGGCTTTCTTGGCCACCTGGGCACACTGCTGGCTCATATTCAGTTGACATTCAACCAACACCACTAGGTCCTTCTCTGTCTGGCAGCTGTCTAGCCACAATTCCCCAAGTCTGTAGTGGTGAACAGGGTTGTTATGTGCCAAGTGCAGAACACTGCACTTGGTGGTGTTGAACCTCAGCCCACTGATCTCAGTCCATCGATCTAGCCTGTCCAGATCCCTCTGAAGAGCCTCTCTATCTTCAGGCAGACCCACACTTCCACCCAGCTTAGTGTCATCTGTAAACTTACTGAGGGAATATTCAACCCCTTTATCCACGTCATTGATAAAATTATTGAACAGAACAGGACCCAGGACTGAGCCCTGAGGGACACCAGTCGTGACCAGCCTCCAGCTGGATTTAGTCCATGTATCACAACTCTTTGGGTCTGGCCATCCAACCAGTTTTTAACCCAGCAGAGGGCCCACCTGACCAGGCCAGTGGTAACCAGTTTCTCAAGCAGCATGCCGTGAGAAATGGTGTCAAAGGTTTTGCTGAAGTCAAGGTACACTATACCAACAGCCTTTCCCTCATCTACTGTGACGGGTCTCCTTGTCACAGAAGGCAATCAGGTTAGTTTGACAGGACCTGCCTTTCGTAAACTCAGGTTGACTGGGCCTAATCACTTGGTTGTCGTGTTTGTGTTGTGTGGTAGCACTCTGTTTTCATTTATCATCCATCAAGATCTTTACAATGATGCTTAGTATCTGAATACAGAGAATGAATGAAAAGCATTCTTATCTGCTGAGTCTTATGACTAACTGTATTAATGGTCATGTTATGTTTCTAAGTGATCTCTGTAGGGTTTTTATTATACATCATAAGATGTTCTCTGAGAAGATAACAAAGAAAGGGAAGAAAACCCCAAGCATTTAAACAAAAATGAAGAAAAATAAAATAATTTTGGGAAAGAAAAGTAATAGACAATTACCCGAAGCTTAAGATAAATTTTATTTTCTTGTAAATGAAAACTACTAAAATGCTCAAGATTGTTCTTGGATATTTTTTTTTTCTCTCAAAAGGGGGTGAGGAAAGCCCAGATTTGACCATGTTATGTTTAAACTTAGGAGAGATCAGTAATACATCTTCTAGTTAAAACAACATGAGGATACCAAAGGCTATACAGTGCTCATGCACAAGCACTGCAGGTAGAGAAAAGGTTATGGGGTGATCAGCACAATGAACATTTTAATCAGGCAAAGATCAACTTTTGGTTATGCTAATGTGTTGTTCCTAATACAGTTGCCTATGGCACGAAGCATGCTACTATTATGGAATCAATTAAAATACCTCTTTAGAATAAAGTTAATTTAAATATGAATCCCTTCATTTAATTCAAATGTATTTGAGATAATAAAAAAATATTTGTTGTAGCCTGTGGTAAAGTCATTAGAGAACATCCTTCTAGTAACAGCCTAGTGATTTTGTAGAAGATTTAAAATATATTTTTTTCTTTTCTGCATTTATTTAGTTAGTTAGTTTTTTTCCTATAAGTGCACTGATGTTGATTGTGGTGCTATATCTACCTTTTGCTTCAATCTTATAAGATAATGAAAGACTATAGCAATGCAATAAATCACTGCATATGCATTCATCCTAAAATAAATATTCATGTTCTACAAACCTTCCAGCTCTTTACTTCAGATCTCAGCTTCAAGGCAAGGTGCAAATTATCACACACACACACACACACACACACACACACACACACACAAATTACAACTATTATTAACACAAATATTGGGTTTTCACTACATTTATATAATCAGTTTTGGAAATACGTGTGTTACTAAGGTCACTGCACACATAATGTCATAAAGTGATCATGAAACCAAAGTACAAGTAACTGATTTGTTTCACTATATTAAAGATGAAATATTACAACCCAGACAAATATATATAATACTCCTGGCAATGGAAAGTGAATTTCTTTCCCAGCATTAATCAAACTTTAGTTACGACCTTTTATAAACTAGCATCCTTGTATACAGTCCAAACAGTTTGTCTTTTTTTATTAGCAATATTTTCTCAATAAATTAATGTTATGTAAGATCCAAGGTGATGTGGAATTATTGGCTGCAGCCTGTTGAATTATAGCTCTGTTATTTGGTATAGCTTATTACTGATTAATAACAGAGGCATTTTTCCTTCTTAGACCACAGTTCAGTGGTTAAATCATGTTAAGCAAAATGTATTTTAAGTAAAGGTAAAATACCACTTCACATATATTTCCCATTCAGAACATGTTCTTGAACAAAAGGTGAATTAATTATTCATGTGATACTGATGTGAAACTACTTCTATTCTCTGTCATGGAGATGAACTAGTTCCTGCTTTGTAATGCCAGGTTCATTTAGTGTGAGCTTTTCCTGCTTCTCTATTTGTTTTTCACTCACCACCTCAAGCTAAATTATCAAGCAGATTTCAAATTCACAAACGTTTATGAAGTCCAAGGCAATGACAGTACACATTCTTTCCAGTAACAGTTCAGATTTTATATATACATATATATATAATATATGGAAAGCTCTTAGGTATTCATTTGAAAGTGCAATAATGTACAAGCAGTTGATCTATCACAGTTGCTCAATAACAATACTCTGTATTCAATTAGAACTCAAAGGCTTTCTAAATAAGCATCCGCTTATTACCTGATACAGCTATTGCATTCACTGGGACACAGTGAATTTTTGCTGCACTTTAACATTCTAATGAAGAGGAATACAAAATATTTGTCTATTTTCTGAATCACAGGGCTTCAGCAGGTAGCACATTTTGAGGTGAAGAGCTATGTTTTCTTTTATTGCAAGTGTCTTTCTCACAGTTTTCTGTTTTACAGAGAACATTGCACACAGGTGTTGCAGTGTATCCAACAAGACTTAAGTACTTTGGAATATGCACATCTGCTTTTTATACATATCACTACTTTGTGACCGTGATGATAATTTTCATTACCACCGCCTCTTCTGACTCCAGGCTTCCAGCTTGCATGCTTGGAATGGGTAGCTTCAGGTTACATTGTGTTGCCAGTTGCTGACTCCCATATTTCAGAAGATCCCTCCCTATCCCTACCATACCTTGTCACCTGATGTCATCTGAGATGCATGTTATTCAGTAGAACAGTTCTGCAGCTGTGGAGATGAAGAAGCAGATTTCTTTGGTTTACCTCATCAAATGGTTCTAAATAATATATGTATAAAATACTAAAAATATTTTGCATGAGGCTACATCACATCTTTCATTTGGAGCTCAAGCACAATATCAAGGTCAGGTCCATACTACTAGAATCGAGAAAGAGGACAGAATAACATATAAATGTGGAAAACAAAAGAATGTGAGAAAAGAATCAAACCCATAGCCATTACTGGTGATACCACCTCTAAAAAAAGGTACCTATTTCCACAATGACTTCAGGGAAATATGGCTATACCTTCCTTGTATCATTTTCAGTGCACTGAAGGTGAATATTTATTTTCCATTCTTCAAAGACTCAGAAAGGGGTTAATCTAAGGAATAACCCATTAAATGTGGAGGACATCTTTAGGCTGAATCAACTACAGCTTCTTCCAGTGTTTCCTGAGGTATCATATTCTTAGTCCCTGTGAGCTGTTGTATAGCTTCACTCCTCACAGAATCACAGAATCACAGAATCACAGAATCACAGAATGGTTTGGGCTGGAAGGAACCTCAAAGATCATCTAGTTCCAAGACCACTGCCATGGGCAGGGACACTTCTCACTTGATCAGGCTGTTCAAGGCCCCATCCAACCTGGCCTTGAAAACTTCCAGGGACAGGGTACCCATCACTTCCTTGGGCAAGCTGTTCCAGTGCCTCACCACCTTCATAGTGAAGAATTTCTTCCTAACATCCAATCTAAATCTCCCCCCTTCCAATTTAAAACCATTCCCCCTCATCCTATCACTACATGCGCTTCTAAAAAGTCCCTCCCCAGCTTTCTTCTAGGCCCCCTTCAGGTACTGGAAGGCTGCTACAAGATCTCCCACATGTCCTTAGAGTGTCAATAATAGTGTGAATAATATTCTGTAAAATTCAGACTTAGGGTGCAGGTTTGAAACAACGCAATACAATGGTTATCAGTAATGAAATAGCTATGTAAGCAGCAATAACAAAAAAACTCCTCAACCAACCAAAAAGATACCTGCAAAATGAAGGCATGTTAAAAATTACAGAAATCCCTACCATGCTGGTTTGTGGTAATGGCTTCCAGATCCATGATTTTCTCATTAACTCTTTCTCCTAACCACATTAACTTCTGAGATCCTACTTTTTGCAATTTACTTTGAACTTTCAGTGTTGGAGTGAAATGATTGTCTATTACTTAATTTTTTCTTTTCCTCTTGTAAATTGCTGTTGTGCCAAAGGAGGATGGAAAATGACTGAGATGTAGGAAAGCTCATAAAAAGTCACTTTCTCATGGGAAAAGGCCACCTATTAATGGGAATTTGTGGCTGAGCCCACTTTGATCCTTAATCTGGGGGATTTTACTGCTTCATTCTTAGATTAGTATAGCCCCAGTAACAGATCTACAGACGACAAAAATAACAGGAAGAACAGAGACAAAAATGCATATGACACAAAATTTTTGGATTTTTTTTTCAGTTTTTAAACATTTTACCCCCAAATATATGAGTTTAAAACAAAACACCCTCTTAACTGTATAGAAAAATAATCAGAGAGTGATGGAATCATAGAATGGTTTGGGTTGGAAGGGACCTTAGAAGAACCTCCCCTGCCATGGGCAGGGACATCTTGCACTGTATCAGGTTGCTCAAAGCCCCATCCAGCATGGACTCCTCAACTTCTCTGGGCAATCTATTCCATAGTTTCACAATGCTCATAGGGAAAAAAAACAGGCTTTTCCCTCTCTACCTTCCCTTATTGGAGGGGTGTTCCAGGTCTCTCTTCATTTTCATGTCTGTATTCATGGCCCACACTAAATGGTCTATGTCTTTCTTGTACTGAAGACCCCAGAGCTGGATACAGTACTTCAGGTGATACCTCACAAGAATGGAGCAAAGGGGGAGAATCACTCACCTGAACCCGCTGGTCACATTTCTTTTGATGCACCCCAGGATACAATTGGCTTTCTGTGCTGCAAGTGCACACTCTTGGTTCCTCTGCCAATATCCTCCAGTCCTTTTCTGCAGAACTACTCTCAATCCATTCCTCCCTTACTTTGTATTGATATTGGAGATTGTCCTAACCTACCTGCGGGACCTTGCATTTGGTCTTGTTGAACTTCATGAGGTTCACATGGGCCTATCTCTAAAGTCTGTCAAGGTCCCTCTGGATGACATCCCCTTCCCTCAAGTGTATCAACCACATCACACAGCTTGGTGTCATCTGCAGACTTGGAAATATTCACTCGATCCCACTATGTCATTCTTGAAGATAGTAAATTGTATTGGTCCTAGTACAGACCCTTAGGGGACATCACTTGTTACTGGCATCCACTTGGACATTGAGCCATTGATTGCAACTCTTTGGACATGGGTATCCATCAAATTCCTTACCCATCACATCAAAACCCTATCTCCCAATTTAGTGGTGAGAATGTTGCGGGGAACCATATCAAAGGCCTTAGAAAAGTCCAGGCAATTAACACCTATAGTTCTTCCTTGGTCTACTTTGTCATAGAAGACCATTAGATTAGTCAGGCATGATTTGCCCTTGGTGAAGCCATATGGTCTGTCCCTAATCACCTCCCTGTCTTCTAAATGTTTTTACATATCTTCCAGGAGGATCTTTTGCATGATCTTATAGAGCACTGGGGTGAGGCTGACTGGTTGGCAGTTACCAAATTCCTCCTTTTTTAAAAAAACTTTTTAAAAATAGATTCAATATTCCCTTTTTCCAGTCACTGGGAACTTAACAGAACTATTTAAATGCAGGTCTGTTTTCCCTCCTGCCATGTAAAAACTCATAATTTGGATGAAATGCAGGTTTTATGTAGTGGGAAATGAGTACCGATAGTAAAGGTACAGCTTCAAATATTCACTTAGTGTAGCAGTAAGGTCAGCTGAGATTTACATAATTTACAGTCTACTTAGCATAAGAAAGCAGGCCAGAAAAACAATGACGGTGGCCATGTAATGGAGAGAGAACATAAAAAGCAGAGGGGGTACTCTTATGTTCCAAACAAGATACCCAGGTAGTCCACTCTGCAGATTATCAGGACAGTCTGAGAAGTTAAAAGCCATCACAACCACAGGGTGTGCCTGATGTTTGTCATACTCTTCACTGAATTTTAGGAAAAAAACCCGTAGTAGTAGACTAGCCTGCTGATAAAGGGTACTGGATGAGAATAATAATTTAAAAAAACAAACCAAACCAAACTCTACATTTTTTTAATGTATACTTTTTTTTTGTCATTAATCATTTGGTTAATATTTGCCTGGCATAAAATTTAAACATATCTCCATGATCTCAATACTGTAAATAAGTGAGAAATTGCTATTCAGGGAAACTAAGAAAAAACGAACCAAAACAAAAAAGTCACCTTGTTTAATACAACTAGCTAACCATTAGTATCAATCAATGATAGACCATGAGGCAGCAAAGGTAATGACTGCTTCTTGTATTATAAGGGCAATAGTTCTGTAAGAGAAATCTTTATTTTGATTCAACTAAATTGCTATCCTACTAATTATAAGCACTTCTGGCATAGTGTGGAGAAGAAAATACAAGAAATTAAAAAGCAAAGACAGGAGGTAGATTCAGAAACAAGACAATGAAGAATAATATTTCTTGCCTGATATTTTCACCTCATCCCTTCAGTGATTCTAATCTTAATGAAATAAATAAAGTAAGAAGTTGAAGAAATTTTGAAAGCAAGGCAGATATTTTTGCAGGAAACATATTTGGGCAGGCAGTCAGACCACAAAATTTCAGGTACTTTATCTAGGTGTGAGAAATGCAAAAGTTCTACATTGTTCTGTTTTTATCAGTGGAGAAAGGGGCTCCTTCCAGAGGTCAAGCAACAGCCCCAAAGCGCAGCTGTTTGTGTTAGAAGCCTACATATAGGAGATATGGACATGCTTTTCCTTATGTTAGAGGTCTTATCATGATCAAATCAAGCAGATAGCATGTTGAAAGGAATTATCATCATTTTGTCATCTCCACTTCTTCAGTGTAAAATGAATGTAAAGCAGATACAGCCTTTAAACATTCTTAAGACTTTCTCCTTAAAAAAAATTGATGCAGTCAGGAAAAATCCAGTTTCTGTCTTTTCCCTACTCATGTGAGTCACAATTGCAGAGTAATTTTGAAGCAGAAAATATTATACATTTTGCTGTTATTGTATATATTTTCATTATAGAGACTTTCAGTCAAATAATATATTTATAAAAACAACCAATCAAACCAAACTATCATGTTATAGAATCACAGGTTAGGTATTGCACATATTCCCAAATTTTGGAGCCGTCGAGAAGCTTTTTAATGGGTAGTGAATGTCTGCAGTACTAAACCTGCTGTGCAAAGGGGACAATCTCACACCCAAGTAAAACTCAGTGATTCCATCCACAGATCAATAAACATGGAGCAATGTTCTTCAGATCAGTTACTTGTATTTCTGCAGTAGTAAAGCAATAATGGAAAACAGAAAAAGTTCATGGAACAATGTTTGTATCAGAGTATTGTGTATCCTGCCTGGTGGGGCTTGAAACTATATATGCACAAGTTCCTGCTATGTTTCACAGAGCAAAACTGCAAAGGAGCAAATATATTGACAGTAGTGATAAATAAGTAAATACATAAGCATACATATACAGCACGATATCAGATGTGTCACTCAATGCTTGTTTTGTAGCTACAGATAGTGTGTTCCCGTGTGTTAAGAATTTGATATATAAGTGAAATGAATACTTGTCTCTGCTCTCAGCTCAGGTTGTTGTAAGACTCAAAGCCATATGTCAGGAGAAATAGATCTACTAATGAAAAGAGGTCAAGGGAGACTACTTAAAGCATAGCAGGAAGATTGGCTGTAGAAAAAAGCTGCTGTTCTCCTCTTGGCCAGACTCTTCAAGCTTTGCTCAAGATGAGAAATGCAAGCTCACTCAAGTAAGTCCATTAAAAGCCTCTTCAGGCATTTGTGCAGGGCTCTGAAAGCAACAGTCTTGGAAAACTAGTAAAGTTTTGCAAGCAAGACAATTTGGAGAGAGGAGCAGTCAGCCAGCAAGGAAGGTAATGTTGACGGCAGCCTTGTAGATAGATTACCAGGCTGATCTGAATAGCTGGCTAATACTCCGGCAGGAAGGATTACTTCTGTTTTGAAGGAGGAATTGGTTACAAGCCAAAGATGTATTCCCAGCATGCATCAGCTTGTTTGTTCGAAACCGGTTACTCTTTTCCCAATCGTAACTGAAATAAAAGATGACACAATTTCTTTGCACTACCATCTGAGAGACAGAGAACTGTTTACAGAAAAAGCTTTGCACCTCTAAATACTGGCAGTGACAGCTACTTCTTCAGGTCTTTCCCAGCTTCCTGCATCTAAAGAACATCTTTTCGCCATCCAGCTGCCTAATGCCTGCAACTTTAAACAGGCAGCTATCACCCTGGATAAGATTCATAAGTACAAGGAGAGACAATATTTGGAGCATTTCAAGTGAAACTGGTCACACCATGTGAATAGTGTAAAGCTAAGCAGGCAGTGCACTTAGAAGTGTGAGATGCATGCTATTCACAAAGAAACAAGCTTTTTAAAACAGGATACCTAGACCTCATTCATCCAAAAGTGGTGACATAATTTTATATATTTGTCACATGTTCACAATTATGTTAAAAATTGGGACAGCAAGAATTGACATAATTAATCTATACATGTGTCCAAAGCCTGTGCTCAAACTAACTCTGATCTCCTATTTATTTGCCTTGGATGATTATTCCATTGCTTCCAGCTATCTTTGATACATAAAAGGACTTAATTGTTCTTTTCATTCAGCCTGAAACTGTTTGACAAACCCATTAGCCTCAACAAGCTTTGTGACTACCTTTTTGGTACTGACTCACTTTCTGACAGCAATTAGGACTCCCAAAAGTTATCTAGCTAAGCCAAAACCACACGAACTTCATAAGGTAAAAAAAAAGGTCCTGAGATTTATTTTGCTGCAATGAGGCTTAGAATTTACTGAAAAACAAATCAATCTAAAATAATTAAAACCTGTGTTCTTTCACTTCAATGAAGCTACTATTCTGCTGTTAAGCATCTGATTTGAAGAGAGGAATCTGGAGTGCATCTCCCTACTCTTTCATCTCACTCGATTAAGTGAAATTTTCTCATTATCTTTGAGAAGTTTTCAAATTCAAGTTTTTCACATTCCCTTTGATAGAAATAGTTACCTGCTTATTAAGTAAGAGAAAGAGACAGGAAAACTGATGGTAAAGTCCCTTCCTTGGGCTATGAATCTGCATGCATATATTTGCTCAGAATGAATATACTATACATAGGTTAAGTCTATGGTTTGTCTGCCAATATGAGCAGACATCATGCCTTAGACACAGAATCTCCCCTTTGAAAGCTTTTAAGTAAATCGTATTTTTTTTCCTTTCTGAAAATATTGACGGGATTTTATATACATTGCAGAAAATATATATGAGAACTAGACAGAAAAAGATAAACCGAGAAAGAATATTAGAATCATCAAATCAAAATTTATAAAACCCAGACAGAACCTCTTATTAAATGTAAAGAAATTAAAAATTCAGCATCAGAATTCTTAGCATCATAGTAAACTGTGTTAATAGATCAGAATAACCTAATCTTGATTTCTTTCCACTGAAAACATTATTTCTTACCACTGATGAAAATGAGAGTATGGGTTAGCTAGCATGGATATATAGCCATATATAGCGCCTGCGATGTCAAAAATCTAGTGAGCTTGATCTTCAAAACATGAATCATAGTGCAGATTGTTTCGGCTATCTGTAGGTAAAAGAAGTAGGAGGTGAGTTTTGATATGGAGAAAAAGATTGTGTGTGTGAAGGAAAAGAGAGATTAGGGTCTAAGACAGCACATTGCAATTAATTATTATTATGGGGTCAACAGTGAGGAAGTGAAATAAAAAGGATTGTTCTGTTTTATAGTAAACTTGAATAGTTTACAGACCATCTTAAATCTGATATTCACAGAAAAAGTTAAAAGAGTGAAGAAATATGTCTGACATAGGCTTATTTTCATATTTGTATTTAAATGTTATAGAGAGATGCCTAAACACAGATTGCTCTATTGCAAGTCCTTCTATACCTGTGTAAGGTTCTTTTGTAACTCGGTCTCCTGCTGCGTACGTAGATCAAGTTCTTGAATCATGTTTCAGTAATTTTAGAAAATAACAAAATACATTCAGTGTTTTGAGCAAATGTCAAAATAAATGGCTACAGTGCATTCAATACAAAACTAAGTGCTCTTAAAGTCTTGTATGGATTAAACTGTATAAGGATATTATAAATAGCATTTTTTCAGAACTCTTTTCACAATGCAATATTTCTTTTTTCTTTTCAGTGAGTAGGGTCTGGCATGTATAATAATCGATGCTTCACTCTTAGCATTAGAAAATCAGGCAGTTTTCCAAATTCACTGAAGTAAGCATCAAAATATTTTGAAGGCACTCAGTAAAACAACCTGAGAAAATTGGGAAGACCTGTAAATAAAATTAACAAAACAACCATTGTGTTTGAAAAGTGTTAACTTTAATGGAGAGCTCACAACACAGTAAACTGTTTTAGCAATTTAAATAATTGCTTAGAATTAACAGTAATAACCACATAAAACAACTGCCAATTATCTATGTTCTGCAATATCTACAATATTAACATATTAAAAATTACTAAAATAAGGTGCTGAAAACTTAAAAAAGATCAATAGCTTTTGCAGATTTTATTTTAAAATAAAGACATATGTAAAGATGGAAGGAAATAATGAAAATATAAAAATATAAAAATAACTAACTGGACTATGCCACAATTAGCAGACTTTTTTTCCCTCAATGAAAACAAAAAAACCACCCTACTTATTTCCATATAGAATCCCAAGGCCACCTGCAAAATTGTCTTTAAAATCATATTTGTACTGAGTCTAAGACAATCAGTCAGGCAGCTCATGTCATCAACAGATGAACAAGCCTATTTGATAGCTGAGATGTGATAAACATTGAACACATGTTATCACATTATCACTAGAATCAGTAGAAATACTTGCATCTACTGTAAGATGTGTGACCAGTGTTTGGCTACAAAGAATGCTGCTGACACTATTGCTAAAAATTCCCATTTTGCATATGAGCTGAATTTGGTGACTGAGAAGATAAAGACAAGTTTTTTTATTATATCTTGTATTTTGACACAGGCTCACTGTTTGTGTCTATTTGTATCAGAACAGCGAGTATATTTCAATAATGTCACAAAAGAGCCATGGATATGACACCTGCCAAAAGGAAGGATATCTACATTCTATTTAAAGACTTGATGACATGAAATAAAACTATATCTTTCTTCTGTTTATTCCATTAATGGTATCTTGAAAGCAGACAGAATGATAATAGAAACGGACTCTGTGACTTTCCATTCTGTTTTATAATAAATGTTTTCGGCCACACTTGTCTCCTCATTTTATTAAATTTAAATGAATGCTTGAAGAAATGAAGTTCTCTGGGAAACGTGTGTTCTGGTTCTGGCCAGTCCAGGGTTAACCTCCCCAGTCAGACAACACAGGGGAGCTGAGTTAGCCCCGGCTGTTTTCCACACCACCTGACAGCACTTCCCCATAAAAGCAGCTGGTTGGGGAAGGGTAGGGGCTGGTTACCTCCAGGACAGTCTGAGTGTGGCTGGGATATTGGTTGGTCGATTGATCCTTGCTGTCGGGCAGCCTTCTGTAATTGTCAGGTCAATAAGTTACTCTGTGTTAGCACTGTGTGTGAGTGTAACTAGCCATTTTTGTTCTATATTCATGGTGATTTTTGGCAGCCCCAACCCATGGAGGCTCTGCTTGTTTGTCCTCCGGGAGTGAGTGGGTGGCTTTGGTGGGCATTTGGCCTCTCATGTACATGAGAAATTATATATTAAAACACTCATGAATCACAGTATATGGCATGAGCCCCAGAATCAAATGGTGCAGTGTGATTCCTGGTCATCAGTCACAGAAAACCAATAACCTTCAAAATAATGTACAAGAGAGCTGAAGAGCAACTTTTTACAAGAGCAGGTACTGATAGGACAAGAGGTAATATATTTAAACTGCAAGACCGTAGATTTATATTAGACATGAGGAAGAAATTCTGTGTAGTAAGAGTGGTGAGGCCCTGGCACAGGGTGCCCAGAGGAACTGTGGCTGCCCCTCCCTGGCAGTGTTCAAGGCCAGGTTGGATGGGGCTTTGGGTGTCTCGCAGGGGGTTTTAACTAGATAACCTTTAAGGTCCCTTCCAACACAAACTATTCTGTGACACGATACAATGCCCAGAGTTCTGAATTCTTGAATTTTTTTAACCTGAAAGAGTTAAAAACATTAAAATCATCTGTGGAAACTCACATGATCTTGTGTATGTTAAATAATAAGACATGTAAATCTGGCAAATATGTCAAGCAGCAGCTTAGTGGTGGTCCTTTGTGATCTTTCTCCACAGATTTAGGCTTGCATGTAGTAAATTTGTGACGGACTAGGCAGCTGTGGAAGAAGTCACAGTCTCAGCATCTGACACGTTGCAGAAAAGATACTCGCAAATCCAAAGTGTAATGGATACTGAAGTGATTTGTTATTCTCTTTTCTATTTTCCTTTGTTGTAGCCACCACATTACAACATTTCCAAATGGTCCCTATTCACACTCACTGAGATAATCATAGATTTCTCTTTAAAGGTCAAAAATGTTCGTATCAGCCAGTGGTTGATCTGTGAGGACAAACTGCAACAGCTTTGCAGATAACCATTAGAGATCTGTCACTTTTCTTTTTTTTTTTTTTTTCCCTTTCATAAGAGTGAAGTTTAAAATATAAGCACCAACACCCATGCACATGGAGAATGGTATTTGTCTTAGAATTTTTGTTTCTAGGTAGTGGCTTCTGATCAGTAGAACGATCACTCCAGACTATAAAGGACAATAGCTTCTCCTAGGAAATGACTATGGAACACTTGATCTGCTCTGACTGTAAATGTTGTCTTCAGTATGAGCTTAGGTGAAGACAGCTGTATCTGATTAGGTAAATTCAGCCACTAAGAGCCAAGATAATAAACAAGACTGTCTCTTGAAATTAATGTTGTCCAAGTCAATAAAAAACATACACTGAAGACATCAGAGAATTAAAACAGCACACAGAAATAGATATGGACATGGTCACCCAGTGTTATATCACAGAATTTATCATGGTAATTTAGATTCTGGTTTCCAGACTATTGCACCTTTCTCACAGTGAGAAAGTCTTGTGTAAACACTCTAGAGAGTGCTTATGGAAAAAAGATGCTGTTAAATGTGATTAGGTGCATAAAAACTGCATCTTAAAAATAATTAATGTCAATAGCACAATAATAATCTTGGTAACTAACTCTGAAGTTGGCACTGATCAGTAATTTCCAACTAAAATTGGAATAGTAATTTCAGCTAAAGATACGGCTTCTGTAAACTAACTTCATTATTGAAAAAAACATAAGCAAAATATTTCATTTTGATCCAAACAGCAACACTCATGTTATTTGTACTAATCTTTGAGTTTGCTTTTAACTCCTGTGTAACTGTGCTATCACACTGTATAGACAGTACAGCACAAGAATAACCTACACTTCTGACTATGCAAACCTATCTTTCTGAGCCCAAGATGTTATATTCGAACACAGAGAGTGCATCCATAATGCCCTGAGGAAGTAGTGACAACAAATTATGTTTGAACTATATTGTAGAAGAAACTCTGGTCCTACAAACATATGCCTTTTACTGCTTGCCTGATTCAAAATAAAGTGCTTTACTATTTCTTAACCTGTGTTTTCTTTCATTCTTCATTAGCTTTTTAGTTGCAAGAATGTTTTCACATCCCATTATTTTCTGCTATTTCCTTGTCAAGACCCAGGTTGAGGAAGAATGTCAAAATAATAGTATTCCCTGCAGGATTAAATTAATTGTAATGTTTCTGTCATTATCCTATATTAAATTGCTTTTATGCTGCATGTATCAGCAGTTCAAAAATTATAGAAAGAAATTATTTGTTGTAAGAAATTATAAAACATTTAGGAAATTATTTATCAGATAAAAAAGCTTAAAAAAATCTTACAAGATACAGTTTGGAAAAGTTTCTATGAAGTATTTGCTCTTACAGAAAAATTTTCCTTTACAATAACTATTATTATTTTGGATTTTCCAGTGCATTTTGCAAACAACGAAATGAAAGAGTAAAAGTAAGAATGATGGCAACATTCCTTGAAATAGAATTTACTGGAATGTTAAAGATATAGTTTGGTGGTAAGAGATTTCTAGGGGTATAATATATACTTTTGTAAAGGAAGAACTTGTTTTATTTCAAAATGTCTTGAGTGCACAAAAAAATAATGTGAATAACCTACTGCTTAAGTTATGAGTGTGCCTTCATGGTTTTTCATTAAATATTTTTATTTTGGTTTTAAGGCATCATTAAATGGTTGAAGTCCATTTTAAGTATTTTGAAGACAACTGTCACGCATATCACATATTTTTATACTCCTTCCTACTTCAGTAATTACAGTGCGGAACAAAGAATTGCATATATTAGAAGAACACTGCTTGACAAATCAGACAAAAGTAACTATTTCCATTTATACTTTTGATAAGTTTTATATTTTTTAGTCAGAAATAATCTCCATCAGATATCCTAAATTAAACTTAATGATACCTTTTCAAAGATTAGGTGTGTAAGTACACTGCCTAAATCTTGCCTTGCTCTGTGACATTTAAGGAAATTGACTAAATATAATTTTCATTCTAAGGTGTGACCAGATAAAGTCCATCCACTACCATCACTATCACCATGCTGAATACAATTTTTTGTTTCACACATAAACTTCCAATTCTTCAGCAATTTGAACAATAGCATTTTGAAATCAAATCCCATGATGCCAGGATTATTTTAAACAAAACATCTTCAACTATTATGCTTGGATTCCTTCCAGCTGCCTCAAAAATATTGCAATTAAAACATTGTGTTAGCCAGTAATTGGCTTGAAATATCATCAGACATCAATTTAAAATAGCTCTAAAATAAAATCAAACAAAATGGGAAAATATTTATAATTTATATCTTGCTATTTTCATTGATTTGTGTGCTGTTGGCTCACCCCGTCCGGATGCCAGGTGCTCCCTAAAGCCACTATTTCACTCCCCTCCTCAGCTGGACAGGGGATAGAAGATATAATGAAAGGCTCGTGTGTTGAGGTGAGGACAGGAGGATCACTCAGACAATACTGTCATGGGCAAAACAGACTCAGCGTGGAGAAAATTAGTTCAAGTTATTACTAATCAAGTAAGAATAGGATGAGAAATAAAACCAAGTCTTAAAACACCTCCCCTCACCCCTCTCTCTTCTCAGGCTCAACTCTACTCTTGATTTCTCTCCCTCTTTCCCCTGAGCAGCACAGGGGGACAGGGAATGGGCGTTGTGGTCAGTTCATCTCACATGTTGTCTCTGCTACTCCTTCTTCCTCAAAGGGAGAGCTCCTCACACTCTTTCTCTGCTCCAGCATGGGGTCCTTGTCATGGGACACAGTCCTTCACCAAACTTCTCCAACATGAGTCTTTCCCATGGGCTGTAGGTCTTCATGAACTGCCCCAGCATGGCTTCCATGGGATGCAGTCCTTCAGGAGCAGACTGCTCCAGCATGGTTCCCCATGGGACCACGAGTCCTGCAAAGAGTCTGCTCCAGTGCAGGCTTCCCACAGGCTCACACCCTACTTCAGACATTCACCTTCTCTGGTGTGGTATTCTCCACACAGTGCGGGTGGCTACCTGCTCCACTGTGAACCTCCACAGGCTGCAGAGGGACAGCCTGCCTCACCATGGTCTTACCTATGTCCTGCAGGACAATCTCTGTTCTGGTGTCTGGAGCACCTCCTCCTCCTCCTTCTTCACTGACCTCAGTGTCTGCAGAGTTTCTTCTCTCACATATTCTCACTCCTCTTTCTCTCTCTGCAATTGCTTTTGATTTTTAATGTTATTTCTCCCCCCGTCCCCCTCTTTCTTAACTGTTATCCCACAAGCACTACCACCATCGCTTGGCCTTGGCCAGCAGTGGGTCCATCTTGGAGCTGGCTGGCATTGACTCTGACCGTCAATGGGGGAAACTTCCAGCATGTCCTCATAGAAGTCACCCCTATTGCCCCCCACACTATTGAAGTTTTCCTTTGTAAACCCAGAACAATATGTTTTATGGACTAGACTTTCCCTGGGGCCATTGGCAACTAAATACCTCATTAAACACTGAATATGACCCCAAAGAACACTGTCAGTCACAGAGACACCAGAAACTTCTTTATGTCTATCTTTCCATCTGTGAAATCTTTTGGATAGGTAAGTTACAACAGCTGCAGGTGTGTGTGACAGCCTTTGTGTCTGCACTGTTAGCCACTCCAAAGGCTGATCTCTTGCTCCATGGCCAAGAGCTACCAGAAGTGTGGGTATTACTATTACCCCAACATAAGTTTTAGAAGAGACAGTGTCATCTCAGCCAGCAGTCACTAAGCATTTCATTTTCATATAGCAGAGGATAAAATGACTAATAATTATGGGGCGACTTAGTCTGTTCTAATTTTCAGTGTCCAGGTACTCAGGTCATTTAAAGAACGATTCTGAGGCTTTTATTTCTCATGGCATGTCCAACATGTTCAAATTTGTGTCCCTGAAGCTTGTTACCTGTTCCTGTATGAATGACCTGGTTTCAGAGACTTTGGGGACAACTCTGAAATATAAAAAAAATAACACTACAAAATTCTAGAAAGAATGTGTGATTTTATCATTGACCATACTGCGAGTCTTACTATTTAAGTCAAGGACACCCTACCTAGAAGGACATACCGTGCCACATTTGTCTCACCCAACTTGACCTCTGAACTACCTGTCTAGAATTTCTTGGCAATCAGTGGAAACCACAGTTCATTTGACCCGTATTGGACTTTGTCTTACAAGAGATGAATCATACTGTAAGTGAAATCCATTTACCAGAAATGGAAACAGTCGACTCAATACAGAAATCAACAGTAAAATAACTTAAATCTGTCAAAAAAATGTGTGTGATACTCAACTCTCTACAGCAACTGAGGCATCCTGGCAGGACTGGAAGCTATCCATGTGCTTTTTAGGAGTGGCAGTGGAGTACTTTAGGACATTTCAAGTAGCATTTCAGATGTCTATAATTAGACAAAAAAAAACTTTGCCCACTCATCAGCATTGTTGTCAGTGTGAGCTCAGTCACCCAGTGTATCTGTGGGTATTTACACATAGGCATCTACATGTTAGTATCTCCAGCTCAGAAGAATCTCATGCCTGGTAGACATCACAAGCTGATTGACATGAATCTTAACACTGTATCCCACGCTGTATACTAAACCAAATCTATTGTTTGATTTTTACTTTTAAGATCATACAAACCTGCCAGTAGACAACAGCTCTTCAATGACAATACTGGCATTTCGCACTGAGGTCCAGTGAACAATTTAAGTTTAAAATGACACCAGTATAAAGTGATGCTGTTACTAAGAGAAACAGTCTGCCTCACCTTTCCCTTACAGGCATCCGCTCTCACCTCTGCTTTTTCTGCTTTTCTGTACTGCAGCAAACATTTCAATGGCTATCCGATGAATTATTCAGGGAACATATCCAGCTGAAAACTATCCCAAGAACAACATAATAGCTGTTGTTCTATAAAACTTTAACACCTTAATTCTTAAAAAAATAAAACCAACCCCAAAAACATAACCCACAAAAAAAGACTAATGCTTTCATGGTCACTTCAATAGGAACATTTTTTAAGACACTCACTATCAGTATGGTGTGAAAAGAGTGAGATAAAGTGAAGTAAAAACAGTGTCATATAAAACAGATAGCTAATCACAATGCTGTATACTGTTACATTAAAAGAGAATCACCACTCAGTTTAAACTGTAGCAGCAAGAGCAGAAAAAGTACATCACTGATTTTGATCCTGTAGCATTTGAGTTATAATTTAGTCACAGCAAAAGTAGTGTTTTTTCAATGTATGTCCTAAAGAAAATGACAGGAACAGTGGCAGGTAACCCAAAGGTGCAATCAAAATTAACCAACATATCATGAATTATAAATGTGAAAGGGTTTAAAATACCGCTGTTAGGCTTACCTGTACTTCAGTAGTTATTCACAGAGGACATGTGCTTTATATTCTCATCGGTGAGGGGATAATCTTCAAACAGAAGAAATGGTAAGATGTGTCAACTAAATTAACAGTTATGAATTATTTTTTCAGTTCTAATTTTATTTTATTAATTTAACTTTGCTCAAAACATGCAAGAATTCTCAATTTATAAAAGTGAATTGACCTTGCAAGGAATAATTTATCTGATCTAAATAAATCACCGCAAGTGCTATGTATAAAGAGATCTTTTAGCAACTGTCATTAAAATATCAGAAGGATAGCCACGTTTTAAACTATGCTTTAATCCATTGTGTAAATTCACATTCAGCACATGAACTATGCATACCTTGTAAGGCCCTTAGCAGAGAATTTAGAGATACTGTTCATTGTGAAAAGCATTTTTGACATAGCAGCTATCTGCTGTAACCTAGAAGTTTTAAAGTCAGATAATTATTTCTAAACTAATTTACTTTTATATTCACTGAAAAGACGTGCATTTCTTACAGCTAATCTGTCACCTCCTTAAAGAGGACTCTAAGATAGGTGAGAGGACTTAAAATTATTTCCATTCATTCTCATCCAGAAAGGGAGGCTAGGGCAATTAACTCAGACTTTGAGAGCTAATTTTTTTAATCTGAATTTGGGTGAGATGAAACCCATACTTAGTTTCTACTGATACAAGTACAATAAAAATACCTCATCCGATGTTTCCATCAAAAATTTCACATAAAGGGTATCCATCATTTTCCAGAACTCTAATAGACATAATGTCCATTAACATGAGTCATTGAACCTTTAATAACACCGTTTATTTGGGTTAGAGTCATCTACAGTTAGAATGAGGTGATTTTGCAGCTTGTTATTGTTATTGTTACTCCTTGACATATATATTTGCATAGAGAGTCTTATTATTACATGGTAATTATGGTAAACGGACTTTTAAAATTCCCTGTGAAAGAAATATAAGAAACAACAATGTCACTGGGCCAGAGAATTTGCCTATCAGATAAAATATATATAAAAATAATCTTCCTGTTTTAATGGATAAGGTATACAAAATGGTCTAGCTATTACTGGAGTATGATAAATTACATGGAGCCTTAGAAAGCTTATTTTTTTCTAATAAACTATTTATTGCAAGGTTAAAAAAATAGATATTAGGCTGTCTTGTCAGGTAGCACTTATTTAGAAACTTTTAGTTTCTAATGTCCTAATGGAGACCATGTTACGGAAAAGGCACAATACTGACCGTGCCTGCGATATTCTCAAAGTAGAGTCTGTGCTGCTGGAAAACAATGGCAAGATGCAGTTGTTTACAGCAGAACCCCTAAAATATTTTTACTGTGACTCTTCTTTTTGTAGAAAAAAAAAAAAAAAAAGAAATTTCAGCATGAACTAACTGGAAGGGATGCTTAAGGAATAAAAGAAATGTGATTTACAAGCAAAAGATTTGAATTCAGCTTGTATTAATTTTTAACAACAAGCATTGCTTTATTTATTCATTTTGGGATGCAGCAGATGTGGAGAGTAGCTAAATACAAAGACTAACCAAGTTAACCCACAGTATGTCTGAATTTGATCCAATTGTGAGCTTCTAATAAACAAAACAAGGCTGAGTGCAAATGTTACCGGAATGGAAACCGAATATAAACCTTTGCATGGATGATGCAGACCAAAGCTAATGAATTTTTAACAGATCTTCTTGAGAATTTGTGGTCCAATAATTCTTCCAGACCATTTGGTTTGAAAGGTATTCACACACACCCCTAAAGAGTATGTGCAGATCCAAGCCAACAAAGCACCCACCATCTACTCTGTTGTATATTATTTATCTCGTCCTTTAGAAGATTGCTTCATGCAAGTGTCTCAGGAGGGTTTTTATATGAGATCAATAACATTTTTGAATGTCTGAGCGACTGAGAAATGTGCCTGGGTTACTCTCAAAGGCAGATAATAAATATAACACTTATGGGAAGAAAGGGATTAATATAATAGAGACAAAGTGAAACATAACATATTGAAAAAGGCAGTGCAGAGGCTCATTTGCCTATATTTAGAATTACCAGCTGTATTTTGGTTTATGGGAATATGTGTGTATGCTGCAGTCTCCACAACCCCTAGCACATGCTCTCGAACAAAGTGAAAATGCAAATGAAAATAATTTCAGTCACATCATAGGAGGAGCAAGTAAAAAGACCATGAGGAATAATGAGGAATAGTACCTGCCATACTGTCAGAACCACTGCCATCCATATGCCTCCTCCATCCAGAGCGACCTGAGAAACTTTCTTGAAAACATACATAACAGCTTTAAGGTTTGAAATGAGAAAAGTGTCAACATTCTTGTGTGTTGTTTAAAAGCATTCTTCTCCCAACATGTCTTTTTTTGGATTAATGTATATATAAAAAAAATAGAGCTGGTGGAAAACAGGTACAAACAAAAGGTTGTCAGCTATTGTCAGTGCTGAAAACATAAGATCAAATGGCTTTGCCTGTTATAGGTATTTGCCATGATGGTGAGTGACGTTAATAACAAATACTCTGAAGAAGAAGGTGATTCAATTTGTCCAGGAGAAGGAGGTTGAGGGACTTGTACATGTAAGTCAGGGAATGATAAATAAATGAGGAACAGGAATTTCTGTGCTTGCTCCACACTGCTCTTAAAGAGCAATCCTTGTTGGAGATGGAAACATGGACTGGCTCCCAGACAATCTACATCCCTTCTGTAGTCTCCATGATGCTCAAATGACCTGGTAGCAATAGTATGTTAGAAACACACTGATCATTTGGCCTACCCCAGGAGGTTAACTCCTGGTCTCGAGCAATCACTCTCTGAAGCAAAAAACCCATGTGACTTTGAAGAGATTTAAGGAATGCTACTCCAAAAGTAGTACAAACAGATCCTCTGGTTTAAGACATATGCTCTTAAGAAGTGTCTCCTTGAAAATAGCGCAGGGGCAGTAGTGTCTATATAGCTTAAAGCTCTAAATAAATTCTTGTTACTCTGTGATCAACCGATGTTGAGTGCTGAGTGCCAATTATTTTAGGGAGCCAGCTAAGTGTGCTCCAACCTCATTAATGTGCCTCTCTACAGAAAGTCACAAGGCAGAATATTGGAATTCACTTCTCTGGAATATTCCAGTCTAGTTCATGACATCCCCACAATCAGGTCCAAAACTGAGAAAGTAATGAATAAGTATTCAAAAGGTAAATTTGAAAAACAAATTCAAATTATGTTTTTAAAATAGTTTTGTAAACAGAAAAATTACTTCAGGACAGGATGTTGTAAAATTAGAGACAATAAACAATGTTCTAAAACTTTTTAATAAGTTTTTAACAAATATTCAATTAACTCCTTCCATTTGCCACTCTTTCCATAGATTAGGCTACTAAAAGGAACAAAAAAGAAAATATCTTCTATGTAGATGTCATTTCTGCTTAATTCTTTGCTGCATAAGTCCTGTTTAATTCTAAATTAAATGAGCAACCACAGTAAATCAAGCCCAACATTCATGTCTCTTCCCTACAGGCATAATTACATTCCCCTTAAGAGCTCACTCAATCCTTTGCCAGAATGGGAAATATTTAGGTGAGTGGGAAAGAGGAAGACTTCTTAACCAATCACAAGATTTGGAAGAAAAAGCTTAGTGGCTTAGAAGAACAAATTGAAAATTTACTGAAGGTGGTTATGTAATTCCACACATATCTAACCTAAATAATTTGTGTGCCTGCTAGACAATCTCGTCAGCTATAAAAATTACTCTGAATTCACTTAGGGGTTTTGTTGGTTTGTTGTGAGTTGTTGGGTTTTTCTCCCCTGAAAGAGAGTACCATCTTCAAACTAGCACAGCAGCAGATTTCTTGTGAAAGCAATGGAACAGTTTCTGGCACAGAGAGTCTTATTCTTGGGGAATTAGAAAAAGGAAAAGTAATTCTGCTCAGCAATTAATTCTGAAGTACGAAGAGTTAGAATAAGAGGTTTAGCAGCCTATGTAATTGTGGCCACAGGATTCTGAATGTGCAACATGCCCAGTTAGGGGAAATTAGTGTAACAGACTTCTGTACTGATTTTTCCACCACTCCCCCATCCCCTCATTTTCCTTCTCAGTTGGTTTACTGCTGTTTGGTCTGCAACACAAGTTTGTATGCACTATGTCCTTAAATCGTTATCACTTGTTCAGTAGACAGGACAGATCATCATACTTTGAGCAATAATGGCAAAACTGAACAACCCCCTGGCCTATACACCGGGATTTACTAAGTGTGGAACATTCTGAAAGGGATGAAAACTGAGGTAGATAAAAAAATGGGTTTTCTTGCTTGATCTTGAATTTGTATTTTGCATTGATGCACTCCACAGTCATTCAGTAGCATTACTTGCTTGCTAGGCACAGCAGATGGAAGCTCTTTTTGGGAACAGAAGGCCAGGATAGATGACTTGTAAAATTATAATGGAAAAAAGATTTTGAAAAGAGTAAGAAATAATATGATTGCTATTGATTATTACACTAAATGCTAATTTGTAGCTTTAAATCATTGCTGTCAAGATAACACTGTTGAAAACAATAAAATGTACCTCAAATGGTTTTATTATTTTTTTTTCTGTATGGTAAGTAGTTTAATCCATTAGCAAACTTGTACTGTGGTTTGTGTGTGTTTTTATGTGTGCACACAAAAGAAACTATTTTAAGTCATATATTTGAGAATAAAGAGAAAAGAGTAAAATAAGCAAGACCAAACCTAAGAATAAAACCATCATCTTTGGATCCCATTTTATCACAATGAAATTAAGTCAGGGAGGAGAGTATATGAAGCAAAGGTATAACATGCAGTCAAAAAACCTCTGACCAACCAACCAAAGAAAACCCCACAAAAAAAAACAAAAAAATCAAAACAAATCTCCCCCCCCCAAAAAAGCCAAAACCCCAACAAGTGAGCAACACTTTCAAGAACTACTAATAAACTCACAAGCCTGTGTCCTGTTTTCAAATATGACATCATTAGTGAAGAGAGGCTTGCAATGGGATTTAGAGCTCAGAAATCCCATTTCTTCTGCTAGTCAAAATCTCAGTGCATTGAGAACTCGGAGTGAATGTACTAATGAAAGCCACAAAGGAAGAGATTTCCCAGGCTCACATGACACATGATTATTGGCCAAGTTACAGTGACATATTTACATGTCTGAGCCCACAGTTTCTTCACATTTCTAAAAATGTAGATTAGATTCATAATTCACTTAGGAAATCTGAAGATTTTACTCTTTAGGACTTCTGAAAATTTCTCCCTTTTTCACCTTTCTTATGTGATATGATGACAGACTGTCACATCAGCTACCAGCTACTTCTCAGAATTCAAAGATGCTGCCTAACAAAATCCTGAAATCAAATGAAAGGCATATGCTCACACAGAAACAAAAGAATTACTGACTTCTTATTCAGATGAATATTCTAGCAGTTTAGCTATCACCATAAATGTGGGACTGCATAAATACAAGTGCATCCTTCAATATTTATCATTTGTCCAGCATGCCATAGGCTCACTGTAAGTTATGGTGATTCACATTTGAGCATGTTTCTGAGAAAGACTACTGAAAATTATACTTGACATTTCATGTAGTTCTTCTTAACAATGCTATTCTCTAGTCATTTCAAAGTCCTGAGTTGCAAAACTAATATAGTTTTTCACACAAAGAACAAAATGATGGGCACTTTCCTGTTCTGTGATTCTTAGGATATAGCTCAGCCTAACTGTAAACTCACATGTAATTTACATGTATTGACTGTTGCTGCTACATTTTATCTCTGATACACAAATGGATATATGTTTGAAGGGAAAAATTAGCCATCCAGAGTATCCTAAAATAGAAGAATCAGATAATATTTTAAATGGCTAATACCTTATCTTGAAGCTAGTCCTTATTTTGGTGACTACTAATGCACTATACACACATCACTTTTTAAAAGAATTGGCGTGTGTTTAATTTTTTTCACTAATTCTCTAATCTTGGAGAAATAAAGATTTTTTTTTTTAAATGGTGATACTGCGAATATTATTTTAAAGGAGGTAGCAGTAGATATGCAGCAAATATATTAGCTTCTTGAGCATTGCTACATTTCTCTTATGATGTGTCTTCACATTGTGGAAATTAATTTTTCTCTTATATTTAATATTTTGGGGAGAATGTTTACTCTTGTTGGCATAATACAAAATAATACCCAGGGAAGAAATGTGCAGGAAAATATTGCACAAAATCATCACTTATTAGCAATTTGAGCTATTGGTGCAGTATTTTTACTAAATATAAAGTTTACTGGTAAGTGTACAGAATTTATCTTTGAAGATATTAAAAGTTTATAGTTTTCCAGACCTTCAGGATTAACAAAAAAGACACTCAGTATTTTAAGACACATATTTAATGCGTACTTGATCAAACTAAACATACACCATTGGACAGATACACACCGGTCGTACCTGAAAGATTTCTGTAGGTTTTGAAATGTAAAAGAGTTCTATAATAAGTAAATGATATAGCATTGCTTATTACAGTGAGAAAATTATGGTCTCCGCATCATTAAACCTGTGTGGTTTGGTTTTTTCAATGTTTTGGTCTTTTCTACCTTTTTCTTCTGTAAGAAAGAGGTGTAGCATATTTTAAGGAGGTAAATGTCAGCACAGCACAGTTAGAACCAATCCCAAGAACCTGTTTACATTTAACAGAACGTAGAAATCTTTTTAAAAATAGTCCTACTACAAATTCTATTAAGAAATAAAACACTTCAATGGTTTTTATGGGATGGGAAATATTTCCTTTTTGGAGTTAATATTTATCCTAAAGTGCTTTTTTACTTCTGAAACTATTTAAACTCAAGGCATCCATGTGTGATTAGATTTTAGGGATAGCTAGTGTCTCACAATTTACTTGAACCTTAATTGGTTTTGTTTTACCCCAACAGGTCAAAAGGCAACAACTGCTCTGTCACCCTCACAGTGGAAAAGTTTTTCCTCGTGTTCACATGGAACCTTCTACACTCCAGCTTGCACCAGAACTAGACATAGGCAGAGTAGAGAGGGGAGGAGAACCTCTCTTGACCTACTAACCATGCTCCTTCTAAACACACCAGGATGCCATTGGCCTTCAGGGCCACAAGGACGCATCGCTGGCTCATGGTCATCCTGCTGTCCACCAGAACCCCTAGGTCTCTTTCCCCTATGCTGCTCTCCAACAGATCTGACCCTATGCCCTGTTCTTCCCCAGATGCAAGACTCTACACTTGCCCTTGTTATATTTCATTTAATTTCTCCCCACTGAAATCTCCAGTCTATTCAGATCTCTCTGGATGGCAGCACAGCCTTCTTGTGTGTCAGCCACTCCTCCCAGTTTTGTGTCATCAGCAAATTTGCTGACAGTGCCCTCTATTCCCTCATCCAGGTTGTTAATGATTTTTTTTAATAGTATGGGTCACAGTACTGAGCCTTGAGGGACTTCACTAGATACAGGCCGCAGCTAGACTCCTGTCTCATTGACTACAGTGTCAACCAGTTTACAGTCCACCTTGCTACCTCACCCTCCAGATCACACTTCCCCAGTTTAGCCACAAAGATGCTGAGGGAGACGGTATCAAATGTTTTACTGAAATCAAGGTAAACCACATCCACTGCCCTACCATCGTCTATGCACCTGGTTATGTCTTCATAGAAGGCTATCAGGCCGGTCAAACATGACTTCTCCTTGGTGAAACCATGCTGACTGCTCCTAATGACCCCCTTATCCTTGATGTGTCTGCATGGAGGATAAGTTATTCCATCGTCTTTCCAGGAGTGGAGGTGAGGCTGACTGGTCTGTAGTTAGCTAGGTCTTCCTTCTTGTGCTTTTTGAAGACTGGAGTAACATTTACTTTCCTCCAGTCTTCAGGCACTTCTCCCATTTCTCACAGCTTACCAAAGATGATGGAGAGTGGCCTAGCAATGACTTCCACTAGCTCCCTCAGCATCTGTTGGTGTATCCCTTCTGGACCCATGGATTTATGGATGTCCAGATTGCTTAACTGATCCCTAACCCAGTCCTCATCAACCAAGCCAAACTGCTCGCTTATCCTGACTTCCTCTGGGGCCTCAGGGGCTCCTGAGGACAGTCTCCAGCAGTACAGACAGAGACAAAGAAGGCATTCACTAACTCTGCCTTCTTAGTAACCTCTGTCACCAGGGCACCCACTTCATTCAGCAGAGGGCGTACATTGCCTCTAGTGTTAATTCTGTTTGCAATGTATTTGAAGAAGCACTTTTTGTTGTCCTTGACCTCCCTTGCAAGGTTTAAATCCAAGGAGGCCTTAGCTTTTCTAATTGCCTCTCTACATATTCTGACAACAGTATTAACTTCCTCCCAAGTGACCACCCCCTCTTTCAATGACTATAGACTCTCTTCTTCCACTTGAATTTTCCCAGCAGTCCCCTGTTTAACCATGCAGGTCTTCTGGCTCCCTTGCGTGATTTTCTACCCATTGGGATGCTCTGATCTTGAACTTGGAAGAAGTGGTTCCTTGAATACAAACCAACTATCCTGGGCCTGCTTTCCTTCTAGTACCCTGTCCCATGGGTTTTCCCCTAGCAATTGCCTGAAAAGGCCAAAGTTGGCCCTGCTGAAGTCCAGGGTCATTATCCTGCTCAGAATTCTGTTCCTACTACCTAAGATCCTTAACTCCACCATCTCATGGTCACTACAGTCAAGGCCGCCCTCAACCTTCACCTCTTCAACCAGACCTTCCTCGTTAGTGGGTACAAGATCCATCAGCTCTCCTCTCTTGGTTGGCTCATACGCCATTTGCTTCAAGAAGTTATCAATGCACTGGAAGAACCTCCTGGGTTTCAAATGCCTGTCTGTGTAGGCCTTTCAGCAAATATCTGAGTAGTTAAAATCCCCCATGAGAACCAAGAACCAGCAGGTCCTTCATCTCAGGGATTCATAACAGAATGAATGGTAGAAACGAGGTTTCCTCCTTACAAGTACCTCTTTGATTATGACTTTTCTTACCATGCACTTATCCAGGAAGAAGAAACATAATCATTAGGCAGCTACTTCCACAATGCATATTTCTTTAAAACATATGTTCAACGTCTTATTTATTTAATTGTGTTGTATAAGTCTGTTGCTATATAACTGTTTACTGCATGATCATGATCCTGTAAATGGGTTCTGTCATGCTTCAAAATGTTTCTTAGAATAATTATTGGTGAATTATTTTTATCAAAAGAAAAAAAGAAACTTTTCTTCATAAGCCATATGGTGAAATGATCTACTTAAGTGTTTCTTCCTAATCAATTCATCATTGGTATACAATCAGTAGCTGAGAAATTCAAAACACAAAGATTTCTTCATGCAGGCCTTGGGTATCAACTATGCACTGAATGGTAAATTTATTATTTGATATTTCTTTTTGCAAAGTAGAGATTCCTAACAAAGCTGTCTTTTTTTTTTTACTCTACTAACATTTCGGCCCTATTAGCATCTTTTTTGGTTCTTTATTATGCAGTTAATGGCATTTTGATCAATGTAGTATAAAATAAGCAGTGATCTTTTAATATGAAATTTGAGGGATCAAATTGATACAGTTACAGAAAGCACAGAGATGTTCTTATCCTTATTTTTTTTAACCAAAATCTGTGACTTCATTTCAGAAACAAGTAATATATTTAGATTTAGAAAAGATGAAGTTATGTTTTCAAATTCCTACTTTATAAGCATCATGAGGCTTTTAAACCATATTTATCATGAGATCATCACAGTTGTTTGCATCAGTGTTGCATTAGAATAAAGCCTGAAAGTTAGATTAACAGTTTTTCTGAGAAAAGCTTTTGTATGGGAAATTCCTTCAGCAATGTAAAGCTAGCAGGGTAGCTTTACAATACATAATTTCCAGGACCATTAGTGAATAAGTAGGTCCCAGGAGGAAAAGGGTATTTCCTTATTACTACATCCTCAGAAGCTATTACATAAGTTCCTTAAGTGTTAGGACATGCACACATAGTGGAAATTAAGATGCAATTTCTCTAAATTATGTTTCATATCATCCTTCCCTAAGTGCCTAAGAATGGCAAAATGCAAACATGGATGTAGCAGAGCTCCACAAAGTGAATATATTTCAGTTGCAGCTAAAGATCTGGGACCAGATCCAAAAAGTATTAGGCACCACTGAAATCAATGGGTGTTAGGAACTTTATAATATTTTTGCTTTTCTTGTCAAGTTCATAATATTTCACCCCGGATATTTTAATCAGTGTTCTAACACTTCCTTTATATAAAAGAATGATTTCTGCTCTTAACGTGAATTTATAATTACTTAGTGAACTTAGAAAATGTTAATTTTTTTCTCGTCTCTTTGCCACACTTTTCTTCTTCCTCTTGTATTCAATAATTCTTGGTTTTCCTTATGATCCTTACTATGTATCGAAAACAACCACGCAATACATAACTTTTTTTCAGGTTTTGATAATCATGACTAGTGTCATCATTCCAGAGGATTAGTTAATGCTGATATACCATTATGTTTCATTCCTGAATATTGAAAAATTGAGTTCTGCTTTCAATGTCCTTGATGTCTGCAACTGAAATCTGCATGCAGGCACACAAGCAGTTTTGTTGCTTCAAGGTAAGACCAGATCTAATTAACTCCACAGTAAAGTATAAGAAATGTTCTCTGCAGTGAAGGAAAGTATAAACTAGGAAAAAAATGACTAGATGTGAAAAACTTTCAGAACATGTTACTTTGGGGAAAGCAAACATGTAGGTAAATAATTTAATTTGTGTAAGATTTCATTGCGATTTTCATTACCTAAATCACAAAAAAGGCTTGAAACATTGACTTCTTATGCTCTTATGAAGGACTAAACCATAAGAAAATGAACTTTAAAAGGTTAAATTCATTTCTGAACATTGCAAAAGCATATAAAATATAACTTAATGGACATTTGTTAAAATCGATTTAAGGCATAATATTTAACATTAAATTGAGCTCTCCTTTTATTACCTTATCCTTCTCCTTGTTCTGCCCAACTGATGATTACAACCAACAGAAAAAATAAAATAAAATAGATTCACATGGGTTATTTAAAATATAAATTACTGAAGACTACTGCCATGGGACCAATTACTCACTTTCATTTCTTCATCAGATATTGTCTAGAAGAACAGCACCGTTTCTTTGTTGCAGTGTGAATATGTCATAAAAGTGCCTATAAAATCCGTAGTGAATTAGTAGTTACTACCATATATAAATTGATGAACAGTAGAAAAGTTGATTTATATCTTGTGCTTGTGCACTACAGCTGCCAGTAATTTGGTTGTATTTTTTCAGGACATTTTCAACATTATATAGAAGAATCTTTTCTTTGTGGGGCATATATATTGTTTGTTTGAAGATAAATCAATTGCATGGTTCATTTTAATTTAGTTTTCTTGTCAAAATGAAGTTTGAGAACTGTTCAGTATTCTTTCACATAATGATCGTATACTGCGGCTAAATACCTCAGCCACACAATGCTACTACATGTTTAACACATCTTCAAGCCATCTTCATAGAAGAAAGTGTTTGCATCCAAAGAAAGTTTAAATGAAAAATTTTCCACTGCTTTTGTTGAAAACTAATAGTCCAGAATAATCAACTTTCAAAGACTCTATGTCCAGGACTAACACAATAGGTTATTGACACAATAGGTTATTGACATAGTCTTTCTTTCATTGTGTTTGAATATTAATTGACACAATAGGGTATTGACATAGTCTTTCTTTCATTGTGTTTGAATATTAACTGAAAGCCATGACCCAGCAAGTTGTTAATTTATGGATGATAAAAAAAATAAAATAATTATGAGTACTTTAAGTACTTTTAAAATTGGAAAAAGTACTGTCAGGCAATAATTTTGATTTCTTTCCAATAATGTTAATTGAGAAATGTCACTTCATGATGATTTGCCTTAATGGTTTTTTTTGAGGGTTTCCCCGCCCCCTCCACCCCCTGGAAAGCACAAGCAGTGAAGAAAAAAGAAGAGGACAGGAGGTGTAATGATGCAGTAAATCTGCCTTGCTGTTTTCCCCTGCTACTCGATGCAGAGTATCTGCTGAACTAGGCAGACTAAGTAAGTTTCTGGGAGAAAGAAAAAGATTGTGAGAATAAAAGGGAAGAGTAACCTTTCCTCTATTTCTACATATTAAGTCTTTGTAAAGCAATTTCAACTGCAGAAACATTTCAATTCATTTTCATTCATTTCTAAACGTTCCCATTCTGGTTTTCTTTCTGAGATGAAAAGTGGAACATATCTGAGAAGACTACTTTGGGAAGTTCTTTGTGCTTTTGGTGTGTAACTGAAAGGGTATGGCTGGTACCTAAAATGGACAGGTAGCATTGAACTATAGTACTAAGGAAGGCAGTTCTAAGGATTCATTGCCACAGAACTATATGATAAGGTCCTTTCCATATAAGAGATACCACAAGTACTTTAGATAGAGTAAAACAATTAGTTAACTATCTGTGATTAAAAAATCACTGATAACTTTATTTTAGAGTAAACAATATAATTTTTCCATGACACCTTACAGAATCAGAAATAATCAGTCAATGTTGCATATAAGCATATATAGTTTTACTTTGTCTAAAGTGAATGAAGACTATTTGAGTAAAGATCATTTCAGATCATTGCTTACTGTGCTTTGTGAGGTCACCTACAGAGTTATTTTTGAATAGCTTTAGGTCATAATGAAACAAGCTAGTCTCTTTATGCCATGATTCCCTTCCATTCCTCCCTTTCTTGCAGAAGGGGCAGCACCTGAGGACACCCAGAAGCCTTTATTGGCCATGATGAACGCCATATGTTAAGCAGAACAAATCCTTTCCAGGTTTTAACATTTGGTTCCTTGGCACATCCCCAAGGAAACAGTTTAACAGCTTTGGAGTTGCCTGCAGAACTGTCCTGTGATTTTTCTGTGAGGTATCTGAGTGTGCTATTTTCTGCTTTCTCTGAAAACGAGCTTGTTTTGATCTGCTTGATCCTCATAAAAATGTAAAGCATTTACAGTGGTTCCCTTTAATGTCCCAAATAAAAGGAGAATATTTTGTTTTATTTGGTGTAAAGTCAGGACTGAAGAGAGAAGAGATAAATGAGGAGGATGACTACATTATTTAATCTTAAAATTTTCATTGTGTAGAAGGAGGTTTCCTTTCCCCATATTTGTAAGAAATTCTGCAGTTTTAAAATATTAAAATTTTTTAATATAATTTTCTTTTTCAATGAGTGTTGAAGCAGTAGGCATTATTACAAATAGCTAAAGAAAATTAATGTAAACTGAGGAAGTGTTTAAGGAAAAAGATCACAAATGAATGAGCAAACATATTCTTAACATATGAACAAACTGTAGAAAAAGAGAGCATCAGTAAATGTCCCTTCCATACATGCATTTGCTTTTGTCAATGTTTGGTTTCATGTTTTACCCATTGCAATCATCATACCGTATTTTATCAAGATTGTATAGGAAGATATAACAATAATTGCACCAGAAAGATTATCTCAACTTTTTCAGATGGTATGAGCATGCATCAGCATATGTCACAGAATTTTGCTCTAAGCACACATTCTTTTTCTCATACTAAATCTTCTAGAATCATTCCCCTTCAGAAAAATTGCTTGATCTACACTAATCAATCTTCATTCTACAGACAATTGAGGGGAAAGAAATGAGAGCAAGTTCCTATTATGTAGTCCTTCAGGAATGATTAAAATGAGACAAAAATCATTACAACCAAAATTTGATCTTGATCCTCCCCTAAAGTTCAGAAAATTGTGGAAGGTATTTTACTCTTGTCATAATACTGAATAATTACAAATAATTATTAATTAAGGGATCATATTTATTAATTTCCTTTGTTCACATCTTCATTCTTTCTGGTCCCAGGTAAAAATGAAAAAACTGTAATATAAAGAGACATCATTCCTCTAGCATTTTGGAAAGTCCATTGATTAGAAAATGTGAGGAATTTTGTGAGTTAATGGTGTTTCCTTTAGGTAACAAGTAGTTATTAAAAAAGCATGTGCCTAACACTGGCAGTCGGTTCACAAGGCTGTACCTCATATATTAATCTTGTATTTTCCTTCCATACAGTGCTAGGTCCTGCACTTGGGTGGCAACAATCCCAAGCAATGCTAGGCATCAGGAAGAGTGTCTGGAAAGCTGCCCAGTGGAAAAGGAGTTAATAATATTGGTTGATAACCAGCAGAATATAAACTGGCAGTGTGCTCAGGTGGCCAAGAAGTCACCGATAGCATTCTCCTGGCTTGTATCACAAATTGTGTGGTCAGCAGAAGTGGGGAAGTGATTCTTCCCCTGTATTCTGCAATGGTGAGGCTGTCCCTTGAGTAGTGTGTTCAGTTTTGGGCACCTCACTACGCTGAAGAGCTTGACCAGATCCAAAAAAAGAGCAATGAAGATGGTGATGGGTCTATAGCACAAATCTTATACAGAGTGGCTGAGGGAACTGGAGCTGTTTAGCTTGGAGAAAGGAAGCTGAGAGGAGATCTTATTACTCTCTACAACTGTGGTGGCTGGAGGCCGGGCACACAAGGGAGAAAATATATATTGAGAGCATTAGGAGTCAAGATAAGGACAGGGAGAGATCATTCCTCAATTAATATCACTGACAAAAGAGATGCAACACAGAGTAAAGAAAACTCTCTAATTTATTACACTACACCACACACACACTAAGACCAGAGTCAGATAATGAGAAGTGCGTCCAGATCTTAAAGCACCTCCCCCCACCTCTCCCTTCTTAGCAGACTTACCTTTAGTCATGATTTTGCTCCCTTATTCCCTGCCTCCATTGTGGCAGGGAGGGGCAGGGACTGGGGAAATGGGAGTTTCAGTCAGTTCTTCAAGACATGTTCTCCTTCTTAGCTGGGGCAGAGCAGGGGCAGGGGCATTCCTCTCACCCTTCCCCTGCTTCACCATGGGGTCCCACCCACAGGAGACAGTCCTTCACGAACTTGTCCTATGTGAGTCCTTTCCCATAGGACTTCAGCTCTTCACCAGCTGCCGCAGCGTGGGTCACTGCTATGGGGTGCAGTCATAAATCATAGAATGTCTCTCAGTCTCTCAGCCTGGTGCCCCACGGAGTCACAAGCAACCCCCCACCAAACCTGCTCCAGCATGGATCTCTCTCTCTCTCACTTATCTCTGTGCCTTTGTCTCTCTCCACAGGCTGCAAGTGCTGGCAGAGGCTTGCTCCAACATGGGTCACAGCATCTTCTGTTTGTCTCCACCTGCTCCAGCGTGTGGCCTCTGCAGGTGGGGTCTCATCTTTTTCCATGGGCTGCGGGGGGGACACCCGCTCCATCATGGGTTTCTCCACCGGCTGCAGGACCATCTTTCTCTCTAGCACTCTCCTTCTTCCCTGGCCTTGGTGTCTGCAAAGTTTCTTTCATCTTCTCAACCCCTTCTCTGGTGGCAAAAAGCATCTGCTAGTGGTTTCTTTTCTTCTAAATGTGATTCCTAGAGGTGCTGTGACCATCGCTGATGGGCTTAGCCTTGGTCAGGAATGACTCTGGCCTTGAGCCAGCTGGTGTTTGCTCTGTCAGGCCTGCAGAGAGCTTCTGGCTGCTTCTTGCGGAAGACACCCCTGCAGCCCTCCCCTTCTCCACCAGAACCCAGCCATGCAAAACTACAGCAGCAACTTGCAAGGAGGTTGTAGTCAGGTGGCCATTGGTCTCTTTTCCCAACTAACAAGTCATTAAACAAGAGGAAATGGGCTCAAGTTGTTTCAAGGGACATTTAGATTGGACACTAGGAAACCATTCTTCACTGAAAAGGTTGTCAGTCAATAGAACCCAGTGCCCAGGGAAGTGTCTGAGTCGCCATCCCTAGAGGTATTCAAAAGATGTGGGGCTTAGGGACATGTTTTAGTGGTAGACTTGGCAGTGCTAGGTTTACAGTTGATCTTGATGACTTTAAAGGTCTTTTTCCAACCTTAATGATTCTATGATTCTATAAAGAGAGAGAAGTAAAACACACAAAGTCTTCAGTATGAAAAATATAAAACATTTTCTGGGCTGATAATAACATATTCAAGGTTAATGTATTGATTACTGTGCAACTGACAAGCAGTGTCAAGCAGGTCTGTCTTCACTGTATATAGAGCAACTGGATGAGAGAATGGTTACTATTATTGAGTTGTGAGACTTCCCTCCATGGAATTATTTTAAATTGAATTTTTTACACACTTGAAGACAATCTAATAAATTTAATTAGATGGCAACTACTGGGTACTCAGTATAAATAATACTTTTAGGTGCATCACAGAGCTTCAACAACCAAATTTAGAAACTTAAAATTGTCTCAGATAAGTAAATGATATAACCTAAATTTTATTCAATATTTCTATTTTGGGCCTGGAGACTGCTGTTTCCCCTTTGATATTTGTGAGTTTTTACAAAGGACGAATATGAAAGTTTCCAGCCTGGAATTACCACGTATTTACAAAACTGTTGTTCTTCCATATGAAGATGCATGTATGAAGAATTTTATGGGATGTTGTATTCATTTCCCATCTTACTTGAGTAGAAGGAGGTACATCCATTGATAAGTGACAGTGTACTGCTTTGTTTACAAAGAACCTGCAAATGTTCCCCATGATTGATGGGAAAGGAATTTGCATACTGAATGGTAAATAGATGTTAAAAAGCCTAGTGTTTGCACAAGAATGCTCTTTGAATTAGCTGAGATTTAAAAAAAAAAAAAACAAAACAAAACCAAATAGTTCCAATTAAAGAATCAGAGTAATGCTTAAAAATAAACATATTGATAAGCAAAAAATATGAAGAATGTCCTATGACAGCAGTCAATGCAAACTTCATGTTAATCAGTTTTTGAATACTTATCCAATGTATTAACTAGATGTTTTCCCCTTATAAACTTGCGTGATTTGTACTATAGTTTATGAGTAAATAGTGACTTTGAACAGGAAGGTGAAATTTTGAAAACCAAAGCTAATTTTTAGCTGTATATTATGTAATAAAAATGGATTGAAACCCGTTTCTTGGTCTTTGGGTTTGTTTTTTTCAAGAAAGTTACAGCACTGAGAAATTTCTTCACATTTTTGTGGGGATTTTTAACGAGTTTGTAAAGTTATATCTCATAATACTGGAAAAGTGGTGTTGTGTAATAATCTAACAAGCCATGGTCTAGAAACTATATTTCCAAAGAGGGAAAAATTGTCAGGTTGATTAGTTCATGAAAATGCACTACAGTCATAAATATTACTGAGTTCTGCTGAGCATACATTTGTAAGCATATGTTGTGATGAAGAAAAAGATTCCTTCCTCAGTGAAGAGTTTTCTCCAACATGTTCAGCAAAAATTAAACAACAAATCCTGAAAATCTTTTCTTCAGGCTTTGAATGGATTTTTCTCAGCTAATGTTAGGCTTCCATGCAGAAGTCCAGATTTGGGCTAACCAGTCCTTAATTCAATTTACAATAAAGAGAAAAACAAACAGTTTGGAGGACAACAACTATCATAAAATGAGTTTATGCACACTTTGGAGGTTTCACTAAATGTAAAGGGTATCTAGACAACTAACATTGACATACATGTTGCAGGTATCTATGTTGAGTTGGATCAAGAATCTGTGTTATCTATATTTATTTTTATAAATTCTCAGATTTTTATTTTTAGTTAACTCAGAATCTGTTTTGGTGCTTTAAGTACACATAATTATTTTATTAAAGGACCATTTCTCTAGATGTGATCACTTTGTTTAATGAAACTTCTATTAAACTTGCTATGCCTAAAATCAGGCAAACAGATCCTCATTAGCATTTAGCAGTCATTATTTCAATTCATGCTTTCACACCTTCACTGCCTGGATGAAGTGCCATGTCTTTGGTAAGAATGTGGAAAACCCTTTCAAAATGAAAGCATGTTATAGAATGGCAATTTGATTCAAGGGTGCAAAAAACCCTTCACAACAGCAACCACATGACAAATAAAATCACTTTACTATCCATACTCAGAAAACAATGTTTGCTTTACATAACATTAATTTCAGCAATTCATGTGTCATTTTAAAGTTGCTGCTTATTTCTTCTAAGGCTTCAATTACAGATGAACATCATCTTCCCCATGCAGCTTCTCACAGCTTCTAGCACTCTGAAAAAAAAAGGTTGTTAATTTCCTCTTTTGACAGAATTTTTTGTTAACTGTTACTATTTTCAAAAGTATTGCATTATCTATTGTTCAAACTACTATACTGTATGGAGGGGAAGAGAAAGAGAGGATAGAGAAATAAATCAGTGTTCTGTAAAAGAGAGTATCTAGGCTCTGGAATAGATGGAGTACCAGAAAGGTGCCTGGAACCACCTGATTTTATTGACTTATATATTAAAAATGATACTAAAATATCTGTGTAGGCAGCATATAAATAATGGTTTGACTTACTTCAAAATAACATTTTGAGTGGATTACAGAGGTAGAAAAAAGTTATTAAAGTATGAAAATCTATTAAAATGACAGAGTATTTCATATATCTGCAGTAATAAGCTAATTATAGCTGAAAGCTGTTTCAGTACATTGAATTTGTCTTCACAATAAATATAGCATCTAGAAAATTCTTACCATACTATAATAATGTTACAGGAAGATTCTTGTTTAATAAATTTGATCTAAAACTGGGATTATAAAGTCGTGGGAGTGCAGACTCTTCAAGATAAGAAGATTAAAGTTCCACTAAACCAGCTTTTGCATTTGCTCTAGTTTAGTGTTGACTTTTTGTTCCTGTGAAAGATTGGCCCAGAACTGTGCTTCAGCTAGAGAAATGGTGTTGTCGTTTCCAGTCATACGCCGCACAAGCAAATCCAATTGTTTACAATTACCTTTCCAAGCCATTATGATAGGGAATACAATTTGCTGGCATTTACCAAAAGCCTAAGGCCAGTCTGTTGCTTCTGACAAGAAGAAATTTATAATGGGAGATTTTGCCAAGGAACTAGCTAGGAATGAATATAAGAGTGAATTAGTATGTACCGTAATAACAAAGGAGAAGTAATGTAAGGTTTCTTGTCACTCAGAAGCCGAATCTGCCACCCAATAGCAGAGATTCACTGAGGTACTGGACACATAAAATCAAACATAAGATTTGTCCTTGTCAGCTCAACTCTCAGAAGTGATGAAAATGTGCTATGTAAAATGCCTTGCAGGCAAAAGACACAAAAGGCAATACAAAAAGGGTACAAAAGAAACCACAAAAAGAGCCAAAAGAAAGAAAATCGGTTTTATGTGGGTGAAAGGAGAGAAAGGAGGAATGGTGTCTGAATCATTTGTGGAATAATTTATAATATAAATGCAATCCTGTGTTCTGAAGAATGATTACTTGATCTTGGCTCCTGTCCTCACAGTGTAGTCTCTGCGGACACTGCCAGAATTATTGTAGGTTGAAAAGTCTGCTTTTCTGAGACAGTTTTTGAGAATAAACTCAGATATTTTTGGGGACAGATAGCTTCATAGCATCCAGGTCAGAAGAGTAGAGGTCTGATCTTAATGTACCCCTATTTCAAATAAGATTTTTCTGCTTTCTATTATTGCTATTATCTGCTATCTACTATCTATCTACGACTATCATTATCTGCTTGCCAGCTTGCTTGGCTTACTTGTTTGCTATTATAACGCACACATGGAAAAGAGAACAATCCAGAATTTAACCTTGTTTTTTAACTGGAAATAATCAAAGACATTCAGGAGAATTCTGGAAAAGAATTACCTATAGCCTTAGAGCTGCATTCACTTTAATGTATCAGTAACCTGAACTGGGAACTTCATGAACCTGTAGATATGTTTTCATTTCCTCTTGAGATTTAATTATACTGTTCAGATGGGTGGAAACATAGAGACTGTATGAAGGATTTATTAATCACAATGAGATGAATTTTACCTTTATTTTGCAGACTGGAGAGATTTTTAATATTATTAAACCTGACTTCCTAGGGAAAGCCATGTTTCCTGATGGTTATTCTGATAGCAGACAAGGGCAAGAGAAGCATGACTGATGTTTCCCAAGAGCTGAAAGAAAATAGGGTCTCTCTATACCTAATATAACATTTTATGTATCAGACTGGCTTCCAAGAGTGCAATCTCCCAGGTCCTTGGCAAGGGAGAAGTATTACAATGTTTATATATTTAAAATATATATATATATATAGAGAGAGAGAGAGAGAGAGAGAGAAACTTTTGGCTGTTTTTCCTCTTGAACACTTATTTCTAAAAGCTCTTAAATTGCTTGTAGGGATAGTTCATTACCAGTAGCCTCTATTAAATCCATTACTTTTCGTATTTCTTTTTTAGTATAACAGTCAGAATTGTTATTGCAAGGAGGATTGAATGTCCCACATTATTAGAGAAAAGTTTCATTTAATGAAGAAGTTACATTTAATTAAATAACAGATCTCCAGCTTCCCTCAAATTGTCTGCTTATTCATGGCTTAGATGTGATGAAGAATTTTTCATTTATGTTTTTTTTCTCACAGTATAAATTGAGAAATAACCAGAAATGTCTTTAACATCTATCATCTGGTTACCAAAAATCACATCCTATCTTATAATTAGTGTCCTGGATTCCTGTCTGTGGCCTTGTAGAACAGGCCAAATAACAATCATAAATGGAAAAGACAAGAAAATCTTTACCTTTGCTCTTGACAAGGAAATCCACATAACATTTGTAATATACAATGCCCAGAACTACAGAATAATCCACAATAGCAACAGTCATTCACAGATAATTGTGAAATTAATAACAACCATGGGGGCTCAGAAAGACCCACAACACATGTCCGCAGCCCCAAACCCTTCTTTTTTAGAAAATTCCGAACTCACTGATAGCACTTGAAGGTAAAGACCTTAAAATTACTTTACAGCCATTAGGAAATGTACATAACTAAACCTATTTAAACCCAGTATGTGAATGTGTTGGGATGTGTGTTAGCAAGAGAATGCATTTCTCAGTTATCATGTATGCTTATAAAATCGTTATGCTCTTGATCGGACCTCAGTGAAGAATGCACCTGACAGTGAATCATGATAATAAATTTTTTGAAGTGTTTTCTTCTCCTTGTTTTCATCCCTTCTTCATACTGCTCCATTTCTCAAGTTAGGTTTTGCTGGCAGTGTGCATCTAAAATTTAGGTTTTCATCTGAAATCCTGCTATTATCCTAACCAAAACTTCTTGATTATGTATGATGTTCTTGTCCTCTTTCCCTTTGCTGTACCCTCAGGCAGTTCATAATCCTCATGTGGACCACCTTCACTTAATACATGACCATTTGTGGATTTGAAAATGCAGACCTAAATTTCTGCCTGGTCTTTCATTGAACTTAGAGGTCAAACACAGAAATTTCTTACAGATCCTAATTCAGAGTAGGTTTTCAGGGCTATCCAATTCCTACTGTTTGCTGTGTCTTATATTGCTGTTTATGCTCACATAAAATTCCCCTCTTAAATGTTCTCCTCTTTTTTTTTTTTTCAAAGAGAAAGCTCCACATCCCTATCGCTAATGCACCAAAGTTGCTGGTACTTATTTTCCACTTAATGACACATTTACAATACTGACACAGAATTTCCACTCAATACAGTTCTGTACATTGTGATTACTGTTCATCAATTCCCTCAAAGTCATTGACCTCGTGGAATTGTATAACTAAAACCAGATCTGATTTTATTATGGAGTCTTCAAATGGCAGCCAGGAAAATAACCTGTGGCCCGACTTTAAATTAAATTGTGATTTCATTATCTCATTTTATTAGCTAAATACATACTTCCTGGTTCAATTTTTTCTATGGTATATCCATCCACTGAAAAAACATACTTTCTTATATATGAAGGAATCTTAATACACTCCCTAAGGACTGCTGCCAAAACAGTATCTGAACCTGTAAGTTTTTGTTGGTTTGGGGTTTTTTTGTTTTTGTTTTTGTTTGGTTTTTTTTTTTTTTTTTAAATCCTGTATGGTATTTTATAGATAAAAAGACTAGAAAATTTCTTGGGGTGCATGACTTTTAACATAAAATTATGATTATTTTTCTTTTGATATGCAAGTATCAAAATATGCATGAGTATCAGCATTCTTCCTCCTGTTCTCCTCTTAATCACCTTTTTTATACCCACAGCTGCTGTTTGCTGTACATTTAATTATCATACATATATAAAATGCAAAATTTGAAATAAAAATTACAATCTCTTAATAAATGAAAATCAAAACTAAGTACTCTAATTTTAGATCTACATTTATGGCAAAATTCAGTAATTGGTATAAAATTTTTATTACAATGAGGAGATTGAGAGCTGTGTGTTTGTAAAGGGGCAACCGCTTTGAAATGCCTTGTGCCTGAGTCCAGGAAAATGATGAGCTTGTATTTCTAAAGCAATTCTGAGGAATGAAAAAAGTTACTTGCTGCCTGGATATAAGAAACCTTCCTGTATGAGGACAGAATGGATAAAACAATTAAATATTAATTATAGTCTCTTTCACTCTGTTTCTCCATCTTAATTTTTCTTGTTTGTTTCTTTGTTTGTGGGGCTGGTTTTTTAATGTTCAAGCATGGAAATTAAAGATTGGAAAGAGGTAAAAATTATTAATGCCTTGACTTCAGCCACCACTAAAAGCCAGTGTTTTTCTCCATATAGACTTCTATACTGATATGTTGTCATTTCAGCCCAAAATTTAGTTTGGATTACACTACCTTGGTTCTAGCAGTGGATTTTTCCTCTGTGTTCCAGACTGAAGGTGTGGAGTATAGTAATTTCAAACTTGTACAACAGAAAGTATGGCTAATATACCTCTTTGTCCAGTCATGGACAGCAATGGGAAACAAAATCCCTGGATTCTTAAGAAAAATGGTGGAGTTAATATGAACTCTTTCCAGAGTTCATACAAAGTAAAACTCTAAGTGTGGGTGAAATATAGAAGGTAATTTTAAATATGGGTAGTATCAGACACATGGTAAGAAGAAGATAACCAAAATAATAATAAGCATGGGTATCAATCATACAGAATTTTTTCTCCAGGATACGAGTCCTTTCAGCATAAAACTGACACATTTCAGCAGTGTCACTTATCACTAAAGCATAGAGCCAAACAAGAAAATTCCTTAATGAATCAGCAAGTAACACAAATATTATTTGGACTGCATGTGTAAATAGGAAGAGAACAAGTGGACAGCTTCCCTTATATGGCATGTCAGATGACTATGACATGCTAAACAAATCACAGACACTGCAATAGCCACAAGCATGGTAGTAATAGGAAGTCTGAGTTTCCATAGAGATGGGGTGTACCATGATGAGATATAATGCAGACATTAGGTAATCAGAAATTATAAAAGATTTCTTTATGGAACAACTAATGAGAGAGGAGAAGGTCTGCTGACTTCAAAGTACTCGAACTTAGGAGCAAAAAAAATCCAAAACTAATTCTAAACTTCAAAAATATCCACTATGAATGGGAAAGATAACTGAATAATGACTAAAAAAGGGTGTTAGAAGATTAAAAATCCTGCCATCAGTCTAGAAACTCTTAAAAATTACTACTTTACCCATCATACATAAATAGGATAAACTAAAATGGACTTCAAACTAACACCTAGCCTAGCTCCCCAAAAGGGTTCCTGACTAAAAGACAAGTTAAAGAACATTGCTATAATTGAAAATACTTCCTTTTTAAAAAATGGAAATAAAAGCAAAATATAAAAATAGCATAAATTCTGGCAGAATAAATATAATGTGATAAAAACATCAAGAAATGTTTTGGAAAAAATCTTGCTAAATGCATTAAAAGTACTAATACATATTCACACATCCTCTTCTTCTTTTTTTTTATTTTTTTTTTTTTTTAAATAAAACAGCCAGATATCTGTAAGGTCAATAGATGAGAAAGTTTTAATAGAAATGTTCCAGAATTATTAAAATGAGGAGAACTAAAAGCATAAAGAAGATATTTTAAAACAAAAAAGGTAAAATTAATAGAAAGAAATTTCCAAGTATTCATCCGCTGGACAGAAAAAAAAAAGAAAAGAATTGTCAAATTATCCCATAGCTGGTCACTTAGTCAAACTCATTATCAGTAGAATGAAATGTTTTTAATGTAAAAAATACTTTTTCACTGAACTCAGTAGAATCTGAAAAACTACAGACTAGTTAATTGACCTTCTGTATTACGAAAATTAGCACAAAGTATAAAAAATAACAAAAAAAAGCTGAAACATGGATGAATATGATAATATAATGAGGGAGAATGAAGATGGGGTTTATTGAAAAATCTTTACTTTGAGAATTTTCCTAAATTTCTTTGGAGGACACACTGATGTTGTAAACAATAATTATGCCATTATGGTGGAACCGTACATAAGTGTCTAGTTCACGGTAAGAATAAAACTGCTTTAGACTGTAGAGTTTGATCTTCACTGACTATAATGGAAGATCTCATGCTTGTCTCATGTAGGTGTGTGAATTTCTGTGTATTAATGTATGTATTATCCCTTTTAGTTAAAATAAATAACAGATTTAGTTAGTTTAATGTTAATCATATTCTAAACTGCTGGGAAAGAAAATGTCGCTAATTACCATCAGTATATTGGAAAAAATAACATAAAAAAATCTAGAATCACAATTTTCACTTAACAGATACAGGGAGTAAATCCCACGTACCCTTCTATGAGATCTGTGATATTCAATACATTGATAAATATTTTGAGAAGAGTATAATTAATGAAAATGTGCGTAACAGTGACACAAAAATATCCAGATGTCTAAAAACCAAAGACTGACCATAAAGACTTGGTAGGATATAATTTTAATTCACCTCACAATATTGCAAGAGTGGGAAATAAAATCACATCTGAAATGCAAGTAGTGCATGTAAAGAAAAATGAAGCACAGTAGAACACAAAGCAATCCTATATTTGCCACTTTGTCTTCCGCTTTAAATAAAACTAGTTCTGTTCAGAAGAGGTTATTTAACTGATTTTTTATTTTTTAACAGCAAACTGATCGATATTCAGCAGAAATATTAAGATCAGGAATAATTAACAGTAAAATATACCATAAAGCAGAAAGCATGACTTTATAAATGTCTAGACTCTATGCCTTTTAAATGCTATATACCATTCTGCTTCCTCCTTCTGAAATTTTTGGTAGAAATAGAGAAAGGAATGGAAAAATTGATAAGAAATTTATCATTGCTGTGGATTCATTTATGTGCTGCAGAAATTGATTAACATTCTTTACTTTGAAAAAGGGATGAATGATGAATCAAATAGTAACAGTACAAAATTAACAGTTAACAAGGAGAAGATGAATATACCGTGATTATTCATAATCTCTCTCGGTGATTAAGAGGTCATCAAATGAAACTTTTTGGTGCCGACTCATACAAAAGTGGGTAGATACTTAAGCTGTGGAACTCTTTGCCTTGGGACATCAGTGGATGTCAAAAGCACAAATGGACTCAGAAAGGAATTATGCATATTAGTAGAACAGAATTCTGCCCAAGGCTAAACACAGAGATAAATGTAACACTTTGTATCCGAATCATGGATTGCTTGAAGCTAGGAAGCTGTTGCTGCATGCTTATCTGTTATGCTCTCTTACTAGATGTTGGATATTGGCCACTACCAGGGATGGGATATTTGACTGAATGTCCCATCACCATATTTTTTATCTTTTTGTTTATTATTTGGAAGAGTATGGTAGTCTTAGTAGAACTCAAAGTAATCATCATGTTTTGAAGAACAATGGTCTGAATTTAAAGAATCTTTAATGCTACAAAAAGCTAATTCCTCCAGAATTAAGTTAATTACTTCTAGTTTCAGTTGTCTGTTTTTTCATTCAGAAGTTACCTATTGTTTTAAGCTGCACTCTGAAAAGCTGTCTTGGCTGCTGCTGAGTTGAAAGAAAAGATTACTGTTCTCAACACACTGACAGCTGTTCAACCATGCCTTGCTGACAGAAATTACTGTTCTTGCAGATATGCCAAAATGAAGAGGTTTTTCCTGTTTATTTTTTTTTTCCCATCGGAATTATCCATGTCAGGAAACCCTAACATCACAGTGTTTAAATCAGCTTGAATCCTTTTGGCACAACCAAGAGTTAGCACGCACAGAATTGTATTGGAGATCTAGAAGATAATCTGGGAGATACACTGTCACAATCATTTTTGTCTTCTTTCAAGCTGGAAGAAAATTTCCTTTTTCTGGATTATTTTGAGGAAAGGAGGGATGGAACGAAAAAGGGAGAAAAAAAATCGTATGGATTAGTTGCTGTGTGAATTCATTACTAAACTTCATCTGAGGACTTTCACATTTTGTAAAATCTCTGTTAAATGTAGTTGTTATGGCAAAACCGTTTTTAAATGCTACCTGTAGTATGGGGCTTCAAAGAGTGTTCAATAAGACCCTATATACCAGTATAGTGAAGTCAATACAATGTCTCAGCAGATAAGCCCTTATTAAAAGGTCGTTTTGAAGCTGTGATTATTTTCTTCTCTAGATTTAGTGACATATTCTTTTCATTTTACCTTTTTCATCTACTTAGAACACAGTATCCTCAGGATACAGGTAATCCATCACTTTGTGTTTGAATAGCTCTAAGCACCAAAAGATTTTGTTCTTAGCTCTTAGGAACTTCCTTGTTACAAATTATAGTGAGAATAAAATTGTTACCTTTAATACAAATACCAAGATATTAAACAGGGCCTCTGAATGAACAAGGTGATTTCACTTACACCACAAACTGCAGCTCCACAGAAACTAATAATTCAACAAATGTGTTAAATTAGCAGATGATGATCCTCCATGCTTTATCCATGGTAATGTTTAATGGCCATCTGTTTTGAGACTCATGTTAATCACACTGTGCAAAATCGAAAGATCTCAAGTGCAGAGGGATCTATTACTCACTTGATTCACCTACTTCAGAGGTGCAACACAGATTCAAAATACTGAATTCTGGAACAAAAATATGTTCAAGAAAGTAAAGAGACTTTTAGGTTTAGCTTAAACTGCATGCAAAGGATGATTAAAAAATAAAATGGGCAGAGGAAAGAGGGTTTCACAGGAGGTTGATTTTTCAACACATTTTAAACAAAATAAGAGGATAAAATGAAAGGTAAATACATGTAGAAATTATTTAAATAGTGTCTTTCATCACAGTATAGAGGAATCTTTGTTATCTACTTACATAGAAGACAACAATTTTAAAAAGTTAAACTAAGAAATAAAATTAATATGTATAACACAAATAAAGACAGTTAATAATGAAATATTTTTTTCATAATTGTGGGGGTCAAATATTAGTATTTTAGTAAAAATAGCCAATTAAAGAGTCCACGTTAAGAAAACTAATTATTCCACATGCAGTGGTTTAGACAATCTATGAACATACAGTTTGATTGTTATTCACTATCCTATGTTTATGTATTTTTACTCTCTCGTACTACATTCTTACCTAAATTCCTTTCCTTACGGGGAAAAGGAAGATTTCCAGACAAAGAATGACCAAGCAAAGCTTCAATAAATTGCATGGGAGAGACAAAAAAGGAAGGAAGAGAAATCTCAGGATTGTGTCCTTGTAGAAGGAAATACCACATGTCATTAAAGACCATACACATAATTCTAAAGTACACTTGAACATAATGGGGAAACATAGGGAAATACCATTTATGAATTTATTATGTTATTGCACAGATTAATATATTTTCTTAAGAATCCAGTCCAGAACAATAACAATAGATGCAAATCACATATATTCAGGACTTCCAGAGGCTTTAAAGTTCAGGATTTATGAGGAGGAACTTGACACTGTAATTACCTATTGCAAAGGCTCCATCATTGTCTTCAGTGACTGCTCTAGTCTTTGCTTCCATGATGTATTGACTAGATAGAGCACCAATCTGATTCTGTGTTGTACTTCTAACAAAAGGTCAGAACTACAAGTGAATCTAAATTTTACCCAAGCCAAGCTGTGCAAACAGAAGGCATTTTCATATGTGTTTTGATAACAATATGGAAAAAAACCCCAAGATCTCCTTTAGACAGACCCTGGCATATGCTTACAAAAGGCTTGTGTCTCTCATCTACCATTATGCAAATGTCATGGGGCCTGTGTCAGGCAGAATTGTGTGCCACACCTCCCAGAGATACCTGGTATTAAGAATATCAAAGTAGGCAGTTTTGCAGACTGAGCTCAAATTTTACTTACAGCCTTGTAGGGCTCTTAAAGCAAGAAAGACTAGTTCTTTATCCACTGATATGGATGCTTTAGGGTCTGATCTTGTATTACAGAATTAAATGCACCAAATGTGTACCATTCCTGTTATCATGAACTGTTGTTCATGGCAGATGCTGAGATACCTGTATTGTCTATTACCAAATTAAACATAAGACTAGAACAACCATTGTACATAATGTAGGGCAAGAAGAGTCAGCTGTACATCAGTGTACATGCAGAAACATCTTTTTCCAGACTAGAAACGCTCTCTATTCTGGTCTCGCATGTGAGCATTCCATTGACTTAGGACTGTGTTGCCTCATAAGAACTTGCTGGCTTGCTTTTTCCTATCTTTTACAAGTTCAAAGGTCTTTCTGTGCTCTCTGTTGAAAAATATACATGTTCTAAATGGTTATGTTCCAGGTTTTATTAAGGCTCTATTTTGGTCACTTGATTCTTTATCAGTTCAGTTCATGTGAATAAATAAATTGTCGACACATGATTCACAAGTTCAAGTATTTCTGGCAGCTCTCTTAGCGATCCATTCAAACTGTTGATCAGAGCAGTGATGTAGTTCTTTTCACTGTGAACAGGCTGAAACCATTTGTGTTAGTCACTCAGCAATATTTGATGAGCACCTCTAAGAGTGAAACAGAGCCACACCAAAAAAATTTTAGTTACCTGGTTAAGATCTGTAGGTGAGGTAGTCTGACAGTATGGTCAATGGGATCAAAGGTCTCTATGTAGGTCTACTGTAAGAAACTTGCTGAATGTAATACATTGATTAAAGATTACGATCCTTGTTTTGAAAATAACCATTTCTGCCCAATAAATAGTAATAAAAAGTCTTTCTACAAAGAAATTTTAAAACAAGAAGTAAAAGTTTTAATTTTATACTCTGTTTAGCAAGCAGCCACAGAGGCAGATTTATAAACGATACAGCCAGGTTTGCCACTGTATTCTGCATGGCACCAAAATGAAAACTAGACTCATTAATGATTCTTATAGTAGGATTACCTACCTCTAATCTAGTAGAAAAGTGAAGAAATAGAAGTCTTTTATGATTATTTTATTAAGTATGCAGTACATTCCTTTAACATATTTCAGGTCCTGAAAAACTGCCATATAGTGTTTTGCAGATGAAGTTTAATATTTTAAATGTATTTATGTAACCAACATTCAGCCAATGCATATCATAAACAATATCAGGGAATTGTACATATGGCCAAAAGTAATGACTTAGCGGGAAGGACCATATCTCCCATAAGGCTTTGGTGTATAACCTAAATAAAATTTGTTATTCCCAATAGAAAATGTTCACTTTTGAAGTAACAGAAATGTGACCTAATTTTAGAACTATTTCCTATATGCAACAAATGTGAACGAAAATATAAAAAGATATTCTCGGGTGTCAAGTCAGATGAAATACTCATAAAAATGGATCTTGAAGTTGTAGAGGAAATCAAGAAAGTTCCAGCTGTATGGCTGTCTTCTGAGTCCAGCTATGGAACCAGATTATCAAACCAATATTTCAGAGAGTATCTGCTAATCTGTTGCTAATACACTAGTATAGTCTGTCAATATATTTATCCACAATAACTGCAAAATATTGCCTTGATCTGGAGAAAGGAACAAATTTTAATGATAGATATCAAAAGAGGAAGAGTATTTCAAACTGAGGGGCTTTTTTTAGGAAAAGAATAGCTTTCTGCTATGGTGATACAGCAAAGTATATTAATCAGTGCAATTTGAACTGATTTCAAATTCATAGTATTAATAAAAGAACAACCAAACAAATTTAAACGATTTACTTCTGTGTCCAAGAATGGATACAAAAAATAGGCAAATTTCCATCTTTAAGATGGAAACATAGAGTTTTCAGGAAGGACTGGAAGTAGTAACTCAGATCAATGTTGTAACTTCAATAATGAGTGGAAGACTGCAATTGAAACAGTAGTAGATTGTATCTGTAGTGTTAGATAAAGTAGCTCAGTAGCATGTAAAAGTCATTTTAGTTAGTTATAAAGACACTACTACTTTTATCTGTCTCATTTTCATTTAATTGATTGGGCCAAAATCTACTTTCATTTGCACAAGCATAATTTTGACTGTGCTGCACTGAAGCCAGTTGCAGTGGCATAGCTGTGGACATAATTTAGTTTAACAGCTGTACAGAGGTAATAAAAATGTTTAGACTTGTAAAATGTTTTGGTTTGGGTTGTTTGTTTTTTTTTTTATATGCCTGGTGAATAGAAACATCCAGTCAACAAAACAATGCAAAGCTGAAATGAAAAGAAAGAAACTGTAGATTTCTAGTTAAGGCATGCTGACCATCCCACGGCATCAGAAGTCTTCTTTACTGTAATAAACAGATTCTGCACCTGTTTCTGTACCAAAATTTGGGGCAGTGAAATAGTCATCAGTACCTGCAGGCAAATGAATTTCAGAACGGTTTTAATTTTTTAAAACAGTAAGCCAAAAACTTTCAAAGCTTTCCCAGAGGCATTTCCATCTTTTTCCTTCTATAATTTTTTTTGCTATATATTTCTCTACATTTTTCTTTCAATGTCTTTTTCATTGGATGATAGAGTATATTATTGCTATGGTTTAATCCCAATGGGCAAGCAAGACTCACACAGCCTCTTGCTCCCCCTAAGGAGACAGTGGATATTCTCCAAGGAGGAGAATGGAAAAGAAAACTTACGGGTTGAGATAAAGGCAATTTAATAGGATAAAAAGATAATAGAATAATTATATATACACTATGTATATATATTTATATATTTTATATGTTTTATATAAAAATATTTTAAAATTCTATACATATATAAAAAATACAAGGTGTGAGAAGCTGAAAGTCCTTGACTTAGGGTAGGCACTGCAACTACCTAGGAACAACCAGTGTGTTATCAACTTTGTTCTCATGCAAAATCCAAAACATTACTTAGACAATCTGCTAGAAAGAAAATTAACTCTGCCTCAGTGGAAACCCAGGCAAGATCCACCTCTTATTCCTTACTGTCTACATCATGCTCAGGTCATATACTTCTCAATACATTTCAATTAATCACCATGGCTTTTCCTGTCTTTTGATATGTATGCACATTCCCTTAGTCTATGTGCCACCCCGGTAGTATCCGTTGAGTTCATTTAGTCCACAAATTTTGGGTTCTACCATAACAGCCTCTCAGGTCAGGGGAGATGGTGTGTGATGTTGGATTGTTGCATACTACATCTGGAGCTCGTTACTGATATATCTGTCATGGTCCATGCTCATGGTCTGTACATTAAAGATGTCAGTCTCAAGGAAGTTACTGGGTGCTCATTGCTGTACCTTACTCAATGTCATTGAAGTTGATTCTTGGGTGATTCTTACTGTAATACAATTTTTATGGCATATAAGTCATTCTAGGGATGACATGCAGCATTATGTAGCAGTTAACATCATACAATTTAAATCATTGGCTATTCTTACCCATATCAGTATCAGTCACCCCTATATAAAAAAGAAAATGTACATGAGAATCAACTTATTTAGTAAAGGATCATGAAACAGAAGAAAGAGGCAGAACTACTTATAACTACTCAGTTCTCATCCCCAAATGAGCAGTGAGATGTGCAAAGAGTTTTCAGGTGTCAATTGGGTGAGCAACTTGTCACCTGACTGCTCTAATGCTGCGATAACAGGGCTGGTAGCCTGGAATTAAAAGGTAAGGAAGCCAAGTATTTGGGATACCTGTCTAGTGAAGTGACCATTGATTGGAAAAAAAACACAAAGCTTCAGTCTCTGGAGGCAACTTTTGTCAGGCATGAGGGAAAGGCACCCCTTAAAGTTTTTAATCTTTGAGAATAGAATTATTTATATAGTACTATAAGTTTTGGGTGCTTTGCATAAATAAATAATAGAATCAACACATAAAAATTTGTTATCTAGAGAATCATGCAATGTTTTTATGAAATATTCTTCTTAAAGATAAACATAAAAAAATCCTTTAAAATTAAATTTGAAATATGTACTTTTCACTAAGCCAATATACCAAATAGTGAATAGGGAAAAAATTATTTATTCTCTCCCATGAGGTGACTCATTCTTTTAGAACTTTGTTGGATTTCTCTTCACTGCACACTACCATAAGGAGCTGAAATGAGAACTCAACACAGATTAGAATATAAGTAGAAACTGTCTCTTGAAACATTTAAAACAGGAATGTATGTAGAGTACGGTTAGAGTTGGGAAGCTTAGTTGAATAGGTATTCCTGCTTTGGAAGAAACATTTTCTGGATGACCTAACATGACTTATCCATCCTAAGATTCTGCAAAATGGCAAAATAAAATTGTCTCTGTTGTGTAGTTTTTTATTACTCACACTAATGGTCTACAGACCTAGAGTCAGAGTACACTTCTGAAACATTTCAGCCAACATGATAAGTATTTTAAGAATAAAACCCAGAGGAATGTGGTATTGCTCATTTTCACAGACATTCAGAGGTCTTTTTTTTTTGAACTGCCCTTCATCAACATCTTTGAGGTGGTGCCAGGACAATTTGACAGAGATGTCACCTTTACAAAAGTAATGTGTATCTTTCCATGCACATAAAATCTGTCTTTTCAAAGGCAGAATATAAACTTTAGAGAAGCTACAGTTCTCATGCACTCACGAACCCCCTACTACCTACAGCAAATCTCATTCACAACAGAAAAGAACAAGGAGTAAGACTGAAGTCATAGCCTTTGGCACATGTCACTCTGCATGAAGAGCATCTGTTTCCAAATTCACAAATATTCCATTTTCCAAACTCACAAATGCATATGCATTAAGCTTATGAAATAAAGTCTTAGCAGAAAGAATACCATCATTGCCCATGACCCCCTTCAGGTGACTTGGAGTATACAACTTGCCCCAGCACTGCTAATGTGAGAACTAAAGTTGCTCCATTGCTTCCAGTAAATGAGCTTTAGTATTTGCACAGACACAAATAGTGAGTGTGACACGTGCAGATAATAAATTTCTATAATAAAACAGTTCTATGACACTATGCTTTCTCATTCCTTCTCATATCATTCTACAGAAATTCTACAGTACCATTTTGTCACTTTGAGTCTGTTCTTCCTGTTGTTTCCAATATTCTAAAGCAATGTCAACCAAAAGATATTAAGAAAATAAAATCTCAGATACAAAAATCCCCATTTAAATATGCTAAAGGTGATTTACTGTATGTTAAGCATAGGAAAAGAGAATACTAAGCTGTTCCCTCAAGACTGCTATTCAAGACCTCAATCCCTCATACTAACAGGCTCACATAGGGCTTCCATGTGACTCGTTCTAATTTTAAGTCACAGGTATAAACAATCTTACCTGTTATCAAATCTGACATACAAAAAAAATCTCATTAATCTCATTTTTATGTACAGTAATGAGATTCTTGGGTGCATATAAACCAGCATGACATATATGACCTATTATGACCTATAAAGATTACAGTGCCTCTGGCAATAATTAGTAAATGCACCTTGAATTTTAAATAAATAGACATTTGAATACTAGCCAAAGAAGAACAGGAAAAAAAATGTACATATGTCATTCCCTAAAGCCAATAGAAAAGTTCAGTCTGATTATAAGATGCTTTAATGTCTGATATGAATGTCAACAGGAATAACAAAAGGCCTGTAATGGAGTGTATGTCTTCTTATCTCTCTATACATAAAAATACCTGCCAAAGGCATAGACATAAATATTTAAATAAACTTATTGCACTAAATGGTGTGGGTTTTTTAAACTCTCTATTTCACTATGCTGCATTACTTTAACTATGATAGAAATTATGCACTGTCTGTACTCCAACTGAAAATAGAATACAATAATCATGAGTTCAGGATCTAATTAAAGAGCACAGAAAAGGTGAGGTTTTTACTCAGTTTAATTCTGTTGTCATTTTTTTCCTACTAATGCACTAGAAAGAGAACAGAAGAAAAAAAAAGAAAACTAACAAACTAAAAAAAGAAAAACTAAAAGGCAAATCAAACAGGTAAGCCAGTTCTGAAAAGTGGTTTAGGGACCAAGAGGAATTAAATAAGGATATTACATATTCAAATGTAAATCTGAGATCCAGGACAGTATCTTAGCCATTGCCTGTGAAGAAGCCTAAGCCACCCAGGAAGCTTCCCTCTTTACCTCAGCAATCTCTTAGCACCTGCAATGCTGCTTTGTTTTCAGCCAAGATGACCTACCTCAACCTCAACTCTTTGACTTAAAAAAACTAAGCAGAATAATATTTACATCTTTAAATTGTAGTCAACTGTGAAAAGTAGGAGCCATCGGGTCAAGTGGTTGGCTTTAAGCTTAAGAAATCAGGGTGTGGGGTCCAAAATGGCAGTGCTGATGTTACTGCAGCCAACTGTGAAATAAGCCAGGCCAACCAGAGCAGCAACAATTTTTCCTTAGTTAACTCCTGATTTATCATTTAGAAGACCAATCACTCCAAGGGTGTGTTTAACAATGCATGCAGCCTAGGGAACAAACCGAGAAAATCTGCTTTGTAGTATCTTGGTTAGTGACAGCCTTGGCTACAGTGATCACAATATTGTGGACTTTGTGATCCTTCGTTGGGAGGACTTCCGTGGGGACCTTCCATGGAGGATAAAAGAACCAGCAGGAGTTTTTCAAGAATGCTCTACTGGAAGCATAAAAACAGTTCATCCCAATTAAAAATAAGGGAAGTCAATAAGGCAAGAAACTCCTTTGGCTTAACTGTGATCTTCTAGGTCTGCTCCAAAGCAAAAGGGAAGCATTCCAGAGATGGAAAGGTATATTAATACCCATTGAGAACTATAAGTGCATTGCCAGGGCATGCAGAGATGCACTTAGAAAAACAAAAGCTCAGCTAAAATTGAAATTGGCCAGAGATGTCAAAAACCTACAAGAAAGGGTTCCTTTGGTATGTAAACAACAAGCAGAAACAGAAGGATAATGTCCCACTGTTAAGCAGGAGAGGTTCTCAACACTTTTTTCACCTCTGTCTTGACCACACTGTTGCACTCCAGGCCTTAAGATCAAAAATCCAGGTCAATGCAAACATGGACCTGTTGTCAGTGAAGGAAGAGTTGGTACGCAAACTATTACAGAAGCTTGACCCTTACAGATTGATGGCCCCTGACATCTTACCCAAGGGTAAGAGAACTGGCTGACATTGTAAGGTTGCTCTCCATAATCTTAAAGAAGTCATGGATATCAGGGTATGTCCCGGGAAACTAGAAGAAGGCTAATGCCACACCCATCTTGGAATACTGTGTTCAGTTTTGGTCCCCACTACCCAAAAAAGATGTAGACAGGCTGAAGAAGATTCAGAGGAGAGCCATCAGGGTGACCAAAGGACTGGGAAGCCATCCATATGAGAAAAATCTGAGAGAACTGGGATTACTTCACAATGGGAACAATCAGACATTGGAATAATCTCCCCAGGAAAGTGTTGGATTCTCCAGTACTGGACAGTTTATAAAGATTTGGCTGCACAGGGTGCTGGGCCTTCTTCTCTGAACCGTACATTTTCCAAGAAAGGTTGATGAATATGATTCTTGAGGTGCCTTTCAACCTGGTATTCTATGATTCTATGAAGTGAACTGGAGGTGAGCCCCCAGTGTTTCCTGAAGACAACCGGCATTTCAATGGCTTCAATTCATCTGCAAGTGGCACTTTTAAAGTAGTTGATATACTTTAAAAATACCTTCTACTCTCTCCTTTAAAGACACTCTTCCATGATTAGTACAGATGCATCTGTCTTAATCTGCTGTAGGTGATAAAAACAGCTAAATATGCTAACAGGAAACAGGTAATTTGCTCTATGTGTATGGGTGAAAGTCTGAATGTCTGAGCTTTTGTATTTTTAAGCAGAAACTTGCTAGTTGCTAGCTGCAACCACTGTGGACTGGACATAAATGCTGATAACACTTCATCCGAACAAGTGACACATCCTGAATCCTACAATTAATAGAGACGTGTAACAGAGAACCACCTATTAGGAAGATAAGTGTGTGCACATACACTATTTAGGTGGAAATGCTCACTCAGGGTTTTGGCTTCTGGAAAGAGAGCTAGTGTTCAAAAGAAGGACTCCTGAGAAGTTTTATTGGAAAGAAAAAGAGGGTCTGAAAAGAAGGTGGTGAATGTCCTGACTTGAGGAAAGATACTAGAAGTGGGAGATGATTCTGGAGATCAAAGAAATGAATAAAGAATAATCACAGAATCACAGAATCACAATTCTAGGGGATACCCAGGACTTGGGCTAAAGCCGGTAGCTGCAAGCAGCTGTGCAGCACAGAGTGACACAGCTTTGTGCCTGACCTTCCTGAGCAGCAAGGACTTCTCTGTAGAGAAGACAAAGTGAGACTTACTAAACATAGCACTTTGTAGAGTAAGTGAGCAAGTGTATGAAATAATCAACCAGCGTAAAAGCCCTAGTGTTAAAGATTCTTAAATAAATCCTGGTACCCAGCTCCACTTCAGGTTGTATTCTGTTTTACCCATTATAAAACCATATGTGCCTGATTTTGGGCAAGGTAAATTCTCTCTAAATTGATGTGACTGGACCATCATGAAAACCAATTGCAGCCAGTTTCATTTTTGTTATATATTCCTCAGAGGAGAACACTGCCCATAATAAAAGAAAGGACCTCTCCAGGGTGCTGAGCAACCACAACTCAGTACTCAGCTTGACAGCACTCCTTCCTGTCAGCAAACATCAGCTGCTGTGCAGTTGAGTGTGGGAGCACCTACATTTCTTTTCATGCCCATGAAAGCTGTCATCACATAACAAAGAATGCAATTTTGCTGGTGACAGAAATCAAGCAAAGAAGCAGAACTCAAGTGTTCAGGGGAAAGACCCTTATTCCCAGGACTTATCTGGGGTTTTATCCAGAAATTACACAAAATATGTAAATAGTATTACAGGAATACACACCTCACAGACAAGCATAGCTGGAACCTTCTGGAGATTTGTCTGATAGGACTCTGGACCACCTCAGAGACAATGCAGCCAAGGGTGGCACCTTCCCAGTGGTAACCCTGAGGAGATGCTCCCAAAAGCCATAGGGGACCCTGGACCAGGGAGGTGCTCACAGGTGAGGCACTCACCTTGGTCCTGCAAGAGCTTCAGTTCCTGCCATCCTGCAGCCACATGCCCTATCATAGGTGCCACTGAGGCACAACTACCTGTGGGCTAACATCCCAGCTTGGTGGCCTAAGAAGATCCCCAGTGTCCACGGCCAGGGCTGCATTTACTACAATGACTTTATTGTGAATCCAACCTAAAACACAAAAATGAAACCTAAAAATTTGGATTTAAGTTTGAGTTTGCCTCATCAGTTCTGTAAATTTAAAATTTCAAATAGAATTCTGAGCTTGTTTTGTCATAAGCCTTTATTTCATTGTTGATATCTTATCTATTTCCCTTTTAACTTCAGAGGAGTTATTTTTCATCTGCTAATTTGCTACCTTATTATTCCATACTCACTTTTTTGTGACAGTAGATCTTAATTTAATATCCCATAAAAAGGTCTCCTGGATTCAGTAAAGAGTGTATTTTCCAAACCAGAGAAATAAGACTTTCCTTTAAACAGTGACTTTCCCAGAAGCCAGGGAATTTGCCTTGAATGATAGATACTTTTGTTGGGATCACTATGTTACCACTGTAAATGGTTGCATGAACGCTCTGTTCACTAAGCTCACTCAAGTAGGTGTTCATAAAAGAGGCAAAACGTCCTTAAAAGCCATTGGAGACAAATTTAGAGCACCTCAGGTGGTCCTTTCCACAAGCTTCTTTCTCTTGAATATAGAGGAATTTTATGAAAATTAACCTCCTTTCAGTTTGTCTTATTTCCTATGGAATTATTTCATTTTGTACAAATAATTAGCCATTCCCAGGGTAACACAAAGGGCTGCCTTGAATATTTACATTTTTCCCTCAGTGAGATGTTTATGCAGAGTGGAACAACTCCAAGAGAATTCACTGGAGGATAATGAATATAATAAAATCCACAATAGAATTAGGAAAGTCACTGGGCATAGAAGAATCTTGGAATCTTGTCAGAGATTATGGATCAAACACAACTGGAACTTGAACATGAATATTATAAAACAGCAAATAATCTATGTGTATTCAGTGATGGGTTGACAGCTAACAACTATTACTGAGCAATGAGAGCTCTGGGTCATAACATATAGCTGTATGAAAATGTCAGGTCAGTGCAGCAGCAGTCTGGGAAACAAATGTAGTTCTAGGAATTATTATGAAAGAAACAGAAAACAAAATAGAAAACTTAATTGCACCACTTTTGCAGAAATCCATGTTATACACATATCTGAATATTGTGTACATTTCTTGCTGGCAGAAACATTGTAATAGAAATGGAAAGGCCTGCAGATATGTGAGGGAGATGTTTAAAAGTATCAAACTGTAGAAGGAGCTATATAAGTGGTTACAGCTTCCCTAACCAGATGAGAGACAACTTGGGGGGGGGGGGGGGGGAGTATAAGGTGTATAAATTCATGTATGTCATGAAGAAAATGCATAGAAGATGAATATTATAAGAACTAATGAACATCCAAAAAGACGAGAAGGTAACATATGCACAATGTCTCCATTCGGTGTATATCCTTGCCATAGAATATTGTTGATGTTGAGAACTTTTGGGTTCAAGCGTGGAATGTGTGTTCTTGCTTATAGAATCAAAGATAAACAATAGAGGAGTGTTCAAAGCAGATTTGCATCTTGTTCAGAATAGGCTTAACCATCTCCTGTTACTGAGCACTGCACATCACTGCAAACTGCAGGAAGTAGTGGTATAACCTAGATGCGTTTTCATATTATTTTCAATATGTCACATAAATGCTGGCCAATAGCTATATTATAACTTTGGTGCCTTTTCAGTTTTTGATGTTAGAAACTGAGGCCCAAAGAGAGAAGGTGAATTCTCCAAGGTAACACACTCAATCAACATCAGAGACAGGCAAAATAAATAATTGTCTTCTGGCTGTAATCCTTGTGCATTATCCCTAAGGCAGAAAGGAAGCCTTGCCTGTTCTCTAAAACATGGCTAGATGTATTCAGTTAAAAAAAAAAAATATTAAAAAATCACCAGCAAAATCTGTATGCAATAAAATATCTTTTTAAAAAATAATACACTGCGGAGAAGAAAGTCTGACAGCAGGCTTTATGTCGCACAATGTGTCTTGGAGTGTGTGTGTATTCTGCACACAAACACTGCCACATATTTCTCTGTTTGATTAGGCTCAGCTGGATGCACTATTCTTGATCGAGGCACAATGGAAAGAAATGCTCTTCTCTCACTGTGAGAATAAAAGTGTCCCTTCTTTTCTTTTCTTTCTTTGCAGCAGGTTCCTAAGTGGTCTGAACAAATCCAAAGGTCTTGACTCCCTACTGTCTTGAGATTCCAAGGACACATGAGTATTTATTACAACATACTTAGGTATGAAAAAATGTCATAATAATTTTTCAAGAAGATTCCTGCATTTCTTACTTTGCATGGAATGATTTTACATAGCTCTAAGTGGTTGGAAAAGCCTTACCTAAAACAATGTGACTAGCTGTACAAGAAAACAACATTCTTTTTCCTATAAATTTAATTAAAACATTTGAACCTTACTTTTATGTAATTTAACTCTAGTGAGCACTAGAAGGGCTGTGTACATGGTGACATAAAAGAGAGCATTGTGGTATGAAGGGAAGGAAAATCTTTCTGATATTGTTACCATCTTTGAACACAGAGACTGCTTTCTGTTGAGATATCACCAAGAAGGAAGATATTCCAAAAAGAAAGGAAGGAAGGAATGAAAACATAGCACTGTCTCTACAGGAGCATCTACTGAAGTAAATGGAATAGGTTGCATTGTTCTAACTTACATGTTCCCAAAAATGTTCAGATCTTCTTGAAACAGCCATCCTGCTGTTATGTAAGGATCATGTTAGTATAAAAATTTTCTCACCCAAAAATAAAAGTGAACTATTGCCAGATCATTTATCTATGGTAATTTTACAGTGTATGTGGCCATGTGCTGTAAACCTGAAGTGCTGACCACTTGGCACGATCACAGCAACATTTTCAGTAAAATTCACAGAGCTTACCCTTTCCTCCCATAGCAACACAAGAAAATCTCTGAATGTCTTTATTGTTGCTACCTTTTTTTCATTATTTGTTAACGTCATAAACTTCCAAGTACCTTTTCTCCTCTCTAAATGTTTTAATTCAGTAACCTTTATGGTTATTTTTAAAACCAATAGGCTCTTATTTTCATGGGGATAATTCAATTAACACATTCACATTTAGATCTGATGGCACCTCTGCTGGAAAGAAAATACTTTTCAACTGCAGATATACTCTTAGTTCCAAGAATGCAGTGAGTGATGCTAAGATTCAGACAGTGCTGTTGTGGTTGTTATCTATATTTTAAAAATAAGTTTAAACCTGCTTCATAATTTTTACAGCTCATTCAGAAATAAAAATTCTCATCTATCCCTTTTTTCTACTGCCACATTTTATCAGTCAATTTAGAAAGATGGATAGGTATCAACATTCACATTTTAAAAGAAATACCAATATTTTTCAGGCCATGATCATATGTACCACTTAGGTGTGCGCAGGAGTTCTCTCTCAGATGTGGGGAAAAAAACCCAACCGTACAGAGACCTCAGTCCAGATTAAAGGGCACTTAAAACAAAGACTATCAGAAGAGCAAAAAAGGGTCCAGCTCACTGGTAGAATTGGTCAAATATCCCCCAATATCTGTTGAGGCTTTAAATGACCTTTAAGACTGAAATAGGTTTGGCTTGGAATAGGGACAGGTGGCAAAACAGAACCAGCCAAGAAAAAAATACAATCTTACTGGGATTTTTTGGTCTCACTGATCTAAAAGGAAAGGTAGTCATGTACATTACTAGAATTGCAAACTGTTTTGGATTGGAAAGGACCTCAGGGATCATATGGTTCCAACCCCCTGCCATGGGCAGGGACACCGTCCACTAAACCAGGTAGCCCAAAGCCCTATCCAGCCTGGCCTTGAACAGTGCCAGGGAGGGGGTATCCCTTAACAATGCCTTGTTAAGAGATTCATTTTATACTATAAATTTCATGTCTTTGTATAAATGGAATATCAAATGAAAAGTTTTTCTTCCTCCAATTAGTATCTCTGATTCAGTAATAATGAGAAATAATTTCATATCTAAAGATGAAATTGGAATGGCTGAATTCCAGTCTGGGACTGAGCTTTTATGCAGTTGGTATTTCTCCTAATGCTTTTTACAGCAGCTGTCTAGCTTCACTGTGCAGCCCTGATACTATCTGAGCATGCTGAATTTTATTTTTTCTTTTTCTTTTTTTCTTTCCCCTTTCTCTGTTTTAATGCATTGCTAAAACACAGGAGCAATTTCGCTGGGTTTAGCTTGAAGGATTACTGAGCTTTGCAAACTGAGGTGGACAAATAGACTACATTGATTTCACAACTGAAAGGTAAAAATATAGAAACGTTTACTCAAACATTAAGAGGTTTTGAAAGCAAAGCAATAGTTCATGTGGACACACAAGAATAGGAATAAGCCTTTACTCTGCAAACAAAGACAATTCTGTTCAATCACAGCCTGTTGTTCTTACCTTTCATGAGGGAAATAAAATTGCCACATGCCTCATCAGTGTGTGGCATAAGTGCATATATAGAAAATAATTTTATCAGTGGATACCAGAGGAAGATTTTTCTTTATCTGGCCATTTTTCTACTGTTTCTCCAGTGGAGACAACTAATTTTAAGTTTTGAAGCAACAAAAATAGTTTCATAAATAAAATACTGTGTGTAGTGCAAAAAGAAATGGCTAAACCAGATAAGCAACTGAAGTCATTAAAGTAAAGCTGTTTAGCTTTGAGAAGACAAAGGAGTGGATTGGGGAGCATCAGGAACAGTGGCAGCAGCAGCGAGAACTTATCCATCTGTATGAACGCATGATTAGGACGCAGTGAAGCAGGTGGAGTCAGATTTTTCTCAGTGGCGTTCAGTCAAAAAACAGGAAGAAATGTTTAAAACCCCTTTACTTTAACAGTGGTCAGACAATATAACAGGTTGCCAGACATTATAACAGGTCACCAGAGTTGTTCAGGGGAGGGTTTGGGCTGCCTCATTCTTGCAACTATTCAAAACCTAACTGGATGCTGCTCCAGGTGATGCTGCTCTTAGCAGAGAGGCTGGACTAGACACACTCCAGAGATCCCTGCCAACATTAATCACAGAATCACTAGGTTGGAAAAGACCTTTGAGATCATTGAGGCCAACCATTGAGCACCTCATCTACCCATCTTTTAAATACATCCAGGGTTGGTGGCTCAACCACATCCCTGTGCTGCCTGTTCCAATGCCTGATAACCCTTTCTGTGAAGGATTTTTTCACCTGTCACTTGGGCAAAGAGACCAACACCCATCTCTCTACCCTTCTCTCACCCATCTCAATTACCTTTCAGGTAGTTGTAGGCAGTGACAAGATGCCCCCTCAACCTCCTCTTCTCCAGGTGAAACAACCCCAGTTCCTTCAGCTGCTCCTCATAAGGTTTGCTCTCCAGCCCCTGCACCAGCTTAGTTGCCCTCCTCTGGACACACTTCAGGACCTCAATGTCTTTCTTGTAGTGAGTGACCCAAAACTGAATACAATACTTGAGTTGTGGCCTCACCAATGCTGAGTACAGAAGTACAATCACTTCCCTGGACCTGCTCTTCCGGCCACGCTATTTCTGATACAAGCCAAGATGCCATTAGCCTTCTTGGCCACCTGGGCAGCGTGCTGGCAGTCAACAAACATATATGGATGTATTTCTCATCGGCATGTTTTGTTGTGTACTGATGCACATGTGTAATACTTGGCAATATCTTGCAAAATCATCACAGAGGGCTCCTGCACAAGCACATGGGCTCACAAAACCCCTGAAATATCTGTATGTGTTAGTAAAGAAAAAAACAACAAACAAAACTGAAGCAAACCAGAAAACAACTATGGAAATTTGTTGCAAACAATTATGACAAGCTGTAATTCAGAGGGAGCTTTGCTATATATTTTCAACAAGCATGTGGCAATTTAAGATGATAACAAAAACTTCATAGTTTTTACAAGGTCCTTTATAAGTTCAAGACTATTTTTTCCAATTTTATATGTACAGAAACTAACTTGTCTCATGTTGTTAGTGTTGTCTTTACCATAAATAAGATATACAATATTTTTTGAACAGTCTCATTCCCTTAAGTTTCCATTAAATTAAGTTGTCACTGTATGTTATTACCAAAACAGATTGACAAAGAAAAAAATTATTTAGATCTATAATGGATATCATTATCCTGAAGATAAGACTCACCTTTCCTTTCCTTTCCTTTCCTTTCCTTTCCTTTCCTTTCCTTTCCTTTCCTTTCCTTTCCTTTCCTTTCCTTTCCTTTCCTTTCCTTTCCTTTCCTTTCCTTTCCTTTCCTTTCCACCCCCTCTCCTTCCACCCCCCCCTCCCCTCCCCTCCCCTCCCCTCCCCTCCCCTCCCCTCCCCTCCCCTCCCCTCCCCTCCCCTCCCCTCCCCTCCCCTCCCCTCCCCTCCCCTTCCCCTCCCCTCCCCTCCCCTCCCCTCCCCTCCCCTCCCCTCCCCCCTCCCTCCCCTCCCCTCCCCTCCCCTCCCCTCCCCTCCCCTCCCCTCCCCTCCCTCCCTTCCCTTCCCTTCCCTTCCCTTCCCTTCCCTTCCCTTCCCTTCCCTTCCCTTCCCTTCCCTTCCTTCCCTTCCCTTCCCTTCCCTTCCCTTCCCTTCCCTTCCCTTCCCTTCCCTTCCTTCCCTTCCTTCCCTTCCCTTCCCTTCCCTTCCTTCCCTTCCCTTCCCTTCCCTTCCCTTCCCTTCCTTCCCTTCCCTTCCCTTCCCTTCCCTTCCCTTCCCTTCCCTTCCCTTCCCTTCCCTTCCTTCCCTTCCCTTCCCTTCCCTTCCCTTCCCTTCCCTTCCCTTCCCTTCCCTTCCCTTCCCTTCCCTTCCCTTCCCTTCCCTTTCCCCTTCCCTTCCCTCCCCTCCCCTCCCCTTCCCTCCCCTCCCCTTCCCTTCCCTTCCCCTTCCCTTCCCTTCCCTTCCCTTCCCTTCCCTTCCCTTCCCTTCCCTTCCTTCCTTCCCTTCCCTTCCCTTCCCTTCCCTTCCCTTCCCTTCCCTTCCCTTCCCTTCCCTTCCCTTCCCTTCCCTTCCCTTCCCTTCCCTTCCCTTCCCTTCCCTTCCCTTCCCTTCCCTTCCCTTCCCTTCCCTTCCCTTCCCTTCCCTTCCCTTCCCTTCCCTTCCCTTCCCTTCCCTTCCCTTCCCTTCCCTTCCCTTCCCTCCCCTCTCCTCTCCTCTCCTCTCCTCTCCTTCAGCTGCAATAGGATAGGTTTAGCTCAGACCTTAGGATTAAATTCTTTACTATGAGAGTGATGAAGCACTGCCACAGATCGACCTGAGAGGATGTAGAAGGCCCCTCCCTAGAAGTGCTTAAGGCCAGGTTGGATGAGGCTTTGGGCACCCTGATCTACTGGAAGATGTCCCTGCCCATGTCAGGGGGGTTGTACTAGTTGATCTTTGAGGTCCCGTCCAACCCAAACTATTCTAGGATTCTATGAATTCCTCATATGAGCCTTTTGAATACATTTCCTCTAGAATAGTTTTTGGGACTCATTACATCTTGAGGTGTTTCTCAAGAAATATGGGCCAGAGTCATCAGGTGATAGGAAGGTCTCTTTCTTATAGAATACTCTGTGACTGGTGTTTTGATGTTCCCAAAAAAATAAAAATATGCTTTTTTAAATTCTCTTACACTAGATCAAGTATATTTGAAATGAATGTACTAACAGCTAAAGCACTATATAAAGACTGGCCAGTGGCACTGTTTCTCCCCTCCACTATGAACACAGATGAAAAACATGAGCTGCATGTAGTTGCTCAGTAAAATTGTGAAGAGACCTATTTGGAGGAAAGATTATGGATATTGCTGTCATGTGGATAGAAATAATTGTCTGCAACCTTATTGAAACATTTCTTAACAGATTTTAACACATCTCGTTTGGTTAGCTATAGGATTATTCACATAAGCCAAACTTCCTTTATATGGACTTTTAAAAAAGTTGTCCTTCTCTGACATAACCAAGACAGCAAGTTCAAAGTTTGGGATTCGACTAGTGTACTTAAGCACTATAAAAAATGTAAAGCATTTAGTTGCCTGAGGATACGTCTTCTGTGAAAGGACTCACATAGTAATGTTTTCTGTGTCTTGGTTCTAAATCAAAGTCCTGGGAACTGGCACCATCTACAAGTCACAAAAATCTAAAAACTTCAGAGGAAGCCTAAGAAAATAATTTCTAATTATGGAATATATTGCTTCTGAACAGGACTAAAGTATTATCTGACCTAGAACCTGGGTACAGGGATTGCTGGGCTTGCTCTTCCTTATATATGTAGACACAACATTTCTTTTTTCCTTGCATCAGGTACTTATTACTTCTGAATTTCCTGTCCTATTATAAAGGTGTGGTTTGCTTGTCTGAATCAGTTGATCTTTTATACTTTCTGCAAGTGATGTATGTTCATAGCCCATAATTATAGAAAACAGACAGGAAATAATCTAAACAAGCATAGTGTATATATGAATAGCTAATGAGTAATAAACATTAGTACAATAGAAATTTGGGCAGATCTGCCATTTAGATATCAAGGAACTGACAACAAAACCATTATCTGACACAACAATTTACTATATATGTATAACACATACTGTAAAAATACTTATTTTAGAAATGTTAGAAAGGTTCTTTTTCTAATATGAAGGTTAATTATTCTATCTTACAGCTACTACATTTCTAAATTTGCACCCCAACTAGAACACAAAAACGCGTGAAAAATGACCAAAGGAAATGTCACATCTTGAAATAGTAAAAGGAGAAAAAACAGAAGTGGCAACTATTGAATAAAGGGCAGATAAAGAGGCTGCAGGCATTTGTCAAATTTAGTTATCCAGGACCTTTTAAATATATCAGAGTGCTTCAAAATTTGGATTTCTGTACACTTCTGTGGTCTTGCTATCTTGTTTGGATAACACTTTTATTTGAAATACACATGAGTAGGAAGGAAGTGCTTGAACTTGTAAGGAGTGAAGAAATAACAATGAGCATCCCTTTAAATCGCTAGATTCTACATAAATGATACCTGATGCCTGATCTGGACACAGTAATAATTTTTGCCTAATTAAGGTGAACCAGAATTGTCACAAGGAGACCTGCTCTGTCAAATGTGTTAGGGAAACATCCTTTCAAGAAGCATTTTCTTATTTGAAAACAAGCAAGTACACTGCTAGTAGGATCACATCTTGAGTGCTTTTCCAAAGCTGAAGGATAGCTGTGTGCCACATTGTGTTTAGATGTGAATGCTAAAAAAAGCAGAACCAGCAGTTCAGACACAACAACAGGTCATCCTGCTGTCCACCCTTTCCCCTGTGCTGGTCTGCAACCTATACTGGTACCTGGGGTTGTTCTTCTCCAGATGCAAGACTCTACACTTGCCTTTGTTTTATTTCATTCCATTTATCCCCACTGAACTCTCCAGCCTGTCCAGATCTTGCTGGATGGCAGTGCAGCCTTCTCATGTGTCAGCCACTCCTCCCAGTCTCGTGTCATCAGCAAACTTGCTGACAGTGCACTCTATTTCCTCATCCAGGTCGCTGATGAATTTTTTGAATAGTATATGGCTCCCCTGAGGGACTTCACTAGATACAGACCTCAGCTAGACTTTGTCCCATTGACCACAATGTCAACCACTACACAGTCCACATCACTACCTGACCCTCCAGACCACACTTCCTCAGTTTAGCCACATGGATGCAGTGGGAGATGGTCTCAAATGCTTTACAGAAGTCAAGGTAAAGCACATCTACTGCCCTACCATCTTCTATGCACATGGTTATGTCTTCATAGAAGGCTATCAAGTTGGTCAAACATGACTTCCCCTTGGTGAAACCCTGCTGACTGCTCCTAATGACCCTCTTATCCTTGATGTGCCTAGAAGCTGCATGGAGGAGAAGTAGTTCCATCACCTTTCCAGAAGTGAAGTTGAGGTTTACCAGTCTGCAGTTACCTAAGTCCTCCTTCTTGCCCTTTTTGAAGGCTGGAGTGACATTTGTTTTCCCCCAATCTTCAGACATTTGTTCTTTTTCCCACTAAGTATGCATATATATGTGTATACATGTGCACATATTTTCAGTGCTTATCATAAAATCACAACATGGTTTGGGTTGGAAGGGACCTTAAGTATGATCCAGTTCCAAACCCCTGCCATCGGAAGGGACACTCCCACCCAACCTGGCCTTAAACACTACCAGGAACAGTCAGAGATTCTCTGGGCAACCTGTGTCAGTACCTCACCACCCTCATAATGAAGAATTTATTCGTAATGCCTAATCTAAATCCCCCTCTTTTAGTTTAAGGCCATTATTCCTTGTCCTGTCACTACACTCCCTGATGAACAGTCCGTCTTCATCTTTCCTGTAGGCTTACTTTATGTACTGGAAGGCTGCTATAACATCTTGCTGGAGCCTTCTCTTTTCCAGGCTGAATAAGCTTAACTCTCTCAGCCTGCCTATTATCTAGTGAATGTACATTCATAGGAAACATGGATATGTTTAGTTATGTAGACATACAAATATTATTTAAGAAAGAAAACCACACTGAGACTTCTCTGAATTTTCTTTAAGAAGAAACACTAAAAAAGCTATGTAAGGATTTTTTCCCATGTGACAGTGACCTGTTTACTAAAATTCATCCAGATACCTTAGTATCTCTTCGTTCTGTTATCTACCCATTTCTATCCATATGTACTATGGTTCAAAACTATAGATGAGAAGGAAACATACTTCTTAGTAACTGCTATCTCAACTAATCTGTGATTAATATTCTTTCATGTCCAGACATTCCCATTAAATAAGGTAGAGGTTGACACACACATTCATCAATAATTCATGAGTCAAGACTCCTGGGCACAAAACTAGTAATATTTTACACTTGGGATTAGCATGTGCAGAGTGTGACATTTTTAAAGACTGTAATTATTATAGGTCCTCTCAACAAGTGTTCCTTGTCTTCTGGTAAACAGGAAAACAAACAAACAAACAAAGAAATAAATCAAAAAACCTCAATCAGGTGTCAAAACATCAATTAGGTATAAAAATCAATTGCAGTTCCACCTGAAGCATATATCCCTTTTGACAAAGAGATTTTTGAATCTAATAATTCTGAATCAGTGATGCTTGCATATCTGATGACTTACAGTGTTAACCCACTCCCTTCCCCCATAGCTGTAACTGTAGTGTTTATTTCTTTATATTCTTCCTGTGCTATTTCCAAGTGGAAATACTGTAATAAGTTTTCTAGATTTTCCTAGATGTCTTAACCAGGACCCTTACTGCAGTCACTGCAGAAGGAAGTTTCTGTGCTCAATTAAAATCTTCAAAACCGCAAGCTGTAACTTGATAGGAAATTCTCCCTCGACCCTTAGCTTTGAATCAGAGATGTCTGAACTGCAACGTGCAAAAACTTCTACCTCCTGGCAAGATCAACCAGTGTTGGCTCAGCCCCTGATTATGCTGCCTGACTTTGGGATACACTTCCTTTGATAGGAAAGAAAAAGTAATGTTAAGATAGGTCTGCGCCATTAAATATTCCCTCACACTGTGGGAGGGACACACCTGTTTCATTAAAGGAAAAATATAAAAGCACATTCAGCTGCCTGTAGGAAGTAATTTTATGTGCTCTTTGAGCTATTTCAGTAGCACAAAGTGCAGCTATTTTGGTGCATGTAGGGCCATGCTATATGTGAATTTTGAGTATTATAGTTCTGTTTAAGAGATGGCCAAGATGGGTTGCCCATTTTTCTGGGCTCACTTAGGCTTCTGTTAATAATCTTTTTCATGGCTCTGCAGTTGTGAAAGATGGATATGTACAGACATCATAGCTTTACTCTTAGAGCTGCCTCATGTTTTCTTTACTGTCGGTTGCTACTTCCACAAATGATTTCTAAAGTTATTGTTAAAATAAATGTGCATATTTTTGAAAAATACATTAGTGCCTATAAATCCACTAAAGGGCTTGGATGGTTATAAATTCCAAACAAAGCACTGGGTATAGCAATCTTCTCCACTGTTTTTAAGAGCTGAAATATCTTACATCTATGTGACACTAATAACCTTGTGCAGAAACTGACAATTTTTCTAGTAACTATATTACCGAAGGACTAATCAAGGATTAGTGGTTTCCTACTAAAACATAGCCAGAAGAAATTATGTCAGTGGCTTCTTCCTACTCTTTTTATACATACCAGATGGATGCAGGTTTTCTCAAGGACAGAGAGACTCGTATTCCAAACCCTTCTAACCCTCATGGTCAACACATGTCCTGGGGGGAAGAGAGCATCTTAACACCCTGCAATAGTAGAACATGCTGTGTAGCCATCTTGTTAAAATTGGTGTGCTGTTTAGAAAGGAAGGTATGATTCATGGACCAAAAGGGAAGAGCATCAGCAGGAATGTAATTCTCTAGCTTGGGTATTCAGCTGGGAAAGTGGAGTCCTGGTTTTTGTCTCTGCTACCACAATTACTTCTGATGTTTTCCTGGCAGTTAGTTATTATAAAAATCAAGTAAAATAACAGCTACAGTGCATTTCATCAGTAGACCAATCCTACCAATGTGCATTTGGAAAGAATACTAAACTGGAATAATTTTGACATAGGGAGGAGTGAGTAGCCAGATACTGCACGATGGAGGATTTAATGAATCTTCAGAAGCAGATGAACAAATATTCAGACCTTTCAATACACACACTTGTAGAAAGAAAAAATAATTTGGGTTTCATTTAAAACAGGATATGAATTCATATTCAAAATAGGTGCATAAGTATTCATTTCTTGGTTTGTGGATTTAATTATTTTTAATCACACTTATTAACAGTGGTTACAATCATTGGCTCCTTTGTAAGTTTATTTTTTTAAACATCCATGAAGCCCTGTAAATGAATCAGTCTTATTATGGAGATTTGCCTCCATACTTGGGTTAGCTGTACCTGTGATTCAGATCCTTGCTTTTCTAATGTGATCTACTTCTGTTACACAACTATTTCAGCACCCATCTATTTCTAATAAAAAGACTTGTTTATGAACCTAATAAACACACAAAACATTACAGAATCATGAAACAGCTAATTAACTTTGTGAATTTAAAGTCCTGTACTTGCACACGAAAACTAATTAGTGATTATATGGATTCCTGAATCAAACTTCCTTCGTTTTTCTCTTCAAGTGGTTGCTAACTTCAATTCAAGAGATTTGTAGGGTTTTTTCCCCTTACTGTTCTAAAAAGCACGCTGGTGTTTATAGTTAATAAAAAGCTGTATTTTTTATACACCCAAAACCTGCTCATGTTTCATTGTCACCTATTTGTTTCCCACAGTTGCAAACAATTTATTCACATTTTATTTTAGAGTTGTATACTCATCTCAGCTTTATTCAGGAGGTGGAATTCAAGCACTACTCAAGCCATAGTTCCGTGGAATTTAAAGCTAGGCTGTGTGTAGCCTTGGTACAGGTATATTGGGAAATAAGGTAGGACTCCCATGTTTGTGGCTGAATTAGAATTAAACACAACAGTGTCTCATGCTTAACTGAGCATAATTATATTTAGGGGAATCAACTTTTTAAAAGGGTAGACAATTTCAGAACAAAGGGGAATTGACTAAAGCTAAAGGAGGGAAATTCTTTACAGAGAGAGTGATAAGGTGCTGGAACAGGCTGCCCAGAGAGGTGGTGGATGCCCCGTCCCTGGAGGTGTTCAAGGCCAGGTTGGATGGGGTCCTGGGCAACCTTGTGTAGCTCCAGGCCAGGAGGTTGGTGGCCATGCCTGTGGCAGGGGGGTTGGAGCTCTATGATCCTTGGGGTCCCTTCCATCCCAGACCATTCTATGATTTTATGCCACTCAGAGTGGTAGGAAGTTTGGTCAGTGTTAGATGCTCCGTCCCTTGAGCATGTGAATAAGGAATGGTAAGGCAAACTTCCCGTGTCCTGCTGACAGTGACAGTTGTGGCTACACATCCAGAGTGAGTAGTAGAATGAAAACATTAATAACACATTGATCTACTGCAGCATATTATGAAAACTTCAGGAATTCTTAAAATTTTCTGAAGTTTCCTCGTTACCTCACATGGATTGCTTTGTTGCAATATTTTATTTGTTGCTATGTTTATAATCACAATTAAATCCATTGTTGGGTGATCCGTTCCCCAGACATTGGTATGGAAGTGTGGAAAATACATTGTAATGGCAAGGAACACAGATTCTAGCCAGGTCCATTAAATGGAACAAAGGCATTTGTGATGGTTGGAAAGACGATTGAATTAGAATCCTCACACAGCAGAGGTCCAGGCTGCTGCTTTTCCACAAGCGCATGTTGTCCAATCATTCAGAGATGGGGAGGCCATTCCAGATTGAATCTACACAAAGGAGGACTGCTACTGTGTGATAGGGTGAGGGTGCTCATTATGGATAGAACTTTGCTGTAGCATTATTTCTACTTGTATGTTTCTTTATTGCCTCAAAAGATATTAGGAAAACAGTACGACATGGGAAGCAAAGGTAGAGAAGGCAAATTTAGCTTCTGAGCTCAATTGCAAAAATGAGTAACAGTAAGACACAAGGATCATTTATGTAGCTGTCTCAAGAACCATGAAGTCATGGATCAGCAATATCTAAACTGAGCAAAGTCCTATTCCTTTAAAAACGTCTGTTACTTCTCATTTCCTGAACAAGAAGTTTCATAATATTCTTTTTTTTTTTCTTTATATTTTTCATCAGTAAGGTAATGATACACAGACAAAATCAGCGACTTCTTTTTCAAAATGCAATTGATTCATGTTTCCACTAACTTGAGATTCCACACCACCACCAATCTTTACTACCACATGGTCTGGGAGGTCCAACCACATAGATGGGGAGGTCCAGACCAGCTGCTACATTCACCTGTTTTTATTGACCCAACCCTAGATCCTTTTGCTCAGATTAGAGACACTCTGGACCTTTAAATGTCTTTATTACTCTAAACTATTTCTAAGAATTATACTGGCCTCATAATGTGTGACTCTAGTAAAAGAGGAAAGTAAAGATCCAACACCCCAGTAGAAGTCCTCAAAAATCATACAGGCAAATTTATTCTAGAATAACATCTTCTGAATTTTCTTCCAGGGACCTGTAAAAGCAGTTCCATGGAGGGTAATAATAATTCTAAATAGCATATGAAAAGCTCCTATAGAGACTTCATAGTCAGCCTTCTGGGGAACTTACAGTGGCAGAGATATTCCTATGTGCCTTTCATTTATGATGAGTACAAGTGTACATTTAGGTAAAGGTGTTGCCTAGAACAGTGCTTTATATCCTCATCCCCAACATTGTGAGACTACACAGAAGAGCACAGTCAGGCCTACAAAGTTGAAGGCTGAGGAGCTAAATCTCAAAATCCACCATGACTTACTGATTTCACACCTACTTGAGATCACTCCACGCTTTTTTGATTACAGAACCTTTTACTGTACAGAAAAGTGGGCTGCACTGGCTAGTTTGCTAGGCTTTACTGCACTACAGCACAAGACCTTGGGTGTCAGAAAAACCCAAGGAATAATATTACCTAGATGACTGGGAAAATGAGTTTATCAGTCTTGATGGCACAAAGGACCCTGGACACCATAGGGAATAATTAGAGTAAATAATGCTGTTTAGTGATGAGCCATTTCTGGAATAGGATCTTAGATTACTCAGTGCCCAGCATCTACTAATACATAAAATAAATACACCAGGAAAGTTATAATACGACATGTCAGAATATTTCTACAGTCTCCTCTGGTTAGTGAGAACTTATCAAGCAAACATTTTTCATCATTCAAGTAATTTCAGTATCAAAGCTGTATCAATATTCAAAGACATTTTAAACTGTTATTTTTCAGGACTAACATTACCTCTCGTCTAACTCTGAAATTAATAGGGAAGGTAGCACTGGAGAAATCTGCTGTATGCTGAGCTGCTGACATGAGTGGAAACATATTTTTGCAATATTGCACTCAGAAGAAATCATATGAGAAAACAGATTTTGTAGCTACAAAGAAATAAATACCAAGCAAACATGGCTGAATTTTTAATTGTTTCTCAGAAAGTTTGTTCACTACACAATAAATTGCATTACAAGCCTTCACAACAAATGTCTGCTATGAAAGATGATTAATTCTTGCCTAATAAATGCTGTATTTCATTATTAATCTATAAGTTTTGTAAATTCATATAAACTTCAGTACTAAATAAATCCAGAACAACCAACATTCAAGATGAAAATCTAGAGCTTTCTTAGAAACCTATGTGCTACAAATAGATTAAAAATAATTTGATATATGGTCTGAATGATCTACCAATGTTTCAACATTAGGTAGTTCAGAGAAGGCCATCTTAGATGTAACAGATTTCAAGATTCTCTTTTAATTTTGAGCCGAAATCAAGGCAGCTTCCATGCAGACACAGTGACAGCAAACACAGATCAGTCTCATGTACTTCTTGTGTCCCTCGTCTCTGTCTTCACCAACAAAATCTCTGAGGCCTCTGTATTTAGAAGCAGGGTTCAAGGAGAAGAATGCACAGCAGTAGATTAAGACAAATTACTTGATCCATACCAACCCACATGCGGCATTCAAAGAAGAAATATTCTTTTGCAAGGCTGATTTTTATCATCTTGGAAAGGTCACAGAGATCATGAGAGTTCATGTATGAATGCTGAAAGAAAATGTTGCACCCATCTTCAAAAAGGGCCAGCCACTCCAGGATCTGTGATTGAGCGGAAAGCAGGGGATACCATTAACCTTGATTTCAATAAAGCATTCAATAGTGACTCCCATAACATTCTTGTATCCAAGTTAGAACACTACTGCTGGGATAGGTGAAAAAATACATGGGTAAAAACTAGTTGGATAATCATGCGCAGGAGGTCATGGTTAATTGGTCATAATCTGCCTGGAGGCCAGTAACATGTGCAGTAATGCAGGGATCTGTCCTGGGAACTGTCCTGCTTAATATTTTTATCAATGAAGGAGGTGATGGAGCATATAGTTATCAGATCTGCAGATGGCACCAAATGAGAGGAAGCAGCTGGTATGGTAGTCCTGCCATCCAGAGGGACCTAGACACACTGCGGGAATGGGCTAGCCGGAAACTCGTTACATTCAGGAAGGTAAGATGCACATCACTGTACCTGAGGAGGAAGACCCCCTTGCAACATATACAAGCTGTGGCTTGACAGGCTATAGAACAGCTCTGTAGAAAGGCCCCTGGTGGTTTAGCAGTCAGTAAGCTGAACATGAGGTAGTAGTCATTTGGCAGCAAGGAGACATTAACAAGGAGTAGAACCTGAAGATCAAGGGAAAGGTTTCCCCTCCTCCACTCTGTGTTCTCTAGACAGTGTTTCAAATAATGAATCCAGTTTTGAGCTCTCATTATCAAACAACCATCAGCTAAATGAACAGAGTTCAGTGTAGAGCCACCACATTGTCTTGATGCTGGAGTACTTGTCCCATGAGTAGAGGCTGAAGGAACTGCTCTTGTTCAGCCTGGATGACAGCTGGAGAGTGGTGGACTCTTACATACTGACATATTACTTTAACATTCGTGTTGAACATTTATTTTCACTTTAATTTCCTTTGATTTAATAATTGCAAGGATTTGATAATCTAAATGTCTAACTTTAGAATACAGTTAAGAGAGGGGAAGACAGCTGTTAAATTAACAGCAGCATATTCTACTCATTCTATTAGACAAAACCAAGGCTTTTTCATGTGTTAATTTATTGGATTAGAATGCGAATGTGGTAAGTAATAATGCTGTTTTGACAGTGAGTGATAAGGAGATTTTGATAAAATATTTATGAGGCTGTAGGTTTTTGACACCATGCATTGTTATTGAATATTTTTAAGGTCATCATGACACTGAAGAATTTTGACAAGATATTTATGAAGGCATTGTGATCCTAAAGATGGATGAAGATATGAAAGTGATGTAAATTAAACAAATTCATGAAAGACAAATATATCAAGGGCTATTAAGCACAAAGATATCAATTCTGACTCAAGAAGTCAGACAGTTTAAGGCTGGGAGGTTATACCAGAGAACTATCTCTATCCACTTGTGCTTTTCTTAAACAACTTTTATAAACACGATAGAATAGTTACTGATGACTAGAGGATATTATGTTATCTGGAACATTCATCTGACCCATTATGTACAATCCAATGCATAAGGCACAGAGATACCCTATTCTGAGATAACATAACTACCTCTAAACCTAAAAGAAGATATGGATTAAGTGATGGAGGTTACAAAGGGGTATATACAAGCAGTTAATCTTTAAAGTTTTCCTGAAAATCTCCCTTTTAAAATCTGTTAAGCATTTTCTTGGGTCAAGTAAAAAAATAAAAATAAAAAAATGAGTTCTGACATTGCTAATAAACTCATAATATTTTGCTTTTTTTTTTTAATTGTAGGTATAGAAATGCCTCATGCTACTCTTTGTGTGACTTCCTGTAGCAATTAAAATGTGTCTGTCCAGAACATTAGACTGCACTATGAAAAATATAAAATTGAAAAATATCAAAGTAAGTCTTTTATTTTTTATAAATATTTTAATGGAGACTTTACACTTCTTTTAATCAACATAATGTCAATTATTTCATTAAAAAATTCAACCTAAGGGACTGTTTCTAAAATAAAACAAAACATTCCAGATTTTAGGACTGATCTTATTTTGATAGTTTGTCTTTTTTTAAGACATTTTTTACAATCAAATATTTTAAACAATCTTTCACCACCAGCACTTTTAAGAAAAGAAGTGAAAAACTAGTGATGATACATATAGCAATGGAAAGAACTTCCTCAAAGAAAGATAAAAGGAGATTAATGAATGTGTCCAGAAAGCAGTGGGAGAGAATGGGTTTAAAAGTCTTCACTTGTTACAATTGGTAGTATGCCTCGGTGAAGTTCTGATTAGCATCTTGACCCTACTAAAATTAATAACAAAACTTTTACCAATTCAAATAGAGATTTCAACGTAATTGTCATGTCATAATATCTATGCTGTTGGCAGAGACCAAGTCTTGCCTTGGCAGTATGTGACTTTGTCCCACTAGTGGAAATGAATTGTGAAGTAATATGTTCATATAGAGTATCCAGGGACTAAAAGCAGCCTAACTGTACTCGTACATCATTGTATCTGAGCACTGAAGTCATGCTAGGAGGGCTATGCCATACTAAACAGAAACAGACAGCTCTTAGTCGAAAGCTAAAAATAGAAGGTTCTACACACAGCACTCCAATGCCCAGTTTAGTCATGCCATACACATGAATTCTTAACTGCTATACTGATCTTTATAAACTTCTCAAATCTCTTTTCAAGTTTTTTTTTAATACTTGCCATATTTATAACTCATATGCTTTTGCAAGTAACTTGCTCAGAAAATAGCCCAAAAGAATCACAGAATCCCATTTTGTTTGAAGCTGGAAGGGACCTCTGGAGATCGCAGTCCAACCCCTCTGCAGGTGCAAGATCTTGTTCTGCTTCATGAGGTTCCTGACAACCCTCTTCTCCATCCTGTCAGGGTCCCTCTGTCTATCTCTGACCAGATAACCTTCTGGTCTGTCAAACATTCCTCCTAGTTTTGTATAATCTGCAAAGCTTCTATAGGTGCCCTCTGTCTCACCACTGAGGAAAGAAGTCATTAATGAAGATATCAGGTGTGGCTGGGCCCAGTATAGACTCTTGAGGTACACCACTAGTGACTAGCTTTCAGCTGGGCTCTCTGCTACTTAACACAACACTTTTAGAGTGGCAGTTCAGCCAGTTTTCGGTCTACCTGACTGTATACTACTCTTGCTCATAACTCATCTGTTTTGTCCATGAAGGTCTTCTGGAAAACAGTATCAAATGACTGGCTGAAGTCAAGATATATAGTACCTACTTTTCTTCCCTCTTCCACTAAACTAGTTGTTTTGTTGTAGACAGTTACCAGGTTGGTAAAGCATGCTTTCCCCTTTGTAACTCTGGGCTAACTTCTCCAAATCACCTTCTTCTTCTTAATATATTTGTAAATTAGTTTAGGTGAATTTGCTTTATTGTTTTTCCAGTGACTGAGGTGGATTTTTCTGGTTTATACTTCCTCTGGTCTTCCTCCTTTACTTGAAGACAGGATTGAAAAAAGGAAATTAGGATGGGGATTTGTAGGTGAGAATGAACCATTACTCCCACATGTAAAATAATTTTCATGCTAAATTGCATGTGGCAATTCTGCTTTTCTGAAAATTATGCATTTGTTTTTTGTTTGTTACTAATTTAAACTGAATAATCTAACAGTTGACATGAATGGCATCTACATATATCACCTACTATTTAAAATCTCATATAAATAATCCAACAAATGTTAATTATATGTATTATATAAGCAAATATATTTTTTGTTTTGCTTTTGAAGATCACAAGATTAATTTAATTTAGTATAAGCAAGAATAGCCTAGTCTTAGTTACTGAGACATGAAATTCTCTCCAAGTAGAATATGCCTCACAGATAGAGGAGGTATATATGACTGTTCTTATATGGCAACAATTATTATTTCAAGGTAATACTTTGATAATGAAGGCAAAGGCTAGCAGTATAAGATTTTATATATATATAAAATATTTCTATATATAAAAGTGGAATAAAATTACTGACTCATTTGTACCCTTGTAACAGTAACCAGGGAAGGATGACATGACAATTCAGGAATCAAAGCACAACCCTCCAAAAGATTATTCTTAACCAGCATTATACATGTGGATAAATCCACAGGTTGGGTCTGTAGTCTAGCAAACTTCCTAGGCTTTCGATTCTGGGGTGGCAGAACAAAATTCTCTTTTTCACAGACACATCTATTTTGGAGTGGCATCAGTCACCTTCTAGCTAAAGTTATAAGAGACAACGTGAAACTCATCCTTGTTGTGCAACTTTAGAGAATTCCTTGCTATTTCCATAGGTTAGATTTTGAGCTATACAGTCAGAATAATGTATATTTTTTCTTAAATGTTCAGGGGAAAATATGTTAAAATGCATCAATATTAATATAAATATGCCAATACATGGAAATGGAAATGAAAATGAGAGCTGTTGTGGGAACAATCCTGGATAAGTCATTCAGTCTGTGAGACCAGATCCAAATGTAGGAATAAAATGAATACCAGAGGATGTGATGGTGCCAGCTGTGCTTTCAACACTTCGTAGTTATACACATGCAAAATGAGTGAACTCTACTAAGGTGAAAAATAAACCCATACATTCTTAACAGGCTACCAAGCTCTCAGACAGCCTAAGGAAATATGAAGCTGATGGATGATGTAGATTTCTGATGACAGACAAAACTGTCTACATTTCCATTCTAGATTATGCTTCCTAAGTAAATTAGTATTGTCATTGACTTGTCTCATCAATCCTGTCATTGTGATGGAAGTAGCCACAGCAGGAACTAACTTCCTGAAATGCCAGATACATCTGAAGCAGTTGTACTCTGAGATATATAACTGACACTGAGTTCTGTGCTAGTTGCTTTTGCACTTTTGAGGAAAGAACTTTGCCAAGATTTTTATTAATTAGCACTGAAGACAGAGTTGATTTACATGTTTGTTTTTTATAACTTTTCAATGTTTGGTATAATCAGAGAGTACCTAATTCAGAAGCCTATTAGGAAGCTGAAACTGATCTGAGAAAGTACATATGGTGCATAGCAGTGCTTTCTTTGCATCTTCTTTTGATCTCAGTGCTCTTTTGGATTTAATCTTAGCCAGCAAGACAAGCACCGGGAATTTGAAGGGATTCACAGGCATCTTTTAGAGTGCCCTTCTCAGTAGCCTATTTCTAGATACGTCATATATTCATGCTTTCAGAAAAAGCAAAAGAAATAAACTCCACAAGTAATCAAAGCTAAACTATACAGTGAATAAAGTCTCCCAATGTCTCCATGTAACCTGCTGTAGCCTTATGTTGACATTGCTCAAACCCCAAATCTGAAAAGAGCTCTAAGTGTTACTAGTACAAGCAGGCCCAAACGGTAAGAGAATACAGAGAGATAATGTGAGTCAACTTACACAATCATCTGAATTACACAGGGAGATTCAAAAATTTATTCCATGAGTTGTTCAAAAGTACTATATATTTTGAAAGGACGTTTCTAAGCAATCCATCCTGATCTGCTATTTCAGCACTTAACCAGCCTCCTTGCTAGCAAGGTACATTTTGTTTTGAAGTTAAATATTGGCTCTTTTACAGATCCCTGAAATTTTATTTTTAATCCTTTTTCAATAACGCTGAAAATCAGCAAAGGACTGATATCTGCCCCAAAACAAATATCAAATGTGTGGTGGTCTTCAGAATGTCTCAAATCATCCTCTCGTTTCCCTGTGTTATATAACTCTATGCCTCTCTATTTTTCTGCTGAAAGTCCTTTTCCCTTGCTCCTTATATAAGGCTCAGCAGGTGAATCAACCCAAAGCAGATGTACAAAGATCAGACAAGCTGGAAAGAGGAGAGGAAATTGCAGGCTGAGTGGATAAATTATCTTGGAGCTGGAGTACATTATCACTATTGGTCCCCAAAAGAATAACCTGCCTTATTTCTATTGTCAAAAAACATTTTCTCCTTTTTAAATGTCATATGAGTAACTGCAATGATCAGTTCTGTTATCTTTCTTCAGTAAGCTGAATAGGGAAAACTCCTTAAATTCCACATGATGGAGTGTTTCTTTCATCCTGTTGTTCATTATGTGGTCCCTGAACTTGGTTTTTCATTTTCTATCTTTTCATATACATATTCAGTTTGTGTGGTAATGTTTTGCCAGTGGAGTGGCTGCACAGGTGGCTTCTGTGAGCAGACAATAGAAGTTGGCCAAGGCTTGAGCCAATCAGAAATGTTGGTAGTGCCTCTGTGATAACATATTTAAGAAAGGGTAAGAAAAAAACAATGTGCAAGAGCAGCCAGGAGAGGAGTAAGAATATATGAGAGAACCAACTCTGCAGACATGAAGGTCTCTGGAGCAGACATTCCCTTGCAGCCCATGGTGAAGACCGTGGTCAGGTAGGCTCTCCCCCTGCAGTCTATGGAGGTTAACAGTGGAACAGATATCCACATGGAGATTCCACACTGAAGCAGCTGGATGTGCCCTGAAAGAAGATGCAGCCTGGGCAAAGCCCACACTGGAGTAGGTTCATGGTCCATCCCTATGGAAGGCAGCCTATATGAGCAGGACCTGTGACCCCATGGAGGACCCATGTTGGAGGACTCTGTTCCTGAGGGACTGTACCCTATAGAAAGGACCCATGTTTGAGCAGTTCTTGAAGATCTGCTGCACATGGGCAGGTCCCATGTTGGAGAAGTTCATGAAAGGCTATCCTATGGAAGGGTCCCCACATGGGGCAGGGGAAAGTGTGAGGAGGAAGGAGTGGCAGAGATGAAGTGTTACAAACTAACCACAATCCCACATTCCCTACCCCACTACACTGCTTGGAGAAGATGTAGAAGAGTCAAGAATGAAGTTGAGCTTGGGAAGAAAGGAAGAGTAGGGAGAAGGTCTGTTTTAGATTTGTTCTTATTTCTCATTATCCTCCTCCATTTAATATGCAATTAGTTGAATCAATTTCCCCAAGCCTAGTCTGTTTTATCAATAATTGGTAAGTGATCTACATATCCTTATATTTAGTTGTATTTTCTCCCTTTGTCCTTGTTGAGGAGGGGGAGTGATGAAGTGGATTGGTGGGCAGCTGGCAGCCAGCCAAGGTCAACCTAACACAATATACTAAGATTTAAAACATGGTTTATGATTACAGAAGTTCTTGAAGGGGGTGGAGTTTTTATTTAAATTGACCTGTACCACATAATGAGAGCACCAAATAAACGTTGAGGTTGAAAGGGGCCTCAAAATCATCTAGTCAAGCAGGGTCATCTAATATCAGTTCTCCGTGAAAATATCCAGACAGCTTTTGTGTATCTCCAAGACTGGAGACTCCATAACCTCCTTGGCCGATTTAATCCAGTGGTCAGATGTTTATAGAAAACCCAGTTTGTTACTGTCTTCTTTGGTTCTGTTTCTGAGTACCACTGAAAAGTGCCTGACTCCATCTTTTTTACACCCTCCCTCCGTGTACTTATACAAATTGATGAGGTTCTCCTAAGCCTTCTGTTCTCTAGATTAACCAGCCCCAGCTCTCTCAGCCTCTCCGTAAAGAAGAGATGCTTCAGTCCCATAATCTTCTGCTTACAAACAGTATCCAGACTCTGAAAAAGGAAAAAAAAAACTCCTCCAAAGAAATCACTGGCATCATGACCTGATGCCAGGGGGGTTGGAGCTCCATGATCCTTGGGGTGCCTTCCAATCCATGCCATTCCATGATTCTATGATTCTATGGTTAGAATAAATAAAAGGCAGAAAAACCCCATCTTTAGTCTTTTAGGGAACACTCTTTCATGCACTCACATCGTAAAGCTCTCCTATAATATTACAATCAAGTAATTCAGGTCATTTACACCTTTGTTGCTACTATTTTCTATGCAGTTTATCTTTCATTTATTGGCTGGTTTTAAGTATGTGAGATACACTTTAATTCCTTTTTTATTTCTTTCCTTCTCTTACTTTTGTGTCTCTTCCTATCAATACTACATCCATTCTATCATCTGTTTGCTATAAAACATCCCCTCATTTACTGCATTTATCCTAGTATGTCTCCAGTCTCCAACATCACTCTTCCGTCTCTGTTTGCTGTTAGTAGCTTCCCTACTTACATTTTGCAAATGAAAATGAACACTTCATTTTTTTCCCCTTTCCTTTTTTTTTATGGAACTCATGGAATCTACATGTTTGACCAGGATCTATTCTTTGTGACTCTTAACAGCCAGGGTGCTGGATAAAAACAAAAATCAAAGGCTGCATTATGTGACAGAATCTTTAACATCATGAACAGAGATGAAGATGGGAATTTTTGCCTGACCAATAGCTGGTTGACCTTAACGGTCTTAAACACACACCCTCCACCCCCAGAAAACCCTCCTAAAAATATTTTACAAGTGTTCCATTAAATTAAAGCTCTAAATTAAAATCTTAGTACTTCGGGTCATTATATGAATACTTGGATGCTCTCTTGAGGAGTCAGAGTTTATAAATTAATGAACAAGACATAAATACTACACACTAATTTAATATGTGGCAATTAATCTTCTTCCAGTATTTTTCATGCTCTCTAATAGGAAACTGTACTCGTATTATTTGGTCTGGATCCTTAAAGCTCAGAAGTATTTCTCAGCATGATTAAACTGTGAAATGTATTTGAAACTAATTGCTTCTGACAACTGCCATTAGACACATATTTGCAAATACATTTTATAATTCATTAATAGCAAGAAGTTCTTGTTATCTTTTGAACTTTTGCGCTCTGTTGTGAGCAATAAGAAAAATACACTTTTGTTTTAACTGTTTAAGCACCATGTAAGACAACAAGTCATGATTATAAACTACTGCTGTCAAAGGGGGCAGTATAGGTCAAGCAGAATGTGAGGGTGGATTGCATACGTTGATGCTAACTGTACTACAAGGAGTATAATGAAGGCACATCCACTTTTTTACAAAAGACTGCTTAAAGAGTTGTTCAATAAACAAGTCTAGAAATCCCATTTTTAGTTTTGTACATATAAAATGAACTCTTTTGCTACTGTTTAGAAAATTAACAGTTCATAATAGATTATTTTGTTATTTCTCATGAAATGATTATATGCCTTTTGTCAGGTGATGCAGTGGACCATAGAATCCATGATGATAGACATGCACTCAATTAGATAACCATATTCTATTTCTCAACTGAAGCAAAAATGCACACATTTTCTAAAGTGGAGTTTTTTATACTTTTCTGCTCTCCTAAAACGATCCTGTAGAAGGCCAAGTGGTTCAGTTTATTTATAACCTCCTCATATTTACCAGTAGAGGTTTGTTGGCATAAAGTATAGAGCATTAAAAATTTGCTAATGGTCATCTCCACTCAAAGTTTAAAAATCAAACGGGTAAAAGCAGACAAGAGGTAGAGAACAACAAAAATTATAATTCATATTTACATTATTTGAGCTAAAGCTGAAACAAAAGTAAACATTTGAGATAATTAACCAATTTTTCAGGTGCATTTCTCTATTTACTCTAGACACTTTTGATTAGATGCTTTAGTTTTAGACGGTATACATTAATTGGGATGCATCTCATTGAATTTTTTCCCCCAAATCAAAAAGTTGCTCATTTTTTCAAGACTCGGTTCAATATCTGATGCAGTCTAGTTCCTTACTCAAAGGACTATGAGTCGTTATCTCTATACAGTGATGAAGGAGTGGAGTGCCCTTTGTCACAACTACTGTTGAAGCCAAATTACAGAGTAAAGATCATTACATCAAGAGTAATAGTGCCAAAAGAAAGCAAAGTGAACCCTTTTTTCAATAGGCACATTATAAGCCTAGTTAAAATGAAATGAGCATCTTTGTTTCCTGATTTTCAGAGGCTTTTAGCTAGGTCATCTGAAACCTAATGTTCTTAGGAATAAGCAAAAATAACCCCCAATGGAGAGAAATCAATTTCAATTCCAAGGTTTGAATCCTGTCTTTAGATATCTAGGTTGTTCAAATAAAGCGAAGATTTCAACAGCAAAGATTTATCTCCTCTGCACAGGAAATTCTTTAAGTAGCAACTGTAATGAACTCAATGCACAGAAGTTTTATACCATTATGACCTAATTTTCTATTGCTTTCCAATTCCTATATAGAGGAACATAAGTTAATGTTAATATAATTCTAACACTAATACCAGAATCTACTTCAAACTACTTTTCATTTTTAGGCTTTCATTAAATAAGTCATTAACATTTTGGATAAAATGTTAATATCATCACCACTAAAATGTTTTTGTCCTATATAAATCTGAATTTATTGTCGATAGATGTGAATTTTCCAAATGGCCAATATCTGATCGCTGACTGGGTAATATAGTTTTGTTGAATAGAGAAAGATTTCTGTGGGCATTTGGAGTAATAATGTCCAGATTATTTATTTAGCTATGTCTTTTTCCATCTCATTGGATCAGAATATCAGTATGCTCCTTCCTTTAAGATTTTTTTTCTAAACTTCTGACATAGTCTCACATGGTATTTCCACACTCTCCTTCAACCAAGATTTAATTTCCTCTTCTGACCATATTCCTGACTCCTTTAACTTATCTCACTTCCAGTTCTGTCTCTGCTTCAGCAAAGAAGTAGTAAATAAATGTGGTAAGGCTCTTGTGGAGACATATGTGAGCTAACTGGTCAGTTAGTATTCTGGCAAAGATCACATAATAACAGCTGAGTTCTTCGAACCATTTCTCCATAGAAGTGTTAATATAATCATTTCTTTCTACGCAGCTGCTGTAACTTTTATTAAATCTTTAGTAACAGGTATCTGTGAAACACACTAGTTAGATTTATGTGAAGTTGAAAATAGATAAAGTGACAAATGCTTGTAACGCAATCAGACAAGAGTAGTTTTTGTGTTACCAATAAACTGGTAAAGACATGGGCAACTAAGCTAAAAAAACCCTGCAAACCAAAAAATACACCCCAACCTATCAACAAAAAGAGCCTCCAACAAACACAAAAATTCTATAAAATAACAAGTCCATGGGCCTTTGTTGGATGCACCCATTGATGCAGAGGGAGATAGATGATGTTAATTTGGGGCCATCCCCAATAATCTATGAATTACTGTGTTAATGAGGAGAGGTGCCTGACACTGGGGGAAAGAAAATATCACTCATGTCTTCAAAAATGGCAGGAAGGAAGTCCCAGGGAACCACAAGCCAGTCACTCTCACCTCAATCTCTGGGAAACAACTAATCACTGGGAAGCAATTAATCCTGGAAACCATTTCCAAACACAGGAAGGATAAAAAAGTGATTATGAGTAGTCAGCATGGATTCATAGAAGGATATACATGAGCATGTCAAATATCTGAAAGGAGAAGGCTGTGAAGAAGATGGAGCCAGTGTCTTTTCAGTGGTGTCCGCTGACAGGACCAGAGGCAAAAGGCACAAACTAGAACACAGCAGGTTCCCTATGAATATCAGGAAACGCTTTTTTATTGTGAAGGTGACTGAGCACTGGCACAAGTTGCCCAGTGAAGTTGTAGTCTCTGTCCTTGGAGTTATATAAAAGCCACCTAGACATGGTTCCAGGTTATTTTGTTTGAGCAGAGGGGTTTTTCAAGATGACCTCTGAAGGTCCCTTCTATGGTCAGCTGCTTTTCAATTCTGTGATTTCTGAACAAATTCACGAAGAATGACTAACTGCTTTCTAGTTAGACTGATGCTTTTTTCACTTTGTACATGAAATAACTTCTTTTGCAGAGCTATGGTTATGCACGCATTGTAGAAGAGACGTTTGATAAAAGGAATTTAGGGGATTATTTTCTTGTTATAAAATATAATTTTCTCTTCATTACATATGTTATGCACAGTTGTTAATTGGCACTGAGAGATGGAAATATATAGCCAAAGCAAAATGGTCTAGAAGCTGAAACAAAGGATATGATTTGACATCTCCAATAGCAAGAGTGGAAACATCTCTTATTGATGACTACTACATGATAGCCCCTTAGCAAGATATACATCATACTAGTGTCTGCATCTTGCTGACTAAACAGAATTCTTATTATACTGTCAGTAACAGATTGATTAGGATCCACATAAAAGCAGGAAAGATCTGATGTAATGCGGTCCAAAATATATGCAATGAAACGTATTGAAGAGAAAGTATTACTGCAGAAAAATATTTTGTCAAACATATTCCCATGTTCAACATTTTCATGTAATACCTTACTGTCCTAGCATACAAATTTTGTTAACTACCCACTGTATTTGCTTGAACAGCTACGTGAAAGCACAAGACAGTCTGGCCTGAGCAATCAGGCATCTGGCTGGATCTCATATACAGACTTCTTATCAACAAATCCAGCAAAATTAATCTGAAAAAAAGACTAAATATGTGTAAATATCACTGTGGGCCTTGAACTACCTGTCTAATAAAAGATCATGTATGTTCTTTTCTGTCAGAGACTGTGTTTAAGCAAAATTTATCGGCAAAGTGTTAACTTAGTCTCCCTTCTCATGGAGCCTCCAAGGTGATGGCATCTACCATCTCCTCCATTTTGTGTGCTGCAGCAAGATATAGTTCCTCTGGGAAGATCCTGATTAGTTTTTTTCGTTCTTGCTTTCCACTCTTTCTAAGACAATGTTTTGCTCAGCTTTCTAATTTTTCACTCCACTATCTTCTGTGAAAATTTTGTCCAAAGAGGGTATGGAAAAGTTCTGTCTTTTTGCCACACTGGCATTTCCCCTCTTGCTTGTTTCTCCTGATCATATTCACTCCTTTTTTTCTTACTCCTCTTCCTTCCGTATCCTTTTTCTCTAAAAGCCAGGTTTGCCTCTTCCCTGCCCCCACCCCCAGTTTTATTCCTCACATTTTTTCCTGTTATTATGATTTTCTTTATTTGCTTCTCTTTAATGATTTGAAGTTGTTGTTGTGCTGCCCCCTCACCAGTCTTCATGGAATACTCTTGTTTGTCAGTTTATTTCCTTACTTCCTTCTACCCTTGTTGTCAAAAAGAAGAATTAACATAACAGACAGCCATGTAAACCCATCCACTTCTTGTCTCTTATTTTTGACATTTTTATTCCAGAAGACAACTAGTTCTATGTCACATTCTTGTTTGTGTTAGCAATATGCCTTTTCAAAGTATAGCAAGTCTGACAGCCTGCTCTAAATTAATCAATCAGATCTAACCTTATCCAGATATATATTTATTATTAAAATAAAAACACTGTTTGAGAGACCAGAAACCTCAATCTTGACTGTACTAGGCTCATTTTTAAGCTAGACAGTGTAAAAATACAGTCCTGATCCCTTCTATCAAGACCTATGAAGCATCACAGGGAAGCATAAGAAAAGGAGTCATATTACAGACAAATATACAAGCAGGTACATAAACACTCAGGGCCAGTCCCAAATAAAAGTAAGAGGCAACAGACCCTGTTAGCAGAGTCAGACTTTCTTAAAGTCACCTTGTGCTATGGAAAGGAGACAGAACTCTCAGCAGAGGAAGCAACCAGAAGAAAAACCCTTTACCTATTTTATACAATGGCAGGAACTTGTGGTTCTTCAGTTCTCAGGTCAGCCACCTTCAAGCTGTGAGGAGAGTGACAGCAGATAACCATCAGAGAGCAGGCTATTTGCTACTACATTGCAAAGAGTGCCAATACTTACACTACTCCTACTTTTCTGAGTAATGTCTTCCCATTCAAAGAACACTGTAAGAAAGGACCTGACCAGAGATATTAACACAAGTAGAAGTAATAGTGTGCTGCCTAGAACTAGGGCACATCATAGCAGGCACTCTACAAAAAATCAGGCAGAAAAAAGCTGGTTTATCTTCCCAATACCAAAAGAAGTAATCTAAATGTGAACGACTGATAGGCAGAAATTAAAAGAAAAACCGAAACAGAGAAATAAAAAAGGCCAAATTAATAGGTAGTACAATGAAACTGCTACTGCTTTGCTTATTGAATATGGCAAATTAGCTTTCTGGGTGTATTATATCAGAAAACTAAACACTCAGAGGTGAAAATCAGTCTGTTGATGATGGATAACAGTTTTCAGATTTGTCTTTCTTTTATTTGTGACTAAGATAAAGGAGCATCTCTCCTACAAAGCATAAAGATATCTTTTTAAATCATAATATTCCTAGACCAAGCACATTTTTTTTCATGATAATCAATAATTGCCCCTTCACTTTCCATCACAGCCTTGCTTATGTCATATCTCCATTTACCCAAGCAGTTTTGCTCTAACGTTGTTTGTGCAGCAGACAGGCATACATCGTAGGTGTCAAAGATACGTTACTTACATTACTCCAGAAGGTATTAAAGGTCCTTCAAACAAATATTGCATCTTAGTTAGCCAAAGCTCCTCAGGGATCCACTATAATATGTGTTTAAAGGTATACTTATGACTCTTAAGGGGTTTCTTACAATGTTTTCATGATTTATCAGAAATTGGCTTGTGCTGTTCTATTACTTTTCATTATTTGTGCTGTTTTGGTCTGTCTCACACAGACAGCATTTATTAGTCCTTGTTTAATACAAAAATAAAGTAATATTTTCTTTCATCCCTCAATTACCAGCAGACATAATGCAAACTGCAGTGCTCTCTTAAATAAATAAATAAATAGGTCCAAGTATACTTAACAAGAAAATAAATCTAATTATATTCTTCCATGCAGTACGTCCAGATAATCAAAATTATAATGCTAATGCTGTAGAACACTAGGGCTGGCATACAGACCTTTATCATAAAGAAACTCATGTTTAAATGACAAAACAATGTCATGCAGAAAATAGGCATTAGATATGTCTTTTTTATGTACTTTTTTAATAAATTAAAGTTGATTTGACCTACACTCATACCTGCCTAGACCTGAGTTTAGAGGGAGTTCAGAACTGAAGTCTATACCCAAGTTACCAGGAGGACCTTCATCTTTAATATGCCATTTTCAAATCTGAATAGTTCCATTTTAAATTTAAAAAATGTGCTTTTCAGGGCAACTAGAGCTATAGTTCATATATATGTTACAGATATGTTTCCAATAGGAATTGTGTCCCAGAAATATGCTGTTCTTCAGACAACATGCATAAGATCCTCAACAGAATGTACTATAGCCCATACCCCAGACAGATTCTGGTCTGCATTAAATATTCTCTGTACAAATGGGACCAATCTAAAACACGTAAAGGATGCATGTATATAAGTAAGAAATTGAACAAACTGAGCCAACGCATCTCAGAAGTTGCATGTCATTCTGTTACAGCCTAACATTCCAGTCCTTCACATTTCCCACTTCCATCCACTGAGTGCAAGTTACCAAACCTCACACCACCCCTACTTTGTTCAGGCAGGGCTGAATTTTTTCTATGCCAGGAAAAGTGCCTGAACATGTAGACCTGTCTGCAGGCAGGAAATGTCACAGCAGGGGGAAATGAAAGGAAAACTAGTTTTACTCTTCTGCTTCCAGCAATGCAATCATAATCACCAGTGTACAATCCCAGTATAGTTTCATATTTCCACTTCTCCTCTCCTTTGCATTCAGAAACACTGCAACATTACAGATTTTTTCAAAGAGGATGCAGCATTCTGCTCCTGAAAGCCCACAGAAGAGCCTTAAGCCCATTGCAAAGGTAATTCAAGACAATGCAAAGATATTTCATTCAGAGTAAGGCAAGTATGCCACCAGAGAAATACCTTTTTTTTTTTTAATTTATATATATACCCACATATATAAGGCAACCATATCCTGTGCTGCATCAAAAGAAGCATGAAGTCCAAGCAGGTCAAGTGAGGTGAACATGCCCCTCTACTCCACTCTTGTGTAACTCCATCTGGTGTACCTGTCATAGTTTTGTGTGGCTAGGTTCTGGTGGAGAAGTTGGGGCTGCAGGGGTGGCTTCTGCAAGAAGCAGACAGAAGCTCTCTGTAGGTCCAACAGAGCAAACACCAGACAGCTCAAGGCTGGAGTCATTGCTGACCAAGGCTAAGCCCATCAGAGATGGTCACATCACCTCTGGGAATCACATTTATGATAAAAAAATACCACAAGTGGCTGCTTTTTGCCACCAGAGAAAGGAGTGAGAAGATGTAAGAAACTGTGCAGGCACCAAGGCCAGGGAACAGGGGGAAAGGAGGCACCCCAGGTGCCCAAAAAAAAGATGGCCCTGCAGCCTGTGGAAAAACCCATAGTGGAGCAGGTGAAGACATACAGAAGATGCTGTGACCCGCATTGGAGCAAGCCTCTGCCAGCACTTGCAGCCCATGGAGACAGACAGAGACACAGAGATGAGAGAGAGGGAGAGAGAGAGAGAGATCCATGCTGGAGCAGGTTTGCTGGTGGCGGCGGGGGAGGCTTGTGATCCTGTGGAGGACCAGGATGGAGCGGTCAAGGCCTGAGAGACTAAGAGACATTCTATGATTTGTGACTGCACCCCATAGCAGTGACCCACGCTGAGGAAGTTGGTGAAGAGCTGAAGCCCCATGGGGAAGGACTCACGTTGGGGAAGTTTGTGGAGGACTGGCTCCTCTGTTGGGACCCCACACCGGAGCAGGGGAAGAATTTGAGGAATGTCCCCCCCCGCCCCCAGCTAAGAAGGAAAAGAACTTGTGAGGAACTGACCAAAAACCCCATTCCCCCTAGTCGCTGCCCCTACCTGTGCCACAATGGGTGGGGGAAGAAGGCAGCGAAATCGTAACTAAAGTGAAGTCTGCTAAGAAAGAAGAGGTGGGGTGAGGTGCTTTAAGATTTGGCCACACTTCTCATTATCTGACTCTGGTGTCACTGTGTGTGTGTGTAGTGTAATAAATTAGAGTTTTCTTTCCTTTATTCAGTGTTGAGTTTGTTTTACCCATAACACTAACTGTGGAATGATCTCTCCCTGTCCTTATCTCAACTCCTAAGCCTCTCAATATGTATTTTCTCCCCTATCCAGCTGAAAAGGGGAGTGATAGAGTGACTTTGGTGGGTGTCTGGCCTCCAGGCAGGGCTAAACCACCACAATACCACATCCAGATGTGGGGACGCCAAGGTAAGAAGGACATGAAGCTGTTGGAGTGAGCTCAGGGGAGAGCCACGAAGATAATCAGAGGGCCAGACCACCTCTCCTGTGAGGACAGGCTATGAGAGCTAGGGTTGGTCAGCCTGGGGAAAGCTCCAGGGTCACTTCTTCAGAGGCCTTCCAGTACCTGAAAAGGACCTACAAGAAAGCTGGAGAGGGACTGTTTGCAAGGGCATGTAGAGATAAGATGAATGGCAGTGGTTTTAAACTGGAGTATGGTAATTTTAGATTAGACGTAATAAGTAGTTCTTCACTATGAGGGTGGTGAGACACTGCAACAGGTTGCCCAGAGAGATGGTGGAGACCCCATCCCTGAAGACATTCAAAGTCAGGTTTGATGAAGCTCTGATCAGTCTGATCTTGCTAAAGGTGTCCCTACTTATGTCAGGGAGTCAGACTAGATCACCTTTAAAGGTCCCTTCCAACCTAACACATTCTATGATTCTATGACTCTTCGAGAATGGAATGTTTATGGATGGCAAGGTGGCATGCTCAGTTACATTCTTTTTTTTAAAACCTTATGGTTTTGTTGGGGGGGGGGTTAAACAAAGACTATGTGAAGAAAGCAGTTAGATGTAGGAGTGTAACTTTATGAATGGTTCTTTAAATTCATCCCTAATACACTCTTAAACTGGAGGTACTTGATTAACTGATACCAGTTGTATACAAGATAGCTATATCAATGATACATTTATCAGGATTGAAGTTGAACAGATGTGCTTTTTTATTTTAACTCTCAGCCTCTATATTTTGGGGTCAGCATTTGTAATAGAGTAGCTTTGATTGTCGATGCATCACTTCCAAAGACTTCTGAGATTTCATTAAATACTCTTTTATTGCTATTCTGCACAGTAAAAGTGCTAATAGATAAATGAGAAAAAAGCCACAGAAGTAGAAGGAGAGAGATAAAAGAGAGAGCAATGAGCATGAAAATATTTCTTAAGTCTATATTGCAGATTTTTTTTCAGTCTCTGATGGATTCCTTTTCTCAGCCCACCCCAGGGCAATTTGAATTTATACTTGCTTTGTAATCTGCAGTCCTGTGCATTTTTCTGTACCTATCTGACACAGAAATGTTGAAGTAGGTATTTTCTATTTAGCCAGAAGCAGAAGTTTGAGGAATTAATGGCACAAAAAAAAAGAAAGAACAGAGGAAGGATAAAAAAAAAGCTGCACTAGTAGCTAGTATTAATTTTTTAGTAATACATATCAATTGTTTAGGTAACATTTTAGAGAAGAAATATCCTAAATGCCTTAAAATAAAATCAATAAAACCAAACACAGAAATCCATATTAGCTTTATGGCAAAATTAAAGAAAAAAACTTCAGACCAAATTATCCCCATGAGAAAGTGAGTTTTAAGATTTCTGAAGCCAACGGAAACTCAGCTTCCAGAAATGAAAGAAGGACTTTTGAGAGGCACTATTATCAAGACATACTTGTATATAGCATACCTAGGTGAATACGTTGGTCTACAGGGACAATGTACGCTAACCCATAAAGGGACTCTATAAAATTATAAAATCATCCTGCAAAATAGCTTGGATAAAAGCATGCAATATGGTAAAACCACAATTAGTTAACTATTGTTTACTGACAGTCTCTGTTGCCTGAAATCAAAGCATTATTTCTCATATGTGTATATGTTTGTTGTTTGTTTGTTTTTCTTTTATCTCCTATAGATATTAACAGTTAAAATATTTCTGGGGTCTTGAATCTTAGAATTGCAAAGACACAATTAGTCAATGTATATATTTTGCTGTGACTATTATTATCTCAGATTAAAAGGTGGATGAGTGACTTTCCATGACAATAATTTAATTTAAATAGTAAAAGAAAAAAAGATGAAAGATGATAATTAAAATATCTGGCTGTCTGGTTGGATGTTTTTTTTTTTTTTTAATTAATCTTAAATAAAAAAGATGTAATTTAAAAAGAAGACTTTTTAAAAAAATCTGTCACCACTTATTCTATTCCTTGTTACTTTTGAATAGCAAAATTTTCAGTCTTAAGATATGAATTTTCATTGCTGACAGCAATAAGTATTAGTCCTGTACAAACTGATAAATAGTCTTAGCTATTCATACTGTATTTTTCTGAAGGGAATAGAAATTAAGGTTTTGTCACAATGTGCCCCATTGATATTAATGTAGTAAATTCTATGCAACTGTACTTGAGTGGTGTTATTTTATATCCATTGTAACAGAAGGAAAACAGTGTCACAGCATGACCTTATGAAAGCGTTTCTCAAGTTTATAAAATTCATTAATCAACCAACTTCTCTTTGAAATCTCTCTGTAAAATAATTTATTAGATGTTCTGTAATCATCACATATGTTAAACTCATATGCCACAAATGCTTCCATTACCTACTCTGATAACTGGGATTTTTTGCAACATGACCTTCTTTCTCCAAAGAATCAACGCATGCTAATTAAACCTATGAAAGAGAAAGAACTCATCACTTTAACAGCTCATCTTTTTCTCTGTCTGCAATTTAACATAGCCCATGTGTCTGTATTGACCATATTGCACACACCTCGTGATTTTAATAAAAAATTGTTGTTTGACCATCAGTAAAAATGTGGAGGTGTTTTGGTTTGTTTGTTTTTTTAACACTATGCTGCATGCATGTTATTTCACGCATGATTCAGTATCTTGCTTTTAAAAATAGATCTATTTGTCTTTTACACTAAAATATCTCAAATGGCTAATATTAATTAATTAGCAATACACTAACTTGAAATGACACTTCAATAGTTTGTAATTGGCATATACAAATGTCTTCGGCAGGAGTGGTGCAAGACAGATATTAATCATTAGCACAATGATCCATTTCACAAGCACCTCAGTTTATTATAATCTCATTTTCTTAATGATATAAGTAAGCATTTTAATTTGGGAGATAGTCCAATAAATCAGCATGACATTGCATCTGAATGCAATCAGAAAGAACATGAATTTATTGCATGAAAAGGCAAAATATTTTAGCAAACACTTTGAAAACAGCAGAAAACTATGTCTCAATCTTGATAACATGGTTACTGTGTTAACCCCTAACTTACCTACCCTAGCCAAGTTGCTAAGAAGCCTTTGTAAAAATGAAAACCATGGATTTTGTGGGGAGACCTCTATTTCGAATAAAGATAATTTAAAGTGTTGTCTTCTTCCCTGTGTAGGTGATATTTAGCTGACTTGATTAAAGGTCTGTCCAATAGACTAAAGGTCACTTCAGCATGCCTTTTTTCTAAGCATGTGAAAATTATTAATATTGTTTTTCAACTTGCTAGTCATTTCACATATTTATTTTAAATGGCTTAGATACCTTCTTATCAAAAAATAAATTTTAATTTCTTGATGCAGACCTTGCTTATATCATTCTTGTTACTAAGCACAAATATCTCATAAAAAATTATACAAAATCTGTTGGAAATGGAATACGAATAAAATGTACACAGAACAAAAATAGGAATAACTAAGGACTCAAACTCCACAGTATTATTTTACCAGTGTGTGCCTACTTTTGTTTCAAATAGTGAAGTAAATGTCACTGTTTTCTTTAAAATAACTTCACTCAAAACATTTTTCCTGAATATATATGTGTTTATACTGTAGTGGTCCACAGCACAGGAAACCAGGGGATTCAGTGCTTCACTGCCCTCACTAGTGGCTATGGGCTGTAGAGGTTAATACTTGCAGAAAAAAATGCTCAGTTCACATCCTTTAATCCTTCTGGACTGAAGAGTTTTGATTTATTAAAGGCCCACAATTAACAGGTAATATTTAATCAGAGAACTATGCATTTATGAGGAAAAAAAATAATTCAAAGTATAAAGCAAAATACTGGACGCTTGCAACATTGATAAACACCCACAAATTTCTGAACACCCTTTGCTAATCAATCCCAAATAGTTCTCATATGCACAGGCAAGTATGTTCTCACAGATATACATTTCTCTCTCCCTGGCCACAGTGATTGCAGCCAAGAGCACCCACCTGCCTCACTTCATTACCTCCCCATGGTGCCTAAGGTTTGTCTGGACTGCTTTACTATGGTGGTCTAGTTGGGACCACAGATAAATGTGAATCTTACTTGAAGTACTTTTTTGGTAGGACAATGTCTTTACCATTAGCTCCAGCTCTCAGGACTATTATGTATTTTATATTAACTGACAGACCAGAATAAAGATATGGCTCCAACAGAAGTTATTGAGACTACGTGCATCTGGAATGACTTTCTTGGGGTGAAAGTTTATCAAGGACACTTCTGTAAAATAAACCCATGTTCTTTCAAGGACTGTAACATAGAGAAAGTATTTGAATCTGGTTTTCTAACAACCTGGATAATAACTCTAAGATTCGAGCTACTGAAAGATGAAAAGCAACATTTGTTTAATTTATCTTGAGGAAAAAATAAGTTAAAATTTCCTATAGAATTCTATGCAGAGCACAAACTCCTAGGCATACTCACAGAATGTATGCACAGATCACGCATCTTAGTGTGCACACCAGCAGGACTTAGTGCCTGAGTGAAATATCAAAAGGTATAGTGGCTACAGAACTTTGTATTGTACAGAATTAGACAGAAAATGGAGTAGTTTTCTGGTGCAATGAAATTCTGATTAAAACTAATTTTACAGGAGAAATTAGGGATATTCTTCGTTTTCTGTTTTACAAATGTTATCTTTACATAATCTCTGTGTGCTTTTAGACAGCATTTTGAAAATACCATGTGTTTAGAAAATCTAAATCCTTTTGAGGTCTGTAAAGACAGTAAAAATGACGCCTACAATTTTGGGAGATTACTTACTTATTTCAAGGTGAAATACAAAGAAATGAATAAAAGAAACTGTTGGTTTGGGGATTTTTTCTATTAAAGACCTCCTGGTGAGGCTGAAATTTCAGTACATTGTTCTTAAAAATGTAATCTCTCTCTATTTGCATTGCCTTGATTAGCATTATAACTGAAATTGGAAGTGATATTCTACATGGATATTAAATAATATTTGTTAGCAAAATAACACAATTCTTTGTTTCATTTGTCAAACTTTGTCATGGAAAATTCTTTCACAATATGGTAGTGCAGATTATGCTGTGCTTTTCTGGATGTATTTTTTCTGAGGTCAGCTCTGAGTGAAGTTGCCAACTTTCAATGTCTATTGTTATTAATTGTTATTAAATTGCAGGCTTTATCAGACAACTGAATTCATAATACCAGTAGCTACTACAAAATAATCTAAAACAAAAAAAACCCTCTTTTTTCAGATCCCATATATCATGATCCCAGACTGCTGCTCTCATAGATTCTAAAAGTCTACTGAAAATCAAAGAATCACAGTTTAAGTGATGGTCCTCTCTATGCATCTTTTTAACTTCCTTGCTGTAGACCAACTGGGAGCAGAGTTGAATTCACTCTATCTGGCTTTAGAAGTTTAATCACAGCATGAAGCTAGAAGACTAGTCAGCGTACAAAAGCGGCAATCCAGGGGAGGCTTAGGTGACCTGATGTTTGAGGCATGTTATCTCTTCTCTTTGATGACTAGCCTGTTTGATCATTTGTTGCAGTTAAATGTCTACATTTAGATAGGGTGGATTTGGGCCAAAGAGCTCCCTAAGTAGTTTTGGGATAAGTACTTATGAATACTTCATCCCTGGAAAGTCTGCCTACAACCCTTCAAGAAGTAGCATCAAATAACAGATTGATTATTAAATGCGTCCCTTAGATTTTTTCTTAGAAAAAAACTTCTCCTGCCTTGCAGCCCTCTGCAGTCCATAAAGTTGTAAAATATAATTGCATCTCTGTTTAGGTCAAAGTTCAGATATTTGATAACTGATTTCCTTTGGTTAGGAAACGGGGGATTGGCACCAGACAAGAACTACTGACATATGATCTACAAATTAACAAAGATGTCTGAGATCTTGTTCCATGGGAATTGGATATGCACAGTCAGCATTAAGGATGACCTATGTCTTTCACAGTTATTACAAATTTGTCTTTTACTAAGCAAGTCCATCTCCTTTCCTAAAGCAGTTTCCCTAGCTCCAGACATATTTCCACATGAAGCCCAAACCCTCTGACAATTTATCTTCAAATTCTAAACTTAAATTTGCATTAATCTACTGTGATCACTTTTGCAAACTGGATGAGTTTAGGCCATTTAGCTCATAATACATTATTTGTTATAAACAGATAAACAGGTGACCACATTAGGCAAATTACAAAACTGCAGTGTTAGGTAGCTTACAATAATAGATAATGATGGTGTCTTTCAGGAAAAACAAAGCTCTTTTTCCCATCGAATATTTTACTCTGCATTAGTTCTTATAGACTGTCTGATGTGTCGTAAAATGCCATACTTCTTGAACATGATTTAAATCATGTGCCCATTCCCTTAACAACATTTGGGAAATTGTCAGTACAATTAAAAATCAACTGCTGCCAAAAAAAAAAACCCAACAAAAAACCCGCATGCACACATGCAAAAGAATGTCCTGCCCCCAATTCCCCCCCAAAAAAAACCCAAAACCAAAAACCCAATCAAAACTAGGTTGCTTCTGAGTGAGGACTTTCTTATTATACTTTAGCATAAAACTGTTGCCTTTGAGACTTTCTGATATTGCTCTAGACACACAAAAAAAAAAAAAAAAAAAAAAAAAAAGATGTTGAAACTGGGCCAGGAAAAGAGAAGTATATTTCCAATGGCATGTTGCTTCCTTATTACGTGGTTCATACACAAAGAAAAGGATGCCTAGATAGTCTCATTTGTTAATCTAACTGCTCTAGCACTAACCCATTTTGTTGTTGACCTCATTCTCCCTCATTAGAGCTACTTGTGAAGATCACTTAAATAATTCTGCAGTGCCAAATAGCACTTGTAGTCTGTTGTTAATGGATGTCCAGAGAAACACCAGATGGTTGATTCTGGTCATTCCATTCAGGTACTACATCATACCTGAACTGTCTCACTAGAGAGATGCTTCAATTCTCTTCTACTTCCTACTGTTTTATTGAATAAACAGATGCTTCATTTCAAGAAACCCTAGACAAAAATCCATGGCCTGTACTCAAAAAATTCAACTTAATCAAGCAGTGAACAAAAGGCTTGAGGCTCTAACTGCAAAATGTCTGAACTTGACCCCAGCTAGTTTGCTTACCAAACTTCATCTTACGTAAAGGTAAATGTTTAAATGCATCCTGTTACCTTGCAACATTATGTCTTGTCAAACAGAATCTTCAGATTTTGTTATTTCTTTCTCAATAACTTTACTAAATCAAATAAAATTTCTGTAATCAAAACAATTAACAAACTATGGAACTAATTATAAGAAACATTAGTTTTCAAGAAGAAAATTTTTCATCAGATTCCAACACTGAATACAATAATTTTAAATCCTATAGAGACACAACATTTAACACCTGTAATAATCCACTGTAATCCCTTTTCTCAATGAACACTTTTTACCTACTGTTTTTGTGTTATGTAACATAAAACTGAGTTTCAAGCCAAGTGGATTAGAAAGATACACTTTAATTCTAACAGCTTTGGACCACATGGTATTATTGGAACTCATGTATCTTATTCTAGTCTCTCTTCTAATGTCTGTTTGAAAGAAGGTTAAATTGTTTTGAACAAGAACTGACCCTTGTCTACAAAAAATATCATTTATTCAATGAGTTTATTCTTCCTCCTCTTTGGAAAAAAACATTAAAAGAGCTAGTAGTTTCAGAAGAATTTCATAAATTACTATATCATATTTATTACATCCCATTAAGATGATCAGTTCATTGTTAGTGCTTGTTTCTAAGCAATACCAATCCGTCTGTATATTTATTTCCTTAGATTCATGTCCTGTACTTGATCCCATAATTTAAAAAAAAGAAAAAACACTTACAATTCAGACCTTTCATCTATATTCAAAATCTGTCCAAAATTATCAGATGATTTGAAAAAAGAGCCAAACTCCTTTTGTGACTACCAATAGAATCATTTTTGTCCAACTGATAGAGGATTCTATATGTTATCACAATATTCAACTATTGCCAAAATATTTTCTTTCCTGTGAACTACTTCTGAAAATCAATGGTGGAGTTTTGGTTTTGCTTTAATTATTTAGGGGGTTTTATACATAATATTAAGAACTACAAACACCAACTGGGGAAAATTGAAGAAAATCAAAAAGACATCCTTTGCAGGATGACCAGAATTTCCTTAATAGTAAATATAACTTTTAATGTTTTATACATCTTCACACTAAGTAGATCCAGTGAAAATACTTTATTTCCTCTTCAAAAAGGAAAAAAAAAAAAAGCATAAAGTGTGTCCTAACTTTGGATTTTTTTGTCTCCTGTCAATTTAAGTCCTGTTATATTATTTTAACAAGTACCTCACATACCACTGCACAATATGAGCATCACAAGGTAAAGGGTTGTTAGGATGTTTTCTTTTGAGTTAATGACACATGTCTGCTTGTTTGAGATAATCAGACTCTTTGCATTAGCAGAAAAATCAGTTTCTGGCTGGCAGTCTAGTATTAGCTACTTTTTTTTTTCTTAGCAAGAGTATCCATTTCTTTCAGTGCTGCAGCAATCCTATTGCTGTATGGGTAGTTAAGCAAACCTGCCATTGTGCTATTAACGTTATGCAAATGAGGCTAAAATTCTTAATGCAATGACACTTTGGCTATAAAATGCACTATGGAGGCAAAAAAGTTGATAATGAAACAATCATATTCACAGAAAAGAGACAGAAGCAGCTAACTTCACATTTATTTTTGCATACTTCATAACCATTCTACATAAACTTCCAAGCAGGCCTTTGAAGTTATATGTTAGCCTAATTACACTGTAATAAGTTTTCATGTTGTTTCTTTTTTTCATTAATTTCTCATTGTCTTACACAAAGTTGAACTAGACTGGTAGTATGCATTTTGCTTAGGGCTAGTCCTCCTCATTCTCCACACTAATATCAAAACAATTTTAGTTCAAAGGATGGTTCTTTGTGTACAGAAGAACCCTTCCTTCCTTCCTCTTGTGTCTGCCTGCGGGTCTGCGGGTGCCTGCTGTGCCAGCACCTGACTCCCTGCAGATCCTGCTGCAGCCCCCGTGCTGGAGGAGAGCTCTGACACACTTCCAAGAGGTAGTGGTAGTGAGTCTGTACAGTGGTGCCAACAAGCATCACTGATGTCCCAGTTCCCTATTAAAATTGAAGCACAAAAGAGCTTCTTACAAAAACATCATCTACTAATCCCATTAGTGTGCTTTCCTGGACAAAGTTAGCTTTTTTCAGTAGTATAATTTTTACAGAACAATTTTACCCCCATAATCTTGGAGGCTTACACTCTCACTCTGAAGCAACGAGTACAGAATAGTGGAAGAAGTCAGGCACAGCATGTGGCGTTATCCCTGGTGCTGGCTGACGAGCTCTGTACTGCAGGTTATCCTCTGGCTCTTTCTGAAACTAAGATGAAGGCCATTAGGATTTTTGCTCCACCTTTGAGCTTCTTCCTGTTTAACAGTATCTTGCCTGCGTCGAGCTGACCAAAGCTGGCTTCCATCCCTGTATCTACCGGCTCTATCATTGCAAGAAGCTCTTCCTTCCTAAGTACAGCGATTTAATTTGTTGTCGTAATTTGTGAGGTTCATGGTGTCTCATTTGTCCAGCCTGTCTAGGTCTATTTGCCCTACCATCTAGCCGTTCTCCATCACACCATTAATCATGAAGCTGTTAAATAAGACTTGTTTCCCAGGGTAGACCCCTGCATTACTCCACTTCCTAGCTATCTGCATGGAGTAGAAATCATTAACCGCTACTATCTGAGACAAACAGAAGGATCATGCAATGCTTCTGTTCCATTCATCTAGACCACGAATGGGCAATCCTAATTGGGATACAAGAATATTGTAGGAGCCAGTGTTAAAAAACTTCAGTCCTCTCAGTTTACTCAGATGCAGCCACACAGATCCCATGTACACATAAGGGTCCATGTGAACCTTGAGAGCAAAGCATTTGTTATAACATCAAAGTGGAAATAACCTTCCGAATATTTTCTCAGACATATTCAATTATATCACTTTTTTGAGATAACTGCACATAAACCCTGACCTGTGAAGCTTTGCCATTTGGAGGATTTTTTGGGGTTATTTTTTGTTTGGTGGTTGGTTTGGGTTTTTTCATTAGAGCTGGAAGTGAACCCCAGATTTGAGTTCCTTTTGTACTTCATGTCCTTATGTGCTGAGGATTATTATACCATTTTCCTTGCTAACAGACAGTATATTAAGAAACTGTGATGCGATATGAAATGCATAGTTTATGTTCTGTACTCACTTGCTGTCATTTTCTTGTTCCCAGTTGCAGGTATTAAAATATAAACAATTCTGTGTGTCAAGAGACAACCTACAGCATAAAAAGCTGGTTTCACTGAACCATGAACTGATAAAGTATTCTGGAAATGAACATTCACAGTATCATCATATGTGGTAGAGAGCTTGGCAGAAAAATAAGAACTTTCAAAACCTTAAACTTTGTTTCTGTTCCACATTGGAATATCCATAAATGCTCTTTTGGGAATGGAATTTTGTCAAAAAGGTTTTTTTTTTTTTTTCAACATAATACCTGGGGGTTTTAATTAATTTTTTTTTTCTCATTAGAGGTGACCAGGGAGCCTTGGACTGCAGAAAATTTTCCTTTGAAAAACTCATTGAAACCAACATGCCTCTCAGGAAACATTGGCTTCTATAAAATCACATTTAGTCACAGCTGCTCCAGCCAGGTTTAATATTGAAAGAATTATCATAATATAGAAGAGGTGTCTAGGCCTCTAGCATATTGATGGAACCCATATTTATAAAAAAAATTAATTTCTCAGACTAATGAAAGGGATAGAAGTTAGGACAGTAAGAAAAGTAGGTGGACTAAAATAGATAACTATGTGTAATTTATAAAATAAAAAGATTAAATTAATTAGTTAATTTTTCTAATTCTTTTTTTTTGTGGAGGACTAACATGGATAGATAAGATCAACAAAACAAAACCTGGGTGGCATCTACAGGGACATATACTAGCAGAGATAAATGCATGGTCTTCCTGCTCTGCCAGAGCTTAGTAGGCCACACCTGGAGTACTGTGTCCACTTTGGATCCAAACAATTCAAGAAAGATGTGAACAGACTGGAGATGGTCCAAAGGGGACTGATGAAGATATCAAAGTGCTGTATAACCTGTCCCATGAAGAACGACTGAAGGAGTTAGGCCTTTTCTCCCTGGAGAAGAGAAGGCTTCAAGGTGATGTGATCACTGTATTCCACTACATGAGGAGCAGTTACAAAGAGGAGGCTCTCTCTTTACAAGGGAGCCACATAGAGAAGACAAAAGCAATGTGTAAGGTTGTCATGGGAGAGGTTTCATGTCAACATAATAAAAAAAGTTTTTACAGTAAGAACAATTATTAACCAGAACAACCTCCCCTGCGATGTAGTAAGAGTCACCATCACTGAAGATGCAGTTGGACAGGGTGTTATCTCATCTACGCTCCATGTCTCACAAAAGATTGGACCAGATGATCTTTTGAGGAGACTTCCCCTGGCTCAATCACATGGACAAGGGGACAGAGTGTGCCCTCAGCAAGTTTACTGGTGATACAAAGGTGGGAGGAGTGACTGGTCCATCAGGCTGTGCTGCCATTCAGCAAGATCTAAACAGACTAGAGAGTTGGGCAAAGAGGAACCAAATTAAATTCAACAAGGGTGAGGGCATCCATGCACCACTATAGGTTAGGGGTTGACCTGATGGGAAGCAGTGCTGCAGAGAAGGATGGTCAAGTTATCCTAGAGTGCCCTTGTGGCCAGGAAAGCCAAGGGTGTACTGGGGTGTATTAAGAACACCAGAGACAGACTGTCGAGAGAGCTTATCTTACCCCCCTATGCTGCCCTCGTGAGGCCACATCTGGAGTACTGTGTCCAGTTCTGGGTTCCCCAGTTTAAGACATGGAACCAGATTCACACATTTGAATGTAATTAAAATGCATTTTTCCTTTCTTTAGTTATGAAACCCATTGTGAGGTCAAGGTTGTTTGGGGAAGCATAATTTTGATTTTTAAAAATATTTTTTCCCTCCAATTATAATTCTAGCAAAATGTTACAGTGATTTGAAACAGTTCATTTTGACAATATTCTCCATGCATAATAAGCTCATATAGTTTATGGGTTTATGAGGCATTTCTGTTAAAAGCCTTAGCTCTTATTTGTTTCAGAATTTGGCAAAATTACTGTTTAGTCGGAGATTTCTTATACAAGAAATTAAATGTGACTTTTTTCTATGGAATGTTTGGTCAAATCCACTTCCAATTATGTGTTAGCTAGTAACTTAGTAAGATGTGTGTTAACAGAACTTGAAGATGACAGTGAAGCATCTAGGCTATATTATCCACTGGTCTGTAATTTATAACAAGAAAAGTGCAAATCACTGCTAAAATAGAATACCATTAATGGTGAGTTTTTTCATTTTTTTTCCCCTTAAACTAAGGTAATAGAAATTCTGACCCTTAAAATTGGTGTATGTAACTGTGATCTCTTTATATGATATATTTTTGTCTATATCCACTCCCTGGTGAATATAGGTCTTTTTCAACCCTGAATTACAGTCTCTGAATTAATCTATAGCAAGTTATATATTTAGCTATGACCTTAGTCATAGCTTGGTCACTGCTTGGCCAAAACAGCCAGTGATTGGAACACCTGGATTTACTGTTGACTTCTGCTGAAAATGGTGGCAGTTTGAATTGGTAGTAACACAGATGAAAACATGTGCTCTAGTAAAATATTTTATACCAGCAAAAGTAAGAAGTCTATCTAATGTAATTTCTGCACAATTTTAGGTCTGCTACTTTTAAATCCGTGCATCATACAACATGTGACATTTCTGGGAAAGAGGATGCCCTCCTTGATACTGTCTGGCAGACTTTACAATAAGCAGACATAATGAAATGATGAATCATTTATCATGTGATATCGCTATGAATGTCACCTTTCATATAGTAAACATCAGTAACGTATCTTGGTTTTCCTTATTTCTCTCAGTTGCTTATTGCTGGAAATGTGCAGTTCTTTTCTAGTTCCATATTCAAATAGATACATCTAGAATAAGTACATTCAGTAAGCAGTAGGACAGGATATCAGTACTTGGATACCAAGAACAGGGATCAGCTTATGACACAGTAAGAAGAGTTTCCCTAGTGACTTAAAAGACATTGTGGTTGCCAGAATTTTTACATGACTCTGCAGGAATACTGAAAAATATTTGTCTGAGAGACCCATTGTAGAGTTACTAAGTAACAAATGATATCATGCTTTGAAAATGTCTGAGCTGAAAATAACTAAAGCCCAGAAAATTTAAGGGATAAATATCATGTATGTCCTTATTATTGCATAGACGACTAATAAGGACTATTGTGGAAGGAAGAAACATTGAGAAGAAGTATCTCAATCTGAACTACTACAACTTTTTTTGTCTTCTTGCATTCTGAATTAAATAATTTATTTTTTTCAATTTCTGTTTATAAGGAATTTGTGAATATAGGTTTGCATACTGACCATATACATTTCAGTTAGGGAATTTTTCATGGAGTTGAAAATATGAATTTGTGTCCATCATTTTTCTTTGTGCATAATGTTTAGGATGTTTCTGACGGAAGATTGAAATAGGTAGAAAACTGTTGACAGTAGCAACAAAAATGAAAATCTTGCTTATTACAAGAACTTTGCAGATAGTGTCATATTGTAAGAGGTCAAAAATGTAATCTGAAGTATCTGTCTGTTTGTCAGAAAAGACCCAGAGAAAACTTTACTTGTCCCGGCTCAAATATTTAAATCCAAGTAAAGGAATGAATGAGAACAATAGTAAATAAAAGAAACAGATATGAAAAAGGCACCTTCATCCAATGCTTGTTGACTGGGCAAGCTTGATACAAATCTGCAGGGCTGAAATAGGTAAATTTTTAGTTGCAGATGGACTTTTTATTATTTATAATTGATTATTTGTAAACCACACCATATAGCAGTCTAGTAACATACTGGAAATTGTTGTTTCCCATAACATTTACTCATGTTAAACTGATAATAGATAAAGGCCTGTGTTTTCTCTTTTTGCCTCAGTTACTCATTTCAGCATAAACATTTCCAAAGGTTAAATAAAATACTACTCTAAACTAGAACTATTTAAAGTAAGCCATTAATATTCCTAACACAGCCTTCAGAGGTGATAAAATAAGGTATCTAAATTACTTGACTTCATCGCCATTTTCTTTCACCATACTTCTGGAATCTCACTTTGACATAGATAACTTGCTTTATGTATATAGTTCTTCTTTATAAGAGGGAGAAAGCAATACATATTTTATGTAGTCTGAAATCCTTGCAGTAGAGATTGGCTATATGGAGTGTGGAGAGAACTGTGTACTATGACTATGCTCCTTTCCCAGGTATCATCACAAAAATTTGGTTCAGCTGCATCCAAGAAGTGGAGGATGCTCAACAGTACCTGTAGCATAACCCCTTCTAATAGTAAGCATGACGTAACGTGCTGTGTGTCAGAAGAAATTAGCACTAGATTTCTCAGCTGCCAGGAGTGAATGTTAACCAAAGTGCTTCAAAGCATTGCAATCAATTATTGTGATGATATATTGGTTAGTAAGGAGGAACACATGACACTTCATAAAGCACACTCTGAAATTCCTGTAATAACCCATTGGTTTAATGCTATTTTAATACAGTGAGCTATCTTTATCATTCATTAATTTACTTTTAGAGTGATACGCCATTTCAGAAACGTTGTGAATCTCCTTCATATTACTACAAACTAACAAACACAAAAAAAGTCCAATACCATTGTTGTCTTACTTTATATACCTGAAACAAAAGCAGGGAGCAGAATAACTTCAGTGTCACTGACCTTACAACTCAATAATGAAATAACTTGATTGGACTGCTTTTAATAATAAGATTGCAGGGTTCATGGTGTGAGAAAAACTCTTGCTGTGAATATTCAGCCATAACATTTTCCATGAAAGATTTTGTTGTAAGAATTATTTCTAGTCATAAAAAAAGAAATGGCAGAGGACAAAGAGGTAAAAAAGATTTTTCCATACATCTGTGTTACCGATTTAATGATAGGCTGTGTATTTCACAAAAGATTCTGAGTAGTACATGAAAATTTTAATCATCTATTCATGAGATTGTTTTTTAATTTCTGGATTATTTAATTGCTAATAAGTCACTTGTACAGTGACTGTGTTTTAAAGGCCTTAGTGCAACTCAGTTTTCAGAAGAGTGTTGAAAGAGGTGGTTACATTTCCCACAAAAGGAATACCATCCTTTTAAATTATTAATTAATGTTTCAATTGTTTGGTGTAACTGATACACACTTTACCCACCAAGGAGCTATGAAATGCCTTTTGGTAGACACTAAATCAACAGTACCGTCTGGCCCTGAGTTTCAAAACAGGCTTTTTTTGCCTTTATTTCTTTTATTCTGTAAGTGTATAATACACAATAATGCCATGCACATTCTGTGCTTTTTTTACAAATAAGCTTAAAATTTTAATGTCCTTTAAAAGCCATTAGAGGACTTTTTTATTAAGCAACATTTAAATAATACATTAATTCTTATTTTGAGAAAGTTTTAAGGGAAAATTTGGTCTCAAATCTCTTCCACCTCTCCGAGATACAGTTTGTCACAATCTAGGATAAACGGTTTTACCATTTCCAGACTTCAGACACAGTAAAGAAGGGTGGGTGAGTGAATCAGATATCAAGGTCAAATTTTAAAATAAAATAGTCTTAACTTTAAAATAATGCATAAAATCTTTCTCCCCTTCAAGTCCCTCCCTCCCCTAAAAAAAGGAAAAGACATTCCAGGTTTTGTATTTTTAAAGGCAATCTCTTTATGGCTGAAGTCCTTACTGTGACAAATCCTTTTTAGTGCAGGCTCAGTTGACCAAAGAAAGGTGCTAACAGTGGATCCCTTAAGAGCTTAAGACATCTTCCCTGCAAATGTCTAAAACACATTCATTTAAAAATTTCACTGAACATATTGTGACAATCTTTTGGCATGTTTACTGAATTATCTTCCACACAGGCACAGACTAGTTAGAATATCTGTCCCCACTTTTCTGGAATCTTTTGACAGTATTGAACAATCTATTGACAGAAATACCCTCCCCAAGAATTAAATTTGTTCTCCTAATTATTTCATACTCCTAATTGTTACAGATTTAGGCTTTTTTTTTTTTTTTTTTTTTTTTTTTTTTAATAAACACAAGAGAAACTAGTCTTTCCTGGCATCCTTGCTTGGTCAACGTGAACTTCTCTAGCCAGCAGTTTCTCTGGGAAGACCAACAAGGTAAGGTGAACCCTGAAAGACCAGTCTTGTTCTAGTTACGTGGTGGAACATGCTGCTGGTGTCTGGGCCTTCTCAGTCTGTGTTCAGAACTATAGTAAAACCTCAGTACATATTCTTTGTCGGTCTAAGGGACAGCACTGCTCATCTGACTTGAGTAAGAAGGAATATTGTGGGTTTTCCCCAGGTAGCAGCAAATCACCATGCAGCCACTCGCCCCTCTCTCCTCCCCCCCCTCACTGGGATGAGGAAGACATAAAACAAGAAAACTCATGGGTTGAGGTAAAGACAGCTTTTTAAGGAAAGCAAAAGCTGCACATGTGAACAACACAAACCAAGAAATGAATTCACCCTTCTTATGGGCAGGCAGGTGTTCAGCCATCTTCAGGAAAGCAGAGCTCCATCTCATGTAATGGCTACTTGGAAAAACAAACACCATCACTCAAAAACTCCCCAACTTTCCTTCCTTTTCCCCAAGATTTATATGGTGATCATGACCCCTTATAGTACGGGATAACCCTTTGGTCATTTGGGATCAGCTGTCCCAGCTGTGTCCTTTCCCAACTCCTTGTGCACCCCCAGATTTCTCCCTGGTGGCGTGATTTCAGGAGCAGAAGAGGCCTTGTCTCTGTGCAAGCACTGCTCAGCAAGAACAAAAACTTTCCTGTGCTGGCCACACTTCTTTTGATGTAGCCCAGGATGCTGCAGATGCATGTTGGCTGCTCATAATTAACACCAACCCAGTCAAAATCAGCACAGGGAAAAACACCATTGAACATAACTCACTACATAACTGATTTCCTAGATGATTCATCCTAACTAAAATCAGAATATACAGGGTATATCCTTCCTCCCATGAGGCTACCTTCTTGACCACAGTAACATCTACATTATGAACCTCTAAAAAGTCTGAGTCCTAAATGTGGCTTTGCATTTGGATCGGATTTTGTATTTCACATTAACTATCTTCTCTCATCTCACAACTTTCCTAATTTACCATAATTTCCTGATGTGGAGGATATTGAGTCAGCCTGTCACTTTACAGAGACACTTTGAACACCTGTGCAGTAGTTTTTGTTTCTGTTAAGAGAAAAAAATAATCAAAAAGTTTTGCAGAAACAATGGTGAGACAAGCTTACTTCTTGCATCCACAAGTGTTCAGCATCTGAAAAAAAATAAATCTAAAGAAAGTCTAAAGAAAATGGAAATCATTCTTGGAAGAATCATTGCCATAGTTTGCTCTCAACTACATCCCAGAAGATAGTTGTTAGACGTAAGCTGAACTGATGAATTTGCAGAAAATGCCTTACACAGAAAATAATTCTGTGACTTCATTCCTAGCAGACTATAACTGGTGTGATTCTTCTACATGTCTATGAAAAATGCTGTTAGTATAATCAGGACCTACATAAAGCGTGTTTTGCTCTCAATAGAGCTTCGGTAAGTCAAAATATTTCAAGGGTACAGCTTCCTAAATTGGGCTATAATAACCATGACAAGTTCATTGCTTTTCTTCATACAGGAATGAAGGCTTGTGCTCTAAGTCAGAGATGTTTTTCAAGATGAAATTAAAGATTGTATGCATTTACTCACTTCATTTTTCCATAATTACTTATTAGCATACTTAAAGATATGGATTGTCATATCTACAGTGAAATACAGAGTAGACAAACCTTAAATTTGAAATAGATAGGAAAAAAATTAAAATACAAAGAAAAGCAGGACAGACACGCAGGACAGGCTATAAGGTATTTGTTCATCCCTGCAAACTTCAAAATATTGGACTGGACAATAAGTCTGGAAGAAAGCCCTTGGCCTTAAGGAGCATGAGGATGAGGAAGAATTATCTTTCCTTGTCTACCAGCAGGAAAACCTTACATGTTAACAACCTGAGAAATTAAATCTTAAGGGGTTGTATTATTCCACCATGTTACTTTATTTCAATAAAATACTAGCTTTATAAATTAGATGCCTTGCTGTCTTCTGCTCACACTTAAACACTCACCTTACTTCATTTGAGCTAAGTGCACATCATTTTTGGATATGTTGTGTCAGTATTACACACACCACAACCCATGCACTCCACGTTTTCCAGGAACTAGATAGTCAGTGGCAAGATATAATATTCAACACTGAAACACAATAGCTTTATAACATCAGAGTTATAAACAGTGGTGACATTGTCGTGACAAATGAAGCAGAGGTGAGATCATGAGATTTTGCAGCCAATAAGCCTTAAAATAGAATCCTGATGGTCATTAGTTAGGTAGAGTTCAAAACAAAGCAGGAAATCATTTGAAGGGTAAAAACTGGAACTTAATAAAGACAAAAGATTTACTCACAGTGGCCAAAATTGAAAATTTTAAAAATTGAGCAGCAGAGACTAGGAATAATTTTTTGTTTGATTGATTTTTTGTTTTATTCTAAGAAGTTAGAAATTGAAATATGTATAATAAAGAATGGAGAGTCATCAAGAAATTCTTAAAAATAGTCTATTCTGAATCACCTAATTTTGCTTTTGGTACACATCTGGTATTATATAACTTGTGTCAGGCTCTGCTCTCATCTTAAAGTTCATCTGCTCTGCTCCACTGATGTGTAAATATACAAGTATTAGAAAAAGATATCATAGAATGATCACCTCCATGAAACAGTGTTTAGTGTCAGGGACTCTAAAACTGGATCACTGAGTTCTGCTCTTTTTCTTATTTCTAACACTGTATTAGATAATTTCTCTTATAAATGGCTGGTGCTCAACCTTAAAAGTAATTTTTTTTTTTCCCTGATAAGATTCTAATATGGATTCTCTCTGGTAAATAAAAGCCTTTTTTTACTGTCCTTGATAAAATTTATGCATCATAATTTTTCCTACTTCTACACTTTTTCTGATAATTATTTTATTTAAATTTAAATACAACATCAGTATTTAAATATAAACATACTCTTCAGTTTATTTCTGAAGGCATGTGCTAAAATAATTTGGGTTTTTTTTCAGCCTTTGTGTCTCTTCTCAGCATTCACTTTTGTGGATTGGAAAGACCAGTATCTTCTATGCCACAAAAAGCTTTTAATTGCCTATATCACTAAAAAAAGAACATATGGCTGCTTGAGTGAATGATCATGATCACCAGAAAAACAGATAATGCTCCAGCTGACATCCTGTAATACTTCGTTCAAAGAACAAAGGCATTGGTACTTCCTTATCTGCATTAGATTCCGGTAGAACATCCCAGGTTTATCCATTGCATAATTACCACACTTTTGACAACAGATAAAACATCTTCTAAGGAAATTGTAGCTGCATACGCTTCTCCTTATTGATCTCTATCTTAAGGATTTCTCGGATTACAGTCTCTGAAATTAATACAGGGACATAAATGTCACTGAAAAGGTTCAAGTCAGTTCATTCCTGGCTTATACATATTAAGAAATTTGCTTCCAGGGAACTGACAGTTGTCATCCTAATTTCCCTATTATTTGGCAGGCAACTGGCAGTGAACTGTTCTGAAGAAAGACATACATTGTTATTGTCTTTTTGAATGTTCATTTTACATGCAATAGAATTATCAAAGAATTTTGAAGGAAACAAGAACAGAAGAAGAAATCATTGATGGATTTATTTAAATATACATTTTACATACTGCTGTGTGCATAAAGATAAGTAGGAAAGCTTGTCTTGTATGTTTAACAAGGCTTTATATATACCCATATACACAGGCTGGGCAATGAGAATTCTAGGATATTAATTTTAAAGATTAGAAAGTAAGTTCGTATCTAAAAGGCTTGAATTAGTAATGTAAAAATGGTGAAACATTTTTATTCTGACTTCAAAATTTTAGAGAAAGCAATGAATGATTCAGTGATTCAGAAGAACTAATGTAGCTATGACCTCTTTTAAGGGATGCAGATGACTAGAAAGTGAAGTCAATAGGCTTAAGCAGATGTAGCAGTAAAAATTAAATAATATGGTAGCATTAATGATTAGAAGTTATCTGCTCTGTGATTTAGCTAAATCTGACCTGAATGCACAGCATTATATAAGGCAACAGTTGATAACATACCAAAGACTTTCTGTTCTTTTACCTCATGCCAATGAGGATAAACTCCTCTGTAAATCTGATTTAGAGCAAGTTTTGGCTTCGCTTGAGACAGCAGCCAGAACAAAAGTTATCAAAATCAATCAGAACTTGATTTAAGAAACCACAGTAACACTCCTAGTTATGAAAGCGAGGCAATACAGTAACAATACCAACTCTTTAGACAGTAGATACACAGAGCTGATAATTAGAATCAGCTTGACATGGACAGAATTGGAAACAAGGACAGATGGGTGGCTGAGTGCATTTCAGTAAAAGATAATCCTGATCTCCTGATCAAGAACCTGGAAATGAGATCAGAAAACTCCCTTTTCTTTAAAATAGTTTAAAAGATATTAATAAGACTGAATTAAATTAAAATAAATTTTAAAACTGCAGGTTTAACTCAGGTTCTGAACCCATGATGAATGAATTTAAGCCATATAACTTCATATGCATGCTAATAATTTTTAATTTTTTATTTTTTACTGTTCAGTAGATGATCTTGAAAATCAGTTATCTGTCTGCGTACTAATGACAACTCAACAAGCCTTTTCTCAGCCTGGAGAAAATTCAGATACATTTAACAGTGTGCAAAGTACCTTTTGGAGAGAAAATGGAGGAATTAATAACCTGTGACTTCGTCAGATCACCAGTCCTAAAAAATGGTGTTAAACCAGAGAATCATAGCATACTTCAGGTTTGAAGACATGTCTAAAGATCACCTAGTTCAATCACCTTGCCATGGGCAGGAATATCTTTCACAAGAGCAGGCCGCTCAAAGGCCCATCCAACTGGGCCTTGAACACTGCCAGGAGGGGACATCCATAGCACCTCTGGGTAATCTGTTCCAGTGCCTCACCACCCTCATAATTTCTTATGAAAAAATTTCTTCCTTGTATCCGATCTAAAGCTATCCTCTTTCAGTTTAAAACTATTGCCCTTTGCCCTGTTACTACAGACTTTAGTAAAAAGGCATCTCTCTTCATCCTTCTTACAAGCTTTCTTTATATACTGAAAGGCTGTAATAAAGTCCTCCTGGAACCTCCTATTCTCCAGGCTGAACAATGCAAACTCTCAGCCTTTACTCACTGGAGTTGTTACAGCCTTCTGATCATTTTCATGCCCTCCTCTGACTCATGTCAACAGGTCCATGTCTGTCTTGTACTGGGGACCCCAGAATTGGATGCAGCACTTCAGGTGGTGTCTCTGAGAGCAGAATAGAATTTTCACAGAATTTTGTCAAGGCTCAATATAACTATTTCATAAATGTCACAGCATCAGTTGCACTCATCTTCCAAAGGCTGAAGCTCTCTCTACACTTTCGTAACATCAGAAAAGCCGAGTGGGATTCACTAACAAAGTTAGTACTGGACACAGTTGAATAATCGAGTGAGTAAAATATTTGGCAGGATTCACACACAGTTTTAAAGAAAGCTGGTGAAGAATGAGCTTTCTCAGAAAGACTGTTCAAACCCCTGTGGTGGTGTCCAACAGGAAAATACATGTCCTTGCTCTGAATGGAAGTGTTTGGCTTCTCACTTTCACAGGTGGATTTAAGAGAGTTACCTCATTAATATTGCCAGACGAGGTATATGTAGTCCCAACCACGCAGTGTGAGACATCCTGTATACTCCTTTGTCAGACCAAGACTGCAACAACTCCTGTAAGAGAGGATTTAATTTCTTTATTTTCAATCTGTCCTCTTCCACATGCTTTGTGTGAAAACCAAAAGCTTTCTTTTCCCATTTATGTTAATGTGTGCTTTTTTTATGTATGGTATTTTTCCTGTGTCCCAATTTAAATAAAAACAAGCTCCTGTTATCAAGAGGGAATACTGACACTGTGGGCTACAATTGCACTGCTTTTCAACAGTTTAAGGAATGCAGGTTGATACTGTCAGAAGCAGTTTATCTGTTTCATATGGCAGAAAATATAATGACTGCAGACCTGAACATTAAGTCACAGTACCTTGTCTTCAAAGTCACTGCATATCATGAGATGTTTAGCATCATTAATTGACCCAAGAAGACAGCTGTTACAGGGAAGCTATTTCTGGTATCCCACTTGAATTACTCAGATTGCTTAGGCCTCTGCGCAGCAAAGACTTAGGCTTAGGCTGTTCTGCAGACTCTGGAAACCAGAGTCACTGAAACTGATCCTTAGGCCTGTCTGAATTTCATCTGTGCATCCACAGGATTAGGACAGAAAAGGGATTTCAAGCCTCTTTGACCCCTCAGATGACTTCTGTAATAATACAAGCCAGTCTGGACTTATCCCATTGGGTGTTACCTGCCACTGGCAGGTAAGGAAGAACACCCTTTTCATTCTCAAACTACGGTAATTATTTACATAAAAAAGATTAGGAGAGTCTCATTCTTCAGTAGCTTCTGTTAAATAACAGACAAATTTCTGTGTACAAACAGGGGAACTGCTGGATGTGTCCAGAGGCAGGCTGTCTATTTGAGCAGGGAGCTGTATTTTCAATGCTTTTAGCAACATAATTATACATTTATATTTTGTTAATGTGTTGAAAGCATAAGTAGTAATGATTTCTCTCAAAATATGCTTTAGCATGCTTTGTTTCAAATTTTCTTCCAAGCCACTTGTTGATAGCTACAAGTGATTAGAAAGACATGATCATTTAGGCATTTTATTTGAAACATCTTTTTGATAAGGAGAGTAAAAAGAGGAAGTATAACTACAAAACATCACATTTGCTGCTAACAGATATTATATAGCACAGCTAGCAGGAGAAACTGTGCTATAAAGTGATTATAATTTCTAATGACCTAATCCAGACATGAATTATTTTTAGCCAAAAACTCTTCAGTCACATACTGTTTCTAAAGACATTAAAGAATGTGATTATGTGAATTTATTGTGATTTCTTCTCAGCACATGAAATTCATTGTGAGCCTGGCACTGATGTAGTAGTACACCAAACATACAGCCTTTAATCCTACAAATAGAAGTGTGGTGGCATATCAACAGTAAATGACAAAAAATTTCCCTTATGCTGAACTGTTTTCTTTTCCTCTAGCAGACAAGCAATCAAAAACAGAATGGTGGGGAATTAGAACAAAATTTGTTTAGAATTCTCTTAAGGACAGTTGACTATTTCACGATATTTATTTTGCACTGCCATTGAAAAGTCATCTGGGAATCAGGGTGAACGATGGTTAAAACTGTCTGGTTAGCAGATTTTATTCAATTTTTTTGTCCTTTTTGAAAATAAAAAAAAATCCATCAAACAAAACTTGCTGCTTTTGGATACTAGACTGACTACTGTTGCTTTAGAATAATAGGCAAAAAGAATAAAATCATTGTCTTATCACTATGAAAATAGTACTGTCTAAAAAAAAAAAAGTAGTTGACACATATATGGCCCATAAACCCAAATAATGTTCTGATGATGGCCAAAACTTAAGATGAACAGTGCCTTCCTAATCTATTGAACAAAAACCCTGTCACTGAGTTAACACTCCCACCCCCACCCCCCGAATAAGACTAGATATTTATTCAGGAGGCAAAGCAATGTATTTTATTTTTTATTTCAAAATTATTTTGGCTTCTTCAAAAAGTATTTGTAGAACTAAGGTTTAACTTTAAACTTCATATTTAATACCATTGGTATCACATACATTAAAGCTGATATTTACATTACATTTCCTACAATGAAATTCCTACAATGAAATATATGATGTCAGTAAACAGTTTTATTTGTAGTGTCCTAATTTAGTAGTTGTTTATTAAAAAAGTGGTAGCTACTTTTATACAAACAAGAAAATTACATTCTCAGTTAATAATAATTTTAATCTGAAGCAGTTTTATGTAACACAAATGCATCATTCCGAAATCACAGTAGTGTCATTTTAAAATATATTACATTTCATTTCCCAGGTTTTCAGAACTTTTGAGACGTTAATAATATATTCTTCACTACTATGTTGTAATAGCAGATTTCCCCTGCATTTAAAAAAATAACAATAAAGCAGAAAATAAGTACAAAGGAAAAAGTCATAATGCATAAATTGAAGAACAGTATTACAGAATAGGATTCTTTTGCTTATTGTATTTCTCCTCATTAGATTTCTTATAAAATTTATGTAATGTTTAATTACAAATGATATAGCTATTTTTTTTTTTTTAAATCTTTATGTTAGGGTTTATGTTTCATTGTCAAAATCAATTTTACCCACCCTCTCTTTGCCTTCATGAATAGCTTTATGAAATGTTTCTCATGGAGATGGAGATTATTCATCTTTACTCTCTTCCAAAAAAGGAGACATTTAGATCTTATTAGCTATATAATAAAAGAAATATTTGACTTGGACTTCTTTGTTTGGAAAATGTTTATTCATGAGAAATAAACTTTTTTGTTTGATTGGTTGTTTTTTCTTTTCAAGAACCCAACCATCACTCTGGTCAATGGTGTAACAACATGGCTTCAAGGCCTTACTTGACACCTTGATGTGGAATGATGAATTCTCACTTCCACTTGAATACTGGCAGAGATAAACAAAGATGTAAACAATTAAATACTTGTAATACACAAATAAAGAAATAAATAAACAGAACCTGAGGATATATAAACACCTCGACTATTTTATAAGACAAAAAAATTGTCTTGGAACCCACAAGTACTCTGAGTGGAAAGTAAGCAAAGTGAAGAATTGGCTGCCCACCAATTTAGTGTCAATGTGCCAGCATGAGCAAGAAAATTATCTTCCTTTGAATAGACAAACAGTCAAACTACACAAACACCCAGCAGAAAGTCCAGGAGAGGGGGGTGAAAAAGGTCAGGAAATTTTCAATAGATTTTTTTTTTTTCTTCTGAAAATATTAATTTATCTAACCCCCCAAAAATTGTGAGGGAATATTTATTTTTTTGTGACTTTTCCATCTTAATTTTGTTCCTAGTTATTTTAGTTTATTAAATGAGTTTTGACATGCTGAAACCTCACATCCTGTATTTTTGATAAAATGTGAGTAGAAACAGTTTTGGTTTTGGGTCATATAACTACTTAAAATGTCTGTTCTTTTTTAGTTAAGATGAAAAAAATAAAATCCTTTAAGTTGCTTTGAAATTAATGATGTTTCTTCAAAATTAATGAATCATTTATGTGAAGGAATGAGGGAAGCTCTTCCACAAAAGAGTAAAACTAAATCATAATGGGAAAAATTTCATGAGATTGAACCACTTTTTATTTATTCTATGATAACAAGATTATGATTTTCAAAATTGCCACTTGATGTGATTGCTGTCTGAACTCTGGATTAGAACTAGAGAGTGGAGAACTTACACATTTTGTAGTTCAATTAATTGATTTATTTATGTATTGATATACATTTTTTAAAAAGGAGGAAATGAGTGAAGCTCACACGTCCAATAACTCCATTAGCCTTGTAAATAATGAGATGTACACATGCAATTTTTCTTTGTATGTCTGCTCACCATACCCTAATAATCACTTTTAGACATCTTTTCTATGTAGATCTGTACATACCATATAATTGTTTCCAGGACTTAAGTTTACTAGCATCTGGATAAATTGTTGCCACTGACAAGAGTAAGACTGAAAAGACAATGAATTTCACTGGCTTTGACAACATCAGAATTGCTCAATCTCTGCAACAGGAATCCAAAATTTATTCTGCCAATTAAACATTTAAGGAGTTGCAAACATATGAGAAGAATGAAACTAAGCGAATGGGAAAACATTGCAAACTGCAGATTAAAAACATTTTGTCATGCTCAGCTACATAATGTTCATGATGGTTCATTTCACTCTTCTCTATTTATAAGAAATGAAGAGTACATTCGCCCCATGAACTCTGCAATATTAAAAAAAAAAAAAGATTTTTAAGAAAGCAATTATTAAGACAGTCTTATACATTTAATGAAAATGGAAACTTTCACTGTTAAAGATTCTGCCTAACAGAAGTTATCTGCATGAATCATGCATGTAGGATGTCTGTGGCTTTCACTCTTGTATCATTTCTGTACACAAAGACAAAAGTTTCTACTTGTCCTTTTCATGTTTAGCAGAAAGTCAACAGATGTGAAAGAGTCAAGAAAACAATAAATATTGTGAAGAAAAAGATTCCTCTTGAGAGAGTTAGGAGAAAAACAAAGTTAAGAAAATTTTGACAGCTAGAGCTGCAGGTCAGTAAATCATCCAGAAGTTTTATGCATTTATTTCCTATAAATCTAAGGTAAATGCAACTTAAAGTCCATGCATCTGTTTCAGAAGTAATTTGATTCAGAATTACATTTATTCAAGAAGTAATATTTATGATTTTAAATATCTATATTGAAATTTAGAGCAAATAAAATCTTGGCCTAGCAGATGTGCATCTTCACTTAAAATATGCATATTTTATTTGCGTCAGATCAAAGAAGGGCAACATACCAATTATCCAACAAAGTTGAAGGCCAAGGTGTACAATAGAAGAGCAAACTAAAGAGCGTGGAATCTATAATGGAGAACAATATATAAATCCTCTTCAAACACTTCATAAGATCTTTATGAACATCTTCTACGGAGCTCCCATAAACAAGCAAAACCAAATCCAGGACTCTAAAAGCAATAAAAATTAGTAGATTTACTGTGGAGCAGTCTGCTTGTGCAGCACCCTTACAAAAGAGTTGTCAAGAAATTTGTGGTGGGTTGATCCTGGCTGGAGGCCAGATAGTCACCAAAGCCTCTCTGTCACTCCCCTCCTCAGCTAGACAGGGGAGAAGATAAATAACAAGAGGCTTATGCATTGACATAAGGACAGAGAAAGATCATTCAGCAATTAATATCAGGGGCAAAATAGATTCAACACGGAATAAAATGCATCTGATTTATTACCCAATGAAAACAGACTAGTATAATGAGAAATAAAACTAAATCTTCAAACACCTATCCCTACCTTTCCCTTCTTCCTGGGTTCAATTTTATTCACAATTATCCCCCTTCTCCCCCACCAGTTGGCACAGGGGAAGATGGGGAATGGGGGTTTCAGGCAGTTCCTCACAACTTGTCTTTGCTACTCTTTCCTTTTCAGGGAAAGGACTCCTCACTGTTCGCCTGCTCCAGTGTGGGGTCTCTCTCACAGGAGGCAATCATCCATGAACTTCTCCAATGTGAGTTCTTTCCCATGAGGCTTCAGTTCTTCACCAACTGCCCCTGAGTGGCTTCCATGAGATGCAGACTGTTCCAAGACGGTCATCCACAGAGTCACAAGGGCCCTCAACAAGCATGTTCGGCCATAGGACCCTCACTCCAGAGGCTGCAGGTCCTGCCAGGAGCTTTCTCCAGCACGGGCTTCCAGCTGGCTCATCTTACTCCTTTCTGTGGTGGCAAAAAGTGGCAGCTTGCATTTTTTTTTTTTTTCCTTCTTATATATGTTATCACAGAGGTGCTACCACAGTTACTGACTGGCTCAGCATTTCTCAGCGGCAGGTCCATCAAAGTCAGCTGGTATTAGCTTTGTCAGACCTGGGGGAAGCTTCTAGCAACTATTTGCAGAAGCCACCCTTGCAGCCCCATGATCACTACCAAAACCTTGACATTCAAACTCAAAACAAATTTTAAAAAAAAAGTCTGTATTGGGGTGGGCTAACATCAAACTCCCACCCAGCTTCTTGCTCACTCCCCCATTCCCTGCAAGACACAAGGAGAAAACAGGAGGATCAAGAGTGAGGAAGCTCATGGGTCAATATAAAGATGGGAAGATATCTTACTGATTATCATCATGGACAAAACAGACTCAACTTGGAGAAAATTATTATAATTCATTGTCAATTAAACTAGACACTAATTTGGGTGGTAAGACACCCTCCCCCTCCCCCCAAAAAAATAAAATGTTAAAGCAACAGCTTTCCTCCCCCTTTTACCCATCTCAACCTTTCCTCGTCATTCCATACTCCTTTGCCTAGCTCCCCTCTCTCTTCCCAGGTATTTCAGCAAGAGCTGGTGGTGTCCAATCTGTGCATATGGTCATTGCACAGTGGTTTCTCCTCCTCCAGCACTTGGTCCTTCATGAACTGCAGTGCTAAACTGTTCTGGGACCTGGAGTACCTCCTTTTCCTCTGACCTTGGTGTCCCCCTACTTCCTATCACTCTTTCTGTTCCCTCTTCGTCTCTCTGATGGTTGGGTTTTTTTTCCTTTCTCAATATGTTTTCCCCAAGATGCTACCACCTTGGCTGCAGGGTTGAGCCATGCTCTGTGGTGGGTGGGTTGGAGCCGGCTGGAACCAGCTGTGTCCGGCACAGTGCAGCCCCTGGCCTCTCCTCACAGAGGCCGCCCTGCAGCGCCGCTGCCAGTGCCGGGCACCAACACTCACAAAGTCTGATAATCTGTTTTATGAAAGAGCAATCACTGGCACTAATTCACTATGTCATACTGCAAATATATTATAATACTCACCTATCTTAAAATCACACTCACAGTCACATCTAATTTGCTGCAGAAAGTTACACGGAGCACTGCCATCGGTAACACTTCAACCTTGTTATTTAAATCACAGTCTGATAGGACAAGGGTGACCACTTTCCCTTTTGAAAACTGCTCAGTTGTAATCAGCTTGTTAATATGCAAAACAGGAACAACTGTGATTTAAAACCTTTAGAGATAGACATTGCAGATATTAATTTTTCCAGGATTAAGAAAGTTTCTGTGTCTCCAGCAGGGAGATGTGGGATAAACCATTCATAAGTCTTGTCCACTGCCATTTTCTGTCTAACCTGGAATGAGAATAAGTAGACAAGGTGATCTGCTGATTTTTCTGCAGAATTTGCCACCCCATCATAGTAATCATAAAGGGAGGTTTATGTGGAATTTTTGGCCAATAAGGCATATGACTTTTCAATTAAATTAACTTTTATGTTAGGAAATGCTTCCTTCTGGCGGAAATTTTCAGTCTCTCATGAAAGTAGAATGTTTTCAGTCATAAAATAAATCACTTGAAGCAAAGCCTAAAATCCTTATTTAGGAAATAGTCTCATTGCTGTAAACACTGGAGTGCTGGTTATTTTGGGGTAGCTCTGTAACTGCTCTCTCTTTTAGTACTCACATGGTAAATATTGGTTAAATATTAACTGGTCTACACACTTGAAAGATGCATTTAATTAGTGCAGGGTGTAAAGAAGCCTCTCCCCAAACTGTCGAGATTAGCAGCTCACCACATATGTGAGCAGGGATGTTATTGTTCTTGCCCTGAGATATGGCTTTCACTTACAAGTTTTATTTACTCAGGGTCCTGTACTGGGACAGGAATTATTTAATATCTCTATCAATGTCATTGACGATGGGGTTGAGTACACCCTCAGTGAGTTTGCAAGTGGTGAAGTTGACATGCCAGAAGGACAGTATGTCTTCCAGAGGGATCTGGAGAAGCTTGAGAAGTGAGCCCATGCGAACCTCATGAGGTTCAAAAGAACAAGTGCAAGGTCCTGCACCTGAGTCGGGGCAATCATCATCAATACAGGCTGGGAGATGATGTGATAGAGACCAGCGCTGCAGAGAAGGACTTGAGGGTGCTGGTGGATGAGAAGCTTGGCACGAGCTAGCAATGTGCACTCTCAGCCCAGAAGGCCAAACACAACATTAAGGACATTGAGGTCCTCAAGTGAGTTCAGAGAAGGGCAACCAGGCTGGTGAAGGGGCTGGAGAGCAGATCATATGAGGAGTGGTTGAGGGAGCTGGGGATATTTAGCCTGGAGAAGAGGAGGCTGAGCGGAGATCTTATCATCGTCTACAGCTACCTGAAGGGAGGTTGTAGAGAGGTAGCAATGGTCTCTTCAGCCAAGTAACAGGAGATAGGACAAGGGGAAATGGCACAAAGCTGCGCCAAGGGCAGGATCAGATTAGATGGTAGAAAAAATTTTTTACTGACAGAGTTGTCAAGGACTCGAACAGGCTGCCCAGATAGGGGGTTTACTCACCATCCCTGGATGTGTTTAGAAAAAGGGTAGATGAGGTACTTAGGGATATGGTTTAGCATAGGAAGGGAATGGTTGGATTTGATGATCTTAAAGGTCATTGCCAACCTTGTGATTCTGTGATGTCCTGGTCTGCATCAAAACTAGCATGACCAGCAGGTCAATTCAGGTGATTCTTCTCCTCTACTCCGCTCTCATGGGATCCCACATGGAGTACTGTGTCCAGTTCTGGAGTCCCCAACATAAGAAGGACATAGAACTGTTGGAACAGGTCTAGAGTAGGGCCACAAAGATGATCAAAGGGCTGGAGCACCTCTCCTGTGAAGACAGGCTGAAAGAGTTGGGCTTGTTCAGCCTGAAGAAGGTTCTGGGGAGATTTTATAGCAGCCTTCCAGTACCTGAAGGGGGTCTACAAGCAAGATGGGGAGGGACTTTTTAGAAAGGCAAGTAGTGATCGGATGAGGGGGATTGGTTTTAAATTGGAAGGGGGGAGATTTAGATTGGGTATCAGGAAAAAATTCTTTACTACAAGGATGTCGAGGCACTGGAACAGGTTGCCGAGAGACATGGTTGTTGCCCCCTTCCTGGAGGTGTTCCAGGCCAGGTGGGATGGGGCCTTAAGCAGCCAGCTCTATTGAGAGATGTCCCTGCCCATGGGGCATTTGGAACTTGATGATATTAAGGTCCCTTCCAACGTTAACCATTTTATGATTCTACGATTTATAACAGTTTTTACTTAAATTGTTTGCAGTATCACCTTACTGCTCTTGCCACATTGTACTAGAAAGACACAAAAGGAAAACACAACCATACTTCAGGCCATTATTGTTTTTGCATTACTTCAAATATGTTGTTCTGTGAAACAATGGCCTGAGGACTATATATCTCTGCCACACTCCATTCTGCAGTATAAATATAAACATGAAGCGTGATTAAAGACATGTATAGTTTTTGTCACATGAAGAAGAACAAATACTAAATTGTGGGTTTTTGTTGTTTGATCGATCAATTGTCTGCCTTTATAAGTAAGGTTAATTGTCGACTTAAATAATTTGCCAATAAGGATTTACCAGGGTCTTTTATTGAAAACTTATCAGTCAAAGAAAAAATGTGGAAGTTTGATGCTACATTTTTTCTTCATCTCTTAAGTATAACCAACTTATTTTATTTTGGAAATTTTCCCAAAATATATTCTTTATTAGAAAGTAAATTTTGACTACTGGAGTAAAAGGATAGAAATGTTTTTCAACCTCAACCATAGAATCTGACTGTGGAAACCATCACAAGAATATGGAAGATAAAAAATAAAATTAAGTCATTGTAACTGATTAGAATCTATAGATACTGTTGAAATCCCATGATCCATTCTTTCTTTTTCATTATTTGCTATTATGCCTGTAATCAGAAGTACTCAGCTTGTTCAGTTGAAATATACCATACACTTACGACATAGCCAGAGCTGTAATTTGTTTTCAATCAGTTTTTTAACTGCAGCTAATAAATGATTGCCAATAAAAACATTCTGAGAGAAGATGACCACTCATCCAGGTTTTGTAATATTCATGAATAGTGTTGTAATTACAATTATAGAGACCGATACTGTCCTCTTCCTCTACAGAGAGAGTGATGGAATAGATTTTACCAGTGGTGATTCTCTCAAGTTCTGAAACAGCTTTGTAAGGTAGTCACAAAATGTGCTTTCAATAGGTTTATCTATGACCCTAATTATCTGAGTCCCAAGGTGAAACCTCACTGAAATACTACGATATCCCCACTGTTTATTTGCCACAGAAAATATTCTGCAGGGGCTTTGTGTGAAATGGACATTTAATTTGCTTACCAATGTTTAATGACTAAGTCATTACAAAATTCAGCAGTATCAGTCAACTCAACACTGTATTTGAAGTAGGCAGTTGGACACACCTATAGTGGAATTAATTTGTATAATGCACACGTTTACATCTGGTTTAGTCATCCCAGTTGTAGTAGAGAGAAAAATGAATTCTGCTACAAAGTGATTGTTTTCAGCCAGATTACAGAGGTTCAGCCAAATACGCCTAAAAGTTATTTATTTTTCTCAATTGATTATAGCAGGAGTGTATTCAATTAAGTGAGGTGAACCTTGCTGTTGCTATCACATACCCTGTTATACGTCAATGCTTTCTAGCAAGAACTGATTTTATTTTCCACTGCTTATAAATGTCACATATTCTATGAGTGCTCCCAATATGGAGGAACCTCTGGTTTGCACAGGGGTAAACGACTCAATGCATGAGTTCTTCCTGACTTTAAAGCTTGGAAGTGCAAGGGAGCTCAGCACATAAAGGCTGGTTACTGCTTCTGCAAAAGAATAACAACTTGGCCTGCAGAACCTCAGGAGGAGCTGGGAGGTGGCAGTCTCAGCCTCTCACCTGATGGGCAATGCCTTTTTTCTCTTCACAAAACAGCTGCCTGTTTCATGGTGCCTGAAAGACTTCTGCCTATGCTTTGCCAGTGTGATAGCAATGGTTACCAGTGGCTCCTGAATCTTTGACTGAAATATTGTATGTGAGAATTATACTCCAAATAAAATGCAGCAGTGTGAAAAATCCTGTTATTCAACTCTAGTAACTGATGGCCCCTTGTTGGAACTGACAGGATTATTTTATTTTTTTTCCTACTTAAGCTAATGTGCTTTCTATCAACTGTAGTCAACAGCCAGTTTGTACAGGAAATCAATTGGTTCTAAGAGAAGTAGGAAAAGCTAGTAAATAGACCACATTTTCTTCATATACTCAGAAAGCAACTGTTCTGTCAGCATCCTGTTTTTAGCAAAGGTAAGATCAATGCCTGTGACACATTATTGTGTTAATCTAATTTATATCTGTATATTCCTAATGAAACTAGTGAATTTACAACAGTGAAGAACTGGAGCATTGCTGTAATGAATCACCCCCTTTATTATAGTAACCCATTAAGAATCATCTCCTTCTTGTACCAGCTACTGGACAAATGCAAACTGAAAAAGGAATTTTCTGCACTGAAGGAAGTAAAAGGAAGTGTGTTAATTAATCGTTGATTTATTATTTGGGGGGGTGTCTAATTAGTTCTTCAAGTGAAGAAGCAGCAGATTCAAGATAAAAATTAGAGCACAGAAGACTGAGGTATGTCTGTCTTAATATTTTAGATTTTTTTCCCAACTAGTTTCATATTTAATAATTTATAATAATTCATAATAGAATAAAATAAGATAAAGAGCTAGAGATGATCACTTGGACGTCATCATAATGAACACAAAGCTCAGTTCACTCTCAAGTTGGGCTTTTATTCCCTGCTCTCTATTTGCCTGCAGGAAAAACATCTGAGAACTGAAGTCACTGAGATAGATAGAAAATCTCAGTGACTGGCCACAAAATCTGGTCAGTCTGGATGTCTTCAGATAAAACATTCATCTAAGGCACTTAAGAGATTGAAACCGAATTTGTAAGTAGAAGTCATGTTTTTCGTGGAATGTTTGTTATAAATGTCTAAATAAATGCAATGAATATTCAGAAAGCTATGAAATTAATTTTATCAGAGCAGATACTGATTTATTTTAGTCACTTTGATTGTTATCATAGCCTATTTTCAGGCCACTACCAGCAATTAACTTACAAATATTTTAGGCTGTTTTAAAACAAATATGTAACTGGAATAGTACTGAATTTTTTGATATAGAAGGCTATTAAAACAGCAGCTAACATAGCAAGTAGACTGAGTTTGCACAAGAAGTTGGAAGGGGACACAACAAGAACAGCTGACCCCAACCGACCAAAGGGATATTCTACAGCATATAACAACACACACAGCATATAAAGAAGGGGAAATAAGAGGCAAGGGGGCTGTGCATTGAAAGTGATGGTGTTTACCTTCCCAAGTAACTGTGACATGCGATGTAGTCCTGCTTTCCCAGAGATAGCTGAATACCTGCCTATGGCAGGAAGTGGTGAATTAATTCCTTGTTTTGCTTTGCTTGCATGTGCAGCTTTTGCTTCACTTGCTAAACCAACTATCTCAACTGATGAATGACTCCTGCATGCCTACCAGGCTGACTGGGGCTTAGTTGCTGGTTGGAGTCAAATCACAAAACAATCAAGAAACAAAAACCAGTATTGGATGATTGAAAACAGCATGAAAGGCCTCTTTGAAAGTGATGAGTGCAATCTACAGAGGTAAAGAAGTATTCTCTACATTTAAAGAAGGAAAAATAACCTATGTGCAGAATATTAAGAATTCATAAGAATATAACAGCTACATAGACAAGAATAATTCCTAATATGAAGTTACAAGGTGAGTTACAGGGTTCTTCAGAATCTAAAAGCACTGTCAGATTAGTGAGGGGTTACTTTGCACACACATGACAAACCTTTTACACCAGAAAAGTCTGAAAAGATATGAAAGGTTCTCAATTCACCTCCTTCAAGCACAGAATTTCATAAAAATATCTGTGTCCTCAGAAAAATATCCTTGTTTGCCTCAGTCTTCACAAGAAAGTACTCTAGCAATACTGCACAAACTACGGAAGGCAAAGGCAGGGACTGGGAGAATGTAGAATCATCCACTGTAGAAGAAATCAGGTTTGAAACCATGTAAGGAATGTGAAGGTTCACAAGTATATGGGACCTAATGAGATTCATCCACAGGTCCTGAGGACCTAGTAGATGAAGTTGCTAAGTCATTCTCCAACATATTTGAGAAGTTGTGGAAGTACAGTAACTAGAAAAAGTGAAAGGGAAACCCAGGATTAAAAAAAAAAAAAAAGAAAATCCAGGGAATCATTGATTGGTGAGGCTCACCTCTGTGCCTGGCAGATGGCCTAGAATCTATGCTAAGTCACACAGAAAATAAGGAGGTGATTGGTGACAACTAACATGCCATCACTAAATGCAAATTACGTCTGATAAATTTGGTGACTTTCTATAATGGGTTTACAGCATTGTTGGATAAAGGAAGAGTAACTGATGTCATCTACCTGGACTTGTGCAAAGCATTTGGCACTGTCCTGCTCAATATCCTTGTCTCTAAATTGGAAAGACATGGATTTGATGGATGGACCGCTCAGTGGATAAGGAATTGGCTTTATAGAAGTGAAGCCTATTAATATCTTCAAATAAAAAGAAACTAAAAAAGGCCACAAAAATAACTCATTGTAAAGTTACATTGGTCTCTGCATCAAAGCAAAAATAAGGACCAAAAAGAAATTAGTCAATACAGGAGCATGGAGATGAAAAAGTTTCTGAAGGATTCAAGATGCTTTCAGAACATCAAAACCAGGAAAAAGTAATGAACATCTTGCAAAAGATGTCTCCCACTTGTTACATCATACTTAGGCAAAGAGTCTACTACTCAGTTCCTTGCAGAACTGAGTTCTTCTGACAATACAGAAAATGCATTGCCTGTCCTCACCTCAAATATATTTTTGGTTTACCATTATCAGCTATGCAAGTCCCACAAGCTGTGCAAGCTCTGTATACTATGCAAGTAATGTAGAATTCTGTCTTTTCTATGGAATATTTCTGTTTAATTATCCTAGCTTATATTTAGTCCTTCTTGTTCCTTCTTGTTTTGCTTTCATTCATTTTTAATCTCCATTTTTAATACTGAACTTTGGCTTATCTCAGACTATCAATATTTAATTCGGCTGCAAGAGTGTATCAAGGATCAGTGACTGGGTCACATGCTATGATGTTCTTATTCAAATGAGCAGATTAAAGGTCAGTTTCTGTTTGCCTTTTGGCCATGTGAAAATGCCATTCAAATAAATAAACTCTTGGCAAACTGATAGTGTATCCATTTCAACTTAAAATACTGTTTGTTTCATTGTAAATTCTAGTTTTTGCTTGGTTTAATTTTCCATTATTTAAAAGAGAACAAATATTTAAATGTTGTAAATAAAAAGTGTTTCTAAGTATTTTTGCAATATAAGTGTGTGTATTATAGGTGTGAATGTTGGAAAGTGCTTAGAAACATCTCTTTATATATCTTTGTCATATATAATATGTAATATGACAAATATATATAAACACACATATATATATGTAACCATACATGGTCATAAATGACCACTGGTCATGAATGGCTCTGGTTTAAGTTAGGTTACTGAAAAAGGGTGTTTTGTAACAAAAATGTGTTAACAAAACTTATTTTAAAGCAAGTACAAGTTCTGCCTTCTCATCTGAGTACTATCATGTTTGTGTATAATCTTTATCACTGTAAGGAGCTAACAAATTTCCACTTTCTTTGTTATTTTTTTTTTAAAGTCTTTTCTAATAATAAACAATAAGGTACATCACTGGCTGCCTAGCAGGTGCAGGGAAAATAGAAACACTGGAAGGGATTTTAATCATAGCAGTGTGTGCAAGCACTTAGCACTTTGCTGTTTGATTGTTTCAGAAGTTTTTCTCAGTTCAATAAAGGGTTCCAAGGTGTACATCACCAAACCAAAAACTTGATGTAAGCCTAGAACTACATTTCCCAAATCTCAGACCACCTTTCACTGCTAGAAGCTGTCCAATAGACTTGCAGTTGTGCCTCGTCCGTGTTCTCAGGTCCATTTCCTTCTTTTATTTCTAGGAAGCCAGGGAAGAATCAGTTACGCCACCAACTTCTAATCAAGTGAATCACCTGACAACCTCCTAAGTGGAGAACATTTTATTTTACAAGTGATAGTCTGGTTCATTCTCCTTTGCTGACCCTCTTTGCATAAAGTACTTGAGAGCAATGCAGAAACTCTAATGAAATGTGGAAGAGAGAAAGAAGATAGAATCTGACTGGGTTACATCCTAATGGATTGGAATAACCCACAGGGTGTGCAGTCATCCTTAAGCTTGCACTCCAGACCAGACACACCCATGAAGTCTGACATGAACTTGCAGCATATACTTTCTATACTCTCTGCTGGTCTTTCCAGATGATTGTAATCCTCTCATCTTTGCTCATATATTGCTTGTCATACAGTGAGCTACCTGATGTGATTTCCTAGCTTGACGTTTACTTTGGTACATATTTACACTGAAAACATTTTTTCTTACAATATTTTGGATTTTTTTTTCTCCATTCTTTGTGAGTTTTATTCTGTGGTTCATCAAGTTCCATTTCACCTACATTTAACTTCGCATAAACCAGTAATGATACCTTGTGTCACTCACATCATAGCTCATGAGACATTTTAATGACTCCACTTCTTCACACAGGCTAAGCACTTCATTTTGTATTCTTCCTGATATATTATTTGGTTTAGGAATTACTGTGACTTCAAACTGCTTGAAAAACATGCCCTTAACTGAACACATTAAGGAAAAACAGGACCCGGATTTCTGATCCCTCTTTGCAGATGTTTTGTCTCCAGGGCAAGCCATCAGAAATGCAGTTAGCAATCCATATCAAATACAATTTAGTGAAAAAATTACTGGTAAATTTTAAAGGTATTAGTCATCTGTCCTTAGACATTTAACATCTGGGTATCTGCATCTGAGCTAGTCATCTTCATGTTCGTACAGGGAAAAAGCCTGTGTGTAGGAAATCACTCATTTTGTGAAAACAGACATGGAAAAGTCATTTAAAATGTTCTATTTCTTTCTATTAACTGTTGAAGTAACCAGACCAACTAATTAATTTAAAATTTATAGATTTCTAAAGTTAGGTAAGATTAGTAATAATCATAACCTGAAACAAGAGAAGTTTATGAAAACTAAAGATAATACACTAGCTTCTTATATTTAAACGTTTTGCATTGCTGCCTCTTCTGTATCTGTTCATGTTACCTAGCTATTCATTGGTTTATAATGAGCTATTCCATATTTTTTGAAATTGTATTTGCTTTTTCTGACCTTCCTCAAACATGATTCCAGAGCTCTAGTAAAAATGATACTGGCAGAAATATGTCCTCTTTGAATACATCTCATATTTTAGCCTTCTGCTAAATGAAAATCATTGATTCCACACACTTTAAAAAAAAGGGCCGTGGAGAGAGAGAGAGAGAAGGGCCCATGTCGGAGCTGGTTTGCTGGGGGGGGGGGGTTATGACTCTGTGAGGGACCAGGCTGCAGCAGTCTGGGCCTGAGAGACTGAGAGACATTCTATGGTTCATTACTGCACCCCATAGAAATGACACACGCTGGGGCAGCTGGTGAAGACCTGAAGCCCTGTGGGAAAGGACTCACACTGGTGAAGCTCATGGAGGACTGTCTCCCATGGGTGAGACCACATGCTGGAGCAGGGGAAGAGTGTGAGGAATATCCCCCTACCCCCACACTCCCCATCCCCATCTCCCCCTGTGACACCTCAGGGGAAAGAAGGTAGCAATCTTAAATAATGTTGAGTCTGCTAAGAAGGGAGCGGGTGGACGGAGGTGTTTTAAGATTTGGTTGTACTTCTCATTATCCGACTCTGGTTTCTGTGTATGTGCAGTGCAGTGTAATTAATTAGATGGTTTTCTTCTTTTTTCTGTGTTGAGACCATTCTTCCTGTGATGCTAATTGCGAAATGATCTCTCCCTGTCCTTATTTGGACTCCCAAGCCTCTCAATATATATTTTCTTCCTTGTCCAGCTGAAAAGAGGAGTGATAGACCAACTTTGGTGGGTGTCTGGCCTTCAGCCAGGGTCAAATCACTGCAAGTATGTATGTATAAATTGGCATATACATTCTCCATAGTTTTGGTTTTTTTTTCTTTCTTTCTCTTTCCCAGTGGGTTGAACAAGTAAATGTAATCAAGAGCCTGGACATATTCCCCAACAATTTTTAAAAGGAAGTCATTTTACCAGAACATTTGAATGACTGTCAAACTAGTTAGCAGCTTTTCGTTTTGACATCTTTCACAAAATGTGGTAAGCAACGTCTTTCAAAGAGTTTATCAACAAGTGCCTACATCAAATGAATTAGCAACAGCAATAAAATCAAAACACCCAGGAACATAGCACAAAGCATAAGACAGGCATTTTTAGATTTTTGAAACACTCATAAATTGAACAGGTTTTACATTAGTATCCAATTAGCTAAAAATAGATACAAGTAATATTATGTTTGAATCTGAGCAATAAATAGACCTAAACATAATCACTTAACATGAAAGATATTACTGTGGTCATCATGCTCTATTTACATGTTCTAATGGCCATGCAAAGCAAAACATTTATTTAACTGCTGCAGCAGCTGTGGCTTTAAATGATATCACAAATTATAGTTGTCTGCATGCAGAAATTCCTGTTTGATGCAATTTATAGCACTTGTTAGGAACTTGGAGGCAGTTAATTTTTATGATTTCCATGAAGGAAAGCTGTATTCTCAAGCAGTCATCCTGTTCGGTGCATATTTTTTTAATGACTTGTGAATTTTAATAGTCATCTGAATTTGCTCTGAGTTCAGACTACTGAATTTTCTGCAAAATGCTAGTCAATCAATATGCTTTTCTTGTCAAGTAAAGACTGACAGGGTCTTCATAGTGGCAGATTTAACCAAAACAAAATCTTCCTATGAAGTTGTAAATTTCCCTGGGGGTAACAATATAAGAAACATTAATTTCTTACTAAACAAAAAAGACAGATGAATAGGGGAGTGGTTTTCTTCATTTTCATTTTCCTTTTTTTTTTCTTTTCCTTCAGCTGAATTATTTATTGTTATATGAGCATTGTATGAAGCCATGATAAATCTCATGGCTGAAAATCAAATCCTGTGTCCATAATTTTCTCTTCAATTTATGGTATAGAAATGTAGAATCCCATTTGTTCTTATTCTCCATATCACAGAATCACAGAATGTTAGGAGTTGGAAGGGACCTCAAAAGATCATCTAGTCCAATCCCTCCACCAGAGCAGAATCACCTTGACTAAATTGCACATGAACATATCCAGGTGGGTTTTGAATGTCTCCAGAGAAGGAGACTCCACAACCTCTCTGGGCAGTCTGTTCCAGTGCTCCATCACCCTCACAGTGAAAAAGTTTCTCTTTCTATTTACATGGAACTTTCTATGCTCCAGCTTGCACCTGTTGCTCCTTGTCCTATTGCTGGCCATCACTGAGAAGAGCCTGACACTCACCCTTTACATATTTATAAACATTAATAAGGTCACCCCTCAGTTTCCTCTTCTCCAGGCTAAAAGGGCAGAACTCCCTCAGTCTTTCCTCATAAAGCAGGTGTTCCACTCCCTTAATCATCTTGGTAGCCCTGTGCTGGACTCTTTCAAGAAGTTCTGTGTCCTTCTTGAACTGATGGGTGCAGAACTGGACACAATATTCCAGGTGCGGTCGCAACAGGGTAGAGTAGAAGGGGAGAAGGACCTCTCTTGACCTATTAACCACACCTTTTCTAATACACACCAGGATACCACTGACCTTCTGGGCCACTAAGGCACATTGCTGGCTCATGATCATCCTGCTGTCCACCAGGACCTCCAGGTCCCTCCCACCTAACACTGCTCTCCAAGAAGCCAGTTCCCACCCTATACTGGTACCTGGGGCTCTACTTCCCTAGATGCAAGACTCTACACTTGCCCTTCTTAATCTCATTAAACTTCTCCCCGCCCAGCTCTCCAGCCTCTCTAAGCCTTGCTGGATGTCAGCACAGCCCTCTGTTGTGTCAGCCATCCCTCCCAGTTTTGTGTCATCAGAAAATTTGCTGACTGTACACTTTATTCACTCATCAAAGTCATCAATGAGTATATTGAATAGTACAGTACCGACCCCTGAGAGACTCCACTAGATAGAGGCCTCCAGCTAGACTCTGTCCTGTTGGTCAAAACTCACTGGCTTGTTCCCTCCAGCTAGCTCCCAGTCCACCTCACTACTCAACCTTCCTGACCAGGCATAGTAAAAGAACTAGCTGAAGATCATCATTTAGATTTATTTCAGATTCTCTAAAAGCTACCTAAAAAGACTAAAAGAGATGTTGTGACTTGCTGTTCAAGCACATCCATTTATTATGCAAATTATACAAGCCATCTAGAGATGTCATTTTTGCATGACAAACGGACAGTGTGGAAGTCAGACATCTTGCAAACAGGTATGTGGAGGAGGAAGCAATAAAAAAGACATGTGCTTATTTTTTTGGATGGGGGACAGTAGTTTTTTTTAGCTCCATTCACCAGTGAATCACATTATGATACTGATACAATAGTAGTTAAATGATGTGTGTTTCCTCTCCTTCCCTCTGCCCCTAAATCCCTTTGCAAATTGATTTTTCCCATATGGGAGGAAATTCAGATTTGAAGCAAGATTTTTATTTCCTTGCATATATTTGAATCTTCAGTGAAATGTTCTGTTATGTTTTTATTAATAAAAAAGCTCAAATAAGTTATACATTTATTTATTTTTCCATAAATGCTTTCCCGGGGTGGTTCAAGGAACCCATCCAAGTAGATGGAGAATGTTGCACTAAACATTATACAAAAAAGACAAGAGCTCAAAGCTTAAGTCTCTCTGGGTTGAAAATATCTATTATTGTGACAAAGGCTTTCTAGATCAAGATATATCAGGTGAAGTATGAACCATTCAGAATGATTTACTCTCATCTGAAAAGCCAGTTTTTGGATCTCAGCCACTCTGCTATGAGTTCCTTTGAGGGATGAAGGGAAAACGTGTTTCTAAACCTATTTTGCTTACTGAAAGAAAACAAAATCTGTAGCATCATAATCAGAACAGCTCTGTGTTCAGCAGTGGTGAGGCCTGCAGTTTATCAGCTCTGCTCACATGAATAAGTATCACTTCAGTCAATGGGAATTCTTATAAAGGCAATCTGCAGGTTTGGAGATAAATCAAGCAGCTAAAGAGGCATTAAAAATGTGCAAGGATGGCAGAAGGATACAAGCAGTTTAGAATATATTTAGCCTGCATATAAAAGAACAGAGCTTGAAGCTGGCATGATTTTAATGTAATGAATGCTACAAGCATCCCTCTTATGCCATCATCTCAGTGATATGGACAGGGAGATTTAAAAAATGGTACTGAAAATAAAAACCTTTAGTTTGAGCTTTTTGTTGTGGGGTTTTTCATTTGTTTGTTTGTTTTTTGGGGGGGATTGTTTGTGATTTATTATTTTTATATCTGGTTTTATAGGTCATCACTTATGAGATGGCAGGTAAAGCATCTGGGGTTTCTCTGTATTCCAGTGAAAATATTTAAAAGGATCTTTAATGATAATGTACCACAAGTGCCAAATCTGCACCACTGGTATGCACAGTAATTAGTATAGCTCATTTTACTGTATTTAATGTTACTATTTCTTGTTTATTTTTTCAAGAATTATCATATTAAATCACTACATGAAAACAAAAGACCTAATCAAAGGAGTTATTGCTCCTGTATTCCCACTATGTTCTTAAAGTTTAATTAGAAAGTAAATACAAATTAAAGTATATCTGGTTGTGAACTGTGGCCAGAGGCAAAATGAAGAACCCCAGATATTGGAAATGTCCCAAATGGCTAAAGGCATTAGAGGAAACTAGTATGAAAAGTAGTTAACCAAATTTACCATTTAGTCTTAATTCTTCCATATCTGATAGCTCCAGGTAGCACAATCAAAAAAAAACCAACCCAAAACCAAAAGAAAACAAAACCAAAAACATTTCTTGCTATAATAGATACCTGAGACCATATTTAAATGTCATAGAGCAATAAAAATAGGTTAGTGAGTCAAATACATTCCCAGTTCAGCTATACAGTTTTTGATAGTTGTACCAGGATTGTATTTTCAGAGTTGCCATCTAGAAAGAAAAAAAGATTTATTTTGTTTGAAGTAAGGACAAATAAATGAAGCTTAACTTAAGCCAAATAGGGGATGCTTCTGTAGAATTAGTTATGAACTACATTGTTTGGCCTGTCTGAAACAGGTCAAAGGAGGTACTCATCTACACATCACTGATGAGACCACACTTGGAGTACTGTGCCCAGTGCTAGGCTTCCCATTACAAAAAAGAAACACATATACCGGACAGAGTCGTGAATGCATTGGAGCATCTAAGTTACCTGGAGGGAGCTGAGAGCTGTGATTGTTCTATTTGTTGTTCAGAAAACTCAAGGTGAGTTTATCCCTGTGTGTAAATCCACCTGACAGTGGACGTTAAAGAAGACGAAACCAGACTCTTTTCAGTGCCACCCAGTGACACAACAGTAGGCAATGGGCAGAAATTGAAACATGTTAAATTTCTTTTAAACATAATGAAAAAAATTAAGTCTGGGGATGGTTCAACACTGAAAGATTTTGCCCAGAGAAGCTCAGGAGTCGGGATGTTTGGAGCTATGCAAAACACAACTGAACATAATCATGGGCAGCCTGTTCTAGCTTGTCTTGAGTTTAACAGAGGGTTGAAACAGAGAATCTTCAGAGGTCCCTGCTGATCTTAACTTTTCTGTGACTCTGTGTTCATTGTCAGAACCCTTTATACATTTTCTTGTGACCACCTTACTTTTGAATATGCTTTACAATGTATGCATGCCAGTGGTGGGTTTTTTTAGTTATTATGGATTTTTTAAGAGTTATAGATAAGTATTTCCTCCTGGTATCACTTGTAATTCTTATCTAGGAGTTGGAAAGATTGGTCTTCTACCCCCATGTGGAAGAGCTACGGATGTTTCTGCTAACAGATGTATCTGCAGACTTAGGAGTCCAGTAGCTGATAAAGAGGCAAGATTCCTCACTACTGTTGTCTTATCTGCAAATTTCAGACATAGTAGTTTCTGTCTTTGATGTTCTCTAACACCTTGAATACTGTGTTCAGGTTTGGGGTCCTCAGTACAAGAAAGACCCTGGAGAGCATCCAGAGAAGGGCAACCAGACTGGTGAAGGTGCTGGAGAGCAAACCTTACAAGGAGGACAGGCTGATTGAACTGGGGTTATTTAACCTGAAGAAGAGGAGGCTGAGAGGAGACCTTATCACTACTTACAATTACCTGAAAGGAGGTTGTAGAGAGATAGGTATTAATCTCTTCATCCAAGTGACAGGTGAGAGGACAAGAGGGAATGGACTTAAGCTGCTCAAGAGCAGGTTCAGATTAGATGTTAGGAAAAAAATTCTTCACTGAAAGGGTTATTGGGCATTGGAACAGGCTGCCCAGGGAGGTGGTTGAGTCACCATCCCTGGATGTATTTAAACAATGGGCAGATGAGGTGCTTAGGGATATCACAAGATCACAAGAATCACAAGGCTGGAAGAGAACTTTGAAGATCTTCGAGTCCAACCATTCCCATCCTACGCTAAACCATATCCCTAAGTACCTCATCTACCCTTTTCTATGGTTTAATAGAGAACAGGTATGGTTGAACTCAATGATCTCAGAGGTCTCTTCCAAGCTAGTGATTCTGTGATTCTGTGAAATTGATTCAGAAAAGATTTGCTGAGAACAAATTCTAAATACGTGGCAGAAATTAGTGCACACTGATAAGTGACAAATCACTGATTGGATGAAGAGGTGCCGAGGTATGTGGGAAGCAAATGGACTTACTTGAGAAGACTTTCTGTTCCTGCAATCGTTAAATACAATCAAACTTGTGATCCGTTTCAAACTGTTAAGCTACTTTATTTTTGTCTTTGGTTCTTCTGCTTAGGAAAGCGAATAAATTCCCTCATAAAAATTAAATAATAAAAAAGAATTTAACACCTTTTCTCCAAGCATGGAATACAGTTGAATAATGTCTACTGATGTGAATATTATCCTGCAATAAAGCCATTCACAATGGAAATAAAAATATAAATTTTAAATTAATTACAATCCTACTCTTAAAGCATGTTCTTGTATTTGTTTGGGGTTTTGTGTGTGGGCAAATAGGGTGCTTATCAGTTGTTTCTGCTTCATATGTGTTATTACAGGTTTACTATGCTTACCTGATAGAAAAAGAATTGCATCTTAATACAGACTAAAACTCCTGAATAAATTGTGGCATTCAAAAATCAATAAAATCCATTAGAGTGCTATGGTATTTTTACTTTCAAAATATTTCTTCTTTCTTCTCTTTATAAAGTAAAGCTTTCAGAACCCCATGTAAAAATGCTGCAGATAACTCTCCAATGAAGTCGGATTCCACACAATAGACTACTGCATCTTACTAACTCTTGCCTGCTCCTAATTGAATTAAAATTTACCCCTCTTTTGACCTTTTACATATTCCACTGTTTTAAAACTTCCTTTTAAAAAGTTGCTTACTATAGCACAATATAAACTATTATCACAATGTTTTAACAATACTGTAAAATAATTAGTCAAAAATTTAAACTAATTAAAAGAGTAGAAAATAAGATTTTTAAAAATTTCATTTTATATTAAAAAATATTTAATTGTTCTATGCAACTTACAAAAAAAGTCCTTGGATTTTATCATACTCCATTGTTAACTCTGGGACTTTATTTTACATAAAGGGATTCGGATCTTTAGCCAGTATAAATTGAAATAAAACTTCAGTCAACTATGTGTATAACCTGAGTCCATGCTTCACGAGTTTTATGAACAACTGAGAAGATCATTAGTTTCCTTAGCTTATAAGTTATGTTAGAAATCCAAATGAAGGTAGTATAAGCTACCTCCTCAAAAGACTGACAGAGAAAGGAAAGCTAAATTTCTTGGTGGAATTCCTAGCACATCATACAGTCTGCATTCAGTGGTATTACTAGGCAAGTTCTCAATGAAAGATGAAACAGGCAGTCAGACATACTTTGCAACAAAGCATGGGTAGATTTCTTCCCAAAGTTCCTGCTCTTCTTCCTTTGTGTCCACAGTTTCACCCTAGTAATTATAGTCCCTACCTACTCCCTTGATTGTGTTAAACTTCAGTAATAGCTTGCACAAGGTATGTGACATTATACTATTAAAAGTGGTAAGATTAAACAGTTTCCCATGTGTATACACTCTATTCTACTTAAACTCTTCTTTCCCATCTATTTATATGCTTACTAGCACTTTTGGTCACTATTTGTATTTTCTTCTCTCAAAGAAGAGATATTAGAGAAGTCAGTTATTACTTTAATTTTTTGCAATAGCAAAAGGGAGGGTCATATCCACAACAGTTGACTATTAAACAATTGGTCAGAAAAGCTCTGGAGGTCTGAATAGCAGATCCCAGGAACCCTTCCTATTTTCCAGCTGTATTATTGTCCCTGGAAAACAGAGACTTCTCTGGAAGACTTCATTTCATGGTGGAGACAAGATCACAAGTTGTGGCCAATGCTTTATCTTCCTCCACAATCACCTTTGGATGCTGCAGTCCTTAAGCTGTACAAACTCCCTGTTCATTTTGCTGTCTCTTGAGACATAGATCAATACTGAGACTATTGCACAAAGGAATGGTAGGATCAGACAGAGATGTACCCTAAATTTTCACACAGTCACTGATATTCAGAAATGCCTGTACTCTGACTAAAATGAAGTCTGAAGAATGTCCTCTCCTTTCCTCCTCCCCACAGCTGCTTCTGGCCTTCGGGGAATGGCACGTCAGCCTCATGCAGGCTCCTTTCCAGCAGCCACTCAGCTGCTGCTTCCCTTGCTCCCTAATGAATGTCTTTCGCAGTTTCTACAGCAGCCAGTTCCAAGCTCATCCCCAAACAGCTGAGGGAAAGTCACAGCAGGGAAAAGCTGAGGCCAGCTGCTGCTGGCACCAAGGCCATCCAGGCAACGGGATATGGAGAAAGATGGAAAATACTGTCTCAGTTTAAGGCAGCTGCTACTTGCTGGCACGCAGTGTAGTAGGACCAAAGCATGTTACACACTCCATGATGACGCTGAGAAACTCAGTGTATCCCAGCCAGACTAACCCAGCTGTTAACACTGTCTTTTTTAGTCTGTGAATAAAGTTAAAGGAAATTAACTTAATTCCGCCATCCTACACTGTGTTTCACTAGCATCTGGAAGACAAAACCATGTATTACTACAGTGAAAAAACCCAGTTATGTGTTTTTCAATAAATTTCCAACCCTACCACCCCCAATCCTCATATTCTAATTTCTATATTGCATTTATTCCAAGTATAGTGATAAACATCTTAAAACCTCCTCCTTGATCAGCATGGCCTATGCAGCTCTTGGTTTTTATGTTACAGCTGGGTGTTCTAAGCTAGAAATTTTCTGTGGAGGTGATTATGCTCAAGAAATTTCTGAGTTACTCCTTATTGTGTTTTCATACAGTTTTGTACATCTCTGCGGGAATAAAAATACTTCAGTGTAATCACTTGGTCAAGATGGAGAACAATTTCCAAAGGAAAATAAAATCCTGTTTATATCTAAAACTATTCACTCTTCATGCTGCGAACAGTGCTAAATAACATAAAAGAAACACATAAGAACAGAAACAATAACAAATCTATTTTGGGATCGAGTGATGAGCAATCAAGAATACTATATTCAAGCTAATAACAACAAAAGGGGAATCAATATACAAAACCTAAATTTGATATATATGATATGTTACTTTCTTTTGTTTTGTTTTGTTATTCAATGTCTATAATGCTAAGAAGCTGTAGTTCATGTTCCAAATTGCCATTCTTTGATTTTATGAGTCTGAATAGTCCTGAGCATAAATAAAATACACTAAAATCTTGTTAGAATTTAGTTTTGTCTCTTACACTTTCCAATCTTCCTTAATGTAAAGTTTAACCTCATGACTTAGGGCTAAGCCTCAAAAAATTAAATACTTCCAGATGTATACTGGGAATTTCTGGAGCTTCCAGAAATGATAAACATTGGCCATAATAATTCCTACTTCACTTCATATCTATGAACTACTTTGGATAAGCACTGCTCTAGTGATGCATTTTTTGTCTGTGCTCTTAAGAAAATGTAGGAAATATGTCTGATAACGAGAAGAAACTGTAGTATTTACCAACAGACACATGTAAAACAATAATAAACAAGTGGGTGTTCTACTGCAGTACATTAGATGTCTTTCTCTGAAAACAGAGCATCTCACAGTATTTCAACACTCAGTAAGTTCTTTTTAAAAAAATACTAAATTGTTTGTGAGGTTCAGCATGATACACAGTCACATGAAATCCTAGTTGAAAAGTTTTGTTCTACAAAGGCTGCTATCCTGTTGACTGCAGAAGAAAGGCTGTAGGGCAATAGCCAACAGTAGTACATGTGGTGGGATGCTTGTGTGCATTGGAGCAGCTCTGGGAATCAGTCTCAAGCCTTGTTTGACATCTCTGTCAATGACTGATGAGAGGGAGCAAATGGAATATGAATGAATTAAGAGACAACACTTAATTAGGAGGAGTTTTGAATACTGATAAGGAGTGGAAGGCACACAAAAACATAAAGCTCTCGGTACTGTTTTGTGAATTTTGCTGGCTCTGAGGCAGAATGTGCCTCACTGGGTCTCAGTTTTTCTTGCAAAAAGTTGTCCAGAGAAGGGCCAAAAAAGACAAAAGTGCTATAAGAGAAGACAGAAAAAGGGACAGGTACAGAGAAAAAAGTGCAGTACAGATGACAGAGAAACAATATATGGACACAATTACAAAAGGTAAAAAATTCCTTGAGCAACTCATGTGGAAGGGACCTGGATTAGACATGTTAGGAGGGTGAAAGGGGAAATAACTTCTGGTTCTATATGAAGAAGTTTGCGAATCTTTCCTCTCCCTCTCAACTACTGTCCATCAAGTATAGTGGAGCACACTGGCCATTAAAATATCTTCAAGGAAACTACAGAACAGTTTTTCTATGTTGTTGATTATGAATAGAATAGAGGAAGAGCTGTTATAAAGCGATGGACACATAATGGTAGTGTAAGACACCTCAGATGGCTACGTCATTTAGTAGTGGGAACTGCACTGACAGGAACTTAAATCAATTATGAAGTACAAAGGCATATTGACTGTTAGCCAACACTATGTTGACAACTAACTGTTGTTTAGTACAGTTTCTGCTTCTTTTCCCCCTTTGCTCCCAGCAAAACACAATAGAGCAATTCCTATCTGAATTGTTCAGGGCTTAATCAATGCCTATGAAGTCAGAGGGAGTCATCAACCCCCACAATCTTTGGAGGAAGTCCTTTAATGAAGTAATAGCAGACAAAAATGAGGCTCCAGACAAAAAAACATTAACCATTGAGCATTGTGCAACATCCTCTCATACTCAATTTCTCTCACACTTGTGCTGAAAAGTTGGCATTATTCACAGGTATCAGCCAGCATGCTGTGCCTTTCCATGGCAATATCATAATCACGGAATCACAGAATTGTAGGGGTTGGAGGGGACCTCAAGAGATCATCGAGTCCAACCCCCCTGCCAAAGCAGGTTCACTGGCACAGATTGCACAGATAGGCATCCAAGCGGGTCTTGAATATATCCAGAGATGGAGAATCCACAACCCCCTTGGGGGTTGCTTTGGCACCATTACTGAGAAAAAGTTCTTCCACATATTGGTGCGGAACTTCCTGTGCTCCAACTTGCAGCCATTGCCCCTTGTCCTGTCTCCACAGACAACTGAAAGGAGGCTGGCTATTTCCCTCTGTATACTACACTTGAAATATTTATAAACATGAATAAGATCCCCTAACAGTCTTCTTTTCTCAAGGGTGAACTGACCTAGTTCCTTCAGCCTTTCCTTGTAGGGGAAATGCTCCAGGCCCTTAATCATCTTTGTGGCCCTCCACTGGACTCTTTTTTGTACCGGGGAGCCTAGAACTGTACACAATACTCCAGGTGGGGCCTGACCAGGGCAGAGTAGAGGGGAGAGGATCACCTCCTTTGACTTCTTTTTCTCTTTTAATGCACCCCAAGATCCCATTGGCCTTCTTGACCACCAGGGCACACTGCTGGCTCATGGCGAGCCATTCATCCTAACTCCTTTATCAATCTATTAGATTGTGCAGTTATCTACTCTCAAAGTAATTACACTGAGGCACCTGAGAAACAGGTCAATTTTAATTTCTGTATAATTTCCTGTATGGTAATTCTGGTCATATCCATTTTAATCACTCTTCGTTTCTTCTTATATACTAAGTTTTGGCATTAATTTTAAGTTGATTCTATAGCCGAAGATAATACTTCCATAAAAAATCCTATCATCATATTATTTATCTGTGCCTAGTTTACTTACCTCTACTTTTTATTCCCAACTTAACTTTCCTTTTCAAAACTGTTGTGTTAAAGAAAAAATAACTCCAAAAAAATTAATATCAATTATGAGTAAAAATGATACTAATTAGAGTACTTGATGATTTTAAATATAAAGAGTAGGATACTAATAAGATAGCAAATGGTATTAAGATCTCTAAGGAAAAGGTGAAACATGGCCTTTACAAAGATGAGCATTGATGTTGGTAAAAACAATTAAAGTTGCATTTCCCAGAGGAGCAGAAAGAGCTTTCTCCTGAACATCCCTAAAAAAACCTCATGGTCAACTCAACTATTCATGCATCTGACCTTTTCACATCCTCCCTTACAGTGATTTAAACTTTGTATTGGGTCTGGCTGAGATGGAATTAACTTTCCCCTCAGCACCCTCACAGTGTTGAGCTGTGTGTTGCTAGCCAGCAAAGTATTGGTAGCATATGAGCGTTTGGCTACTGCTGAGTGGTGCTGGCACACATCAAGGCTGTCTCTCCAACATTTACCCTCGTGATGAGTAGGCTGGGAGTGGGCAAGATCTTGGGAGGGGACACAGCCAGGACAGCTGACTCCCACTGGCTAAAGGGATATTCCATAACATATGGGATCTGCTCAGCCATAAAAGCCAAGAGAAAGGGGAAGGAATGTGTGGGAGAGGGGAGACATTTTTACTTACAACATTTGTCTTTTGGAGTAACCACTATGTGTACTAAAACCCTGCTTCCTGGGAAGAGGCCGCATGTCAACTACTGATGGGAAGTAAAGAATAAATATTTTATTGTTCCTTAGTTTCCACTCATGCCCCTAGCTTTTGCTTTATTAAACTGCCTTTATCTTGACCCATAATAGTGGGGTTTTTTTCTATTTTGTTTTTCTCCCTTCCCTGTCCTGCTGAGGAGGGGAGTGATAGAGCAGCTTGGCAGATGCCTGACCTCGAGCCAAGGTCAAACCACTACAGACTTTCAGATTTTTGCCTCAAATCAAAGGCAAAATTTTTGCCTTTGTTACAACCTGGTTGTAACAAAGAGAGTTCCAGTCACCTATGTATGGTTTCATGGTTTATTGGTTAACACATATGTGACTGATTCATGGTTAGTTTGTCAAGAAAGGAAGGGAAAATATATGTTTTAACATGAAAGAATTACGGTGACACCCAGAAGACAAGCTCAAAAATCCAGAGGAGTTTTGAATGGTGCAGAGAAGAACTGAAATACTGCTAATTGGATGTTTTTGCTGGGCATACTCATCATCTTTTTGTGGAGTGGAGGAAGGCATTAACAGGGAAGAAACAACTGACTACTCTGAGGCTACTTGCATGAAAGGCTGTTGGTTAAGAAAATTCTGCATCCCTAACAGTTGTTCCTCAAATCTAGAGTGAAGCAGACATAACTGCAGTCTGTAGGGTTCCTGTCAAACAAGAATATTCTTGCTAAGTTCATTAAACATAGAGAATTTTTTTTTTTTTAATGAAAAATACCTTCGGGGAAAAATATCAAATTGGTTGTTTTCTTTTCCTATTTAATAATGAAAATATTTTTAAGTGGTTTAGTAAAGGATATAAAATTTATCCCTTTTTTCCATTATCCCTATATTTTAAAAATGTGAATATTTCTAAATTAGAGCAGTTAATTTATTAGATAGATATTTAAATAATGTTTAAAGGAGAAATTAAAAATGCAATGGAAGAATACACAACAAATGTAGTACATGATCTTACTTTTATTTTGTCTTGGCTCCAAGATTTTCAACTGAGCTTTCATGGTCTGATGCATTTTTAGCTGAATTTTTCAAAACACATTTTAGTCTTTTATTGAATGGAAAATGTCTTTCAGAGAAAAAGACCTTTGAAACTAATGTTTCAGGATATGGGATTCAAATCATACTTAACTAAATCAAACTTATTTTCAATTAAAAAAAAGTGTCACCTGCAAGTTTATATTGCTAAATTCTGAGTATATTCATATAATCATAAATATCCTTCTCTAAGGCTGCAGGCAGTGAATATGGCAAAGAATACATTTGTAGCATCAAATTATTCTGTTTATTAAAAATCCAACACAGAATGCAATCATATGCCAGCTGTCTGCATTTCAAAGTGCTAACACACCATGTGAAACCATGCTCTGCTGAGAGGCTTACACCACAAATGAATGTATCGGTCTGTTGTATTTTATAAACATATAATTAAATCAGAAAAATGATGAGCTGTAACTTTACCCTGCGAAAAAGGACAAGGCTTAAGTGTCCTAGAACAAATGAAATATACAAATTGAACTTTTCCTTCTTTTTCCCTTTTGGAAAAGTAAGAAGATAATTTCTTTTGGCCACCGGCCAAAATTCTAAACCAAAATTCATCACATTCAGCTCATAAAGCAATAAAGTATTATTATTATTATTATTGAAACATATGTGCGTGCAACAATAATAGTAGAAAGAAAAAAAAAAGAAAGAAATCTTGGACTTCAATTTTATTCCTTCTTGAACTTACTGTATTGCGGAAAGAAAATAGGGTAGATTCTTATTGGAATAATAATACTCAACTTTTGAACAAGTCCAATTTTAGGTGGTTTGGCCAGCTGATTTATAAATTCAATTTCTAAACCAATTTCCTTTCAATTGTGAATAATATTAAATTCATGGCTAAAAGGAAAGGCTTTCTTTTCGACCACATTGGATTAAAGTGCAGCATTTGTCAAAAAGTGAATCATCAACAGACAGCAGACGGCCAGAGCTTACATTAAAAAAAAAGAAAAAGGAAGGAATAATAAATCTTGTGCTCTGTAGTTTAAACCAATCTCTAGTCATTAGAGCTGAAGGCTTATGCCTTTCTGCATGATCTGATAATGGCTGTTGTCAGTGACAAAATTAGTATTCTGAACTAGATGGTTTGGGGATTTTATCCTTATAATTCCTGGGGTTTATTTTTGAGTTCCATGAGTATGTATTTCATTCCCTCTGCAGTCGAGACCTATGCAGATAGACGTTAAATGAGGTAATTCTTCTCAAAGCAATGATTTAAACCAATAGAGGTTCAGAGCTCTATGGGCCAAATATTAGTCTATAATTTGTATCACACCACTGTCATTTCCTCATAAAAACTGTATACCTATCCAGAGCTGCGGAACCATCCGGCCTGTCTTCTGCGATGACAGGTGAATGGAGGGATGATAACACAAAGGAAAGAGGTTAATAATGTCTTCAGACATTGATACTTACATATTCATTCACAACTGCAGTAACCAACCTAGGAAATTCCTACTCCACACACCTTGCTGCCAATAGCTTTACTACTGACATCTTTAGTATAACTCTAACATTCTCATTTGATCTCTATATTTCATTGCTGGGATTTGGTGTGAGGGAAGAGTTGAGTATTATCAGGTATGACCATGTGCTCTCATATGTACAGAAATGTGACTTTTGTTTGCATTTGGAAGCTCAACACACTTGGGTAGGATTTGTCTCTGAAAAGGTACAATTGGATTAGAGTTTTTATAAGTGTACGTGGCCAATTCATGGACTTGCAATGCACATTTAGCATCATTTCACTGGAAAGTCTGTCTCTGACTTCATGTAGTGTTGGACTAGAAGGTTTAGACATGAACAAAATCCATTCAAGCCTTTGGTGACTAACTGAAAAGATGCTCCATTAGTGAAGAGAACAAATGGTATTCCTTGTACTACACAAGAAACAAGCCATGTTCCTGTGGCATTCTCCATTCTCTTTCTCCATCTCAGAATAGATACTGGAGCGCCTGAAGCCTGTACCCATGGAAACACTGTCACAATATAAGGCAAGATAATTTATTTTATCTTTGATTTTTCTGATCTTGCCTGGATTTTTGGCTTTTAGTGAGAGTGATTTTTTAAATGATGTGGTAGGTTTTCTGTCTTTCACAGAAATAGAATATATTTTTTTCCAGCCTTGAAGCTCAGAAGAAATAGTCTCTACATTGAGTTTCAGATTCACTGCTTTACAAAGTATTTTTTACTTCAATTCCTGAAGAATGCTCCAGCAAAAAAATACTAACCCTGGTAGGCCTTAGGCACTCCTAAAGCCAAATAACCTGGGTGGAGGAGATTAAAAATGGTTGGTTATTAGAAAGTGCACATGAAAAAAGAAGTGCTGAAATGAACGTTGCCCAAAGCACTGTTAAACTTTAATGCTTTATGTGTGCACACAGCCTAATACGTGATTAAAACTCCTGAGACTAACTTTTAGGTAGCCAGCACTGACAGCCTAGCACAGCAGACCTCGGGTTCAAAGCCAGTCTTAGAAGCTGGGAAAATGTCTCTCTGCTGAGATGTGCCGTGCCATGGGAACACAGCTATTAGTATTTCACACAACCAGGTTAAAGTTGTCTTAGATATCCCTAAATAGGATATAATCAGATCCTTAGTATATCATAAATAAACCATTAATCAGAAATAATGTCTCACAGGAGAGGAATAATATTACCTAACTTTATTGCCTGTACTGTACATCTCAGGATTTGAACTACCTGCTTGACGCTTTGTTGTGAAAGGTAGACAAATAGGGTACAATTAATCCAGTCTAATTTAGAAGTGTACTTTAAAATTAAACAAATCACAACCCTGAAGTGCCCATTCCTGTCTGTCTGCCAGGGAGACCCACAGAATATATGTGAATGTGGGTTCACATGTCCTCAGTGAATGTGTCTGTGTGTAGTTCAATGACGCCCATCTAGAGTATCTAGTAGCTGAGAACAGCTAGACAGTAAGAGAAAGAAAATACAGTAGAGGAATAAAATACCCACCTTAACATATTTTTTCTCCCTGGATATGGCCAGGTACTTCAGGAATACTTTTTGACAGATTATTCTAATTTCTTTATCACAGAAAAAAATATAAATAAATATAAATAAAAAGAAATCAAATAAAGTGAATATGCACCCATTTTTTTATGGTGCAATCTAACATAATTATCTTTTTAAATAGTATTCATATATTCATTGGCAAATTCAATGCCTAATATGACCTAACAATCTTAATGTTCTTTTTAATCAAAGGAAAGAAGTAAGTGCTTTTCTGAGACAGTTACTCCCAGGTATATTAGACATGCTTCCAAAGGTCTCTGCTGTCTGCAAAGAACCTACTCAAATAACTGATATCGAAGTATCATGTTTCAGATGGTTAGATTTGGGGAAGATTAGTTCCTCCTCTCTTTTTTTTTAAATATATATAATTATATCTTCTCTCTAGCTTTTTTATTATTATTATTTTGGACCATACAATTTCCTTAAGCATATAAAGTGACAGAGGAAAAAATCTTTACCTATTTATAGCATTTATTCAAGAGCTTTACAAGTTCATCAAACCCCCTTATTTAAATATGTGGGCATTATGATGGACCTGTAAACGTTTCATTTCTGTTGTTGATAATTCAGCAAATTCAGCATTCACTATCCTTGAGAACAATGTATTAGCAACTGAGCACTTAAAAAGATCTGATCATTCACACTCCAATTTCGAAAGACCCAGGAAACCTGTGGAGAGTTCTGATTATGCTTTTCTCAATTTTTTAAAAGTTGATCAAGACATATGGTTAGAGATTCAAAAAAAAAGAACAAAAGGGCTTCAAGGCACTAAACAAAGGGGAAGAAATGATTTATCACTCTGCTTATTTGTAACAAATCAATTTCCCACCCCAGAACCAGAGTGATTCAACATCAAGATTCAATAAGCATATAAACAGTTAAGCTTTAGAGACTCCAAAAACTAGAGGAAATTAAATGGAATAATATTATTTTTTTAAAAAAAAGCATTATCAAAGCTATCATCTTAAAAAATCCATTAAGAATATTGGTGACTAGGACTCCAGTTGCAACAAAGCTAATGGCTAAAATGTCTAAGGTGATCTGTTTTGGACACTGTACGAGGTCTTTACAAATTGCTGTTTATGCCATAAGGCACAACAACAAAGAAGTAAACATTGATTTAGAATTAGAATTTAGAATTTATTAACTTAGAATATAAGTACATCATTTAGAAGAATGCACTTAGAAACAGCATGACTCTGCCCTAAAACATTATGCATATAAGATATAAACAGATAGAATTGCAAAGCTTCTATCCAAAATATTTTCCCAAAATATTTTCTGCCAACTAAATAACTAGATAAATCCATTTATTCTAATGAAACTTTTTCTGACTAAAGGAACATGAATGAAATGCTGTAAAAATATCAAATTATTCTGCTTTTATATTTAGGAAATTAAATGTTTCTCTTGGAAAAAGAGAGAAGTAGGAACTTCAGGAATGCGGAATTTTTCTGGGTTATGTTAAATGACTACTTTAGAACAAGATGAACAAAGCCTCAGAGAGGCCTATTTTTACCATTGATTGCAGCAGCAAGGTAAATGAAAAAGTCAGATATATGGGTTTATAGTCGGCTAAGTGAATTATTCTCTTATTTGGGGTGTTCTAGGATACTAAGTTTCTTTGTTGTTACCTGGAGCAGCATCCAAATAAAATTTTGTCTTCAAAAAATCAGAATCCTGAAGCAATTCAATGACAAGTTAAAAACTGAAAGCTGAAAAATACAGAAGTCGCCATTTTCACATTGCTTTAGTTGTTTTTTTTTTTTCTTATATAGAAAGCACCTTGATATATTAGGGGCAAATTTTTAGTACCTTGTCAAGACTGAAACTAATTTTGCATTCTTTGTAATTTGGAGAAATAAAGTTATCGCAAAGTTATAATTGGAGTTTTCTCTGGACACTTCATACGTTTCTGGAAAAAGCTTCTAACGCATGTCTATTGCTCACTGAAAGAATAGCAAGTCTGAAATTATCTGCATGTGAATTAACACTTCTTGAGGTTATTATGCTATAAATAAATGCCCAATTTTAGAAAAAAATAAACTGGAAATTTTGAAAAGCAACTGCAGAATCCTTTAAGGAACTAGTCAGTGAAGGTTCATAAAAGCATCTATATATATACAGAAAAATCTAAAAGGAATGTACAAAGGCAATATAAGTTGTTAAGAGAGTAGGTGATTGCAGCAGAAAGCCACAGCAGGAATATATTCAAACAAGCAGCTTGCAAAGGTTAAGCTATATATCAGCATCCTTTTCCCTTATTCCATTTATACAGGAAAATTTAGAATACTCCTTGATCTTGAATAGCTACCTCAGATCATTTCATTTAATGTTATCTGCATGCTTTATTAAAATTCTTAGTTTATCAATGAGCATATTAGATGGGGGTCAGAACTCCGGCCTCTTGAGTCAGCTCAAGATACCACTTATCTACTTATGTTATTGCTAATTTTCATCATTCTTTGTTATAGCCTGTCAGTCAGATTTCAGAAAAACTTATGTGAATTTTTCAAGTGAAATGTGATAGTCAATATCTCTTAAAACTCTTCCTAGATCAACATATACTAGGAAAAGAAACCTAACTGTGTGTGTCCAACAGTTCATTGAGATGTTAAAGAAAATTATATAGGCATAGGATGTTAAAAATCATAACATAATGAAAATAGTTCACAAAATAGGATGCCTAATTGTTTTGAGTTCATTGCTTTCCAGGCATTGGTCCTGCATATAGTGAGTTTCTTCAGCCTGAATTGACCTCCATAGAATTGAAGTTCTAAGTACCACATATTACTGAACTTTCCACATTTAATGATTTTACTTTTTGATTTTAATGTAGGATGTCATTTAATCATGTGTGAAATGAAAGAACTGTCCAAGAAATGAAAGTCACCCAAACAGTCTCAGTAAAGTTAAGATTCCCACTTAAAAGCAATAAGTTATACATATGAGTTAAAGTCTTGATCTTCACCTAAACTAAATCAGTGTGGCTTCATTTAATTCAATAGAACTAGGCCAATTCACCTCCTCTAATAATCTGCCAGATCACACTTTCTTACAATGAGTTAGATCTAAGAGGTTCTGCTACAAGAATTATTCCATTCTTCTTTTCCTAAAATGGGTTCATGCGTTTGAAAGTCTTTGCCTTTTTTTTTTATTCTTCCAATCGTGTCTTTTTGTTCTTTTTTAACTCTTGCAAGTACTATGTAAAAAAAAAAAAAACAACCTTTACTAACAAAAAAACCCCAATTATGTATATAGGTCATTTTCACAGCATTCTCCTTGGGTGCTGTGCTTAGTTTGATACATACACTGGATAGATTGGATCTGATCCTAACACCCAGCATGTGTCATTTGGGGCCATAAAGGAGGATTTTGACGTGAATAAATTCTTATATTTAGGACACATAGATGCAAGAGTATCATCAGCTGGGCAGTGATTTACTATTTAGCTGCCAGTTGTGTTTCAAAACCCACACCATCACTTCTCCGTGTTCTTTCCCAATATGAAGTGAGAGGCATTTCTATACCCACTTGATAATTTAGCTAATAAAAGGTGTTAAGGGAAACCATTTAGTTTTGGATGGGAATGGGGATTTTCACAAATAGTACTGCTTTTTACATACTAATTAATGTCATGTGTCTTAGCCATATGTGCAAGTATTCTGTGATCTTTTTTAAAAACTCAAAGTCAAGTAAGATAGTCTAATAACTGTGTTTTCAGTGAATTCATGGGATTTTCACATGGAGAGGAGGAGAACAATTCACTGGCAATCACCACTCCCAGCCAGCAGGAAAGGAGAGAAATAATGCCTACTTTATTTTTCTGATAAAACTTAAGGACCCAGATGAAAACCTGGGGCAAGGACCTTGAATATGTGAATGAGTGATGAACTAAAGTCTCCTGGTAACTAAAACTATGTTTCAGCTAGTTAATCTATATAAGCTTCAAGAGGTACATGCTTGAGACAACAAAGCAATGCTGGCATTTGCTGAAATTTGTTTGTTTAATAAACATGTTTCTCAGATTTATCAAGATGTCTGGCTTAGACATCTTATGATGCCCTCATATAGCTTAACTAAAGCATATTTACATCACAAACAGGAAGAATCATCTAGTTCTAATCACCCCACCATGGGCAGGGACATCCTCCATTAGACCCGGTTGTTCAAGGTTCTCTTCAAACAGACTATGAACACTTCCAGGAATGGGTCATCCACAACTTCTCAGGGCACCCTGTTCCACCACACTCATTGTAAGATTGGTTTCCTTATGTACAACCTAAACCTACCCTCTTCTCATTTAACACCGTTACCCTTCTTTGGATGAATCCCATTTCTGGGAGAGATAGGGTGCTGTTAGACAAAAGGCCTGTTGGAACTTCCTACTGTTTAGGTATCGTGCATCTAATTGTTTTTCAGAGAAATCAATACATTCCCCCTTCATCCTTCCTGACGTGTATGGAAGAGTAGGCACTGAATTCTGAATCCCTTCTCATTACAGAGTGGCATTCATTTTACTGACTGCAGAGCTTCCTTTGTGCTTGATCAAATTCTGAGGAGGTTTCTGTTTGTGATGACATTTATTCTTCGTGCAAGGAGATGTAGGATGTAAAATAAGTTCACAAGTAAAGTAAATAATATGTAAATTGTAGTATGTTCTTCCTGCTACTTACCCCAAATGTATATGAACTATTGTGGGTGATGAGCTGGCATCTTCGTAAGTGAATAAGATGGCGTATTCCACCTATGCATGTGAGGAGTACACCCTTTTAGCTGTTTTGTAATGTCTCATATCAGCTGACAAAGATATGAAGAATGAGAAAATGCCAGTCATATGTTTTTATATTTTCTCCTGAAGACATAATACATATCAAAGTAAAAGTTAATATGAACATTACAAGCAATCTACTCAACATCTACTCAAGAGCAATGAGCAGAGCTAAATATAATATAGTCCTCAGCTGTTTCACTAGTACTGCATCTGCTTTATTCTTCCTCTCCATTTCATTTGTCTAGCTAGACACACAAAGGAGCAAATATTGAGCAGCACTTTAGCCATTTCTGATTCCCCAGTCCAAATGATCAAATTCTCAAGTTGAATCATCCATTGTCAGTCTGTGACATGAATGATCAAACAAGGTTTGAAACCACTTTGCTGCAACTAAACAGTTTGAAAGCTCTGTTTCTATGCCTTTAAAAACTGTATGACAGTACATACTTCACTGACCTGTTCAAGGAGCCATACAACTATGTGAAGCATGTCCGTCAAAGTATCAGTACCTCTAATTTTTATATACTGACACCTCCAAAACAGAAAGACCCCAGAGAAAACTATTTAGAATTGTAGTGCAGACATTTTAGTAGAAACAAACAGTATCATAATGCATAATACTATTATTGAAGGGTATTGATACAAAAAGATATATTTCCACTCTAACGGGAACATCCAATAAGGATATTTCATCATAGATCTGACTACCTTTGTCTCTACCTAGGATATTTCAGTTCACTTATTTCTTACTTTATTTTCCATTCATAGACAGATAACCTTGCAGTTCAAGTTAGTTATCTTAGTTTGCTCTTATTTAAACGTATTTACTGGCAAGAATTTAAGTTTAGAGAAAGCTTTACAAAACATTGAGGATTTTCCCCCTTCTATTAAACTTTTGAATGAAATTTTCTGTATTTTGTTATCAAGTTTTTTTTTGTGTTTCTAATACTTAAAAGGACTGTGACCCCTTTGTGTTGTGACCCCTATCCAATCTGATAACTTTACCAAAACATAAAGGTAGCTATTTGTGTATTTAGCTGAAGGGAGATCAAATAGTATTGAAGCTGAAAAAGTTTTAAAGTTATAGGGCCTGATCTGGAATTTACAATTAATTATTTTAAGGAGAAATTTACAACTTACAGACTAATGGCTTACATGGTCACATGGTCCAGTATTAGAGAAACACTTTCTAGGGGACTCAAAATAAGGATTTGCCTTCTTAGCGATGAGACTTCTTATGTACTCTCAATGGCAAAAGAGCCTTATTCCTAGGCAGAAGAGGAAAAAAATTCTCCAAAAAGGCACCTTTTCTATTTGCGTTTTTTTTTGTTTGAGTAAACTGTTTTGAGTGCAAGCATCAGCAATTTGTTCCCACTAGATTTAGACTGCAGAAGTGTAAGTGGCTTGAAAAACTGCCAAATGATGAAGAACGAAACACCTTTCGTTTCTTCTTTTTCCTCTCCTTTACCAGGGAGGTCCCAGACCAATGCAGCAAGTTGTTGTAGGAAATGTTTGAAATTTATTTAGAAAAACAATTCTAAGTTCCTCCTTCTGTTCCTACAGCCCAGAGAAATTTATGGATACATTTGCACAAACACTGAGAACATTCATCCAAAAACTAGAATCTCGGGAGAGAGAAAGTTAATCTCAGAGAATTGTTTTGATTTATTTTATGTAGAGAAATAAACAACAAACTTCACAGGCCTGGAACTAATTCAAACAAAAGAGTTTCACTGATAGACAAAGCTGATGGAAGTTGCTCACTCTGTATATTATGATTTATAGATAGCTAGTATACTTATATTTTAAATGTTGAATTTACATTGTGGAAAAATCTGAAGCTATTGTAGCTGGGAATTCAAGTAAGGTTATGAGCTAACAAAATGACTGTGAAACGAAAAAAGCTATATAAGTGGCACCCAGAAAGCAAAATCTGCAGTTTTACTCTATGTATTGCCAGATTTTAAGACCACCCAGACAAACAGCATTTTCATGCATGAGAGGAAGAAAGGACATACTTTCAATGCTCAGTTTTGACATCAAATACTTATCCTGCCTTTTACACATTGCCATCTTTTATACTTGATTTTTCTCTCAGTTTGCATGACAACAAGCATTTGTGCATATGCAACTCCATGGCACATTTAGCCATCAACAAGGCTTATTTTGATCCATTTACAGAGAAGTGATATTGCTGTAAGAGCACTAAAGGCAGGGTGGAATAGTTTAATGGAAATTGCACTTCAGAAGCCACAAAAACTGCTCCCTGGTGTCCAGTAGCTTTTATGAGCCCTTGCAAATAGACAGCAGGACTGTCATGATGTATAATGTTGTATAATGCAATTATTTTATGGTAAAACAATGTTACAATTCATTTTAATAATGAAACATAATGCATTTCTAATTGATAGTGCATTAGATTTTATGGGCTATGGAACATGGAAGTGATGGGAAATAATTGAGTATAGGCTATTTTGCTTTATGGTAACTTCTGCTTAGCGTCTAAGGCAGTGTAAGCCCTCAATTACAGTGATAGTGTCAATACTCTTCTGCAAAGTCTTTGAAAAGTATAATATCCTTTCAGTTCATCTTTTTTTATCATATTTTAAAAAAATACGGTGTTCATTCTGAATTTCTTGAAAAACTTTTATAACTATTGTAAATAGCTAGTCCTTCATTTTTGTATGGGGAAAATACATACTGTTAGAAAGGACATGTCCTCACAAGGAGGATTTTACAGTAAACTAGACTGATATTGCATATGGCCAAAACTTTAACATGAAGTTTATGGTGTCAAGTCTTTTAGAGCAGTCCAATGTTTAGTAAAATGATTTACTGATTTGAAATAACCCATTCTGAAATACCATCTTTTCTGTCACATTTAATAACCAAGTACAACATTCATGTATCAAGTGTGACAAGTGAATATGCAGAAAAATATAACAGATATTACGGAATTTAAATTACAGCTGCCATTATAGGTAAATGAACTAGTCTTATAGATCTTTAAAGGTAATTTTTCTAACATAAAGACCTTGACCTTAAGATCTTCCCTTTATTTATGAATGAAAAGAGTGAGAGCAATGGAAAATGAAGTTATCAGAAGTTACATACATCCTTTCATGTTATGGATTCTGTACAGCTGAACATACTTGTTGATTTTAGGCACTATGACTCCTCTCATTTATCCTTATAACTGTAGAATCTAAACACACTGCATTTGAATACAATTAGCCTTGTTTTGTGCAAATTAGGGAAATGCCATGAAAGTACTTTAAAATACAAGGAAATTAACTTGAGAGAAAGGCTGAAGAGGGACTTTTAGTCTAGCTTTGCCATGAAGAGATGACTTGCATGATTCAGTTAATAATTTTGCGCTGCACTCCTCCTAGCTCCTGTTCAGGGATTTTTATGGACAATACTGAATTGCCCCTGCACTCAATGTTGGAGACATACACTTAGGAGGATTACTTGGGAGGAGTTTTCTCCCCTTTGTGTCTGCCTCCTGAAAATACAGAAGCAGTTTTACAGGCTAAGGTAAAAATAAGATGCCTATACGAGTTTGACTTAATAACTAAACTGGGTTTCTCAGGATTGCAGCTTTTGATTTAAGCACTTAGTATCTATTTAAGTGCCAATCCACTAGCCTGAATTATCTTTTTTTTTTTTTTAATATCTCATCCTAACAGAGATGATAATGTGCAGCTTGCAATAAAATGCAATTATTGATGGGCGCAAGTTGCTAATTTTCCCTTACATAAGCCTTCTGCATAACATCAAAGGCAGCAAATAAATGAAAAAGTTGGGGGAAAAAAAAAAAAGATTAATGAGGATGTCACCGTATCAGTCTTGTTTGCAGCCAACTGAGCTTCACACAGACAGGAAAACTCATTTTAGGATTTGGCTTATGTGACCCATGTACTCATCTGGATCCCAAAGAAGAACCTGTAATTTGCTGCTTCATCTGATCCTGACTTTTTGGGAAATGATTAGATTTTCCTGACCCTTCCTGCCAGATCTTAATTGTATGGTTGTTAGAGGGATAAATGTTAATTATGAATACTGTCTGATGTCCTCATTTCCCTCTTCCCCTCCTCCTGTTCTGTTTAATCAAATTTTAAGTCTGGTTTAATTATTTTGTTACTCATTCTGGCACTACTTCACTATGGATAAAAAATAACCCACACCTTTCTTAAATAAATCATACGCTTATCCTGCCTTGGTAAAGTAGTACTATCAATTCAAAATGTAGCCACTTTGAAAATTACATAGAGTTTGGGCTATTGTGTCCATTTTTGCCAGTTTTTTTAAGTGGTACAGTCATAGTTTTATTTTTATTTCTCCTGTGGCAGAACCTTGAAGCTCACCTTCCCACATTCAGTATGCCAAGTATAGCTTAACCATCTGTACGTGCCAGCAGGTGTAGTCAGTTGTAAGTCTGCTTGGCACGAACAGCCTGCCTTACAAAACATTCATGCCATTGCTGCCACGGAGTCTTTGCCAGTCAAAATGTTAATATTCAGTAGCTGCAGGGAATTCATAGATAAGAGATACATACTTTAGAAGTAGTAGTAATAGTAGTAGTAGTAGCAGCAACAGCAGCAGCAGTATCTGCTTAATCAGATGTTGGCGCCAAACCCGGTTGCAAAATTAGGACACAGGAGTTGAGCAAAAACGTATGCAATTTTGAAATTCATCTCGGTTGCCACAGATTCAGAAATTGCTTATTAAGATTTTGAGATTATTGGCCTATTACCAGCTCCTGTGTAGAGGAAAAGACTGAAGCAAAGATCCAGCTAGGATGGGAAGACTACGAGTTTCCACACAACCAGACAAGTAAGAGTTGACAGGCATCAAGACACAGCTTTCTATACTCTTACCTCAGCAGTAAACTGATAATGTGAGTGTTCCTGAGGAAATTAAGTTGTAGAGTTAAAAGTCATAAATATGTATTTGAAGTCTGAATTCATATATTTGGCTGGATTCTAAAATAAAGTATCTCATTCTATGTATGGGATTTGTACCTAGAAAACTAAACTGAGAATATATTCTTCCTTGATGGTAGATAGTATCTAGGCTTGAAATTATATGATCTGTTTTATTTCTTATCTTGTCACTACTCTAATCCTGTAGTAGTTTCAGTATGGTGCATTTCCTTGATGTTTTAAATTTAATCACCTTGTGCATATGCTATCCTATACTTTCCTGCAGTTCCGCTTCTTCTTTCCCCTTTGGCATCTTTTATTCAGCTTCCCAATATACCATTTTTCTGTCTCTTTTTTTTTTGTTGACGAATCCTGACTTTTCTGTCCCTGTACTCTTCCTTAATTTCTTCACTGACATTTTCCGTTTGTGTCAGATCAACAATTGTACAGTACCTAAATTAGAGGCTACCAGTACCAAAGTAGATAAAACACAGTGCAGGACTGCACAGCAAAATGTGCTGTCACCTAAATCTTACATGGTTCTGAGATATTGAAGAGACAAAGCATCATTGATGAACTGAAAGAAATTATTTTTCATTATAAAAGTGACAAAACTTCAGCAGAAAGTTTTTCCGTAACTTTTCTTGAACTCTGAAATTTTAAAAATAGCATTTCCATATGTAGGTACGATTTCATATGTATATGAATATGCATTTTAGCAAGCATTAATGAAGATGAAACTTCAAATCTTGATATGAAATGGTAAATGAAAAACAGTGATTACAATTTATAGCAGTAAGACTGGAAGCAGATGGACAGCCATGTGGTACATTTCATATTGTTCATTTCAACACATTTTCTACCAGCATTTGTTTTGGCAACAGCACAGATGACGCACTAATAATATTTGCAATATTTCACAAATGTGCAAACAAAGGTGTCACTTGATTGTGAGGACAAAATTGTCCTTCACAGATTGTCACAGAGATCTTAATATTCCTCTCCTAAATTTCTCAAGGCATCTACGTGTAGATATCCTTATTTACTTTTCACTTATCACTTGTTGTCTATTCTGCACATAATTGATTTATGAAGTTCTTCAGGGATAGCACCTAAACTGTGGCTTCAAAACTTGAAGGAAAAAAATGAATAGTATTCAAATAGTATTCCATATAGTATTTCCTGCTGTGACCACAGAACCAACAGTCTTATTTCTATAAAATACATGTTTTGTTTTAAACTCTGTAAAACTATCAAAATTGGCCCAGATATGACAGAATAGATAGGTTCTCTACTGCTTACCCAGGAGTGGAAAGCAGAAGTGGGAAATCAAGTCGGTGAACCGACAAACTGAGCTGAACTGGGATTTAAGGGTAAGGATTTGTCACTTGTAGTTGTCATGTTCCCTGCTATAGCAAGACAGAGGGAGACAAAATGGTGCTTCTGGGATAGAGCAAGATTGCACCACACATTACAATAGTGTTATATATAGGCTGATGTATATAAAGTCTTCAGTTTGAAATGTTTTATACATTAAAAAGTCAATAACTTTGTCACAGTATGAAACCTACCTGAAGCACAGCTCAGATAAAACGAAGTCTGTATCTGCCCAGCTGTAACTCATGCAGCGTTTCTGGTATGTGCTGGAAAGACAGAGGCACAGATAAGTATCATGAAGGAGGCTTACCTGAAAGCACTGCTAGATGAGATCTGATCTACATATGCCCTCTTGTCATGGTTTAAATATATACTGGAAAGAATGAGAAATAAGTTGTTAACCACGTTGCATTCTGATAACACATTCCAGGCAGGAGTTCAGAAAGTAATGCTACACCTGGCAATCACTGCTCATAGACTTTAGGAAGGATGTGGGTAAAATGGACTGGGGATATGCGGTAAACAAGGTTATTAGTGAGTGCTGATCAACATTTGACTTCAAAAACGATGTGTAAACAATAGTAGTCACTTGCTGAGGACACATCCACAGTTGTCCACCAATATTCCTTTCCAAAATCATGAAACAAGGATTTTGTCACCATTGTCAAAGCCTCAGCAATCAAAACAAATCTAAACATTCAAGACATCGGTGAAACCAAGATACAGAAAGAGGTTGATATCCACAGAAGAAAAAAGAAAATCTGAGAACATTTCAATGCTGCACATGGAGAATAATATTGACATATCTGAACTGGCTCCAGAAATGAAAGCAAATGGTTTGGTGCTGTACTTGAGACAATATTTGGGTGCTGTACTGTACTAATACAGCCTATTTCTTACAAGTTTGAGCAGTAGTCTGAATACAGCATTAGTCCATCTTAAACAAAGCTTTAATTGTTCATTTCTTGCTATAGACATATCCTTAGGACATTAGTTAAAAAGGAAAGAGGATATTTCACAGAATAAATATACAATACAATAAGTAGAGTCCTGCATAATTATGTACAATCTTTTTCACCATGAGTGTATGAAGGCAACACATAAAGCACAATTTAGAGGATACAGCATGGTGCTTATGACAATACTTCACACATTTCCATCTCTAAAAATGCTTTGTAATCTACCACCATTTTAGTTCCAGAACACCCAAAAAATCATATATTACTTCCAAACATAAAAACTTGGGCAAATGAGTAATCAAAGGATAGACATTCCTTCCCACATGTAAACAGACTTCAGTTATGGCAATAGTGTATTCTTTCTCTTCTCTGCACCACTTACCACACCAGAAAAGCTAGATTTATTAATTTTTTTCCTCTACCTTCAGTAAAACTATCCCATGGATCCTACTCTTTGCTCCCTTCCTTGACACTAAATTTAGTATGACTAAATTTGTCTTAATCTATGGTTTCATAAAGGCAGTCACAGGCCTGATTGCAGGTCCAGGTTCATCCTCCTCATTTAAGTAGGAAATATGGGTGTTACTGGATCCCATTATAATGAAAAGAGAGAGGCAGGAACTTCAATAGCCAATTCATCCTCTCTGAAATGAGATCCATACTCAATGAGTACTGGAAGAGGCCCTCTGATGTATATATTTCCATCTTAGGCACTGCAATTGTGTGCCTGAATTAAGATTTGATCAATTTCAGTCTTAAAATTATGTTTATCAAAAGTGTAAAAGAAAAATTCTGTCGGAGCTAAAGAAAAAAAAAAAACAACAGCTAAAGTGATCTGAAATTTGGAGCTTACATTTGAAGGATAAATTTAGTTTCTTAAAGCATTTTTGTTGTATATTGGAACTACAGAAAAAGATTATCCCTTCTAAATTAATTATGTGTAAAAAAAAATCAAATTTATTCACTCGGAGTTCTGTGTTCAAATTTTTTTCTTCAGCTGCTCACTACAAGCAGCTAATGTCTATATTATGTTTTACATTATTTGTTTCATTATCAAATTGAGGTAATCAATTCCCTGGGATAGAAGATTTGTCATTTTATATTTGAGGAAGCAGATGGTGGACCTTTCAGATTGTCAGTTCCCCTGAAGCATTGTTGATGTCTCTTTACAGTGAGGACCATTTAAAGGGAGAATTTGCTACTTACAGGAGGTGCCTTTACAGTGACGTTTTCCATTTCTGTACTGTGAAAAAAATGAAGGAGACAATAGCATAGTAAAAAGTCTTTTTTTTCCCATCCATTACAAGAACATTAATGTGTAATCAAAATTAAAATTTTCCACTGAGAGCTTTCAGTTTATTTGAAGCCTGCTTTCTTGCTACTGGTTGGCCACACTGACACATGATATGCTGTCTATATACCATTTTTCCATGTCTAGACTTATTTAACAAGTGAAGTAACCTTGCTGATTATGTTCTTTGAAAATTGTTTCCGAAAAAAAAATCTCCCAGTGTCATCTACAAGTCATGGGAACTAGTCAAATGAGAGCAATATGGTGCTAAAACTTTCAAAGTAATTATCATCAACACTTTGATCTTACCCCATTACACTCTAACATATTAGCATATTAAATCTAAATTAGATGTCAATATAACTCCAAATTTAATCATCATGAGGGTTTCATCTGATTTCATTGATGGCTTCTTGTTCTATAAGTAGTAATAGCATTCTACTGCTGTTTCTGATTAACATAAACAAATTAAATTCAGCTTTCAGAAAATATTCTTATCATTCAGATTATAAGAAAAAAGCCACAAAAATTTTAATCTAATCATCCTGACTTCCAAAATAAAAACATCCATTGTTTGAAAATTAAATATTTTAAAATATGCTTGTGATGTTTTTCATGTGTATAATATGATGCAATCACATTTTGAATACAATGTTCCTATTATGCTTGCATTACTTGATTATTGCCTGACACAATTTTTTCCACATGAATATATATTTGACTTATGCAAATATTTTTATTTGCTTATGTAAATACTTGTTGGGCTTTTTTTTAATTGCAGCACAATTTGGTTTTATGATCAGCTTTCAAATCAACTGCCAATAGGAAAGAATCAAAAATACATCACAAGATATAGCCCATTTAAACACTTAACAAATGTGTAAAGAGGAAAGGTTTCAAAATATGTATTTTCAAATTCTCCGTTCTCCATGCTGGTTTCTACTTACTACCTTTATTATATGTTCATCCAGTCGTTAGGAAAAATAACTGTTTGAAATGTGAGAAAATTGAAATTTTTCTGCCTGTTTTTTAGAAACTTTCAGCAGTTTCAAGATGACTGTTTGCATTAACAAGGTTTGACTATAGGGGCTTAGTCTGTCCTTTTGTACAAAATACAGAAAGCCCACAACCAAATAACAGGAAACAAACCTAAAGCTATGTGAGCAGGATAGTTATAGGAACAATACTCCCCTCTGTACATCAATCTTGAAAAATGTAATAGGATAAATTATATTTAAAAGGACAAAAAGCAAGGTAGTGGTGATGGTGGGGAAACTTCCAATAAACACAGGTTTATATGAATTTAAATTCAATTCCTCACTAATCACTTCTATAAATAGAGAGACCCTGAGTAATTTTGTTTGCTAAGATTTCAGAGTAGCACACCAATCTCATTTAATATGCAAGGCAACAAAGCCCAGTGAGGCAGTTCAGTAGTAATAAAAGAAACCTTCTGCTTGTGAAAGTTTCCATTAGGGCTGGAGGAGCTAGAGGAAGCAACTAAGGCTTTTTTTGGTGGGGAGTCATCCACATACATTTAAAGTTTGTGCTACTAAAATGCTGCAAACAGCAATGTTGCATTTTGTTACTGTAAACTGCAAACACACCTCAACAGCTTTGCGAAGGCATCACCCGAGAAGCAGAGCAAAACAAAGCATAAAACACCTGAAGTAATTTTTAAGCTTGAATTGCTATTAATTGAATTAGAGCCATTCAACTGTGTACAAGTCCTACCATTCTATCAGAATGCACTAAGTAATTTTGTAGTAGAGGATGACTGCTGAACATCAGGGGAACACATCTGTCTGGTGAACTGCAGCCTGCTCAGAGTCTCAATTTAAACAACCAGACTTTCAGATGTGACCCTGGGTTGCATAGATAAGGAGGCTGCTTGAACAGCAAGAAGGGGGTGGGAACTGGGCAGACAGATATTGCAAGATACAGGATTGTTGCTGTTTTCTAAAGTGTCTTTAAAGAGGAAACCTTCAAGCTTTGTTCCAAATCAGGTCTTACTGAATGAAAATAATACTCTTCCACAAGATCATCAGCCCAATCTGCCACAGTAGCTGTGGTTCTACATCAGTCCAGCATAAAACTGTGTTATGTCTCCAGATCAGATCTCAGCCTTCTAGAAAGTAACAAAGCAGTAATTCTGGAATATACTAAAAACCAACTATGTATTCAGCCCTCAGTTACCTAGATATGTGTCAAATATGCATGATCAGACTTCTTACTTGACTTGTCCAGACATCACTAGTAGGATATATAGCATCAAAAGTAAATATTATCTGTGTAGGTATGCTGACCTAAGAAAGTTACTAAGGAGTTTACCTGCTAAGAATATATTCAGTCACTTTTTTGAATGTTTGGCCTTCTGAACATCCTGCAGTCCTAAATATCCTGTGGTAATGAATACATTGTGCAGAGATATGCATCTGACCTCAGTATGCAGACTCTTTCCATAGCCCTATAATTCATGATGCAATTCACCTCAGTCTAAAATAGATTTCTAAAAAATTCCTCTTTCTCTTCACTGGTGATGAAGAATGGAAATGAAATCTAGGAAATATCCAGAAATATAGAGATACTTTTGTGAGATCTTGAGGCATCTCCTTTGGCACAAAGCAGTTTTAAGGTTCCTGTCAGTATATGATAGAAGAGGACGGAAGTGACAAGGTCATCTTCAAGATGGGCATAAATGAACCCAAATTGCATGAACATGTCATCCCTTTCTGATCTTCTGCTTTCCACAGCAGCCTGAAAAACTATTATGTAGAAATTAAGGAAAAATCCAGAAATAAACCAAACAAAACCAAAAGATCCTCACTTAAAAATTCACCTCCTTTTTATAAAAGGTTGTGCCCTAATTAAATATTCGGTGCCCTCATTGCCTGCATAGGGAGCTAGAACATACATACGTTCTAATTGGTTTCAGATTAACCAGAACTGCACACCATTATGTTAGTCGTAGGTGCTCCAATAAAATAAAACTTGTTTTGTCTCCACTTCTTTTCTAGTAATTTGACATATCTCTGCCATTTTCAACTGCTAATGTTCAGAGAACAGATGTTTTCAGGAAAGTGTTCACAGTGGCTGAAAGACCTTGTTCCCAAGAGGTAACAGGTAATTTGCAGCCTGCCAATGGGTAAACATAGTTAAGGTTGATTTTCCCCCTTGCTCATTACTTTGCATTGTTGACAGTCATTTTATTGCTAGCCATTCTGTATTGGAAGTTTTAGGTCTGGTTGTTATGACTGTTTTTGTATCATCTCCAGACTTTACAGTTCACTGCCATTTTCAAACTAATCGAGGTGAATAGGAAGAAAATTAATTAAAATACTACGTTTTCCTACAGCTGTAAAGTATCAACTGCTTCACTGCCAATAATCACTTTGAAGAAACCCCAACCATTCTATTTCTTCTCTGCTGCTTTATGCAGTTCCTGCCACATAAACACTTTCTATCGACTATTTTTCCCTCCTTTCCAAAAGAGGATGTTATTTCTCTGGAAGGTCAAAGACTGTCCACACAGGAACTGATTCACCATGTAGCACAGAAGTAGCCTCATTTCAATAACTTATTTCCATATCTTGAAAATTCTTAAAGGGATTTAAGTGTCATTGGACTCTTGTATGGAGTTATCTACAGGCTGGTGAGGCAATATAACATTACTCCCTGTATACAGTTTTTTATCTGCTTCTTTTTCTTGGCATGCACAGTTCTGTTAAACATAACCTAAGGTTTCCAAACCAGTGTCGCTTTAGTAGTGACTTGATTTGTTTTTGCATGAGTGTGTATATAGAATTGAAGAAGATACATCATAGATATATTTAAAGAGCATAATAGAGGTCTTTCATCTTTATTTATAAATTATAACATTAAAATTCATGGAAATTGACATATTGATACCTATTAACATATACTGCTCCCTACTGTTACTAGTGAGGTAACTAAATGCCAAATTAAATGCATGCTTTTTTCCCCAAAATCAAGAGAACACAAAAGTTCCACATTCTGTGCCGGAAATAATACGTGCTACAAAGTACTAGTTGCGATATATTTTAAGTTAATATTTGAAACACTGAATCACAAAAACACATGCTAAACAAAAAGGTTTAAAAATCAGCACAAGAACAAGTTAAAAATAAATGTGTGGTTTCTGAGATTGGATAGAGTCTGCAAAATTAAAACTGATTAACTAAACCTTGAGATAAATACTGCTGCTATGTAGACTCAGATATAAAAATTTTTGTGTACTCAGAGAATGGCTTTAAGAAAAAGCCAGTCATATTCCATGTTCTAAGAGGTATGGTTTGAACAATCATGGGCAGTTCTTTTCTTCACAGTTTTGGTGAGAATCCAATGGCAAAATGTTTTAGATCCTGCTAACAATTGTGTAATATAATTTTTTTTCTGGGAGTCAGTAAAATCCTACCATGAAAGGGATTTTTTTCATTTTCAGATATCTTTAACTTCCCAGAGGATCAAAGATTTAGATGATTTTCATTCAGACACTTAGGAGATTCTGAAATATTGTTGAAATGTATGACATTATTAGCATCATCATGGGATGTTGCTTGTTTTAACTCATGGGAATCAGCAAATTGCTAATAATGAAGCATGTAGAAGGAACAAATCTTCCTAAAAAATGTACATTTTATATTTGAAAAATATGTTATGTTCCTCACCATGTGAAAATCATAAAATACTTATCATAGCAATGATACCAGACAGCATCTACTAAGCAAAAATATTTTCAAATCAGTAGGTTTACTGATGTTCTAGGTTTTAGAACATGCAAAATATATATTTTTAAAATCTGAGGATTTTTTAGAAGTTGATATATATAATTTAAAAATCCCTCCCACTTGTCCCTTTTCTGGCCAAAGAGCCATTTTAGACCGTTCTGGGACATTTAAAGCACTCTCTCACAGATGCCTTTCTTTATAATCTTGAAATATTATGAAAATCTCCAGAAAAGGAGACTCCACAACCTCTCTGGGCAGCCTGTTCCAGTGCTCTGCTACTCTCAGACTGAAGTTCCTCACATTGAGATAGAATTTCCTGTGTTCCAGTTTATGCATATTACCCCTTGTTCTGTTGCTGGGCACCACTGAGAACAGTCTAGTCCCTTCCTATAGACCTCCACCAATTTAGATATTTATAAGCATTGATCAGATCCCCTCTCAGTCTTCTCTAGGCTAAAGAGATCCAGTTCTCTCAGCCTTTCTTCTTGAGAGATGCTCCAGTCCCCTCATCATGCTTGTAACCCTCTGCTGGGCTCTCTCCACTAGCTCCTTGTCCTTTTTGAACTGGGGAGTTCAGAACTGGACACAGTACTCCAGACGTGGCCTCACCAGGGCAGCATAGGGGGGGAAAACCTCCCTTGACCTGCTGGACACACTCTTCTTAATGCATCCCAGGATACCATTGGCCTTCTTGGCCATGAGGACACATTGCTGGCTCATGGAGAGTTTGTTTTCTACCAGCACTGCCAGGTCCTTCTCTGCAGTTCTTTCTCCCAGCAGGTCAACCCCTAGTAGTATTTTATGACGTTATTATTCCTTAGGTGCAGGACCCTACACTTGCCCTTTTTGAATTTAATTTGGTTCCTTTCTGTCCAACAGTGCAGCCTGTCCAGTTCTAGCTGAATGTCAGTACATCCTTCTGATGGATCACCCACTCTTCCCAGTTTTGTATCATCAGCAAACTGTCCTCTTGTCCAGGTCATTGATGAATATGTTGAATAAGACTGGACCAAGCACTGACCATTGAGGTACACCGCTAGACACAGGCCTCCAACTAGAATCTGTGCCAGTTATCACAACCCTCTGGATTCTGACATTCAGCCAGTTCTCAACACACCTTGTTATCCGCTCATCAAACCCACACTTTCTAAGGTTGCTTACAAGCATCTTACAACAGACAGTGTCAAAAAGCCTTGCTGAAGTCAAGGTAAACAACACCTACTGCTCTCCCTTCCTCCAGCCAGTCATGCCACTGTGGAAGATTACCAGATTGGTCAGGCATGATTTCCCCTTGGTGAATTCATGTTGGCCACTCCCAATAACCTTCTCCTTCACACGCTTATTAATAACCCTCCAGAATGATCCATCACCTTTCTGGGGATGGAGGTGAGGCTGACTGTCTGTAGTTTTCTGGCTCCTCCTTCCTGCCCTCTTTGAAGACTGCAGTGACATTGGTTTTCCTCAGTTACCTCTCCTGTTTTCTGTGACCTTTCAAAGATGATTGAGAGCTGCCTAGCAATAACATCTGCCATCTGGGCCTACAGATCTATGGATGCTGAGCTTGCCTAGATGTTCACTAACCCAATCCTCCTCAACCAAGGAAAGGTCTTCCTTTCACAAGACTTTATTTCCTACTTCCAGGATCTGGGTTTCCTGAAGGCTAGCCTTAGAAGTAAAGACCAAAGCCAAGAAGACATCCAGTAACTTCACCTTCCCTGTGAAGCCACCCACTTCACTCAGAAGCAGGCCTACGTTTTCCCTGGTCTTCCTTTTGCTGTTGATGTATTTGAAAAAGCGTTTCTTGTTGTCCTTGATATCCCTTGCCAATTTTAAGTCCAAGTAGACCTGAGCCTTCCTTGTTGTGTCCCTACATTCTCTGACTACATCCCTACGTTCCTCTCAAGTCGCCAGTTCCTTTTGACATATTCAGTAAACTTTCTTCTTCCCCTTGAGCTTTTCCAGGAGCTCCTTGCTCACCCATGTAGGAGTCCTTCCTTCTTTGCTTGATCTCCTGTTCTTCTGGATGCCCCCACCTTGAGCTTGGAGGAAGTGGTGCTTGCATATTAATGAGCTCTCTTGAGCTCCCTTACCTTCTAGAGCCCTAACCCATGGGATTCTTCCAAGCAGGTCTTTGAACAAGGCATTTAGCTCTCCTGAAGTCCACAGCTGTAATCCTACTTATTTCCCTGCTCTTTCCACATAGGATCCTGAATTCCACCATCTCATGGTCACGGCAGCTAATGCTGCCCTCAACCTTCTCATGCTCAGCCAATCCTTCCTTGTTTGTTAATACAAGATCCAGTAGCACCCCACTCCTAGTGTGTTTCTCCACCACCTGCATCCAAGAGTTTTCATCAATACTCTGCAAGAACCTCCTGGACTGTATACGCCTGGCCGTGTTGCGTTTCCAGAAAATATCAAGGTGTTTGAAGTCTCCTATGAGGATCAGGTTGTGTGATCATGAGGTTACTTCTGTAGAAGGCCTCATGATCTTCCTCATCCCGATCAGGTGGCCTGTGGTAAACACCCACAACAGTGTCACTTGTATTAGCCTGCCCCTTATTTCTTACCCTTAATCCTTACCCATAAACTCTCACCTCATTCTTCATCCACCTCTATGTTCTTTCAGGCAGCCAATGATGCAAAATACATCCCTCTATTTCAGAGGTTGGTTCTTGAAATCCTAAATACTCCACTTCCTAGGCAGAGCACATGTATTCTAATTAACTGAATTCTAATTCATCCCAAACTGTTCAGTGTCGTTTTCTTTATCAAGCAAGGAAAAAAACAAGAAACAATTCCACTGATGGAGTTTAATGTTACATTTTTTTATTCCTATTTTCTTTAACTAGTCTTGCCATAGGATACTGACTCATGGGATTTTCTCAATTCACCCACAGGGGCTAATCCTCCCCTAAGCTGCTTCACATCTTACACCTACTACCTGTCAGGCCTTTCTCTTCTAAGCCTCCAATCCTTTCTTTTACTCTCCTGTCCAGCTTTTCTGCTTTTTTCAGCTATTTCTTTTGACGTGTTATCTTTGACCCTATCATCTTCATAACGTTCCATAGCAAATATTTTTCAATTCCTTTTTAAAATCTTATCATTCTTAGCAGTCCCACTCCAGACCCTACATTTTTTCTGGGTGGTCTACGCCTTTAAAGAATCATGGAGAAACTATTCCTTCACTCCAAATGTGAATTTAACACCCTACTTCCCCCTGAAGAAACTTAATTATGTGCCTATACATTCAGATATTCTGAAACTGAAGAATAACTCATATCCATGAACATGCATATCTGAAGTAAACTCTATTTTTTATCTGCATTTGCATTACAAATGCAAAGACTATATAGATTATTAGGCCACCACTCATGGTCAGAGTATAGCACTTTTAAGGTGTTAACTAGAGATGACTGTCATAGCATCATCATGGTTGGAAAAGACCTTCAAGATCAAGTCCAACCATCAGTGATACACCACTGTAAACTCTAAAGCATCTCCTGAAGTGACACATCTACATATTTTTTGAACAGCTCCAAGGATGGTGATTCCATCACCTCCCTGGGCATCCTGTTCCAATGCTTCACTACTCTTTCAGTGAAGAGTTTTTCCTAATATCCAATCTGAACCTCTTCTGGCACAACCTGAACCCATTCCCTCTTGTCCTATCACTAGTTATTAGGGATAAGAGGCCAACACCCACCTTACTACAACCCCCTTTCAGGTAGCTGTAGAGAACAATGTGGTCTCCCCTCAGCTTCCTCGTCTCCAGGTTGAACAGTCACAGCTCCCTCAGTCTCTTCTCAGAAGACTTGTCTTCTAGATCCCTAAAAAGCCTTGTTGCCATTCTCTGCACCCTCTCCAGCACCTCAATGTCCTTCCTGTACTGTGGCAACCCAGACTGCACACAGTACTCAAGGTGCAGCCTCACCATGGCTGAGTATAGCGGTAAGACCTCCCTGGCCCTGCACCCAGGGTGCCATTGTCCTTCTTTGTCACCTGGGCACACTGCTGTCTCATATTCAGACAGTTGCAAATTAACACCCCCAGGTCCCTCTCTGCCAGGCAGCTCTCCAGCCACTCTTCCCCAAGCCTGTAATGCTGATAGAGGTTGTTGTGGCCAAAGTGCAGGACCCAGCACTTGGACCTGTTGAAATTCATATAATTGGCTTTGGCCTGTCTTGATCTGGTCCCTCTGCAGAGCCTCCCTACTGTCAAGCAGATCTACACTTCCACCCAGCTTAATCTCATCTGCCAACTTACTAAGGTTTTACTCTACCTCCTCATCCAGATCATCAATAAAGACGTTAAACAGAAGTGGCCCCAGCACTGAGCTCTTGGGAACACCACTCATTACCAGCCGTCATTCTTACTATGTCTTTTAACATTGTTAACCAAAAAAAGCATCCTCTGACACGCTGGTAACAGTAGATGCTGATGCTAGTCCTTTTGCATTGTCTCCAAAATCAATGCTCAAGGAGAGATGTAATTTTTTGACAAACAGTACTGATTAATACTGTACTATTATGTATATCTTGTCCGTAATCAAGAGCCACAGTATGCTTGAACTGGAAAATAAGTTGCTTTCTGTTCTTTTTCCTTCTCTGAATTATTTTAATAGATTGAAAATTGTCTTCAAATAAAGGAAGAAAGCTTCAGGGATACTTTAATCTGTTTCCACAGATAATAGCTGACATGAAATTGCTATGCCAGATGGTATCACTGGTGTAAATTTACAAGCAGTCAAGATATATCCCAAGGAATTCAAGATAGCACATTATGAGAATATAAACTGCACAAATGAAGTAAACATACTATTTCTAGGTCTCCAAAAACTTCTGTTCTTAGTACTGTGACATGTAAAATTTGGTAGTCAAACATCTTCCCTTCAATGTTATTATTATTATTGCTACTGTAATGAAAATCATATGGGAATTCTAAAGACTTTAAAATGAAGTATTTAAAAGTGCTTTTACGTAGAATTGGACTGGGCTTTCTGGGCACATGAAATCTGTAATGTTTTTAAACTATTTACATATGTCAAACAGAAGTAATAAGCTATTTTGTTAGGAAAAAACCACAACCCACTTTGTTTCAAAATTGGATCAAGCATTTAGAAATATACTCAGTTCAGAAGTCCAGCAAGAAAAAATACTTTATGTAAAAATTACCTTACCTTATGTCCATTAACTCTTCTATACGTCCTTCACAAGACAATTATTGGAACACCCATTACCCTGAAAAATCTTCAGAAATGATAAAAAGAATGTTTTATCAAGTCAGAAAAAAATAAATAAAGGATTGTGGCAAGGCCAAACCTACCTCCTTTTCACTCCTAAAGGGAAATTCAAAAGGGAACTGAACCTTAAATTAGATGAAAAATGGCTGGTACTTGATTTGAGCTACTTGAAGTCAATTAATTAAATTGTCATTGGGTACCACTGAGTATATGATATTTTATAGAGAGGTTAGGGAATGAATTAGGTATTATATATTGTTCTTCTCCATATATTTTGCATATACACTCTCATGTGGCTAGATCTGACTCTTTCCCTTGGTAGATCTGACAGAAAAGAATCTTCTTTTACAAACAACATTAGTAAGATAAACTCTACTCAGCTGCCTCCAGAGTTTTCTTAGAATTGCATAGCAACATATTTCCCAGTGTCACATAATACTTTCTGCAATCTAAGCCCTGGAGTGAGAACATCAAATCAATAATTGCTTAAGCATATGCTTAATTAGGCTAAAAAGCATATGCATTTTGAAACTGCTGCATGAATTCTTTAAAAAATAGTTTAGTGGTTTTTTTAGAATACTACTTCCCTCATATCTCTCCTCTACACTGTTTACTGAAGCACAAAAAATGTTCATCTTAAAATTAACCCATGTATTTCACTCTAAATATATTAATTAAATCACAGCATATTTTCCTCTGTGATAAGAATAGGGGTTTGGATTTTTTTTTTATTCTGTGCTTATATTGCACCTGATATAACAGTAGATGAAAATTTCTGTGTTCTGGCCTTCAAGTCCATCACTGTAGATTGTGAAGGTGATGAAGACAGTGTATAGGGATTATTTGTTTACTACCGCTTTGAACACAAAAAGCCATCAAATGAAGCCAGAAGATTCTGAACACCAAAAGCGAGTGGATCCTTGCACAAAGGTTTTCATGGAATGGGTATGATCTGACTTCAGAATGTTTCAGGCATTTCTAGACATTATGAAAAAAAAAATCACTTACAAATATCTACCAACATATTACCAGAATTTACCTAAAAGAGATGACTATAGAAGCACTGCTCCTAAAAACTTATCTGAATTACATAGGTTGATTTTTTGGGGGGAGGGAAGGGTGGTGCTGGTGTGTGTGTTGATTTTTGTTGTTTTTTTTCTTTTTCTTTTTTATTTCCAAGGTCTGAAAAACATAGAAACTAATCTGAGTTTCTAACTTTGAACTGTATTGAAAAGGCAGATCTCAGCTTTCTATGACCTGCTTCATCATGTCACTTTAGATTTTCTCTAGGATATGTGTTTTATTTTTGGTGATTCTACTAGTAAGAATTAGATATTTTTTTTCTTCTGACTCCTGTTACTTGATCTTGGCCTGTGGCCTAAAGCTTACATCTCATTAGAAACATTCTGATTATGTATTACATTTTCGTGCCTTCATGCTTATATTTGAACTTTTAAATGTGTGTGTGTATGGTAAGCCATTCTCAGATGGATATTCTAGAAATAAGGACCCCCATTACTGAATTTCATATCCTTCTGCTGCATTTACTTTGAAGTTGGCCCTGTTTTGAGCAGGGATTTTAGACTGATGGTCTCCAGAGCTCTTTTCCAACTTAAAATATTGTGTATTGTCTTTATAGAGCTTCTGGACAAGAGTATCATGAATCACCATTGTAAATAAAGTGTCATAAAAGACATAAGCTGTCTGCCACTGCTCATGGTAGAGAGGTGAAAGTGGAAATAAATACCTCCAGCAAAAATCTCTTGACAACAATAAATATCAACACTGTCAACAGCCTGAATCTTGTAATTTTTCATAGAGCCTTTTTTCCTTTTTTTTTTTTTTTTCCATCCTTTTAAAAGCTTTCTCATCTGATGCAAAATTGTCCTTGTTGGGTCTTGTAAATAGACTTACCTACTTGATTCTTCATGTTAAAACATTTTCTAACATCTGAGGAAAAAGTCTAACCTGGTATTTTGTGCCTCAGAGGAAGCAAATTGTAACAGCTCTCAAGAAAGGATAGAGTGTCTTTGAAGAAGATATAACAATAATTTATAATCATAATTGACATTCCACTCTCCACTGACTAGAAGAAGTGGAACACAAGGAATTTCACAGGGTGTGCTGCATCTCAAACCAAGAAATTTGATTAATGCAGCAGCTCACTAATTAGAACTGGACAAAATGTTTTTCTTCTGAAAATGCCAATTCATCAAGTATGAAGTACTCTTAGAAACTTGCAAGTTTTTGAAGAAACTTTATTTAAGAAGGGGAAATCCTTGTTTCTAAAATTCCAACACTAAAATAAAATAGTATATATCCTTCTCATACTCTCCTTCTTATACAAACTTAAAATCTACTAAATCCTTGATAGTAGTTTGAACATGACTTCAATTATGACTGTAGGATGAATTAAAATTAAAACCTTTTCTTTTAATCAAGGGAAATAAATGGAATAAAGTAAATTCATTTTACCTAATTCCCACTTATAAGAACTACATATGAAATTGTCAGATGTGACTGTCATACAATCCATTTACCCATTCATTCAAAACCATTAAGTCCAAAAGTTAATTCCTCTTTTCCCTTGATAAGAAGCAAAACCTTAATTTGATCTTCCCCAAACCCAGCTGTCTGTACTTCTGAGAGATATCAGACTTGGCTTACATCTGCACAGGAACAACACACATACTATGGAAGCAATGGCAAATGCTCTCACGCTATGATTAGGATTTTTGTAATATTATTACAGTGTTCGAGCAAAACAGCGGAACATTTTTTGGCTCAGGTATTTTGTTTTAACCAAAATGAGGGAAAGATGGAAACAACATTAAAACCTTTCAAGTATATAACAATATATTTTCCTTAATTTCAGATATCTGGATTGTTTTGTTTTCTGTTATGTGAGGAGTTAATTATACTTCTGCTGATCAGGCATGACATTGCCTTTACTATCAGTCTTTCTATACACAATAAACAAGAAACATACCTGGATAACAAACCTGAATGGTATCTCTTCCTCTTTTCTGTTTGTTGAAAAGACCTTTTCATTGCCCTTCACATCTTGGAAATTTATCATGCATCTCCTGCAGCCAATGGGATGCTTTGTCATTTATTTAAGATGTCATCAAAACAGAGGGGTTTTTTTCTGAGGAATGACAAATCTCAGAGCATTGGAAATAGATAAATCAGTTATCTTATAGACGGTTTTCTTTCAAATTTGTACTCAACTGAGAAATAATTTCATATTTAATGTGTGTTTTCCTTTGAACCGATCAATCCTTTTCAGATGAGAACAGAGCCTGAACAAATAACTGCTTATAATTTGGATCTCATTTCTTGGAGTTGGAATAGTTTCATAAATTGAGTAAAATTTTCAGAGAAATGTCCATTGTGAACTGGAGTCACTTGACAGAATATGTCCCTAGGATCTAAAAAAAAAAAAATGTAACTCAACAGACTGCTTTTTACACAGATATATTGTTATTTAAAACACTGAGAAGGGAAATTATGTATTTTTCAAGCTTTTCACTGACCATCAGAGAAGCTGAGAGTGATTCATTTCTATTGATTAATTGTGCAGAACTTTTTTAGACTAAAATTAAAACAAAGGCTAACTGAATTGCTTTGTGTATAAAATAACTAATATACCAAAGGCTTTGAAGACAATGATCCTGTCTCCAGTGTTATATACATGAAATTCTCCAGAAAAATCTCATCTTCCATACATAAAATATCAGATTACACATAAAGATAAATTTTGGGTTTAATTAATTTGATTCATTTATTGATACTTTTGATCAGAAATAAAATAATCGAACTAAGTAAAATAGAAAGAAGCTAATGGGAAGCATTTAATTGTCATTATGCTTGAATAACATTGTATGTGCATGTTGTGGAAGATCTTTAATCGTTTAGAGGATTTGTTATCCGTAGATTTAGTAAAGCTCCCACATTAATACTTCCTTTGCAAATGAATGTAGTGAATTTTGCCCTGATGAATATGTATTTTTTTCCCAAGGTAAACCACTATTTGACCTCTTTATGTATTTATACAATATTTAAAAGAGTAGTGATATGTCTTACAATTTTCTGTATCCCTCCTACTAATTTCTGTTCATAGTTACTTTTGTCAGTATCACAATCCAGTTTCTACAATTTCCCTCTCTCATTCTCTCTCATCTCTTCCATCATTGCCTCCTTTTCCAGAAGAGACATTTTTAATTCCCATTCCTCCTCCACCTTTTTTTTTTTCCCCTTTTTGGGTAAAGTGAGAGGAAACACAAAGAATATAGTATTACAAAAGAATAAAACTGATTTATAGATTACTGGTTTGCCTACATGTTATATTATACAAATACAACAGATTGGGACATGGTTGTGAACAGCGTGTTAGTTGTTAATGTGTATGAAATTTGGTACAGTGCAGGGGCATCACAAATACCTGCAGAAGTCTTTATGGAATTCTCTTGAACAGTGTGAAAAGGAAAGAGACTATGGAATCGTATAGCTTTAGGGGAAAATTTATAGAACTGAAAGACATATGAAAACATGGTAGTTAGGTCTGGACAGGGGCTCACCTAATTTCAAAACCCTAGAAGTTAATTATGAGACAATATGCTTTCAGCAATCCATAGAAGCAAGGGACAAACACAAGGCAGTTCCAGCCAGCAGCTCATCTGTCCAGGCACCAATTCTAAGATAAAGTAAGTTTTCCTGCTTTTATCTTCTGTTAATTTTCTCAGTCAGTTACAATGGACCCTAGCTAAGGAAGAGAAATCTAACATTTTAGACATCTAAATTACCGTAGGTGAATTGTTCTCAAAGCCTCAACCACCCAACACAAACAGAATTATCTAAACCATTTGCTGAAGATTATTTTTCCAGAAATTCTGTGGGTTCTTTTCCTTAGCATTTTCCCCAGCATTTGATGATCCTAGCTTTCAGAAAGATACTGTCGATTTCCAATCCACAGCTCTTCTTTTGAAGTCCTTAGTTGTAGTACTCCTGCCTAACTCTTAACTATTTTTGATCAATTCTGCCTGCTACCTGTGAGCTCTTATTGTTGAATAGACTGAACTATAGGTAAGACAAGTATTCTTTTTTTGTTTGTGTTCGTAGTACTGTGCACATATATCAAACATAAGTGAAACATGAAGACACCTTACCTGTTAATACTATAACATTCTTTCAGAATTAACTAATAACTACTATTTTCAAACAGTGGTGTTTCTTCAGCACAATCTAGACCATATTTCCACATATTGTTCCTAAGAATCCCATGTCAGACAGTGTTAAAAGCCATTCAGAAGTCAAGAAAAATGGTATCTACTATTTATCACAATTCATATGGCTCTAGCCTACCACCAAAATAAATTCCAACTACCTTGCCATGAGTTGTTCTGGATAAACCTATGGTGACCATAGCACATATTTCTGTTATCTTTCATGTGTGTTCGTTCCTTTACTTCTTTGTTCTGTTCTTTTGGTTTTGTCACTGTTCTTAAAGCTGAGGTAAGCAGTCAAATCTATAATTGCACAGTCTTATCAAAACTTTTTTTAAAATATAACAGATAAAGGAGATCAATCTCTCAGGGTAGTCTGGGTAATTTGAAGTTTTTTAGGAGAGTTTTATGCAATTCAAATGTTTGCCCTAATCACTGGTTATAGCATATGTGTCTATAGCTTACCTGTTGAATATAGGTGGAAGAGTTCTGAAGTCAAGATTGACTTCAGGGCTGGAAATAAGTGGCTGTGCTTTCTGTCTCAACGAACAGGCTAACAACCCACTGATAGCACTGATACTGCATATTTTTCTCTCAAATGCTTTCCTAAGAACTGAATGCTGTATGTTGGATCATTCAATTTCAATGCAATATATTGGCTAGTCCTAAATGTACTTTGGAAATTAATTAACAAGCTTTTCCTAAATTTTTTAATGTGTAAGTATAAATCGGAAAAATCCTTGAAAAAACTTAATAGCATTTCCAAATCAAAACTATACTAAGATGTGTGAAATTATATTGGAAAACTTCAGAATACTTCTGTTTCCAAATTAAATATATTTTAATCTTTAATTCTTTAAAATAAATTACATAAAGGACAACATTAATGAAAAATATGTTCTTGGACTGTATTCTTCCCACCTATTCTTGGACAGTTTCAATTCATCTTTTCTTCTCCACTGTACCAAGCAAAGTTCTTTTCCATGGAGGGAGCTAGGCCAAGTGCTGTGCTGATCTTCACGGAAGAGGTAAATCAATACATAGCCCTTCTGCTTCACTGGAATTATATTAATTTCTACCAATTGAGGATCTAGATCAGGGAAACTATGTGTTGATTACTCAGAGCTCTACATATCATGAAGTGTTTTTCAAAACAAAGTCTATCTGATTTTCTCTGTCATTTAGTAACATAAAAGGTATAGGTTAATCACTTTATGTTTATTTACAATCAGAAAGTTAAACCTAGGTGTTGTAAATACTTGTAGTTAAGAGAAGTCTCAGGTCTTAGATAACTACAAAGACCTTTTGGTCTTAGTAGAAAGACTACAGGGTAACTTTACAATAGTCATTCATCCAACCCGCAAAATGTAAGTTGCTGAAAATGTCTGCTAGTTTTTCTTTTGAACTATTGTTTTAAACATACTAAGAGGAGATTAAAAAGGAAAACAAAGACATTTTTACATTTATAAATAATTTGCTGTGCACTCTGTATTCAAGAAGGAAAAAATAAATCCCCATTATGTTTAATAATGTATATAATACTAAAGGAAAATAAATAAAAATTACTCATTTTGGATTATATTTTTACTTTCCCTGGTCTTGGAAAACCTATTATCCCTTCTAAATATTAATTATATCCTGTAACCAATTTGCTAGATGTGCCAAATAAGCGTCAACTGTTCACCTTAAATTCTTTTTACTAGCCAATTCCCAAGCTTCAGGTCTCCTACAACAATTCACACATTTCTGTAAAAGTGTAAATTGGGAAAAAAAGCTGAGCTGTTCAAGCAGCAGGGAACTGCATGGGAAATACAATGCCTTACAGATGAAAGACAACATAATTTTTCCCTCTTCTACACTTTGACACAATTGAAATTGATATTGCAGGCTGCAGGTTCTCATACAAAATGGAAGTGCTTCTGTCACTGTTTTTAGTATCAAACACTGTATTTCAATGTCTTAGTGGTATAGCAGTGATCACTACTGCAACTAAAACTGTCAAAGAAGACATAACTTGTTCAGAAAAAAAAGATAATTCCAATTTAATTCAACTTCTGACCTTAACATAAAAATATGTCTTTGGTGGGTTGACGTTGGCTGGCCATCATGTGCCCACCAAGCCACTCCCTCATTCACACTGCTCAGCAGAACAGGGGGGGAGAAAATACAATAGAAAAACTCATGAGTCAAGATAAGACAGAAGAGATCACTGACCAATTCCTGCCATGGGCAAAGCAGAGTTGTTTTACATAATTTAATTTGGTGCCAATGAATAACAGACTCTAGAGTCACAGACGAAAGGGACAAGAGTGATTCCATCTCCTCCACCAAAAACACTAACTTTCTAAAATATTTTTGGGTGTATTTCTCTATTCTTTTCTACATGGGTAACCATGTGGTTACATTCTCTTTTCATCACAAAGTCCCATGCTTTAGAGTTTACTAATATTTCAGAAAATAATTAATCCCAAATAAAACTTCTTTTATTAATTGCAGATGAATGCATAAAGACATGGCTCCAGATTTTATTTCTTCTTTTTTTGTCATAACTCTCAGACATTCAGCAGATCAGAATCCTCCCTTACCAGGCAAAGAAAAACCCCTTTATTATTTTTCCTGCTTCACTCTCCCTGAACATACAGCAGCCTTCTATATAATTTTTCTGGTCACAGGAATGAATCAACCATATCTCAGTTACAAAATATAATAAATAATTGTAATTTTGTACTATTTTTTCCTGCTTTTTTTGATTTTTGCTTTCAAATTCATACATCTGAAATGTTGATTTGATTCACCACTTTCTTTACTGAATTTGGTTTATGAGCTGAGTATTAGTACCCATCCACACTCTCCAGGCCATTTAAAACTGCTATAGACGTCTCTGAGGACTACATGATGGCCCATGCCTATCCTAGTGAAAGATTCTCATGAAGATTCTCACACTATTTTTGCTCCTTCCTTGCTCCTCTTCCTAGGGCCTGACAGCACAGCAATATTTTCTTTTATCCCTAAAACCATTCTAGAGACACAAAGTTCTTTTTTCCCTGCATGTGTTTCTACATTCATCATTGAAATTGTATTTTATGTGGTTTGTGTGGATAGTGTTTTGTCTTCAAAGAAACTGATAGTTTTTCTCTGAAATTTGAACAAGAACACATGAGGATTTAAATACAATAGATTTGAGATTTAATGTTTTATAATTCAGTCGGAAAAAAAGCCAAATTCTTCACTTGTGTTTCAGCATAGAATTAAAAATGTTAAAATGTAAGAAGTCTCAAGAGTTGCCTTTTGAATTTTCCATGTGTTTAAAAAATAGAAGGGAATTTCTGTTTCCCAGGAAGCAAGTGCTTTTTTTTCAGAGTATTGTTCAAGAACAACCATGACTATATGTAGCAATTAGTTAATTTGAATAGAACAATTATTTTATACCAGCAAAAAAAAGAAAATGGATGCAAATACCAGAAAAAGAGCAGCTTTAAAATTTTGAAGAATTCAGAGTGCCGACATAAATGAAATACTTCCATCAAGTACAGAGGCAATTGAATATATCAGTTAATATATTCAAAAGTCTATCATCTAGCATCATGTTTTAAGAAATTAGTGAGAAGACACAGAGAATACTGGACAACAGACTGTTATCAAAAAATTGTGGTGATTCAGATTGGAAAAACCTGCCTGAAATTACTCATTTTGAACACGAATTTAAAAAGTAAGCTTTTCTAAAGTATTAGCAAATAAATGGAAAGCCTTGATAATTTTTCAGATATTAAGCGTTGATGTAAATTTGATTAGAGGATTCAAGACACTTAGCAATTCCCTTAATATTAAAAACTTTTCAAGTATGATAAGACTTTTTACAGTATATGTTGATTAAATGATAATAATGTTTTTCATTACACAATTTTTCATCATCTTCAGCTCTCCAAGAAATTTAAACAGATTAGGAAATTAATAGATAATGCAAAACTCTTGAAAGACCATAAAATGAATCTGAGGATGGGTTGAGAAGCTGTCTCTATGCCTCAGTGTCATGATATAATAGCTCCAAAATCCTCAGTCAAAAGCATGAATTAGAGAACTGAAGAAATAAATGTGAGGAAAAATATTTTTTGTACTTTCTTCTAAAGAAAACCACATATATATATGAAAGTACTACTCCTTTTTTTGCTGTTGTCTGGTGAGTGAAAGGAAGATGTTTAAAAAAAGTTAGCTTAAATTTGAATATAAAGTAAACAATTAAAACTAGTCCTTTGATGTTTTAATATGAATCCTTTGAAAAGGAAAACAGTATTGCTGTTCAAAAAGGCTGATGACAGGAAATATTTGACTATTTGTTCTGTAAACTGACAGAGTTACTGACAGGTATTGAATAGTAGCAAGCTCATATAAAATAGAGCAACAATCTTTGCTGAAATATTCTGTAAAATTTTGTATAGAATTCTAACATTTTGTTTCATGTTTTTAACATATCTGTGGAACTGAGTTTCTGAGGACATCCTCTATCAAGTTCTGGAAGGCATCCATAGGAAAGAATAAGGTTAAAATAACCTGCATGTGTTAGGGTAACTCCTACAGAATTATAATTTATTGCACTTTTATTGCTTTTTTTTAAAAAAAAATAAAGTACTTGCTTTATTGCAGTCTTTGTATGAGTATATAAATAGTAAAACAGTTAGTGAAATAGCTGTTCTGGAACACATTTTCTGGTATCACTTGGTACCCATTATTTTCCTTCTTCCTAGAGTTTTTAATCCATAATTCTGTTGCTTCCTCAAAAAGATGTAAAAAACTAAGATTACCTTTCCTCTTCTTAATACATAATTTATTCTTCATTTGTTTTTTCTTTCCCCCCCTTTTGAAGGAAGCTTCTTAAAGAATAGTATTGAATCAATAAAAGCTCACAATTGCAGAATATTTGACTACTAGGCAAAGGACAAAGAAGAAAATGGACCTTAATTGTGGGTAATGATTATTTACTATTTGGAGTTAAACGACACAACCCACACTAAATGGGGTATTTAAAATGATGCATAAAAGAGACACCCAATGATTTTTTTCTGGAACATTATAGTAATCTTTCAAATTATATTAATTATGGATGCCTAAAAAGGTGGCTGCTTTTTTATTTGCAGGACACATAAAAGTGTGGAAAGCTGCAAGTCTAACTGGGAGCAGGGTTATAGTTAAAATAACATCATAAAGCAAATAAATGTTTGGGGATAAAGTGTTCAACTCAGTAAGAGCAAATACTGTTTTCTCCTAATCTTGTAGGAATAGTTGACAATATACAGAATGTTGAGCAAGTCTATATTATGCAGCAAACCACCTAAAGGGCATAGACTGAAACAGACAAGAGTCACTAACGTTATGCAATCTTGAGAGAGGCAGACACCTTTCTAGGGCATATAAGCAGAGTGTTTTCTGGAAGACATATGCAGTCATTCCTTGCTGCTTGAAATGAAAGGTCTTCCAATGTCCAGTTTTAGAGCATGGTAGCCTTCACCATTCGGAGTAACTGAAGAAAGCTCACAGAAAGCAGGAATAGTGATAACATGAGTTATGGGGAAATGTTGAGATAATTCTGTTTGTTTAAACTCTAGAAGAAAAATTCTTAGAAGAAATTATATTAAAATACAAATTTCAAAAATGTAGTTTTGTCGCATGAATAAAAGTAAATCCTCTCTTTATTAGTGGCAGGAAAAAAAAGAGTAACAAAGACTATTAAAGCACTGAATTCAAAGCAAAGCCTGTGTAGCATTTTAACCCATTGCTTTGGGAATAAAAGATATTTCCATCATCAGTTTTCAAGAATGGATTAAGCAAGTGAGGCACTCAGGAGTACCCCTCCCCAACCAGCGCCTTTTATGGGAGAGCGATGTCAGGGGGTCTGGAAAACAGTCTGGGCTAACTCAGCTCACCTGTGCTGGCTGCTTGGGGAGGTTAATTTTGGCCTGGCCAGAACCAGGACACTCACCCAGGAAGAAGGGGGGGCGGGGGAATGTGTTTTAAAATTTGGTTTTATTTCTTACTATCCGATGCTGATTTGATTAGTAATAAATTAATTTCCCCAAGTCTAGTCTGGTTTGCCCATGACAGTAACTGCTGAAAGGATCTCTTTTTATCCTTATGTTGACCCCCCAGCCTTTCACTGTAGTTTTCTCCCCCGACCAGCTGAGGCAGTGAATTGATAGAGCAGCTTGGCAGGCACCTAGTGCCCAGCCAGGGTCAACCCACAAAATGATTGTTTTTTCTGGAATGAGCCATATTCAGAGGGCCTTGGTCTCCTGCTGTCTTTTTTAATTTCTCAGGGGATCTTCATATTTAGGGGTGATAAAGGAGGGAGAAGGTTTTAGATTCAGAAAATCAGAAAGTATTTTCTCTTATGGAATAGGATAAGAGAAAATGTTAAGCTAGCAACAGCATATGAATTACTTTGCATTCAGGTTTGCAATGAAAATTGAAAACAAATGCTGCATTTCTTATAAGAAATAGGTAGGAATATCTTAGTATATTTAACTACAATTTTTATTATCACAAAAATCTCCTGAAGATAATATTAATGTTTTCTATTCCAAAAAAATGCAGTAGGGCTAATTTTAGCTTTCCTTTTTTCCTCCTTTACTATATGTCATTTCCATAATGAATATTAAGTATTGAATATAAAGATTTAAAATATCAGTTACTTTCTGTTAAAAACTACTATCCGATGAAAGGAGACTTTTTTATCAACCAGATAATGCAGTGCTTTTCATTTTTCCAGAGTCATTTTCTTTCGTGAAGATGGTAGCCTTTTGTGTCACGTAGGATGTCCTGAGACTTATTTAAACATTACCATCTTTATTATACTATTATGCTTTCCTACTCCTGTTTTTCATCTTCAAGAGTATCACCTGCTATGCCTTTTCACCATCTTTGTGACTACCCTTGAGAGCTGAGTAGTAAGGTGATTATCTCTTGATTGTCCTACAAAAAAGTAGTTACATTGTTGTTTGGCTTATCAGGTTCTCTGTTTTTGATATTTTTAGCATCTGTATAGGAAATTCCAGAACCATGGACAGTAATAAACAAAATTCATGTTTCCACCTGCCTTTTGTGCCAAAGCTTTTTCTCTCTCCAAAAGATATTCAATTTCATAATATAAAAAGATCCTTTCTTTCTTTCTTTCTTTCTGTCTGTCTGTCTTTTTCTTTTTTAATGAATCTGTGTACATCATGTTTCTGATCATCTCCAGGCCAGTCAACAGTGACTTACATTTGTTCCCTAATGTCTACTACTTAGCTGGTCTGGCTGTTCTAAATCATGGTAAGATTCTATGAAACTACTCTAGCTGAAACTGATGTCCCAAGGTTTCTATTAAAACTTAATCATCGCTGTAATATGTTTTGGGATCTCTTTCCATTTAATATGCTATTTAAAATACTCCTCTGCATTGATCCTTTTGTCTTTTCAATATAACATATTGTATCTTTGGTTGGATAAGTTCTCACAATCTTGTCCTACTGACAATATCCATTTGGACCAAAATCCTTGCTGATGAGCTTATTTCTGCAGTTCTCATTCATAGAATATACTCAAAGACTCCCTAGAGAACTACAGCTAGAGAAAATAAAGAATGTAAACAATGCTAGTTATGCCTTATACAAGAATAATAATTCTTGTGCAGTTCTAAGACTGCAAAAGAACATGTTATTTACCAGAGTTAATGCCTTGGGATGTAGATTATTTGATAGTATTGATCTATCTGTGGTAAACAGTCAACTTTGATTTAATTTGATAATGATAATTGAATCATAAATGTGAAACACATTAGAACACACATAAATCCATAACGGCAAGGTAAGACAGATCCCCAATGCATGGCATGTGGTCTAGAGATATTAAAGTAATAATTAATTACATTTAAGAAAATGTACTACTATTGCTTTTTATCCAAATCCTGAAGATGAGAGGAGATATTTTGCAAAAATATCACTCCAATAAAAAGGACCCTGTCAGTGATAAAAAAGATATTATTTGCAACATCACATCAAGATTGAGAAGGCAATGGTATCAAAAACACATCTGCAATCTGAATGTGGATATAGAATTAATCCATGAGATATTATTGCATTTTATACAGCTTTGCTGGAAGATTATCTGAAAAATTTCATGAAATTGTCATTCCTTTAGCATAAAGGCTCAAACTAAACTAAAACAAAACCCACATCAAATAATAGACAAAGTTATGTAAGGAAGGAATATCAGACACACCAGTAAAGTCTAAGTAAAACTTATTTATAATCCAAGAAAGAAAAAAAATCACTAGAGGTTTAATTATCCATCTGTCTCATCCTTCTGTCTTAAGTACTTTTGAGGATCCAATCATTATGGTATCCAAGGACCATATAAGAATTTATTATAGTCTATCAGTGCTTTCAAAGAAATTATAAGTGAAAGACAAAGATGCTGGTAAGACTTTCCTGGCACTGCTTTATAGATCTAATAAAGCCTGTTTCCAATAGTGTCAGCAGAGCTGATGTCTCTCCCATTGCAAGCCCCATCAGAGCTGCTTTGTAGTCCCACCACAAACATTGTATGTTTGCTGTGGTTCTTTGGTTACCTCTATTACATGCTTGTAATTCTTGCCCTTAAAAAGCAATCCTTGTTTAGCATCAAGCCACATTTTAGTACAGTCCACAGTTTACCACACATTTGACAGCATGCTGCATCAAATTCTTAGCAAGCAAACTGTCAGCAAAAACATTTGTGGATTTGTTGCACTGTTTTAATAATTGAGTCGCTCATTTTCTGACCATAATTTCTGGTATATAGTATTTGTTATTCACCATATGTAATTTACTATGGAATTTCATATTATTCTTAATGCTTTGGATTGCAGAATTCACAGATTCCTATCAGGTCAGAATCCACTTGCACTGTGTAATGTAAAACACAGGAAAAAGACAAACTTTGCCCTGATCAATCTATAAATGGTGAAAAAGTCACAAAAAGATGATTGAAAAGTTAGGAGTGTATATTTGGGGAAATTTAACACCAGCAAGAAGAAAGAAAAAAATGAGCATTAATTTTGCTCTTGCAAACAATGCATTATTACCTTTTTTGTTTATTCTTAATACTTTCTTTTAGTGACGGGGTTGATTACATCTAGCTTGGTATAAACACAACACTCTATATTAACTGTTAGTCCAAAGCTATGTATTCTTGTGTGCATGAAACTTGCTAAGGCTGATAAAAACTCTTTAGAGGGCTGCTCAAACTTTAGCAATAAGAAGACAACTTTTTCATCCTTGCTGTATATTATGCTCTGCCAGTCATTATGTATATGTCCAACACTTTCTTCTTTCTAAGAGTCTTTTTCTTATATTATCTTTCTTTATTCTTTTTGCACTTTTTTACAGGCTGTAAAATTTTATCTGAAATCCGTTGTTTTTATTTCTACTCACATTTTCCTTGGAATGTAAGTGGAATGGAATAGAAGGATTACAGAAATGATTCACACTCCATCTGTTCTCACAGCTCATTTGTTAGCTTCTGTTTCTGACATTGGTCTGTGTCATCTCCTTCATCTGTTTGCTCATTTTGTCACTTCTCTCGTATCTCTTGCTAACATATTTGACACTATTGAAGTTTCACGTGGCTGGACAATGAGATTCAGTAACATATTTGAACAATGATCAATCTACTCGTGATCTATACAGTAGCATCATTTAACCGCATTCTTGATTTGTTAAAACTGGGTTTCTATCCTGGTTTTATCCAATGATGTTAGCAGTGTGATTCAAATAAGGTTGATCTACTTTCTTGTGGTGTGGTATTAAAACACAGTGATTTCAAGGATCGACTAAACTGAATTGAATGCATTCATTGATCTTTCTGAAATTATGTCTCTCTATTCCATTCTAGTCAATAAACCATTTTGCCATGTTAGTACTGTCATCTGTAAAAAGTATGTTTTTAACACAGTTTTACTTAATTCTTTCTGTTGCATTTAGCACTCTTCAATGTCATCATTCATGACTGTAGTACATTCCACAACTGGGTGATCCTGGGGTAGATTGAAATGAACAGCAATGATTGGACTTTTTTTGCCAAAAGGGCTTCATATCACAACTTTCCTGATCAAATGCCTGTCTTTTGTTTTTGGTAAAGGAAGTTCTTTCCTGGAAATCAGGTAGTCAGAGCTTGAAAAATATTTTGGAAGTCCATGTTTTTTGGTCTATCCCACAAAGTGGGGTATTATTATTGCACAAGTAATTGCATACTAATGTACTTTAGGTCAATGAGGAGGCTAGGTTTCCTAGGCTGTTAGCGTAAATTTCATTCACACCCACTGTTAGAGAACAGGGAGATCTGACTAAATAAATTTAGCTCCTCAAAGTGACACATGTGAATATACCACTGTAACTGGTGTAGACTTTAATTATTATTCTTTCTGACATTCCTTATAATTCAGATGAGCCTATTAACTAAAAATAATAACAAAAAAAATCACTAGGCAGTATTCAACATTAGTCCTATAGATGAGAAGTAAAAACTATGAACCTGCTACCACAGCATCCTCAATTTCCTTTTATTTAGAATCACGAAAAGCATTCTTGATCATTTTACTTTAAAAAAATGAAAAACAAAAAATTCCAAACTCACGCAGCCTTGAATCACGATAACTTCAAAAATGGAACTCTAAGTCCAGAGGTATGAAAGAAAACGTGTATGGAATGACCCATATACAATCTGGCAAGTATTTTACAGCACAGGTGAAGGAGTAGAGGAGAAAGGTAATGTCGACATCTTCATGCAAGTCTGCAAATAAGTGTATTTTGTCAGATCACACATAAAATAAAGCCATCCTTTTTATGCTCAGAGACACATTCTTCCTTATTCAATATCTCTCTGTCTTACACTCTCAGTTGCATAGCAGCCTATATCAAATAAGAGCAATGAAAAGCCCAGTCCAGTTTACCTTTTGGGCTACGGAGCTTTGTTCTGGGAGGTAAAGAACTTGTGCTGGGCCATTCTTCTGTTGAAGATGTCTGTGCTTCCACATTTTTAAATGCTAGTAAATTTCACTAGCAATAAAACCAGTGGAAATGGCAACCACCATTGTCCTTCCCTGACTTTTATTTAAATGTATTTGCAGATATGGATATAAACATTTGAAGGGGTCTGTGCCTGAATCCGTATGGTTTCTCTAAGTCAAATCAGTTTAAAGTTAGTGTAATTTTGTTCATTTAATCTAATTTATTAGAAGAAAGGAAGTCAAACAATAAACCACATTGATTTGGCAGTTTGGATGATACAGATCATGATGAGTTTTATTTTGAACGAATACTTCTTTTTGTAGTTGATCTACTACTGGAAAAAGTTTTGTTCACTGACAAGAATATAATGTGCATCTTGAGGCACTATTTAGCCCATTATGTCTTAGTACTTAGGCTGAATTTATGCATGTACATTGTTTTAAGTAATTTTTGTCATTTTGAGTACGACATTTTTCAAAGGACAAAATCTGGCAATGAAATAACAAAAAATCAATCTTTTCTTCCCCAGACACAGAAAAAAAAAGCATGTTAAAGAAATACTAACAGTATTCCTGATATTGAGAGGTTAAATTGATTTTTCCACCATGAATTAATATCTAAAGTGCTAGAGAACAGAATATATGGTTATGGTTTTTACTTACTTTTTAATATTTAACATACAGTCCATTTTAGCAGCTTTCTGCATGCATAATAACAAGGCTATTTTCTTCTAAAGGCACAATACATTACACACTTTCTCTTCTCCCCCTCCCTTAATGTAAATCATTCTTCTAAGTAAGCATACAGACTTGATTCCAAGAGTTCTATAGATCTATCTAGAAACTCAGTTTGTACTTCAGTGATACTGAATGATTTCAGAAGTTTGATTTGAAAGTCTAGTCAGTGATATGGCATTACAATAGAAACACTGGACAAGTATCCAGAAATTCTTGAAAGTGTCACAAAGGGCAGGAAGACCTTAAATATACTACCTGAATTTCTCTAACCTAATTTATTGCAAAGAGTCAGCTTGGCATAGTTGCAATCACTTTGCAAGAGTTGCAGAATACTGAGGTAGATGAAAGTTGAATTTCCATTGTTCAGAAGACTGAAATCATTTAGTGTGAAAGATAATAGCCATATGGTCCTTGCACAGGTGTGATTAAACTGAAGTAGATTCAAGTTAGTTATTGCCATCCAGTCAGTGCTTTACCTCCAGGATCTGTCACAAATTGAACTAGTACAGCTTGCATTAGCTACCTTCTCTGCTTTCTATCCATGGAGTTGTTACTCTGGATTAGAATCACTGAATAATTCAAGAGGGACCTGAAGACACCTCTAGGCTAAATGGTTGCTTAAAGCAGGGTCAACTATGAAGTCATACAGGTTGCTCAGAGCTATGGAGGTGGGTCTTGAAAACCCTGAAGGATAAAAGGAAACAACACAAATTCCTTGGGCAACCTGTTCCACTGCTTGAATGTCCTCATGGGAAAAAAGCTTCTTCCTGCATCAGACAATGTACCTTGTTTCATGCCCATTTTCTCTCACCCTCACAGTGACTGCCACTATGAAGAGCCTGCTCCTCTCTCTATAATGACCTCTCCATAGGTAGGGGAGTTTGTTGTCCTCTTATCTAGGCTGAACAAGCCCAGTTCCTTTAATCTCTTTTCACAGATGAAGTAGTCTGACCCCTGACTGTCCTGTCCTGGTGACCCTACACTGAACTTGCTCCAGTTTATCAATGTATTTCTTGTAGAGGAGTGGGGAGGAGAGTGCAAAATTCTAGATGTAGACTAACAGATGTTGCTTAGAAGGGATAATCGTTTCCCTTGACCTACTGGCTCTGGTCATATTAATACAGCCCAATGCAGCCTTGCTGCCAGATGAAGGATGCATGCAGGCATGCTGCCCACTGGCTCATTCCCAGCTTGCTGTCAGCCAGGGCCCCGCAGGCCTTTTCTGCAAAGCTGCTCCCCAGCCAAACAGTTTCCAGCCAGTGTTTTAGCAAGGGATTGCTATAAGTCGTGGTACACGCTGAAGAGCTTTTCAAGTTCTGCATGTATTTAAGGACTATTTTTGTATTGGGCGTACAAATTAGCTATAAAAGAGATGAGACTGCTACTCAGCTGACTATTGACAGAGGAACAAATAATCCAGTAAAAGGCATCTTGTAATAAAGCTGAATAAGAAAGCAAAATAGTCATTATAGTGAAAAAGTGTAACACCTCTATAAATAGCCAGTAGCTGGATGAACAAAGGAGATGATCTAACTGTGTTTTTTAAGCCTCACCACAAGTTTAGAGTAAAAGGAACATTCTCTTTGGGTTCTTCAAAAGCAAACAATGCAAAGATACGTGAAAAAATTGAGGGACTTACTCGTTTGCTTGCCATTTGTTTATTGCTCCTTAGTATGCAGCTGCTCATTCTTCAAAAGTTTGCAGAAGTTTAATGCCATGTGCCAGTCAAACAAACCAATACTGTTAACTGCCATAGAATCATAGAATCATGGAATCATAGAATGGTTTGGTTGGAACATCAGTCACGTAGAACCATATTCTCTATACAGACTGCTACTGAATAGATACTTTCCATTGAATGATGATTTGTGATGTTACAATCATCATATTTAAAATTTCAAAAAGGCAATAATTAAACCCAATAAAAAAGTTATGGATAAAATTAAAACCCACAAAGGGCATTCATATCTACAAACAGGTCCTGAAAGTTCAATGAAAAGTAGTTAATTGGTTTTGAAGAAAAAAATGTAATACTATAACAATATTTCTTCCAATAGGATAGTAGAAAGCAAGTCTTTCAAGTTATATCCTTTGTAATGTTAAAAATAGAATAAAACCAGGAATTAATTTGTGTTAGATCTTGATGGAAAGTAATAACAGCAAGCCACAGATTATGTTTTCATAGTGAAAGTACATCAGTGTTACACACATACAGAAAGCATAATTAATTGCCTGAGGTTGTTAAATCAATTATTACAATTGTAATAAATACTATATATGTAACCATATGCTAAAAACAAACAAGCAAACAAATAAACACACAAAAAAAAACCCCAACCTACCAAAAACCAGATCGGTGAAGTTTTCCTGCCTTCCAAAAGACAAAATATAAGTGAGGTATATTTAGAAAGACAGAACTATATTTCTTTAAATGCAATAGACTGAAATCTGAGAAAGTTAGGAAAACTGATTTTACCACAGACAGTCATTGCTGTTTCAACATATTTTATGATTGTGGTAAGCCATATAATCTTATAGTCTTTCATTTCCTTTTCTGTAAAAATTGAAATATCTCCATCCTGCATATTCGGATGTCAGTACTCACAGTGCTACTCTTCAGCAAACTTTAATAGTATGTCTAAGGACATGGACTCATAGAATGGCATGGGTTGGAAGGGACCCCAAGGATCATAGAGCTCCAACCCCCCTGCCACAGGCAGGGCCACCAACCTCAGGCCTGGATCTACACAAGGTTGCCCAGGGCCCCATCCAACCTGGCCTTGAACACCTCCAGAGACAGGGCATCCACCACCTCTCTGGGCAGCCTGTTCCAGCACCTCAGCACTCTTTCTGTAAAAAACTTCCCCCTAATATCTAATATAAACCTTCCTTCCTTTAGTTTTAATCCATTCCCCCTTGTCCTGCCATTGTCTACCCTTTTAAAAAGTTGAATCCCCTCCTGCTTATAAGCTCCCTTCAGGTGCTGGAAGTCTTTTCTTTTTCAGGCTGAACAAGCCCAGCTCCCTCAGCCTCTCTTCGTAGGGCAGGTACTCCAGCAGGTCAAGGGAGGTCCCTGCTCTGCTCTCCTGAGACCCCACCTGGATTATTGCATCCAGCTCTGGGGTCCCCAGTACAAGAAATATGTTGAGTTACTGGACCAAGTCCAGAGGAGGACCACTAAGGTGATCAGAGGGCTGGAGCACTTCTGTGAGGAAAGGCTGAGAAAGTTGGGGTTGTTCAGGCTGGAGAAGAGAAGGCTCTGAGAAGACCTTATTGCAGCCTTCCAGTACATAAAGGGGGGCCTACAGAGAAGGTGGAGAGAGAGTTTTTAACAGGGAGTGTAGTGATAGAACAAGGGGGAATGGGTTTAAACTGAAAGGCTGTAGATTTAAATAGATATGAGGAAGAAATTTCTTACTCTGAGGATGGTGAGGCCCTGGCACAGATTGCCCAGAGAAGTTGTGGCTGCCTCCTTCCTGGCAATGTTCAAGGCCAAGTTCGATGGGGCTTTAGGCTACCTAATCTAGTGGAGGGCATCCCTGCACATGGCAGGGGTGTTGGAACATCCCTGATGTCCCCTTCAAACACAAACTATTCTATGATCACACTCATAATCTCTTAGGAAGAAAAATATTCTCTATAGCCTCAGTGACGTAAGCAGTTAAGGAATACATCTCCTATCCAAGTCCTTTTGAGAGGAGATAAAATTAGTTATAGGAACACAAGTTCCAAGGATTCTGATCTAAGCTTTCATTGCCAAAAGGCATGCACTGTCATGGGGTAAAGGTACTTATGTAGTAATTACGACAGCAAGTTGGATGACCTCTGGCTGGATAAGAATAATCCCATCTAAGTCTGTATTGCACTGAATAACATCTCTTTGGTATTAAAATTCTTAAGTTAGCTGGTCTTGCATTGCCCCGCTGCATAAAATTTACTTTCAGTTCTTATGTACCTTATACAATGATGTCAAGTTTGATTTCCTGCCTCATACTCATGATTTCAGGTTTCGTTACAGGGATTCAGTTTCTGCTCTATTGAATAATCAAAGCTAAGAAAAATTGAGATAAGAGATTCTGTACAAGAGAAAAAAAAGATGTGAATGTGAAGCTAACAAGCTTTGAAGTGAAGACATTGTGAAGACTGTTGCAAGAATCCCTAAATTCTTTAAGCCACAATAAAACCTGTGCTGTCTGTGACATAGGATTTGAAGTCTTTCCCAGGTTTAAAATATTAAATCTTTTGTCCTATAACAAATACAGCAAGAAAGAAAGCAATAGTGCCCAGATTATGAGTACAACTTTACTCCATTCATCCAAAATGCCTTTTATAAATCGTCTGGATTTGATCAAATCAAACTGACGTCATCTGTGAGATTGACTTCCATAGTTTATGCTGGGATAGAACAACTATACAGACAGATTGTGATAAAACAAAGCAACAGTTTTGTGTTTTACGGTCTTCTGTCATCACAATGTTGAAATTCCTTAACACTTTAATAAATGTGTTAAAGCAATAGTGGTTGGTTGTTGAGCAGACTTTATTATATTCAAATGGTTAGCTAGAAAACTGAGGCCAAAACATATAAAGTGATTTGTTGCTGCCACACAAAATTTCTATGATAGAGGGGAGACTCGGAGCTCCTTCAAAGAAACTGGTAAGGATTTTAATCATTGCATTGTACTTTCTCCCTGCTGTAAATAGTGGTGAGGTTGTGTAGAGGGCAGATAACTGCAAGAGTGAATCCCTTGCAGGTTTCTGATGACTGTCTTTATGGCCAGTCTCCCTGTTCAGTGAGTTACATTCTGGGGATGGATCACGTGCTGAGTTGGGGGTATCTGGACTGTACCTCTGAGAGCAGACTGGAGAGCACCCCTAATAAAAAACCATGATTGATCATTTGCATTGTGCAGCTCCTCAACAGGTGTGTCAGCCTAGATCCTCTTCATCATGTACTTGATTCACAGACTTATTATTGTGATACATAGCTACTTCATGGCAGCCTGATAAATCTGAAAGGCAAGACTAAATGAACATAAAGGTTTCTGAGCTTCTCTAAAATTCATGCCTCTTCCTGACTACCCTCAGTAGGTGAGGGGTACTAAAATCTCTCATTCCAAGGAGCATTGTGTTTGTCCAGACATTATGTTAATATGAATTCAGACTGTGAGCTACATGTAATCAGCCTTTACCATATTGCATTTTACTGAAAAGACTTGGAAAGGAATATCACCCTTGAGAGGAAAACATTGGAACATAAAATGTTAACTGTATTGTTGCAGGGATACCTCTTACCTTCTGAACACACACTTATACGTAACCTTAACTTGCTCCATCCTACATCTAGTCAGCTATATGTAGAAGCAGCATTTCTCTTGGCATGCTGTTGACTAGTTAGGCATGATTCCTGGGAAAACTGCACCATTCCCATAGCATTATTATACAGCCCTGTTTATTTCAGCATATTGGTGTGATCCTCCTTGCCACTACATGGATTCAGGTTGGGAAGCCAAGGAGAGAAAGAAAGCGTTTCATTTTGTCTCATCTTATCAAGGACTGAATATCCCAGCACTGCTAGGGGTGGAGGACAAAGCAAGAAGGTAGAAAACTACATATAACAGTAAAGACAGAGGAGAATGACAGAAATATTTGAGTGTTTGAGTCTGTTTTCTACAGGATTGCCAAGGGTAGCTGTAGAGTTCTGGAACTGCACAGGTATAAGATAAATCTGTAGACAAAGAGCAGGTTGAGGAAGACTTTGCGCTGTGATGCCTTTACTTACCTCCAGAAGGTTCTGCTACTACCAAACCTGAAATGTTAAATTTAACAGGAGCTCTGAGATTACCGAGTCTCTATGAGAAGCTACCTCTACTGAACACATTTCTTACCAAATAGAACAGGTAATGAGGAGAATTTCTGTCCAATAACTTAGTTCATTACATCTTTCCATAGTGGTATTCCTTATATAGAGAGGTAATTTTGGTCTGAAGGACCAAATGTTAGTAAAGATTTCTGTCATAATAGTTGCACTTGATCTTTTTGTGTGTTCTACAATCATCATGATGTAAATGAAAAATGCTAAGATTGGGATAATTTTATAATGAAGAAGAAATGCCATTAGGTATACTTTCCCATCTGTAATCCTTTTAGAAATTTCCATTCTGCAAGAAAACTACTTACAAAGCATACTCTATGTTGTTAATGACTGGCTGTATTTCTATAAAAGCAGTGAGCCAAGAAAGCAAACTAAGGAAGTAAAATTAAACTGTGAACTGAGAAATGCGTATACCTTTTCCCAGATGCTTTTAGTATATGAAAGGAGCAGGACTAGATTTCAGGGAATTAAATTGTCTAATTATTTATCTGTATCTGCTCTTCTGCCTAACTTTCAAAACCAGATTTTTTTCTGTTTATTTTCCAATTCAGTTATTGCCTTCAAGTGATGATCTGTCTCAGTTTTTTAAATTTAAATGTATATACTTCCTTTGAATTTATAAACCCAGGAAGATTTTTTAAAAAATAAACCTTTATGATTTAGTTCTAATGGGATTTAAATTGCTATCCTGTATTTTCTTTTTTTTTTTTTTTAATAGCTTCATGAACCCCTGGAAATTTTCTTCAGAGCTGATGCTAAATAAAGGGTTTTTTTCAAATTAATCAGAGTATAATTAAGTCCCATGAAATTGAGCTAAGTAGGAATTACAGTCGAATTTGTTAATGAGCCACAATCAAGTCAGAATGGATTCCATGTCCCTCAACAGGCAAAACTTCAGTCAACACTAGTATAAATCCAGAGTGATTTTCAACTTGTATATATCTTAAAGTATTAAAGAAAAGCAAAAGGCAAAATGCTTGAAGCAATGTTACATATGTTAAATAATTACCAAATGTATAAAATAACTTTCTGTGTGAAAAATGCAGGTTTCTTTAAAAACTCAAAAAGTAACAATTATTTTAACATCGACTGTTATTGCTATTATTACTGTAAAAAGAATAAATTAATATATTTGGTTGTCTAATTAAATACAAAAAATAAGCTATACTTTAAAAAATCAGTCAACTTGGCTAAAGTAGAATTACACATCCTACTTTCTGGTCCCTTAGTGCCAGGCAGTAATATTTATGTTTCCCTTAAGAAGTGATGCATAACCATGGCTCTTTGCAGAAATGCTATATACCACATTATACTTCTTCTAATGCTTAAAGAGTTCTTTCTTGATAATGTAGAACATTTTTACTTGACAATAAATACAAGCCCCATTTTGAATTCAGAATAATTGCCTTTGCCTTTTACAGTATTCATTTCTCACAGTTCTAAGGAAAAAGGTCTCTATGGACCATGAAAATGGAGCTACAGACAAGTGAAACTGGTGGTTCTACAAGAACTAATGGGAACACCATGGGAAGGGGTCAAAAGACACAGATAGTCAGTGCAGGTTATGAACAGGGTCATGTGATATGGTTCCTAAAATAGGAAGAGTCTATAACTCATGATCTCAGGCTTATTTTCCATCCTTTGTTGCTAGCATATCTAGCTGACTTATATCCATTCTGATAGTAGCAGGACTGGGCTTAATGGAAGCAGTAGACTCAGTTTCCAAAATATTCTACTCCATGCAGGTGTCTATTGATAACAGCTACATCTGGTCAGCCCTTTTGACTCTATTGGTTGTGTTGGTGGTATATTGACCCTAATGCCTTGCTTGGCTTCCATACAGACACCTATCTGTGACCACCCACACATCAGTGGTTTAAGAAAAAACTTACACTTCAGCCCTATTGTCACAGAGTGATCTCACAATGAAGATAGGTGGTGAAAATCTCAAATGCCACTTGTTTAACAATTTAGGAAGTCTGTTTAGGGTACAATGTCAGTGTAAAGCATAATTGTGGCTCATACACAAGTATTCTGAACTAGCCAGACCTTATTGCAGGAGCTGTATTACTGAAGCAGTGAAAAACCTGACTATGCTTCTGCCTTGGCCTGAGCAAACGCTCAGAAGTTTGTAGTTTCACAACTATGTTAATTTACATGAGAGAAAAGGAAAAAAAGGAAAGTGAAGAGACACAGAAAGGGCATTGCCCATATTACTCTGTTACCAGTCAACTCAGATGTTTCCAGTATTTCACTAGAAATACTAGAAATATAGAAGGTGCATTTTTGCCAAATTTGAGAAGACACTTCTCTTTGCTTCTTCTCAGAATTGGGCTGCCTTAGCTACTTTTGGTCAGTTGTTTAGGATAATTTCAATCTATATTGGAGCAGCCTGGAGACGCTTTTACTGCTGATCAGAAAACATGCCTATTTTTAAAAATTCTTCTTACATTTCAGATTTTTTTCAATACTAATTCTCTTCTATTTCACCCAAATTAGAAATATTTTTCCTCCTACTTTTTACCTCACATACATGCTTGACCACAAAAAAAGTATGCTCGGCCAAACTTATTAAGGCTTTAAAAAGACTGCTTTCTTAAAATTAACATTAGACCTTCAATTAAATCTTACCCTTACATAATGTTACCCAGTTCTATAATCCAGTGATTGTAATGATGACAAGAAAGTGCCTTTGTTTAATTTTTATTATTCTCACAGCAATGACAAAACAATCCCTCTATAAACCCCTCTATATGAATGTTCAGTCAATTGAATGCCATCACTGATGTGTTCCAACAAAGCTTCTATTTATTTGTGGTGTTATTTATTATGGAGACCTTCATATATATAGGCAGGTAGATAGGTAGGTAGTTTTGTTGTTATTTACAATCCTTTTTGTCTACCTAATTTTATCTGTTGTTCAGAAAAACATCCTGTTTTCAGAAAACTCTTTCCTACCACTGTTGTTCAAAAAATGCAATTAAATTGTTATACAGCCAAAATTCTCAGTGTGATAACACTGTAACAATATTCATATTAATATTATGAGATCAATTACTTCAAGGCTTAAGTAATAATTATTTTACAGAGTAAAATAATAATTTCGGTATAAAGTATATTTGGATCTGTTGCTCTGAATAAATTATTGGCAAAGGCTTCCAATTAATCTGTTTGATCTTGATGATTCAGGGAATCAACTTGAAAAAATCCCCCACAAACACAACAGCAGAACTTCTTTTCTAACCTACTCTATTTCTACTCCATGTATCTAAAACACCATTAATTTTTTTTCTAAGCTAACTATATTCTTAAGACAATAAATTCTTCAGACCATAAATTCTTTATTTCTTGATCTAATAATAATGGAATTTATGATATATTTATTCAAGCTGAGTACGTATCCTTGAGAACATTCTTGTCATTAATTATAAATGCTGAGTACACAGTACAGTACACATCCAAAAGTGGTTGAGTCAAACCAATTAGGATTTTCTTTTATTTGATGTCAGTAAACTTTTACTAAAGGCAATCACTATTAATAGTCAGGTCTATTAAAATAATTTTCATTTTCCAGCCAGACTGCACTTACGAGATACACTTGGGCATGAAGTATTTAGAATGAGAAAAATCTGGTTAGGGGGGACTACTGAAGCATATCTTCTTATTAACACATATGATTACTGAAATATTTAATTTGTCTTCGATTGTTTGGACTGGCTTCACAATTATTCAATACAGATTGACATCTTAGTTCTTTTCCTCAGAGCATTTGATAACCTGGCCATCGCTTACCTAATATCTCCAAAGAACAAAGAAACAAAGAGAAGACAAGAATTTTACTTCTCTAGTAGTATGGAACTATATGCAGTAAAGGAAAATGAATCTGTTGCACCAACAGGACTTAGGATTCAGTACAAGACTGTGGAAAAGGAAAGATGGACCATTAGAAATAACATTGCCTTCTGCTCCTGGACAAGAATGCATTTATTCATGGGATCATTGAACTATATTGGTTGGGAAAGACATCAGATTTCTTGTTCAATCTCCTATTTAAAGTAGGGTCAACTATGAAATCAGACAAAATTTCTGAGGGTTCAATTCAAGTCTTCAGAACCTTAAAGAAAGGAGAGACCACCACTCTGTTGCACTGCCTGACTGCATCAGGAAGAAATTTGTTCTTATATTAGTCTGAACCTCTCTCGTTTCAATTTGTATCTGTTGTCTCTGTTGACTAGCTATGAAGATGTTTGCTTCAACATCTTGATAACCTTCCCACAGGTTTTGGTGAGCTGCTATTTGGTCCATCAGAAGCCATCTCTGTTCCAGGCTGAACAAGCTTAACTGCTGCAGCCTCCCTTCACAGAGCAAGTGCTTCATCTCCCAAACACCATCACAGCAGGACTCGTCCCCATTTATTACAGAACCACAGAATGGTTTGGATTGAAAGGGAGCTTCAGTGACCATCTAGTTCCAACCCCCTGCTGTGGACTGCGACATTTTTCGCTAGATCAAGTTGCTAAAACCCCCATCTAACCTGACTTTAAACATTTCTAATGATGGGACACCCACAGCTTCTCTAGGCGACCTATTCCAGTGTCTTACTGTCCTCATAGTAAATAATTTCTTCCCCTTTTAGTTTAAAATCACTACCCCTTGTCCTGTGACAACAGGGCCTAGTAAAATCTCTGTCTTTCATATAAGCCTCCTTTAAGTACTGAAAGACAACTATAGTTTCCCTTTCTCCAGGCTAAACAACCCTAACTTTCTCAGCCTTGGTAGGAGGTCTTTTAATAGGGCACCCACACCTGGATGCACTACTCATGCTGTGGTGATCTGGCAGTAGTTTAGAGGGGGGTAATTACTTCACCCTGAATTACTACTATTCAGCTTAGCTTTTTCTAATATTTTCTGAGTGGGTATTCTTTTTTCCAGTAGCACTAATAAAGATGCGTTTCCTCTGACTCTGTGTGCTATGGCCCCTAAATTCTCTCATGCAGTGATAAATGTGTTTTATGTCCTCTATTTTTTAACTAAGGAAAAGGCAACACATGCCATGGTTAGTTTGGAGATATGTATAAACTAATTGACCATATTTTAAACGAATGCTGGTTTAATCTATACTATTTCATTCTCAGCATACCCTAGATCACATTCAAAGATAATATTTCTAACTTTAACAAAATTGACAAAACCAGATATGCATAGCAGCTGAAAGAACAGAAGAATGTAACAAGAAAAGCATCAAGGAATAAGAAAAAGAAATCCCAGCTGTAGCGGTTTAATCTTTAGTTCTAGAAAAGTACATAATTCACTTTTCCAGCACAAGGAAAAAAGCCTTTCGTGATCATCCTGTTCATTGTTGGAGCTGATCATGAGATACATCCTAATCCTAATCGAGAAAATCACAGAGACATTTATAAAAGCTGAAACTTCTGTTAAGACACAAGACTTCTTACCTTTTGGTAACTGTATAATGTATGGATAGCACAGTTCTTGTCAGAAGCTGTATTTCTGCCTCAGACAAAATAGCAGGATACCTAAACCAGCAACAACCTTGCTCCTTTTCAATGTCTCCACCAAGCACATTATAGATAATGCGGACATTCTCCTATATGGGGAAGGGGGTGGGAAGGCTGGAAACATGAAATTAACTCAAGTTTTTGGAAAACAGTGAATTCAAAAACAATTTTCACCTACGAAGTTTGTACCATCAGCATAATATCTACCTATTACCTGATTTGTGTTGTGAACCCAGACACAGTTTGCTATTTATATAGTTCAACATAATGCAGAAACACAGGATACAATATGTTCCTACAGTATACAAAATCTGTTATAAATAACTAGTAAGTGTGTCATGCCACACTATTTTTGGTTTGGCATATGTAAACAAACAACTCTTATTTTTGTTCACCATATAGAAAAATGATTGTTTTAAACTGAATAACATTACTTCAGAAAAAATGTTACCATTTAAACATGGAAAATTATTTTTTTTAGTGAACAGTAGTTTTCACTAATAAAGAAAATTTTTTTGCTAACCCAAACTTCAATATCTTCTTTGGTATTCCAGCTTTAAAATGAAGTTAAATTGAAAAAGTCCACTTAGAAACTTAAACAATATTCCAAAGTCTTTAGAAGGTAATGTGCGCCTTGATCATCTCCTTACTGCGTTCTTGGGATACATCAAACTGTTTAGTCAGTTCCTAAATTCAGAGTGAAAACATATGTTTAATACTGACATTCAGAAATATTCCTTGATTTCTGATTGATATTTTCTCCTTTCTTAGCTATATATCTCCCAATAAATCGAAGAGACAGTCATGTTGTGATAGATGATTAACTCTCTAATTTTCATGTAAAAAACATAGGAGAGAAAACCCTTCACTTCTAGACATAGGCTGTGCTTGACATATTCCCTCGTCGTAGAAATGAGAAGAGTTAAAGAGTGAAAATTGTTTAACTGGAAGCTAACATTTTATTTGCTCCTGATTGAAGATTGTGAAAATCTAAGGACATCAGTAGTAGAAATACATAGGAAAGTGGACATAAAACCAATCTTTTAACTTAAAAAATAGTGTATTTTATCAATATTTTCCTTTAGATGAAAGGGTGAGAGATGATCAATGCGTAACTTCCTTAATGCATTTTTTTAAGTACATAGAAATCATTTTATATAAAATCTTAACAGAAAGAGAATGCTGTAGCTGATTTTGAGAAATACTAGGAAATCTCTTATACTACATACTGTTAATTCTACAGCTCACAGGCAGATTTTAACAGATTTTTATCCTGGATCAATTTCTTACCCTGTTTCTCAAAATTTATTTAATTTCTTTCAAATACTGTGAAATTAACTCCCACTACTCAAGACTGCAGTAAAAAACTGTCATTCCAAACTACAGCATGTCTCCTCTGAGAGGCATATTTTTATGAAATATGCTGATGGGCTGGAACAGGCAATAATTGATACATTTTCTGTGAGTTTACATTTGAAACATAGGGCATATAGTTGAATTGGCCTCCTACATTGCTGCTGATAGATATCTATTATGACAGAAAAACACATTATATAAAGTTACCTACATTTATGAAGTATTCCAGAGAGTTCCACAATTTCCTTTTGTTGTTGGACTGATGCAGTGAAGTTTCACTGTTCTACTGGTTAGAACCCTTTCTTCTGATTTTCAGCCTAGTGCATTTACATCCTTTGCAGTTTGAGGATAATGAAAATACTAACTGATACTGCTGTTTAGAATTTCTGCTTTCTTGGTATTTACCTTCATGGGTTTGGAGAGAATATTAATTTGGGTAGGCCACATGAGCCAAAGCTGGTTTTTGTTTTTTTCATTTTTTTTCCTTTGATAAGTTTTTTGATGCCCATAATACAGTAATTTCCTTTGCAATTGATGTCATTTTTATTTTGCTCAAAAATAATATATATTCCAACTGAAGCTTGCGCAATCACATTTCAATCACATTTCTATTTGCCTACTGGAAATAGCTTGAATGATATAGCCTAGGACTGCATTCGATTTTTTAGCCATTTTTCTTTGCCAAATTACCTTTATAATTGCAATATTTCCATCATGTCTTTCATGATAAGACAGAAAAGTCAACAACACATTATTCTTCTGCTGAAGATGAGAAATGCAGAACTAAGTTACTTTATAACACTGTTGTCCTTTTATAAAAATGTACCACAGAATAACTGTACATAATATCTTTGAACATATTCATGGGAGAAAAATCACTAACATTATTGTTCAATTATACATTTATGTTTTAAACAAGTTTCCAGATTCTGAATTATTTTAAAGAATATAAAGCTGGTGAAAATGCCAAAGAATAAGAGATCACAGTTCATTTTGATTCCGACATGTAGCAGATTGTGCATATATATTTATGTCTATTATAGATGGTTTCCTTGTATTATCCAAGCTAAAATTATTTTATAAAAAGTATTGCATAGCAATTATATAAAACATAAAATAAAGGCCCACCTTGGATGTGCACTTTATAGATTTTCAAAAGATCAAAGGGGCAGTCCTGAAGGGCAAAGGAGTCCAGAAAGGCTGGACATTCCTCAGGAAGGAAATCTTAAAGGTGCAGGAGAAGGCTGTTCCTACATGCTGAAAGATAAGCCAAAGGGGAATAAGACTGGCCTGGCTGAACAGAGAGCTTTGGCTGGAATTCAAGGGAAAAAAACCCAAGATTTTGATTGCAGGAAGAAGAGGCAAACAACTCAGAAGGACTACAAAAATTCCATAAGGTAATGTGGGGAGAAAATTAGAATGGCCAAAGCCCAGATAGAAATTAATTTGGCTACTCTGGTAAAAGACTAGCAAGGGACAAGACAAGAGGAAATGGCCTCAAGTTGCACCAGGGGAGGTCTAGATTGGATATTAGAAAACAATTCCTTCACTGAGAGGGTTGTCAATCACTGGAAAAGGTTGCCCAGGGAAGTAATTCTGTTACAGTCCCTGGAGGTATCTAGAAGATATGTAGATGTGGTGCTTAGAGACATGGTTTAGTGGTGGACTTAACAGTGCTAGATTAACAATTAGACATGATGATCTTACAAAAAATTCTATGATTCTATGATATGGGACACCGATGTGATACTGTGGAATTCTGTGAAATTTTCATCTAGCAATTCCACCACAGTATTTTCTACACCAAGCAGGAAGTATCCAAAATGAACCTTGAAATAAAAATTCTACCAGGTGAAAAACTTTTTGGTTTAGATTTTAAATAGCAAATAGTACTCTTCAGCTATAGAACTTTAACGCATTTCTTATTCTGGAAAGAGGCAAATGCAGCAGAAGTCTAAAGGACACTAATAATCACTTAAAAAAAAAATATCTTGAGGTCCATGTTGATAATTGTATGACCTTTTGGGAAAATACAGAATGTTTCCTTGTCTATGTTGATCACAGCAATATTATTTTCAGGATTTTCCTTTGAGCAAGTCTATTATACTTGTGTGTCTATTTGGAATGCGATACTGAAAAATCCCAGTACCTGGTATGTTTTATTTGAACTAAAAATAAATGTCAGCATTGGAAAATTAACCAGAAATTATTTGAGCACTGAAAGATTCATTTTCTGCAGCAGAGCAATAGGAATCAGATACTACTTCTGATGTTTTTCACCTCCCAGTTCCTCCTGCTCTAGTTCTTCAAATCCACAATAGCAACCTTCCTCAACATGACACCCAGAAAAAACAGTAAAGAGAAATGTGCTATCCAAAAAGAAGCTTAATCGCAAGTATAGGGATTTATGTGCATCTGCAAACAGGGATGCTAACTACATTCACAACATAGATCCGCAAGGCAAGCATTGTGTGTCTGTCCTGCTGTTAGCAGCTTCTCCTTATAGTAGAAATGTTTTATTGCTAATAAAATTCCCTCTAAAGAAAGTCTATTTCCATTCATTTCTTCACTCAAATTTAAAAAGGAAAAAAAAAGAAAGATACTCTTTATTGATATCTTTTAAACAACTCTGTATGTATAGGGTTATTTTTTTATTGTTGGAAAAAAAAATTTCCTGAATGATTTTCCAGAGAAACAGTTTCAATTATTTTTTCATTTGAGCTATACTGATGCAAAGTCAAAACTGTAGTCATTACTTTTTATTCAGAGAACAAAACATTATGAAGTCTTGAAAATCTACAACTGGAAAAAACTTTTTCTGTTTTATTAAGTACAAACACATTCAATGTGACATAATGAAACATTAGTCCTATTTCCATAAAATTTTCTACTCACTGCCCAGGCATTTTGCCATTTTTCTTTGAATTCTATGGAAAAATTGGGCATACATTGTCAACAAAGACACTGTATTTTATTATTATACTGTAAGATACCCTTCATGACTATAATGCCTGTAAAATAATGTTTATTATATGCACAAAGATTCTTCTCCACTTACAGGTCTAAGAGGTTCCCAACTCAGTATAATACACTATGTTTGTACATGGATTGGGCAAATTATGCTGTAAGAAAGGTGTCATTCCAAAACTTCAGGTTTTAGAAAAATGCATATAATTCACAGTAAATCTTCTGTTAAGATCAGGAAATATGTACTTTTAACAATTTTTTTGTCAAAAAGCACTATTTTTTTCTTTATTGAAAACTGTGGTTTGTGGGGGTTTTTTCTTTAACATTTTGTTGTATGTAATCCATCGACAAATGTTAATATACAGTTGGATTTCCAAATGGGTCTCAGGTAATTTTATCAATATTGTGACAGTGCAAAGAATTTCATGGAATCATAGAAACCTTTAGGTTGAAAAGACCCCAATTGCAAACCTAGCACTGCCAAGTCTACCACTAAACCATGTCCCCCTAAGCACCATGTCTACATATCTTTTAAATACCTCCAGGGACTGTGACAGAACCACTTCCCTGGGCAACCTTTTACAGTGATTGACAATCCTCTCAGTGAACGAATTATTTCCTAACATCCAATCTAAACCTCGCCTGGTGCAACTTGAGGCCATTTCCTCTTGCCTTCTCTCTTTCTAATTGGGAAAAGAGACCAACACCCACTTGGCTACAACATCCTTCCATGTAGTTGTAGATGGCAATAAGATCTCCCCTCAGCCTCCTTTTCTCCAGACTAAACACCACCAGTTCCCTCAGTCATGTGAACCAAGTGGAGGATCTGGCTTTGATGAATCTCATACAGTTGACCTCAGCCCATCAATCCAGACATTACAGATCCCTCTGATGAGCCTTCATACCCTCAAGCAGATCAACACTCCCGCACAACTTGGTGTGCTCTGCAAACTTACTGAGGATGCCCTCAGTACACTTGTTAGGATGATTCATAAAGACATTAAGGAGAACACATCTCAGTATGGAGGCCTTGGGAACATCCCTTTTTAACAGCCACTAACTGAATTTAACTCCGTTCACCACAACTCATTGGGTCTGTGCATCCAGCCTGTTTTTCACACAAGAAGAGTACGCCGTCCAAGCCAAGAGTATCCAGTTTCTCAAGGAAATTGCTATGAGTAACAATGTCAGAGGCTTTCCTAAAGTCACTTTGTCATAGAAGAAGATCAGGTTAGTCAAGCAGGACCTGCCTTTCATAAACCCATGCTGACTGAGGCTCATCTCCTGGTGGTGCTGGGTCTGCTCCATAACTTTCCTCAGCACAGAGGTCAGACTTTCCAGTCCTCCTTGTATATGTACATCACTTTTGCTAACCTCCAGTTAACTGAGATCTCCCTGGTGAGCCACGACTGCTGATAAACGATGGAAAGTGGTTTGGTGAGCACTTTCTCCAGTTGCCTGGAATATGGAAAGTAAAAGACATACAGAATCTGGCACCAGGTTCTTACTTTGCAAAGATGTAGGAAAGTTGCTGAGTCAGATTTGGTTCTCATTCCCCAAGCAACTTCATTGCAGAAGTGAAGCTGAACAAAGCTTGAAACAAGCATGCTCCTCAGAGGAAAACAAAAATTAAATCACTGAGACTTACAGTCATGAACAGAGGCAGCTCAAGGCTACTCAGCTTCTTCTCCACAATGCAAGCACTTATATACTTTATATGTGTCCTGGTTTCAGCTAGGATAGAGTTAATTTTCTTTCTAGCAGCCAATGGAATGCTGTCTTTGGGAATTAGGATGGGAGCAGTGCTGATAACAACCTGATGTTTTTAGTTGTTGCCAAGCAGTCAAGGGCTTTTCAGTCGTTCATATTGCCCTGTTAAGGAGAAGGGGGGTGGGGTGGGGGGGGTGTGCAAAGGAAGCTGGGAGGGTACACAAGCAGAACAGGGGACCCAAACTGGCCAAAGAGGGTATTCCATGCCAATTACATGACATTCAGCATAAAAGGGGCAGATGGGGAGGATTGCTCAGCTCCAGGACTCACAGTTTTTGTGGATGGTCCAGTTTTGGGCTGGCTCTGAGCTGTACAGTCTGAATTGTGCAGTTAGGTGAGAAACTGCATTGTGTATCACCAGTTTTGTATATTTTGCTATAGAAGTTCTGTTATTGTTATTTCTGTCTATGTTGTCCCAGTAAACTATACTTATCCCAACCCACAAGGTTTGCCTTTGTTTCTTCTTTTGCTCTTCCCCTCTTCCCTGCCCCTACCCATAAAGAACAGCAGCATAATGCCCAGCTCCCAGCAGGGGGCAAAACCACGACAACAAGGATGAGAAAAATTACCTTCCTTTTTTATTTTTTAATGGGTCCAAAAGAGTATTTATAACTGTATCATCCAAAATGTTAGATTGTCATACTTTGTGATGTAGCCACTCACATTTATCAAATTGTGGATAAAATAGTAAGACTGTGAATTTAAAAAAAAAAAAAATTAAGAAATGCTAAAGCTTAAAGACATTTTCAGAGCACTGAGACATTCCAGGGACTGTGTAAAGACAGGTTGGTCAAAAGGGAATCAGATCTTCCGTTAAGTCTTGAATGTGATGGCAGCTGCTATAGACAAACTAGCAGACCTCAGACATTTGATGACTGTTTCCTTTTCTCCCCCCCCCCCCCCCCCTTTTGCATATTCTGCAACATTAAAGCAATCAGCCTAGATGAACCAATTTTTAAAAAATAATTATTTCTCTTTCTATTAAATTTTTCATAGGAAACCTTTGCAAACTATGCTGGAAAGACTGAAAGGGAGACTCAAATGGAGAAGGGAACAGGTCCCACACAGTGGACTTCTAAGTGCCCTGGAAAAGAAACCATCGTCAATGATACAGTCATCATCTGTAGACCAAAAAGACAACTGGAGTGCAATCCTGTACTCATTTAGGAGGGAAAATAAGAGTGAAGATACTAGAGAGAGAGTATATATGGAAACACTCTCTTTGATGGCAGTTGAATAAACAGTAATAAATTTACAATAAATGTACTATAAGTGCAAGGATTCAGCCCTCTCCAGACAATGTCTTTGAAAAAGGTGGTAAGAACTACAGAAGAGTTAAAAGTGGGTTCCATGTAGAAACCCAGCCATAGCGTCTTGTTCTGAAAATGTTGTTAAATTTTCAGCAAAATGTGATGTCAAAATGCATACAGGGTATGACCCCATTTAAATTTGTCTAATGCTTTTATTCCACAAGATTCTTAACAGTATTCAAAGATGTAAAGAGATATTTTCCAAGATCAGATGACTGTGACGTGAAAGACACGTTTGAATTTGGAAATGGTATATTAAAAGAAAAATAAGATGCTATGTGTATGTAGATGCTTGCTTGGAGTTTGATTTTCAATACCAAGTGTGTTTGTCACCCACTAGAAAATACCTTTCACCAAAAATTCCTGGCTTTGAACAAAGCCAAACTGCCCTGGAAATGTCATAAGAAAATGTAAGGAGCTACATTGTTTTCCCTTTGCTCTGTTTCTCTTTTATACTTAATCAGGAAATAATAACACTAGATAAGAAAGCAAATGATCCTACTGATCACTGATACAGTATCAGCTTTGCATTCTTAATCACCGCTGGGATAGCAGAAAGATATAACAATAATAACAGGACTTTGTCGCAAAATATATGAAACTGGCGATACACAATGTAGGTTTTCACCGACCCGCACAACTCAGGCCATACAGCTCAGAGTTGTCCCAAAACTGGACCGTCCCCAAAACCACACATCTTGGAGCTGCCTGCTCCTCCCCCCACCAGCTCCCCTTTATGCTGAGCATGACATAATCGGCATGGAATTCCCTCTTTGACCAGTTCGGGTCACCTGTCCTGGCTGTGTCTCATTAGCAGGTAAATATGAACAACAGAAAAGTTCTTGACAGCTTGGCAACAACTAAAACACCAGTATGTTATCAGCACTGCTCCCATCCTAACTCAAAGACATGGCATTCCATCCACTACTAGAAAGAAATTAACTCTATCCTAGCTGAAACCAGGACAATGTAGAAAGAGACAATAAAACATTCAAGGCACAATTCATCTAGATTGAAATTACTAATACTTCACAAGTGTCAGTTTTTCTCCACATACAATTGTAGCTACCCAGACAATTATATAACTTGTACAATAAAGGCATGAATTAGATTGTAAGATCTGTATGGTCTGTGTTATGATATTATGAAATAAAATTAAATAATATTAAATATTGATAAAAACTCCTGATATGTTGCTCCTCACGGTTATTCTGGATCAGATAGTCATATACACATATTTTTTTGCTTTTGAATCAGATCCAAATTTAAAAAAAATCTCTGTGAAAGTCAGGCTTTTATGAAGTCCACAGTAAAACATTCCTCCTTATCTACATAATTAGGGGATATCTATGTATGATCTAATCTTTCAAAGCATATTTTTCCATCATGGGACTGAAGTAGGCATTTCAAAGGTGTGCAATTAGTCTGCCCTATAGAGCAAAGGATATCTGGATTATGTTTATATCTTTTTTTTTCCTTCCCCTGCCCCCCTACCCCCTCCCCCTTGAGCAATATAAACTGCTTCTAACTCAAGTAAATAAACTCTCATTTGTTTCAGCTTTAGACTGCAGCTTCTTACAAGGATTCATTTTGCTTCTAAATACAGTCTTCTATTTGTTATTTCATAGGGTTTTTTTGTGTTTTGTCATGCTTTTTCCATCTCCTCTTTCTTCTGTCCCTTACTTTATATCTGAATGACACATTTGTAAGTCTGGTGTGCACTTGTAAAAATTACATGAGGTTTTACATTGTAATAATTTTACCTTCCTCCTTTATCTTTTATTCACTGTAGATTGTAGAGTTGTAGGAAAATCAATGCAGGAGGTACCATTCAAGTGCTGTTGGGCCCTCTGCATTCTCAAATGTCTTTGTGAACAGCACAAAGCCATTAGCGATTTTATAATTCTGTAGAAATATAATGGATCAATCAGGCTATATGTAGCATCTACTTATCGGACTGTTATAAAAACTTGTGATCCATCCTGAGACAATTTTAGGTGGCTATTCAAGGGAGTAGATAAATTACAGTTCTTCTCAGGTAGGTTATCCCCACTTGCACTAAAATAAAACACCCAAAAATAATCTGTACAAATCTACTTCTGCAGTTTGGTCACTATGTTCTAATAAAGATTATTTTCAACCTGTTGCACAAAATTCAACTTCTAAAAATACTTTCTAAAAGGCACACTGTTAACTGACTTTTTTCTATTTCCACTGCTTGGAGATATAGCATGACAGGAAAAGAAAGAACTTCACCTCTTCTCATTCTCTCACATGCTGTTTGAGATAGGTATATTATCAATATTGTGAGGAATGGAGAGATTATGGTACAAAATCCAATTCTAAAGAGGAAAAAAATAATTAGACTTTTTAAAAGTTTCAAAAGCTTGAATCGTGAATAGAGTTTTGGAAACAGTCAATTTCCAGACAAGGAACAGAGCTGTTTTGCATATGCAAAAAAGCTCAAGTGTTTTCTGCTTCATATTGGTGTTCTGTTGTTATGCTATTAAGTTGTGCAAAGTGAAGATAAGTGGACATGGGATCAGCTTATTAATTAATCACATGCTGTACTTGTGGCCATGGACTCTCAGTGATAACTGCAGTTACTTCCTTGCCTGTAGAGTAACTTCGAATGTTAATGATTCTGAAGTTGGCCTCTTTCTTTTTCTTCCACCAGTAGTTCCATGCTTGACTTGAAAACTCCTCCCAGTTCATCAAAAAGTTTTTTATGTTAGAAAGGAGCCATCAGAAGAAGCAATTGTTGGTTTGGTTAATTTCACCAACTCCTTCATTGGAAGATTTCTGTGTGGTTTTACATTTCAATCTTAAGGCAAGTAGGAAAATTTTCCTGTTGGTTGTTTCTGCTTTTGTCAAGATGGTTAATTTGAAATACACTCATATGAAGAAAAATGTGTTGGCTTATTTCTAAAATATTTTAACACACTAGAGGCTATTGAAGAACATTTCCTTTAAAATCCTACTTGCTGCAAAACCAATAAAGGCTGAATGAATGAATCATTACAGAATTGTGGTTTTCAAAGGGCCATACTTCAAAGGTTCTTTCTTCTCAAATCCCTGTTCCTACAGCGCTTTCATAGAAAAGACTGTAACATCAACAATATTTATTTATTGTGCATTACAGATAACATTTGCCAGGATCTACCTGATAATCTCTTGTTACTGGTCTAGCTACAATGCTGCAATCTTCAGATGAAGTATCTTTAAACATATTCTGATCAAATAAAAATCATTGAGATCAACATTCTGCTTAAGATATAGTATATTAATACACCCTCAAAGGAACTTCTTATTGAGATTTGCCATTTTAGTGAGGTGAAGTTATGCCAGTCATTTACTGGAGCAAAAAATTGCATCTCCCTCTGAATCTGTAAGGATACATTTCTTGACTTCAGCTTTCTAATAAGGAAAAAAAAACCACAATGTGTTTATCTCCTTTTTCAACATGCCCACACACATTAATAATATATTCTGCTTATAGAGAAAGAGTGCTTCCTTTAAAAAATATATAGCTCATTTATATGTGGTACATCATTTTTATATTAGTTTAATTTATTCATACACAACAAAGAAATAAAGCAAGGAATAAAACTGCACTTGCTTAATGCTACAGGGGTGTCATAAGGTGTCATAGGACTCTTCCTTAGGTAGGTGCTATCCTTTTGGAACCTAATCTCTTCCAGCCACTGCAGAACTGCTTTATTGATGAAATTTTTATGTGGTATGTTCTTCACTGTGTTCTATCTACCCTCAAGAAATAAGTGATAACGTCTCAACATTTTGCTGATCACTATTTGTTTTGCCTCTGAACTCAATCTTGCTTTATTCAGGTAAGAAATAACTGTGATGTCAAAATAATTTGTTCATAAATACAGCAAACTACATCATGACCACTCTTTTGAGGCCTACTTCCCAGTTTTCCCTTCATATCAGCCCAAACACATTATTTCTTCTGAATTTCAGACATGGAATAATCAAACAAACAGGTCATACTACAATGAGACATCGAGCATTTTCTATGTCTTTTATTTCAGTAGAAGCAAACTAATTTTTCTTGCTTTACTATAGAAGTAGTTTGGAAAAGTTATGGATAAGTATTGGCTTAAACTTTACGAGAATCCATTTAACAAAACAGCTTCTTGAGCCTTCAAACCATTAAAATCAGAATCATTAAATTGGACTAAGTTACCAGAATCAGACACGCTGCATGTGGATTCAAAAATTACACCTGTGATGAGAGAGAGACTCATATCACAAGTTCTAAGATGGTTAAAGTCAGACACTACTGATAATACAGTCTTAACTATGCCTTTTGTTATTGCTGTTCCTTATAGAACAGCAGTCTATATAATCTATATAATGGCTTCACTGATGTTTTAGTGTATATCATAGTAACAGTTCAGGTCTTATATTGAAATCAAGATATCTATACAAAGTTTCCCCATGTTACTTAAATACAGCTTACTTATGAATTTTTATTGTTTTAATTAAATATATATATGTTTAATGTTATGTTGCTATATTATATCTTATCATATTATATATACTTCCTCTCATGAAATTTCTGCCTCACTAAGAAATGGTCAATGCTCAACAAACAAGCAGAGAATGAGCAGCTCCTTAAATGTTGGTTTCTTTTTAGACCCACACTATTTATAAGTTGTTCTTAGAACAGAATTATTTACTTTTTGTAAGCTTTTGATATTTATCACTTTTATCTAAATGGTCATTATTTATTATTTTTGTGGTGTGAGATGATGATATTATAACCACTGAGGCATAGAGTCATTCCTGTAACTGGTATTAGTTATTCAGTTTAAGATACCTACACCCTGATAGTTCAGAGGACTCACAGTTTTAAAATATTAACTGTTAAAATACTCAAAATTTTACAGTTTAATGAAAGAATGCACTTTTAATGAACGTACAGGGGAAATAAATACCATGCTTGCCCAGATTACAAAGAAATTTCATAAAACAGACAGAGACAGAACTGATTTTACTGGGGCATTGGAGTGTCCAAGTTATCAGATCAAATGAGTTTTTGTGCCCTCCTGATATTTTTTTTCACTCTGCTTTCTGCCCTCTTATGGTGAGAAAGTGTCTGTGTCCCTTCCCTGTCCTGTACAACTTTGTTTCATTCACTGACTGTACTTTATCCTGTGGCACAGATTACATAGGAAACAGGAAGCAATTTAAATAATTAGATTGCTACACAGAACCTATGTATGTAGATTTAAGTGCTTGGTTAATAATGTCAAAAATTATTATTTTGAATGTAGCTTCCAGGCTACTTTGAGAAAAGAAATATCAAATATCACTTCTTCTGTCTTCAAAAATGCCATTGTACAACATCTTGTTGATTTCCCTGTCATTCACCATTGTGACACAGAGATAATTCAGTAATTAGTAAATGTAACAGTTGAATATCTCTTTTTAGGGCTTATAATTTCTACTTCAGGGCTAGGCACTAAACGAAGAAAGGGATTGCTGGAGAATTTCCTATTTCATCCTATAAAGAGCACATCCTATGTATCTTGAGCTCTAATTCAGGTTTTGATTGCAATATTATACAAGGACTATAAACATCTGTGTCCCTTGCCCCCTACAACTTATCCATTTTAGAACTTGAAGCACACACACTGAGGATGAATCAAAACTCAGTGAAAGACAAATTTCATATCAGACAGTACGTAAGTACAGTCATTCTCACTTTCCAATCAGGTGAAAGCAACATTTCACCATGAAAAGTATCAGGCCACCTTTCTGTACAGGAGGTCATGACAATGCTTATAAACATCAGTCCTAATATTTTTTTCCATCTGTTGGCTAAAATAGCAAGGAAAAACTGGTTTATTGAAAACTACACACAACTAAGACAACAAACTGGCATTTATTCCCTGATAAGTAGCCTCTAACTTTGATGAGAAACCTGGTCCATGTGAATTCTGCAATGCCTTTAATTTTCAGTTCTTGTATAATTCGAGATCTGCATTCTGCCACTTTACACATAGATTTTTCTTGATGTAAGGCTAACTGTTTTGCCAATCTGTTAATTTTAATTTTTCTTATTCTACAGTTTTACTAATATAGAGACTGCGAAATTAAAAAGTCCTTCTTACATGAAATTCTGATGTAGAAAAATCTACTGTCACCGCAACAAAATTATTTCAGAAATTATAAATTGAATGGAAAGATTTTTCTTTTCCTTGTACTTAACTTGCTTGTGACTAAAGTAACTACAAGTATTTCTTTCAAAAATTGGAGGAGTTGTTTGGCTGTCTCATTTTATACACACAATTATTATATAAAAAAGATATAGAAACGTAAATCCTTCTAAAATCCAAATTATAATTTTTTAATCAATCAATCAATCAGACTTTACAACTGCATTTAGATATATTTTTCTTTTTCTAATTTTTAACTTTATTTCTTTGCTAGCTCAGTTTCTTCTGTTCTCATGTCTTATCAGTTTCAGGAGGCATTCCAATATATCATTCATTTACCTTTTCTCCAAGACAGTATGTCTAGAGACATCCTGGTGAGTTTGTATTTTTCACCATAAATCAAAACTGAAGACCCACTTATTTTTGCTTTGCGTTCAGACTTATAAAATGTGACACTGGAGACTATGCCACAAAATGATTTTTAAAATGCTCTTTCTGATATCATACCGTGAGGAAAAATGACATAAGTCAAGAATTAAATAAACACCTAAATCTTACATATGAGATCTCAAATTAAAACACTACCAAAAGCTATACTGATCAAAACTACTAAAAACTTCTGTGAATGCCAAGTATAAAACCTGTCTTTATTTTACTTTATTTTTTAAATGATAGTTGACATATTTTTGTTGCCAGTGTCATCCGATTTTTCAGAAACAGGAAAACATATTACACTTTAAAAATTAAATTGAATTTTAAGACATGTTTTCAACATAAATTTTTACTAAACCTCTATTTCTACTCCATGATTTAGCTAGCATTAGAAGATGCATATATTTCTCTCTTGGGTTTTTTTTTGGGGGGGGGTTATTGTTTTTTATTTGGTTGGGGGTAAGTTGGGGCAAGTCATTAAGAAGTTGTTTCATACAACAAATTGCCAGATCATTTTAAGAAGGAGATTGCAGGACGAAATTTTCATCCTGCATCAAAAAACAGCCCAAATGTAAAGCATGTTTTAAAAGCACTTGTCCATTCTGCCTGCCATTTGCAGGTTTCATTGTCTAGATCATTACGAGTTTTAAGATATACATGTTGTCTAGAAGCACTCTGCTAGTATGTCTTCAAGCACAAGAGAGCTACATGGTTTCATATAAAACTATGTGTTGCCATATGTCCTTTGAAGTACGGCAAATGATAAAGTCACCTTACCATAGTGGAATATTTGTCTCTGTGATCATCCAAGAAACACTGAAATTTAAAGTTCTCCAAGCAAAGCACTTTTAGAACTGAAGGAAACTTATATAGTAAACCCAAAGGATAGCGTAGAACAAAACATAATCTTTAATATTTTTAACATTTAGAAAGAAACCACTCTTTACAGTCATGTCTATAAAAGGAAAATTAGCAGAAGTAATCAGCTTGCACTGTCAAGTTCAAAAGCTGTGAAATAATAATGCCTTAGTGTGTGAGGAAAGTAAGATATAATTGGTATGTACCATGCACACAGTATTGATTGGCAAATAAAAATATCTAGTAGAATATTCAGGAGACTGGTTGACTATAAATTTTCTTCTTTGACTCATGCAAGCTATTTTGCAATTGATAACACATTTTATTCTAAGTAAAACAACATCATAAAACTGAAGCACAGTCTAATTTGACACAGCCTATCAATTCCTAAATCAAAACAGTGAGACATATGTTATTACAAATGGAAGGAAGTTCTTCCGAATTCTGCACTAGCTAACAAGAGGGTACAGTAGTGTCCTTCTGGTCTTGCTTCTTTTATTAGAAAATTCATTAGCGTGTCCAGAATAATTCTGACTGGCTTAGGTAGACATTTAATAAGACTATTCTTTAAAAACTGTGACATTAAAGCAGCAGTTCCCTTACTTTGCAAATGAGATTCTCTGTTCAATAACTGAACAACTGCAACTGTTTGATAGGTTGTCTTCTTTTTAAAAAATTGCTTGAAAGGGCTCTTTGTTCAGCTTTTGACCAAAACCACCTACCCCAGCATTTCAAAGACCAAGGAAAAGAAAACAAGAAAACTTTATATTTAAGCCAAAAGAAATATTTATGGCCATAAGTTTCTGCCTGATGTCTTTTGAGATCTTCATTTAATCTCTCATTCATTCTTTTCTAAGTTAAAGTAGACCTCCCTTTTCAAGATCTTTTTTTGGTTTTTCTCTCTCTTTCTTTTTTTCTTTTTAACAAAGAGAGAATTGTGTAATGGTACTGTACCCCTAACTGCCATAAGACTAAGCAAGAACAAAATGCTTTAAATTTATGTGATTCATTTGGCTTCTCTGGAGAAATCCTATTAAAATATATGGGTTTGGAACTTACAGACATAAAGTAAAAATACCACTTTACTCATCTTACATAATAGATAAATGCATATCTTAAATATGTCATTGTTATGCATCGGATACTGATGTAATGGAAATAATTTATTCAATTATAACTGCAAAGTTATAAAAATTGTGAGATCTGTGACGGCATTCTATCTTCTATGTAGATCTTTTAATGATATTTTTTCCTTATACTGGTATTCTCAAGTTAGAGTAGTATAACTGAAAACTGAACCTATTGCATTCTGCTGCAATGTAAAAAGACAAAACAGAAAACCACACAATTTCTGAATATGAAAACCATATATATATGTGCTCCTTATATATCCTTCAGGTCTCGGTGTGAAGATAAAAAGCTTGGATTTTCTTTTTTCCAAGTAATTAGTTCAATACTTCTGACTATCTTGATGAGTAAGGAGTAAATGCACATATTTTAGAATCCACATATTCTATTTTTTTTAATATTAATAAGTAGCATAATAAAAAATTAATAATAACTTTGAATTATCAAAACCATGTAATAATTAACGGCAAGATGAAAAAAAACTTCAGCTACATCCTGAAGGTATTATCTCACTGCTGGTCTTTTAATTTTATTTTTAATTTAATGTAATATAATTTTATTACTGTCATAACATTTTTCCCTTCATATGTTCTTTAATTTATTTGTCTTCTTCACAACAGTCCAGTAATATAGAAATCCCTGCCTTTTAAACTCGTCAGTCAGTAGTGTTATATTAACCCACTACTATCTTAGACGAAGGGGAGGGAATCTGTATCACAGCTGAAATAAGATGATCACTGGCCTATACATGGTAACATACTTGATTGTGTGTGATCATATGCCTCATCCTGTCCAGTTACATCATCTTGAAGAATAAAAGGCACTGACTTTATCTCTTCTTGGAGATTACCAGCATTTGAAGCAACAGAAGCCAGCATACTCAGAATCATATAGAAAGGTTTATCACTTCAGTTTATTTTGCCTGTCGTTTACATTATTTTGCTTATATGTTTTTACTTGTTAATGGAAGTGAGACTTTACTGAACAACCTTTAGATGTCATCTTTCAAATTGTAGTGTTTGTGAAATGGAAAACGTGAAGATGAAGAAATGTGTGGGGAAATAATTTAATCCAGGACCCACTCTATTTTATGTCTATATATTTTGCTCTAGAAAGTACTTCTCACAGCCAACAGGGACTTTGGCATCTCAGTATTCATTAAAACCAAAAATAAAACACAGCTTTGTTTCTAGCCTTCCTTGCTATAACCTTGAAAGCATGAGCAACACCTGTAACTGATGGAAGGTAGCAGAGTGTAACCAAATGTCTTCCTGAGACAAAGAAAATTTGAAATTATATCCCGGAGAGCTGTGAACTACCCCATCTATCTCACCCAGGGCTTTGTGGAGTCCATGATCCCATATCCACAGATCATGTTACTTTTTTCATAATGTCATAGAATACAAGATTTCATTGTAGCCGGGCACCCAGCATTTTGTTCTGGATTTTTTCTGCCCATTTGAGAGACTCTGCTCAGTTGTTTCTCATTCTGTAAATTCCCCAGAAGGGGGAGATAATCAGATTTCATGCATGCTCACTGTTCTGTTTCATAGTATATTTATCTTTTACCTTGTTCTCATGCAATCATGTTTAAAAAAAAAATATATGCTAATTCTGATGATACATGGCTTCTAGCAAATTTGAGTTTTCCCACTCATATAATGTCAAAGATTTTCACCACTTTTAAATATTCAAGAAATAAGACAGTCACCAAATGTCACTCAGGAAGCTTTATTACTCCCCAGAGAGCAGTGTCAAGCCCTCAGCCCACAGTCTTCTCGGACTTTTTAGAATAGCTCGGTTACGAACTTATTGCCTGACATAAATTGATTATGAGCTCCATCACTGACCATGAAGCTGACTTGCCCTCAGCTAAATATCACATCCTCACAAACTCTGACAAGTGTTTTTTAAATGAATAGCATTGTACAGCAATTAGTATAGGCCTTCTGCACATGGGGCATAAGAATATCAAGCAGAATAATAAAATCTCCCATAATGGTTGATTAAAAATCTAAACTATATAGTTATTTTTTCCTCTCCTCATACTGCTGAATAGACAAAATCTCTGACTTCTCAGATTCTTCCAAATCTTCTGCCTATTAGAATAAGGAAGGTTTTTTTTTTATTTTTAATTTCCTTGCACATTGCTATACTTCCCAATAGCTACAACTAATTCACTAGTAGAGGGCATTTTGGACAACTCATTCTGTGAATATAAACATGGCAATGTGTCTAAACTTTATTGCTGTATTACCAGCCTAAGAATGAGTATGTGTATTGGGTCTGGCTGAGATCAAGTTAATTAAAAGGCTGTATTTGGCTATACTCAGTATGCCTTGTTACTGTGTGCATAATATAAAGATTATTTTTCTTTAACTACTTTAACATTGTTGGTAATTTCTTTCTAATTCATTTAACTTTGGTTTAGAGTTATTTTTTCAAGCAAGTGTTTGTATGGAACATTTCAAGTAACCATTAAATTGCATGGAAGAAAATACAAACTTTCATGTACCTGTAAATATTGCTACATAATATGCTACAGTAGACTGAAGATTCAGATGCTTTGGCCCATATAATTTTATTCTATTCCTCTCCACAGGAGCATCAGTAAGGTTGATGTATCAAAGTACTGTAAAGAAAAACAATGATATAATTCAAACCACTAGATACCAAACAGCTCAAATTAGCTCTTTTTCCCAACAGTGGGGTGCATGCTTTTCTCTCTGCCTATCTCATCATTTATGGAAGAACAGTTTTCATGGGAATTCAAGCAAATAGGACTGCTATCCACATACATTTTGCAGAACACTTTCACTCAGAAAATAAATTTTAAAATGGACACAACATATAGATCAGATGCATGAAAGAAAACTTACAAAAATTTATCCGTGCTTATGCTGAAAAGCTGAAGAGAGAAAACCTTGTCAAAACCATGTTCTACCTTGTAAAAAACCATGTTCTACCTTGTGAAAAAGAGCTCTGTGGAAATCTCCCTCGTTGACCAGCTCCCTGAAGGCTCACATGATACACTGCTCTTGCTGTCACCCCCTCTTTGTAAGGCACCATGGATGCACAGAATAAATCATGTGGTACCCACTATTAGGGCAGGAGCATGAGCCTTTGAAGCATTATCAGATCATGTCAAATTCCAGTACCTTATAATCTGGTGCATGACAGTGCAAACCATCAATGTTCTGCTGTTTTGCCATCCTGTATCTGCAACTGTTGCCTAAAAGGGAAGTTCAGCAGAAAAGAAACCTTTTCTGCCAAAATAAGGCAGTTTCAGCTTGAAACAAAAATCTCACACAATTTTATCCCATAATGATACTGAATCTCAGTTGTACTCAAGTAGTTCCCATTTTTTCGCAGAATGTGTGTCCCCTGCTGCAGATGCAGGGAATGGAAACAGCTGCTAGTGCTCAGGAGAGCCTGAGATATCTTCTGTCTCTTAAACATCAAGATTTGACTTATTCTGGTAACTGACAACAGTTTTCAAGATAATGTCAGGGCAAACTTAAATAACACTTGTGTCAGGAATATACCAGTTTAAGTGTTTATGTGAATTTCAGCTTCGTGTACATCTAAGACAGAATGACATTAACAATAGCATGACTAAGAAATGCAACAATTTAAAGTCCGAACGACTTTCTATTTTTCTCCATTTGACTAAATAATGTACTGTAGATATTTTTACATACAAAAATATTATAATTTTACAATAATAATAAACTTCTTAGGCAGAAGACAAGATATATTTTAGTAAAATTAATTAGGAAGTTATCAGATTTGTTTTTCAAAGCTGTCATGATTGTCTTCCTTCTGAATGAACATTTCTAAAGTATTCAGTTTAAAGTAGATCATCAGTGCAACAGCACACTAAAATACAGAAAATTTTGTAGCCACAATGTAAATTTTAATAATTTTTAAACGCTCATAATTTTTTTTTCTACTATTTTACCTTTTAATTTTAAAGCAAGGATCATATTTATTTTATTTGATTAACTTGCTTTTACAAAACTCTACAATACACCGAAGTTGGTTGAAATTTATTTTTAAATGATAGATATACATTGCAGACATATAATGGTATCTTGGTGATATAAGAGAGAGAAATATGTATAAAAACCCAAATAATTTAAGAATGATCTTCCTAAAAATGAAGGATAAAATCAAATTTTTCTTCATTCTGATCCTTACAGTACATGAGCTGCAAATTTCTACCAAACTTCTCTCTCACTGAAAAGCCTATGGCAATGTAACAAAGCAATTTGTCTTCATTACGGTTACAATTCTGTTCTAAAACCACAGAACACAAAGGTCTTAATCTTCCTCTGGAAATTAAGTTGGGATTTTAGTTGAATCTGTTCTAGTTTGGTTAGGGAAATGAACTGTTGTTGAGCCTTCTGGAAAAAAAATAAAAGCAAAATATATGTAAAATTCTACTTAATAATTTCACTGCTTGCAGCTGACACTTTTTGGATGAAGACAGGGTATTCTAGTCACAGCTAAAAAACCTGGACTCAGTATCCCAGTCCAACAACAGGTCTCTGGTCAAAGCATTATTGGCCAGCACTTAGGAGCTCTGATTTCTTCAGCCTGATGTGTCTGAATGTTGCTTGATCTAAACCTGTTTTCATGAAACAGGCAGAAAAACTTAATGTAACCAAAAACTTATGCTTATACCCCCTACTCACTATCCTCTGCCCCTCCAGGCCATTCAATTAAATTTCTCCAGTCTTGAAATGATCCAACACATCAACATTTGCTAAACGTAAAGGAGGGGTATAACTCAGTTTCAGATTGGAGTTGCAGAAACAAACTCCTGAATTTTCATCTTCATCCTGAGGCCACCTGAATTTCTATCAGCATTCTGCAAACCCTCCCAGCTTTCATGCCTCCTCCCAACCACATAGCGCCCTTCATTCTTTTCCACCCTATTTCTCATTTTACTTTGTACTATACCCTGGTACCCAAGCCCCACAGTTCTTAGAAGTTAGAGTGGGAATAGAAAAACTTACGGTATCTGCGGGGCAAAATCTCTTGTGCCCTGCCACTCTACTCTCAAAGCTTTAGAGGAACATAAAGGGAGATTGACACAAAGGAGCAGATACGGTATAAAGGAGACATCTGCTTGAGGGAAACAGGAGCACAATGGAGGCAATCCTTTAAAACGGAGGGTGGCCCTGAGCCTGGTGGATCATGTGTGCAGTGATGTCTGTGAAGAGGGGCCTTCCTCCAGCTCAGCGTGAGTTAACTCATGTGGAGATTTTCATTGCATTCTTCTGCAGCTTACATCTCATGACAGCTTCCCTATGGGACTCCCCTTGCTGTCTATACAGTATTTTGCTCTTCGGGCCTTAGAAGAGTGTTATTTGAATACTTTTCATCAGAAATAGGACCAGATATGGTACTTTGTGTTGGGGTTTGCTTAACTTGAGAAGAAAAACAACAGTTGATTAATGTTCTTGTCATTGTTAAATGGAAATTGTATAAGAAAGTATCACTACTACCTTTGTAGATAAGTAGTATTTAGGTATAACTGCTAGTGTTACCTTGCCCATGACTTTCAACTTCCAAGAACAATAAATATCACCAGGCTGTCAAAGGAGGTAATTAATTTAACATAACAAGGACTGAATCTAAGCAACTGACATCATGAATGATTGATCAACTTTCTTGGGGTCCTTTGTTAGATTTAATTGTTTACACTTTGGTGATCCTGGTTTCTTTCTTACTATCCTTCAGTATAATCTACAGTTCCCAGTTTATTTTTCTTTACTTTTGACATTTTTAGCTCAGGTGGGAGGATGCACTGACTGGTACTTAGTTATTTTAACTATTTACTTGCAGACTTATCAATGATGTTTATTGAGCAACATTTCTCAACATATGAGCATAAAACCAAACAATACAAAAAAAGAAGAAAAATAGGAAAGAATAAAGACCAATCTTCACTTCTTAGACAAAACAGCATCTGTAACACTTACCCTTCTTCCAGGCATCATTTTTCTGCAAGTTTTCTCAGCCTCTTAATTCCCTAATGCTGAGTCAGCCACTTAAACCGGGCAAAGTTTAGGTTTAAGAAAACAGTCTATCTGTGTTCTACAGCTGCAATAAATGTGGAAGCATTAACATTTCAACCTGAGCCAGTACTAAAAACTAAATGTTGACCCCTACATATAAAAATAGTGTAAATTTCCTGAGGTGGCAAAAAAGTAGCGACAACTGATACTCCAGTCCTTTTTCTTATTCTTAAAGAAAAACCCTAATGTAAATTTTTCTTCTTCTTTTTTTTTTCCCTCTAGAATTTCATTGCCTGTTTCTTTTCAGTCTCATGTCACATCTTTTTACTACCAGAATTGTTGCATTCAGAAAAAGTCTTTAAATATAATAAGAGATTTTCTGAAAGGATAACAGTAGCATTTCAAAAGAATATAGAAAATAATTTAAATGGGCTTAGACAATTCAGAATAGAATGCCATTTAGAGCAAATTTTATACAGGTTGTGGACCAAAATAAGCTACAGTAAAAATAATAGCATAGAAAACGTGATTTAAAAAAATATATAAATATATCTAAATCATTATTACCAATATGATAATGATTTTAAAATGTTTTAAAAAATCAATTACGACAGAACCACTGGTCAAGAAAGATCATTTCTAAGTATTCTAATACAGACATCCTTCAAACTAGTAGTAAATTAAAAAAAAAAAAAAAAAAAAAAGGAGAAAGAGAGAGAAGATGCTAGTAAAGCTTGATTGGGACTTAAGATATATCTAGGATAGGGCCCTGTGCATTCATGAATTGTCACATAGAAGGTGATCTGAAAAGACATCCCTTTTTTCGATAGATACATTTTTCTCATTTCCTTCCCATGTGAATTTATAAGAAATAAATCAGAAATAAAAACATATTTTACATAAATTATATATTGATATTTTGTTTTATTGATACTTACTGATGGAGAAATATATATAAATATTATATATATTTATAAATATATCCACATTATGGCCAGCGTACAGAGAAATAACATTAGCTCAAACAAATACATGTGGGCAGCAGTTTCTCATAACTGCACTAGGGTTGAAAACATGTCTTGGTAAACAATGTAATTTGAGGAAAGGATTATGTGAAATCTAAAAATATGGCTTTTTGTTTTCCAATATTAGCAAAAATATGGGAAAACTCATGTTCCCAGCCCTCAGGATCTCATGCTGAGCATGCTAGATGCTCCAAGAAAAATCAGTGTACAAACATCAGAACAGCTGCAATATTTGAGAATAAGGTCTGTCCATCGACTTTCGTTCCAACAACAGCCATACATGGATACACAGCAAAACCAGGGAAAGCACAATGGACTTTTTCTCTCAGCACTCTCCTAGTTACTGACTATGTTCAGCTCAAGGAAGTTCCTGAATTTCATATGATCTGTTCAGCAAAACTCAGTGGATCTCTCATCCAAGTACTTGTGCATTTTCCTCTAACTCTAATTATAGATTCTGGACAGCTGCAAAATTTTAGCTGCTGCCACCAAAGGATTTCCATTAAGCGCGTAACTTCCTCCCCTCCCCTCCTCTCCCCTCCTCAGGAAGCTCAACCCTCAACCTCTTTTCCTCCAAATTAGATGAGCCCAAAGGTTGTTCCAAATTGTTCTACCAGACTAATAGCTCAACCTCAAATCTTTGCAAGTAGAAAAATTGATATATAGTTTGATTTCAAAGCTCTGTCCATCTCCCAGCTGCTGATGTTTCTTTCTTTGGCTTCCTATTGATTTTTAACTTAAGCCCAACAGCCTTTTTAACTAAACACAACAAATTGCAAAAAATAAATCTAAGGCATGGATACAACATGCCTATTTGGAATCCATAAAGAAAGTGCAAATCAGGTACAAATTTTTTGTTTGAGTATCACAAAACACCAAATAGTTTGTTTTCGAATAGAAGAAATGGGGAGAGAAAGCAGCCATTGTAGGAAAGCTTTTTGTATTCTCTCTGCACTAGGGACCAAGAGTGGTAGTATAAATGGCTTAAAAAACTGAAATAGCTATTCAGCTCCAGCATTGTTCTTCTGCTCAGATCTGTTTACTCAAAAGGGTAATAAGCACTTTTCAGTCGGGTTGCTGAAGGTATGTTAATAGTCGAATACATAAATGTTTAGAATCATGGAAAGATTTTGGTTAGAAAAGACCTTAAGATTATTGAGCCCAACTGTTTAACCTCGCACTTCCAAGCTGACCACTAAACCATGTCCCTAAGCATCAAGTCTGCATGTCTTTTTGATGCTTCCAGGGATGGCAACTCAACCACTTCCATGGGCAGGCTCTTCTAATGACTGATAACCCCTTCAATTAATATGCGATCTAAACCTCCCCTGACACACCTTGAGGCCATTTCTTGTACTATGACAAATATATACATATATATATTTTAAAGAACAAGTTAGATGTAAACACCTGGTCAAGTAGATTACTCTCACAGCTGAATGACAAGCTTGTAGCTACAAGAAAGCCTCAAGCAGGAAAATGAAAGCTCAGACAGAGCAGACCTGACAAGCCTCAGCTCTGAAGCCTCACTTCACAGCTTATGTCCTAACAGGTCATTGTTACAAGCAATGACAATATATTAAATGTTACAATTTCTAGTACAACATTGCATTGAAAAATTAAGTAAAAAATCATTAAGTCCAGGAAATTATAAAGGCTAACTAGTCCATTGGAATTTGGCCTTAGATTCCTGCTGTTGTAAAAATTGTTTACTATCCTTCAAATTAATCTACAGCAGCACAACTGCCTGTTACTTATCAGAGACTATGTCTCTACAGTCTTCATAGATTTTTTTGTCAAATCAGATTATCATAATCTATTCAGAAATACTGTAGTCTTAAAGTGGAATAATATGGCAAAGTAATAGCACATCTGTTCAGGCAGGCATCTGGGTTTTAGACAGAAAATACTTTTTTTTTTTTTTAAAAATACATTTTAGGCTATTTACAAATGCACTGGAACTAATCTTACAAATACATTAGAAACACTAAACGATATTTAGGGAAAAGAAAAATGTTTGTTATTTCATAACTTAGGTCAATTTCCACTGTGAGGTAGTAGATTAGAACTGACCTCTGTAAAAAGCACACACAAAATATGATGTTCTCCACTCTAGAGCTCCATGTGACTCATATAATAATTAGTGTGTCAGATTCCAATGTAACTGTCAACAGACCCTTCCTCTGTAATCAGATTTCCCTATGCTACAGAAACCTGTTATTTATTCTGCTTATGCTATCGCCTTTAAATCCTAATTAATATTTAGATTCACATTTAATTGAATTCAGTAATGGCTGTCTATATGCTAATTTGTTTGTAGTTGCAGGCCATCTGTTGTGGTGTAGGAACTTCCCATCTGTATTTAATAATTTACAGACAAGTGGACTTTCTTTTACCTTTAATTTCCCTCCTTTCTTTGTTTTAGCTCATAAAATCTGAACTAAAATGAAGTGACCAAGGTACAACTTTTTCTTACAGAGCAAATACATATCTCCATAATATTCAAACTAAAAAGATTAATTTACATAGGAAATTGAATCTCCATGCTATTTTTCAAATAATTAAATAATAAATATTCTCTTGTGTTGTAAAATTTACTGCCAATTTTGTCATCTAGATTGCATGAGCTCCATGGGCTTTTGCAGCTTTACAAAATGTTCTAATGACAACATTGTAAACAAATTAAACAGGCATAATACATCTTTACATCTTTACTTATATAAGTTATCCACAGTTCATTCATACTTTACACATGTTCTCTCCTTCATTACATTTCTGTATGTTTATTTCTTAAATGAAAAAGCTTTGGGGTGACATGGCAACTGGAGGAAAAGTAAATGTAGTTTCAGCTTCAGGCATGAAGTGCTTTATAAAAAAATTAGAGGAAAAAATAGTTTTATTCATGTAGGCCCTAAGCCCTAATTCACTCCATCTTTCTTCTATTGCACCCACCACCTGAGAGTGTGCACTCTGCCTGGTTATATATCCATGGACCATGAGAAATGGGAACACAAAATTCACTACCAGATACCCTAGTTTTTTCACATAAAAGAAATTCAGATGGACAGCAGTCACCAAATACTGTGAATAGGTGCTGGTCCAAAGACCAGAGGGCGTGTTAACAAGTAGGTAGGTGCATCCTAAGGAAGAAACTGTTCCCTCATTCTTGAAAAAGCTTTATCATTCTTGAAGTATACTCTCTCTCTCTCTCTTTCTGGAGTATAAAGGTAGACAAAAGTAAATAATTATGTTATCCTAATTAAGCACCTAAAGTGAAATGGGAGCACTTTTGGCCTAAAATAATTCTTTTATTGTTTCCCATTATCTCTTGGCCTCATTAATTTAAAACGTCCAATTTTAATTGATCCGCAAGGACTAATTTAAATGCTGAGGACTGGTTTTTTAGTATCTTATATACAGCTCAACTGATCCTAGAGTTAATTTGAGGTTTCTGGACACTGCTGTCATGCAAATGAAAAATCAGGATAATAACTATGACTTGAGGATTTGGTCAGTTATTAGAATGACAGCACATGAAAGAAAATTACAAAATGGTCAGGGGGATCACTCTAGCTACTAGATCTTCTGCTTACATCTATGGAGCAATACAGTCTTTCTCCACTGGAGAATTTGGGTCTTTATTTTGAATATTTATGCCTCGATCAGAAAATACATCTTAAAGAAAGGGTTGCAAACGGTTGAAAATACATGTTTTTTCCTGAAATTATAGTATCTTTTTTTCTGTAAGTTTAATATTGATTCAGTTGTAGTCTCTCCAAAGCCGATGCAGAGAAACAATGCCATCTACAAGAGAAAAAAAAACAAAACTGCATGTCCTTGTTCTCAGCCTTGTGTTTGCAGGATAAAAATGTTTAATCAACTGCTTCTTTCTCAACTTTTAGGGTAGACTAAAACCTCTTTTTAATTATATACCTCATTTTTAACTTTGTTTTAATGTGTATCTTCATATTATTTAATAGGACAAAATTACTCAGAATTTGTATTTTATATAATTTTAATTTAACGTCACTTTATGATATTTGATTTGTGGTTTTTAATTATTTTGTGGTTTATGTGATACACCTTGATCCAGTTCACTGTCTACAGTAATGCTGCCAGTCTACAGTAGTAAAACAGAGATTGCCAAACATACACTATGAGATTACAGCACGATAAGAGACAGAAAAGCCTCCATGATTAGTTTAGACAAGGAACTCAGCAGAATGAACAAAAAAATGCACATTGCAGACAAGATATATTCTGGCAGCAACATTTCTTACCATATTACGTCCAGCAAAGCTGAAAGCCAAGATTCCTAATTTTGCTTACAGGAAGTACTATTTTATCCTTCATACTCTTCAATTTAGAAAATTGCTTTCAAAATCCAACTTAGGAGGAAAATCCTAACAATAGTAAAAGTAAATGTATGTTTGTGCAGTTGATACAAACACCTACAATGACATTGGATAGAAACCCACACAATATGCTTGCACAGACATACGAGACAATACCATAATTTTGTATTATGTAAGCGGTTAATCCCATGATTTATCCAGAATAGACATTAGAAATGTGACAGCAGAAAGGAAGATGAGGGTTGTCTTCCATTGTCCTTCATACTGAGAAGTAATTGATATGTCTCTTAATCTCATGGGGGGTAAAGCAGAGAGTTGTCCCAAGCCCAGGACATCAGATATGACACATAAACTTACTTAGTGATTATCTACTACTTCTGTACCATTACATGAGCGTTGTGCCTGTCTTGGTGGCCTTCCCTATCACATAAGTTAGTTATATTGCAGTTAATCTTTCCATTAATTAAATACTTTCTTTTTAACTGTATTAAACTTTTTTCCATATCCGCTTTATGTTATTAGTGAAATTATATATCTTCAGGTTGCTGGACATAAGGCAATATTAATTGGAAAATATTAGGAATTATTAGTGAAGTTTTAATAATTATTATGAAAAGGATTTTTTTTTCTTTCCTTTGGTGTTCAGTCATTCTATGAGGCATGTTGAAGACCTAGAAATGCAGCAGCACTATTATGAGTTTACTGTAAATTGCATATGTTCAATCTTTCAGAACTGAAACCAATAGAAAAGTTTTCCACAGACTTTACAGGAGAATACAGTCATACCATCTAAATGTTGTCTATGATTATTATTCATAAAACACAAATTTAAGCACTCAAATGAACCTTAAAGCTTAACTAAATTTTAGCTAAGTGTTAAAACTGTCTTTGAAAAGATTAAAAGTAAATTTATGAAAAGCAACAATCAAGAGTCAGATATAAATCTCTTGGTTTTCTTTGAATTTTTCCAGAACAATCACATTTCAGAGGACTAATTAATTTTTTCATGGGACTGAAATATGAGATTTGAACATCACCTAGTAACAAGTATCAACTAAATACTTGCCAAAGCGTTGCTATCTGAAGACCACTATATATTCTATGAGTAAACACATGCACTATTTAGCACAGCTTCTTATTTAATTGATGCTTCTGATACAGTTTAAAACTATGCTTATGTTCATGTTAGCATTTATAGCCACATCCCATACCATAAAAGGAGGTACTTTATTTCTTTGGGGAATGCAAACTCCTCCCCATTTTTTTAGCTTACTTTCTTTGCTTTAGCTGTAGTCTCTTGCTTGGCTGACTAGCACAGTTTCACAGAATTTTAGGGGTTGGAAGGGACCTCCAGAGATCATCGAGATCAACCCCCCGCTTAGCAGAGCTTAACCCTTTTGTGAGTTAATCCTTACTGCTACTCTGAGCCTTAGCAATAGCTCCTGTGTTGCTGGCAGGAGCAGGAAGTGATGTTCCTTTCATGCTTTGTGTCAATAGGATAAACAGCAGTCTCATCTTGAGACCTTCATCAGATTAACCCAGGTGTAGCAGCTTCAATAAGATATACTAATGTCTCTTCATGACCCAATGTACCTAGTAAACAGTAAGTTATCTCAATGTTTTTCCCATTTCCACACAGATGTATTTTGATTCAGAAATCAGATGTGAAAACAAATGACACTATGTTTGTTCTTTATATTATTTTTCCCCTTAAAAATTTAACAGCAGTTAAAAATATATAGATCAGTTGAAGTAACAATTAAGCTTCAGACCCAGGAAACTTACACATATATGTATGATTGGTAATGCCATGCATAGGAGGTTTTTCAGAATTGTGCTTCAGCTACAGTTACCATGCATGCATATAAAGATGTCACATTGGTGAAGTCTGTAAGACAGAGAGCTTCAACTGGGGTAAATAGTGAGGATGGTAGTGAATTAAATTCCATTAAGTTACACCAGAAAAATTTCTGCCCTGATATGCTTAAAAGCCTTTGTGAAAACAAAACTTTCCACAAAAAAACTTCTGCTGTAATACATTTTTTTGTGTACTTTACAAGCTAGATTAATTTCACCAAGCTTTAACATTACTTACTAGCCACTAAGTGTCAAGTCTAAATTAATCAGGGTGCCTGATTAGAACCTGGCCTCATATAGTGTTTGGTCATATAAGCGCACAGTGTAAATTAGTCTTTAGTTTCGGTCAACAGAGAGACAGGCACCATCTGTCTCTGTCTATATTAAGACAGAATAAATTTATTAAAAAATTATTTCCTACCCTCCACTGAATTTGGGGGATTACAGTAAAAATCTGATTTTGGGCGTTTCAAATTATATTACATGAATTCTATAAACCTGACAAATAATTAGTGCCATAGAGTGTACATGTGTTGTACTTTGTATGACACGTGAATCTAGACATACTTAACCACCTTCATGTACATCCTGTTAAGTACATTGCTGAAGGCTGAAATTCAACAGATTGTAAGGTAACAGAGAAATTGCAAATATATTCAGGAAGGAGCAATATTTCTGTATGCTCCAATATCTGAATAATTAATCTGTCATGTTTCTATTATTTTTACTTCTGCTCCTTATACCCAGAGTAGTGAGAACCCAATCTAGATTGGCACCCGAGTGCTGAGTTGTTGAAAATATTCTTTTACACAAATTTTCAGATTCTCTACAGTCTCTTTTCACCTCACTGTTACCTCTTCAGAGGTGTCTTCTGGCACAAAATCACAATTTCCACAGATGGACAATGCAATTTATGCCCTGTAAATGCAACTTTTTATTAAAGGAAAAAAGAATCTGCTTCAACAAAGCTTGAGAATCCTTATCTCTAATCTGGGTTTTCCTACCACCTTGTGCATACTGAGGATTCAGATAGCAATAGTGATTGAAAAAGCAGGAGCCATGCAATGGTTTTGTGGTCAATGTAGCACACGGCCATTAAGTCTCTTCTGTAAGTCACACTTCTGTTGCACGGGGACTACTGAACAATTCTATAGGAAGTATCTTTTTTTTGAGAAACTGGCCTGAGTTTGGGAATTTATGATATGGCACTGGTCAGTTGATACTGTGCAATAATTGAACAAAGATCTGTGTCTCTTCTTGCTGAAGAATAAATACTAATCACAGTCATTAAATATGGCAATATTTTTTCTCAGTGTCCATTACTGCTTGACTGTTATGGAAGCGGGAAAATTCATGGCTCAACTACTTTGTCATCTTTGATTTGGCAACTGTAAGAAATTACTTACAATTTTCTTTTTTTCTTTTTTTTTTTTCTTTTTTTAAAATTAGAGATGAGCCAAGGACACCGTAATATATTTTTCCCAGTGATTTCTCTAAGAACTTCTTTTCCTTGATCTCTTGGCAAAAATGAAGGAAATTCTAACAAAGTTGAGACCTACTTCTTTACCCAAAAATCTTTATAAAGATGCCTTTGAATTTTTGAGCATCTTTTATCATTTGTCTACTCATACTGATCATAATAAGAGGAATTCTATGTCCTGTTATTTGTCTAGTCCCTTTATACCTGACTATATATACAGTTGTATATATAGGCCTACCTTGCAAGCTTATTAAACTTGTACTTTGTAACACTGAGGAAAAAACACTAACAATTCTAGAAACTTGAATCTATCAGTTCACCATATGAATGATGATAAGAAAAAAATCTTCTAGATATATATGTCATTCCTGCCAGGTTTTCATTTAAATCGAGATTATAATCTGAACTGGGTTCACAGATGTTTCTTCATGTCTCTTAGACTCATAGTACTGATACCATTGATGGATATATGCAGGCTTTTAGAAGGTTCCCTTAAACATGTCCTGCACTTTCAGGTCCTGCACCTGGGACACAAGAACCCCATGCAACACTACAGGCTTGGGGAGGAGTGGCTGGAAATCTGCCCTGTGGAAAGGACCTGGGGGTGTTGGTCCACAGTTGATTGAATATGAGCCAGCAGTGCGCCCAGGTGGCCAAGAAGGCCAGCAGTCTCCTGCCTTGTATCAGAAATGGTGTGGCCAGCAGCACTAAGGAAGTCACTGTTGTCCCCCTGCACTCAGCACTGGTGAGGCTGCACCTTGTGTACTGTGTTCAGTTTTAGGCCCCTAACTACAAAAGACACTTGAGCTGCTAGAGTGTGCCCAAAGAAGAACAACAAAGCTTGTGAAGGGTTTAGAGCACAAGTCTTGTGATGGACTTGGCAGTGCTAGGTTATCAGATTGAATGATCTTAAAGGTGTTTTCCAACTGAAATGATTCTATGACACTGTGATTCTATGTCTCTCATTTTCTATTTTCAGGGTCAAGTAAAAGATGGAAGGATGTCCCAAATACAGAACCTATGCAATGATACAAAACACAGCTATATGGACATATGTGATCTTTCCCATATAAATCAGTTCAAGCAGTATCTGGATTAAATAATTCACATGTTAAAAATTCTTCCCAAGGATCAAAAGAAAATTAGTTAATCCCTATGCTGACCACAATATTCTATAACCCTAGAAGCATCACATATTCAAGACACCAAATAATATGTTACAGATCTTCCATGAGGCTCTCTGCTGCAAACCATTACATGATGGATGTCCAACAGTGTAGTAGAGATTCACAATCAGAATCCACACACCTAAAGAGGGTATGCAGAGAAATTCAGATGCCTGCCAAGAGGCACAGGTGTTACACTGACATTAATAAAGTAAACAGCCCTGATCTTGGTCTGTAGCACTGAACATAATTATTTATATAGTTTGTTGCAGTCTGGCATGTTTCCAACCAGCATTAATTATTGCCCTCACAGACATTGCTCAGCCACAGCTCAGAGGCTGTTTCCAACAGGTAGCATAACTGTAGACCATTCTTAGCAAGTTGTATATTATTAGATATTTTTCTCAAGGTCAAAGAGTAGACTCAAGCTGATTTGTTTTACATCCACAGTTATAGCATAGTACAGTATAGCAGTTGACACAGCCAGAAGTGGGATATCTGCAGCAATTAGTAAGGAGTAATGAGAGAGGAAAAAGTTATTCACCTGACTGCAGTTCCCACTAACATGAATTTGTCAAACAAAAGAAAAACCCACATGAAATTAACAGATTTTTATAACTTTGTTCTTACTAGAGACTATTGTATTTTCCTAATTCCTGGTAGTATTTCCCATAAAGACATCTGAAAAATAAGTGCCCTATAATGAAATAACATTTTGGCAATCTTTAAGGAGGGAAGACTTAGAAATAACACTTTAAAGGTAAAAGGAGAAAGCTAAATTTATAGCTAACTTTATGCAAAGTCAGATGCAATGTATGGCTTTTATTACTTTATGCATATTATGTGAGAAACATAAGAATCAATTACTTTCCTCCTCAAAGATGATACAATTTTTAAGTTTTTCTGATTTCTGACATCTTTCTTATATAATTTGTGGCAGCAGCTGTCAGAACATAGCCTTTGAGAGAAAACATACTGGGGAAAAAAGTAAGTAGAGATTCTGAAGCAGTTATACATGTGAATTCCTAATGGCATTCTCCAAAAGAAGTACATTATCATGGTCTGAAAGATGAAATTCTGCCATTAGTTCCAACATATAAAGAAAATGCATATGTTCAGATCTCCCTTCCCACATTTCTTTTCCCTGAAACCTGCTCCAAACATTTCTTTCCAATAAAGTCTTTGCAGTAATTTATCACCAGTATGAAGGTGTCAATATTTCACCATATGTCCTCTGCTGTTTTGTCTAAGAAATGCCAAATTCCAAGTACATTTCTTCTCAAGTAGAGCACAAACTTAGGTGAATATGTCCTCTTTCCACAGTGGATTTTGGTACTTAAAGGATTTCTCTTTTGGGGATAATAAACTGCCTTGTTGTAAATTCATTTCACGTCTTTGTGGAGGGTACAAACTGACTTCTATTTAAGCTTGTGGAAAAAAAAAGTATAGGTATCAAATCTCAAGTCTAAATTAAATCAGTATTTTCCTATTACTTTCAGAAGACCTCAAATCACTCTGAATAGTGGTGAATACTCTTTGAAATTGTCAACCTGCATTATTTCTCTCTTATACTACATCATAGCATCGCATTTCATCCTTCCCTTTGAAGTACTCATGAGACAATAGTTTTACAGTAACAAATAACAGTAGTCATCTAGTTGATTAATAAAGATAAAGAAAGAATATTCTAAACATGCTCCCCACCAACAGTTTTGCATTTTAATCAGGTAGAGCGGCATCTACTTGTTCTGTGGTTCAGTGAATCACGTTGTGCACGACGTGCTCCTCAGTCTGCACAAATGACAACTCAGGCCTCCCCCACTTTGTTAGTGGTAATATAATTGCATAGGAGAGCTAAAAAATCAAGGTGACTTTTGTACTATGAATACAAAACATGTAATTTTAAACTCCTCAACCATTCTGCATTATGTCACTGTGTTCAGCATAGCTGTGAGCACAATGGGTGGTACTCATGAAAGATAATGGACGTGATACTGTTTTGACTAGGCTGATTTTCCTTATGTTCTTGACAAAACAAAAGTCAGACAAAGAATTAATTTTTATATGCTCAGAATGGTTTTCAAACTTTAAGAGTTTTTATGTAAGGTTTTCAAAGTCCAGGACAAATAAGTTAACAAACTTTATAACCAGCTAAACAAATGTAGGGATCAATCTTTCATATAAATATATTATTCGCATATGAATATAATAAATATTTACACAGCTTATACTAGTATATTTATACTGATATTTATATTAATACATTTATACTAATCATATTCTCTAGTATCATGTCAATTTATTTTCTGTTTATTCTTATGAGGTCAAAAGAATAATATATAGTATTCATTTGATTATTCTCAATGGATGGATATACACAAGCACACAGACTTATATGCAGTATTTAGGATATTATGTGAAACATACCTGGAATTTAAAGTATGAAGTTCTAATCAAATTACATTGTATTCATTGACTTTTAGTTACATTAAACGAATGAAACACAGAATAACAGAATTTAGCTTGGAAGGGACTTCTAGAGCTACAATACCCTCCTCAAAGCAAGGTCAGTTGGATAAGGTTGCTCAGGATGTGTCCAGCCAAGACTGGATTATGTCTACGGACACAGAATCCACAATCTCTCCAGGTAACTTATTGAAATGTTTGACTACTTTTCCTGTAGAAATATTTTCCCACATGAGGACTGCAGAAGAGGAGGTGAAGAACACTGTAAGTAGGTAGAAAAGCACTGTTACTCTTACATATACTAAATAAACAGATTTTTTAAACAGCTTGAGACAATATCAAAATGGATGAAAAATGTTATTTAGATTTTAAAAGTAACAGAAAAACAGAACTTTAAATATACTGAATCAAAGAGAACCTGAATTGTCCAGCACTGTAAGAGATCCATGACAAATCTGAAAATTTCCTTAACAAAATATTTTCTTAATAAACTACAAGCTTACATTTATTGCTTTTCAAAATCTTAATATCCTTTTTTAGGTAGCCTTCTTTGTGATTGTGAAATAAAAAGTTGTGAAGAATTCAAAAGAATTTTTGTATAACATTCATCATGAGCAGGCTTTCACTACCACTGTGCACCATCTCCCCTATGGACAGTGCCTGAACTAAATATTAACTGAGTGTTATTTGGAATAGTGAAAAGCTTCTGTGTCATTGTGAAGAGCTAGATCCAGCAGTGAGGTCTATAATATCTAAAAAATATTTGTGCTCTCTTAAATTCTAGATTTTACAGCAAATGAGTGACACAAACAGGAAGATACCTGTTTCCTTCTGCTGGAGGAAACAGACACGATTAATGATAAGAGTCCTTCACAAAGCAGACCTAAGGAAAGACGAATGTGTCATATACTTCACAAGAAGGTACAGAGAAATAAGTGGATTTTCTAGTCACCATCTGGATATGCGAAGGAATGGGTAAGCCTCCAGTGAGGAGAAAACAGACAAACGTGAAATAACCACACAGTCTCTCATCTCTTCTGAGAAGAGGAGGAATGGTAAATCTCTACCAGAAACTCGAGAACTTCAGAAAAAAAGTGTTTCCCTTAATTTATAAAATAATTTGTAGATTTACTACTTCCTGGTTCTTTCTCAGTCACTTATTTAACCGGAATGCTCATAACCTAACATATATTTCAAGCTATAGATTCATCCAAGGCATGCAATTTCTATTACTTTGCAAAAATACTTAAGTTTTGAGCTGTTACTTTTTATGTTTAAAAAATTAATGGCCATTTAGATTTATACATCAAATCTGAACATAGCTAATGACTTCAACGGAAGTCAGGAATATGTTATGTGTGTTTTTGTGACTATGACCTTAATTCCAAAGTGACTGGGTGTACTGAAAACATTTCTTTCCTCTAATAACAACAGTAGTTCAAAACAACTGCAGAAAACACTGGACTCTTGAGGAAGTACCTAATGACTTCATGAATGAGTTTTCACTTTTCTTTCTATTTCTCCAACGTGTACATGTTGTCATCTGGGAAGATAGCCTTGATTACTAAGCTACTGAAAGGCAAAATTTCTGCAGATGTTTGACATTTCTGTATAATGATGCCCCCAAAATTATTGATCGGGTACTGAGGAGCTTCCAGAGAGACTGGATAAGGGATGGATCTTAGTATTGAGGTAATATTCCACCCCCACTCCCCCACCCCAGCCCTTAGACCCAGAACTGCCACCCTGCTCACCTATTATACCTCTTCTTAGGTAAATTAATTGATTGAAGCACTACAAACCATAAGGAGCGGCCAGAATATTTGAAAAAGGCACCGGTAAATGGACAGAAATATTAGTAAATGCACTGGTCAGTAGACAAAAATATTAGTATCCTCATCCTTCCTATACTCTTCTCTCCTTTCCATTGCTTTATGAGTTAGTAATTTTCCTCCTGCAATTGTAAAATGGTGGCTTTCCTTCAAAGGAAGCCTGTCTACCAGGAATGATCTAAGGTTGCCTGTCATCTCATATGTCCTGTGGTAATGACATTTTCCCTCAGAGCAAGGTGCTGGCTACTCAGTTAGCAGTGCCACTGTGTTTATGTCAAGTTTAGGCAGAGAATGATGTTAAACGTGAAACTGGCTGATTGACAAGACATCTGGCACACCCAAAATTACAACAGTTTCTTTTGCAGTAAGTGGGACATAGAAAAATGCATTGTGCATTGCTAAGGAGGCCATATGGTCTGTCTGCCTTAAAATTGCCAAGTATTTTGGCGTGTCTGTGCATGTGCGTGGCTTAATTTAACTGTAACAGTTGGGCACTTTTTTCATGCCTTTATTCTCTGTCCAATATAATTGAACCACCTCCCAGTGTATATATCTCCTTCTCTCTGACATTTTAAAAAGGGTCTTGGAGCTTACCAGTCTTCCTGTGTGTAAGTCTAGACTTCCTGATCTTCCTGAACTACCTGTTGTTCTTTCATCAGTTGAAATAAGTCTAACATTAAATGTAGCTGTTGCTTATGTGAACCAATGCTATTCAAATAAAAGGAGAGCTCTCATTATATATACAATTTAAGTATCAGACATGAAGACTGCATCTGTCTGTCATCCTTATCCAGACAGAATAGGAGGTGACGTGATGTGCTCCTCTATGTATATAACCTGGAGCAATACATGTCCCCAACAGAACGCCCACACACAATCTTCAGAGTTTGATCCAGCACCAGTCACGCTTCATGGGCATACATATTGCTTTATAATAGTCCTTCTCTTCAACAGCATTTAAATCATCAGCAGAAATGTCTTGGCTCCAAGCAGTCACAGAAATCTTTTCGCTTCGGGAGTTACAAGACAGAAAAAGCAACAGAGGGATGGTCTGAAAGGAGGCTCAGACTCTCGCAGGAACACCCAAAAGAGGCACTGCTATGCCCAGAACAACCATGAGTAACACAAAAAACATGAACAAGCCACCACAGGGCCAAGAAATGTGTCACATGTTTCTATAACCTAGGTCAGGCAGGTTTTACGTGCCTGTGTGCCACTTCACCAGTGGTTGAGGTAACGCTGTCAAACCTCAGGATGCTACAAATTGCTTTTATCAAGAGAATATTTTCAAGGCATGAGGCTTCTTAGAAATGGTACCACAAAAATTGAGTTTATTAAATAATTTTTAAATCACATCTTTTCGAAACCTGAAAGTTTAGGTGTGCTTTGTTTGAAGAAGAATCATTTTATCCTAAAAGAAACAGTAGGAGGGATCAAAATGGCAAAAGCTGAAATATTGAAGCCTAAATACTGCAGCTGTCTTTTAATTCATTTCATATTGCACTGTCATCCACCTCTGACTAATATTGTTTTGCTATTCTCACTGTTTTCGATTTCATTTTTCATCCTGGCTTTGCTTATTTCTTTGTTTTCCAACTGATTTTTTTCTTCTTTCTGCTTCATTATCCATAGCACTCTTAAGTGTAGCATAAAAGGGAGAATTTGAGTCTAATTTTCAAACCCATTGTGGGAAAGTAATTAAGCAAAATATGTTTCTACATTCTTAACAGTATAACTCTACAAACAATAACAACATACTGATATTGGAGAGCGACACTTATCTATAATGGGAGAAAGCAAATCTTATCACAAAGCCCTGGCATCTGAAGCATGGGACTAGCAAGAATAGACCTTAAAGGCAAGGCAAGCTTCAAAGAACACAAGCAGAACTGATCAATATTGTAGCTATGCTCCTTTGGAAAGTTTTCTTTACCCTCAAAATTTATAGTATGAGTGGGTAACCCAGGGAGGTGCCTTTGGAAGGAGGAAAATTTGTGACTACACAGAGTACATTTCCACAGGACTGCTACATTTTTATTAAGACTGTATAGAACATTATATGTTTGTTTATTAGTTTGCTCCTATGCTGAAAATTATTTAATAATATGCTCCTATGCTGAAAATTATTTAATAATATGTGAAAATTAATGAAAACAGAACAAAGACATTCTGGAGATAGGTATGGAAAGGGCATTCTGTTCTAGTTTTCCTCTGTTTCATATAACCAAATAATACAATCTTGTTCTAAAGTACCGTATCAGATTCCCTTTCAAGACTTGTAAGTTTTCTTTCCCCTTTTGGAAAGTCATATTCCTCCAAATTGCATAAATTTTCTTCTAACTTTCAGCCCATAATTATTCCTGCTCCATATGTTTATATCCATTCATGTATCAAAATTGTTTTTAGATTATATACACCCTTTGCTTCCCTGGAGTTTGCCTACCTGATGTAGTACTGCTGATATTTTTGGTCATCTTAAAAAGTGTTTGTTTTTTTAAAGCAACTGAAACCCCAAAATCAAGGAGGCCAAGTTCCTTAATTTTTATATGTGCACATATACAGATATTGCATACATACACACGTATATAAACATGAACTATCTCATATCATTTTCATGTTGGAATCCATGAGGAATGACTTGTCAAAAAGGTTGATGCCCTGGCACTGTGATGGGCTGCTTCACAGCAAGAGTCAAAGCAAAATACCACATTGCAGCTTCTCAAGGATGGCTTCTGTCAACCTAAAGGGATACTTTTCAAAATGAAGGTGGGTCTCTGGTTGAGTAAGCCCCTGGAGTCTTATGCAGAAGGTTACTCTGCTCCCCACTAGAAGGAGGTATCCAATACAGCTATCAACGTAAAGATCCATGAGCTGTTAATCAGTCTTAGATTATAGGTTAAATAATAAAGACTGAGAGTACTGAGCACACCATGACAGTGAAATGTTAGGCATGATTTGCTGTAGAGTTTTATTGTTGTCTACAGTAACTATCACTCTCTTAGACATTGTCTGTAGAAGTCTGGGAGCAAAAACATTAATCATGATTAAAGTTCATGAACATTTATAAACATCTAAGAATACTTATGAGATTCTCCCAGTAAACAGATACTGTTTAAAAGCTTATATAATGTTACCCATATTATCATGTATATGTGTCTTCATTACTGTCTGCACTCATAGATATAGAGTTGTTTGGCACATTTGTGAAAATAAAAACTTAAGTTAGTATATATCCTGCTTATATTAATGTTTGGACAATTCTCACGTTTATAAGCATGCTGCATACAGATGTTAGAGTAGTTTATATGAAAGATGTTATGTTGTGGCCTCTTGGAAAATATGTTGGTATTTTTTCATACAATATATTGACTTCCTACAGTTGACTGACTTGTACCTCACAGAAGTATATAATTTCTGTACAAAAGTTTTTTTTATAAACACATGTTTACAGTAATCCTTTGATGGTTGTCCTATTGTGGAAAAATAAAATGGGCTATTGAAACATTCATGCAAATATTTCTGGAAAGAGTTCTACCATAATTACTCTTATTATGGTGACAGAACCTCTTCTATCCAGGAATACTCTTTGAAATCAAATGCAATTCCATCAGTTTGAAGAATGGGATTGAAAACTAGACAGAAGCATGAGGTTGGGTTTATTTGCTGTAATATTGACATTCCATGAGCATAACCAAAAATTTGTAGGTCCATCAATATCTTTAGAGGTACAGCATTTTTTTTTTTCTAACAGAGAATTTAGCCTTTGTTCTTACCGTTGTAACTCTGCTAGTCCTATTTCTTGTCTAGCTTTTCCAGACTTCTTTTCTAAACAATGGGGAAGAGAGAAGCATTTACACATGGCATAGACGATATGTGCCACTTGACTAAGCTAATATTTCTATCCTTTCTCCTCACAGAGCAGCATACTAATTCTACTATTTCTGTAGCATTACAATACACAGTTCCTGCAGGGCTAGAAGGTTTAGTTGTAAAAGGCAAGACTATGCATTGCAGCATCTTATAAAGCACGGTAAAGTTGACAGAGCTGGCAAGTACAGAAGCATGCTTTGGTCTTAGAGTCCTGCTACCCATGACACAATTTAATGTCCATACCCAAATATGTAATTGGCAGTGCTGCACATAACTCACCTGTTCATGTACCTATTCCTGACAAGAATGTAAGCCTCTAATCAGAAAATTCTCCTTCACTTTTGGAAAAAGTATCCTAGAAAAACTCTCTTGGCTCTGACAGGCAACTTGCTGGCTGAGTTTAGCATGAGGGAAGCCTACATTTAATCAGTTCTGCCCTCATTACTGCATTCAGAGGAAATTAATATACTTGGCTTCAGGGGACAAGAGAAAATTTTGTCCAGCCACAAAAAGAAATTAAGCACTGAAACCCCCAAAATTATAACTTTTCAAAATATGATTTAATGACAAGTCTGACCATCTCAAAACTGGGACAGAAAACTTCAGTGGGACTGAAAAGAAACAACAAAACACAGATTATAAAAAAAAAAAAAGGTGGGTGTTTATATCCCCTTTCCCAATTCTGAGACCAAATCCTTTGTAGAAATACCTATTATGAACTTGAATATTTTGTTACATTTCTCCATATGCTTTGTACTCCTTTATGTTACACTGTTCGAAACACCATTAAAAAAGATGTTTACAAAACAGATACTGTTTGTACCACTTTCTGACAAGCTGAGACGCCTAAAGCACTGCACTTCATTTGGTAGATACGTAATAGCATGTTTTAATTTTTACCTGAAACAGATAACCCAATAGGTAAAACGCTACTGGGATCAATCTAGTGTTGAAATGTGCTTTTAAGATAGGATCGTTTAAGAAGAGTCATGCCAAATAAACTCAGGGATTTCTGATATAATATTAAATCATAAAAGCTGCCTTTGGATTCTTTTATGGATCTTGGCAAAAACAAGTCATTTCAGAGTTAAGGTTGAAACTAATTTCAAATTCCATAGTACTAAACATTCATGTTAAGATAGCTTTAAGTGTTCTTGGGTTTTAGACATAGAGGTCTTCAAGGGAAAAGTGATGATAAACAGGAGAGTGCCTCAAGGGAAAAAGGTGGATAATAAGACTTTTTAAAAGGAAGTATTCATGTACTTAAGTACATACTTACAAATGCAAGGTATTTGAGCAATAAATAACCCAGATGAGCTACCAGTAGCAATTGCTTGGAGCTCTAAAAATCATATTCAGATGCCATATGCTTCAAAGTTTAAGAGTCTTCAGATGTTCCTTCTGGGGTCAGTTTCATCAGTAATAGCAGATGAGCTAAATGACAGATGGCCTGCGAGCTAGGGATCATAAGTGAGCCCAGATGAGAAAGTTTAACTAGAAATATTTCTTTAAGGAGATATTATATAGAAGAAATAGAAGAATGACAAAGAAGGGAAGTGTTGCTAAGTTACTCTGAAAACTATTCAGGCAGTTTTTTCTTTCCAGCAAACACCATGTTATTGCAAAAATACCTTTTCTACTAATCCTTCGATCTGTTGAAACTGTGTTTCCCTCTTGGTATGGCAGATATAACACCTGCTGCTAAATGCCACCTAACCACTCAGGGTCAGGTAAAAGGCTATGCCTCCATGCCCATGGAATGACCTGGTGCTCTGCCCTCCCAGCCACCCTGCCTACTCCTGTCCCCATGGATACTAATTATTAATTGTAATTGCCCATTATTATTGCAATTAGAGTATTGCAATACTCTGAGTGGCCACCTCCAGAGCCTGCCTCCTCTTCACGGATTTATCCACATGCTATTTCAGTGACAGCTGCCAGAGTGCTCACTGAACATGCTCAGGCATCCAGGGTCCCCTAAGTCCTGGAGAATAGTTTGTCCTGTTGCTTTTTGTTTTGCAGACCAGGCTAGCTGGTATGAAATTTAGTAAAAGTTTCCTCAAAGGTGAGAATATTTTCCTGGAGTTTTATTTCAGCTAGGCCAGTGTAAAGAGTTTTCTCAACATGTGCTGATACCACTGCATTTACACATGATCCTGTGCATAAATGATTAGTCATTAATACAATGGCAGAGAAGCTGTGCTAAGGATACACACTTGCAGTATAGTTACAGCATGAGTTCCTTCAACTATACTGTTCCTGTTCCCAAGAACCATTTTGCTTCTGCTAGCCCTCCTGACAGTGATCTCTCTGTACCTGTGTGATGAGCACCTAGAGCAATTCCTAATGTGGAACATATCTTACAGATCTTTGTGGCTATTCATAGAGGTGTCTTAAAGGAAACACATTTGTCTACTTAGTCATTTCTGCAAGATTTGGCTGCTTACTTATTTTTGATATAGAAATAAGTTGATTTTTCCTCATATGAATTTATTTAAGGATTTCTCTTTCTGACCATTTCATGATATCAATGGATATCCATAACTGCTTCAATGTAAAGCCCTGTGACTTAGCTCTTTAGGTCATCAGAAACTAGTCACATGAAAGCAATCCCTTCCCCCTACCTCAACTCTAGCTGTAAGACATGAGATACCTCAAAGCCCATCACCCTAAATGCCTATGACTCTACTGGGTCCCATGTGGGTATCTTTGGATGAGATTTATTTTACAAATTTCATTAAGATACCTTGTTATCTGTTCATAGCAAACCGAACAAAACTAGAAGTTTCCCACAGGCTGCAGTAGTTGCACTCAATGTGATGCTGAAACTGTAAGCATTGTGCAGAGGGTGTAGCAGAAGGGTATAAGGTTTGCTAGAATACTGCAGGAGCATCAGCACAAGCAATGTCAGAAGACCTCTAAGAAACCTTCTTATCCCATCCATCAGAGTTGTCCCTGGAGTTACTGAAACAATTCCTGGGTTAGTCTGGGGTGAGGCTTTGCCAGGAGTGATCCTACAGACATGCAAAAATAACAGTTTGGAGAACAGAACCTTGATGTTCAACAGGAACTGGTCCAAGCTGAAAATGTCAATCTGTGCATTGCCTATAATGGGCTGTCAAACTGCAGCTGAAGTTTGTCATGCAGGATGAACACAGGAGGTATTCTTCATCCTAACACTTTTGTCATTCTGTTTTCCCTATTTATTTCAGTACCTAAATAATTTTAAGGATCTAAACCAAAACTTCATCATGACTTAAATTGTGACAGTCTTCATAATTCTGTGCTCTCTGATTTCAGTGATCTTGGAGTATCCTGTGTATATTTGGACATAAATTAATATTTTATCTAATTATCTGAGTGAAAAGGTAAATAAATAATGCAACCTGTTTGGGTTGCATTCTCAAGCAGTACAAAAATATGAGACATTGAAGACATCAGTGAGGCTAAAGGAAAAAAAAACACAAAATGACAACAGAGTTTTTAATTCTAAAATGTCTGCAGGTAACAAACTCACTCAACATTTAGAAACACAACCTAATGTGTCTGAGAAAAAATAAACTCAAATACAAGTATTCAGTAGTATATTTGAAGACCAATAAAGCATTGCATACTTAAGGGAGACAGTGGACAACAGATATCATCATGTAATATACGGAAAAAGGAAGACCAGACAGTTGGAGGCTAAATTTGCAAGTACAGAAAATGCCTTGTTCATGTTTCAAAATGATTTATCTGTCATTCCTTGTCATTCTCAGGTGAAGGTGACTGTCTTGTCTCATAATGAGCAGAGAAGATTGAAAGTAAAATACTTAAACTTTTAGTATATCAGGTAGATATTTACAGATTGTAATGATTTAAAAAAAAAAAAAAAGGACAGTCTAAATCCTTTTTCCTACACCCTGGATCTTCAGAAGAGGAACCCAGACCTAATGTGTATTATGTTGAAATATGTATTTTATAAAAGATATTATAAAATATGGAATAGCATTTAACTACGTGATTTGACAGTAAATAATAGATTAATATACGCAATGAAAACTATATACAGTGGAACACAAATCATATACATAATTATATTTTAATGCTATATAATAACTCCCATGACTTTCTCAATCTAGAATAGTGTTTGTTTAGTAGACTGGTTGTACTGAAGTAATTTATTGGATGAATTTTCTCAAAGTTCTCTTAAAAATTTGAGGTCAAAGAAACTGGACTGCAGGTTTTAGCTCCATGTAGCAACACTGATGTGTATAGAGAGTTCTGGGCAAAAAGCAGAATTTGATATGTTTAGTGTAATAGACAAGTGTCTGTATCATATATGTAGACCAGATCCTACTTTCAGCAGCAGATTGCAGTTCCCTTAGCAACATGTAATGTTGGACTGCAACCCCAAGCCAAAGTTTCAGAGTGCCTTTAAGCAGGCAGCCAAGGCTATGAAAAATGAGTGAGAGCACTGCTCCTCAGATGCTGCTAACACAGGTCCTCAGGCGGCCATTCAAGGAGCTCGCTCAGAAAACTTCTTCTGGGTAAAAGTACCATGATTTAAAAAACATTAAAACCCCCTAACTTTTATGCAGTTACTACAGCTTGTCCACCACACTGACACATTTATTCCTGCTCCAGTTCAAGGAGGAAAGGCGTAGGTCAGAAATATCAAGTCTGGGAAGTACACATTTTCCTGTATCAGCTCATTCAGCTCTTAACACTGCAGCATTAGTTTTAGTAGTCCTTATTTAGAGTAACACTAATGAAAAGATTGAGAACAAAACATTAATACTAGTTCAAGTGACCAAAAATGGCCTCAAAATCATACTCTCTGCTGAAAGTAATTATTCCAGGATGAGGAATCCTGTTTTAAAAACAGAAAATTATGGTTCTGTTATTGGACAGTTTATATCCAAGGTAAAATCAGTCTTAATTTTAGAACGTAAGTATTAGACAGGTTCTTTCTTTTCTTTTCTTTTCTTTTCTTTTCTTTCTTTTCTTTTCTTTTCTTTTCTTTTCTTTTCTTTTCTTTTCTTTTCTTTTCTTTTCTTTTCTTTTCTTTTCTTTTCTTTTCTTTTCTTTTCTTTTCTTTTCTTTTCTTTTCTTTTCTTTTCTTTTCTTTTCTTTTTTTTTTTACTTCTAAGCCAATTCCCAAGTACATGTCTCTCTTTTACACATATTACACAGCCCTGCTCAGAGAACAAAAGATGGCTGTCTTGTCCTGAGAGCTATCATGTCTTTAGGAAAACAACAATCTATTAGACAACTTCAATTATTTTTGAAAAGATCTGTTCATAGAGTTTTTGACAAGACAGCTAGTAGTTTAAACTTTTTGTCTTTATCTCACCTTTATACATAATTGTTTACCTCTCTCAAAAAAAGAGAGTATGTCCTTCTTTAACAAAAAAAAAAAATAAAATCTAGTGCACATATTACTTACTTCTGAACACAGGATGTTAATAATTGTGCACTAAAAACTGGAGGCAGAATTGAAATCTTTGCTATTTCCTGTCAGAACTAGGAGGGTTTTTTCACGTGGACTGTGGGACTGTGTGGGTTTTTTTAAGCCCATCTGAGATCTTTAAATGTCACAGAATCCCTGTGACTATCTTATGACAGTTAAACAGCTTCATAGGTTCCATCTTTGGGTTTCCTTTTGATCTTTGGGTTTCCTCATAGCTAACAGCTCCTTGGGGAACATTTCCCTTAAATACTGAGGACAGAAACCAAAATTTTCTTTAAGGATTCCTCCTTTATCTAATTTCCTTAGGCCTTCTGCTAACATAGATTAAAGGCAGTAATCTAATTTATGGGATTTCTACAGACTCATAGGAGGAAGACTATAATAGGATATTAATGTTTTCCTCATATGCAAATGTAGTGAAATGAGAGACTGATTTCTGTTCTTTCTTCCCTTCTTCCTTCTCTTTTTCTCTTTTTTTTTTCTCTCTCTCTCTCTTTTTCTCTCTCTTTCCCAATATAAATTGTAGGAGGAAAGCTATTTGATACTAAGGTTTTGTATGATTCAGAGCTATGACTCACCTGGATCTGAACTCTTTAAAAAGCTTCTTATTCATAAGACTGTTGTTGTTTATATACCTAGTAAAATCTCTGGATTTAAGGTACATATGAAAAAGAAAGGCTCTAGAGTGGGCCCAGGGGATTTTTTTTTATTTTACTTATATCTTTATCTTTGTTTCAGAACAAAAAATGTAGTACTCATTGTATTTTTCACTTATGCTACCGATTTCCATAACAGCCATTGCTGTGGCAGGATGTTAAAACAGTTAATGTTGAGGAAGGACAAAGCACACAATATATTAACACATAAAACCCCATAAAATGTCACAATTAGAAAAAGACCAGGCAATAAAACCCTTTTTGTTGCCTCTTTCTGTAAATGTATGTGCAGTTTACTTTTCGTCCTCAGGAAAAGCTAGTCACTAATCTTAATTACATCCCTTAAAAAGACTGTTATGGAAAAGCAGAGTGTATTAAATGAAGCACACTATCACATTCTTTCATAAGAACAAAGAAGGATTATCCACAGTTCATCAAAATGTTCTTCTCTGTTCCGTATTATTTTGTAACGATTAAAATAAATTTCAGTATGTGCTTAATAGAACCTTAGAGGTCATGTTAAGGGTAATAGTAGGAAAAAAAAAATCTAATAGCCAGATTAAGAGACAGGATAATCTCATAGATCAGGCACTGAATGAGACCTGGAAGACTGCTTCTATATACCTTTATTTGTCTGTGTAAAATAAAGTTCAAAAGCAAAATCACCTCCATGTTCTTTTCCATTTTGTTTGTGTTTTCTTTGATGCAAGAGGTGTTTCCATCTAAAATCCCAACAAAGACTGAGTAAGCATCAGACACTGAATTTATACAGCTGTTCAAATTTTAATTACAGAATACTGAATTCTTACGTGGTCTTTTGCATTACTGTTCTTTGCTATGTGTGCTGCACAAATTTGAATTACTTATATGTTGTCCTTTTCTGCAGGTTTTTAGTAAATTCTCATTCAGCTCAACTATGCTGACCATGGACTACATAAAAACTATACTTCACTTCTTAAAACTGAAATCACATCTAAATTCTTTTATAGTTCAAGTATAGAGAAGGTTGAGATCCCTTGTTCACTGTAGTTACACATCACAGAAGAGAGAAACAGCTCTTTATGGATGACCGCATTAAGGAAAGCTCATTGCCTATACGCTGGTCCTGATGACTTTGGGACACACAAAACAGAATAATATGTGGGAGGAGTGGAAAGTGTCAAAACAACCATGGGACATTAGGAAAATACACAGGCAGAAGAGGCTCTGAATGCATGTTTCTTTCTTCGTCCCTTCCACTCCGTCCAGCTGCCATATCCTCAGTTGCCCCAGGGCACATAGGAGCAGTTATAAATTCCAGGAAATCTCCATCTAATGCTACATAAGTGAAAATGCTGCCTTAAAGGCAAACGTGGATGATTGATAGACAGTCCTGGGTTTTGAGCATTCTGGTCTGTAAAGAAGTTACAGCAAGATCTAAAAACGCTATGGGAAGCAGAATACAAGCAATGAATATTTTAATAAAGCAACACTGCGCTTTTCTTTGGCCACAGTGGTATATTTTAATGATAATTTTGGAAGTAAAATTTTACAGCAAACATCCAGAAACTTCTATCAAAGCATAAGTTCATTTAATATGATTTCTTCTAAACCATCACACCAACATCTGCTTTAAGACTTAGACCTATGACTATCACAGGTGTGGCTGTTTGTTGTTTGTTTTTTTTTTTTAATTTTTCATGCTTATTCATGATGGCATGGAAAACCACAGGAAAAGTAATGAGAGGTCTTCAACGAGTAATCTTCAGAGAATGTGCATTTTTATAGTGTTATCCTCATCACATCTCTGAGAGAGTACCAAAACTGACAAACATGAATGGAGAATGTCTGTGTTACTAAGTAATGCAGTCAGAATTCAGAAGAGAAATCTCTTCCAAAATTAATTAAAGCTCTAAACTCATCTGTATATTATGTAGACAAACCTTTAATTTTATATGACTGAACGTAGTCTGGGGTGTAGTCTGGAATAACATATTTCAATTCATTACATTTCAGAATTCTGTGGAGTTAGGTCATTTTTGATTCTTGGTTTATTCAGAACAGTTATGAATAGTTGGCAACACTGAAATTTTGCCTACTACTGATGCACAATATGCACATATCTATGCCAATACAAATTGGCATAGAAATCATTAAAAACATGATTTATTATTTATGTGAGGCTATGGTATGTGAGATTTGGGAGTTGTTCAGAACAGTAATATCATCTAGTTGAGAAGCTACAGTAGAGAGGTGATAGACAGGTTGAGAGCTACGGGTAGAAATTAGAGGCCAAGTTGATAAGGGAAACCTTGTGGTTGGTGTTTAGTTGCCTGATCAAGGGGAGCCTGTTGACAAAGGATTTTTACTTCAGCTATGGGAAGCATCTTGTTTGCAGGCCCTGATCCTGCTAAGGGGCTTCAGTCACTGACATCTGCTGGAAAAGCAGCACAGCAAACTGTAAGCGGTACAGAACATTCTTTGGTTGCCCCAGGAGTAATTGCTTCATCCAGGTGATAGACATTCCAAACAGAGAAGCGTTACTACACCTGTTCCTCACCAGCGCAGATGAAGGAATTAGAGGTCAAGACTGATAGGAGCCTGGGCTGCAGTTATCATGCCCTAAGGGAATTCAGAGTCTAGAAGAGTTAGGTGAAGAGAAAAGACTCTGAATAGGAGAGAACTTTCAGGTTTTTTAAGGAATTATTATAATTATTATTATAGTGGGATTGTGTGCAGGTTTTCAGGTGACACCAAGCTAAATGGTGCAGTTGATTTGTTTAAGGGAAGGGATGCCATCCAGAGGGACCTTGACAGATTTGAGAAGAGGGTCAGTGTGAACCTCACAGAGTTCAACAAGACCGAATGCAAAGTTCTGCACCAGAGTCCAGGCATTTGACAGTATCAATAAAGACTGGGAATGACATGGATTGAAAGAAGCCCTGAAGAGAAGTACTTGGGAATACTGGCAGGTGAGACAACAATGTCTGCTTGCAGCCCAGAAGTAAATTGTATCCTGGTTGCATCAAATGAGGAGTGACCCTCAAGTTAAGGGAGGTGATCCTGACCCTCTACTCCACTTTGGTGAGACCCCACCTGGAGTGCCGCATCCAGCTCTGGGGTCCCAGCCCAAGAAAGACATGGAGCTGTTAAGGAGGTCCACCAGAGGGCCACAAACACTATCAAAGGGCTGTAACAGCCCTCCAGTGAGGAAAGACAAAGAGGGGGAATCAAGCTTTGTTCAGCTTGGAGAAGACTCCAAGCAGATCTTATTGCGGCCTTCCACTGTATAAAGAAAGCTTATAGACAGAAAAAACCTCCAACTTTTCACTGAAAATTTCATGAGAGGACAAGGGGCAATGGTTTTAAACTGAAAGACAGGTTTAGATTGGACATAAGGAAGAAATTCTGTACTATGAGGGTAGTGAGACACTGGAAGAAATTGCTCAGAGAAGTTGTGGATGCCCCATCAATGAAATTTCAGATCAGGCTGGATGGACTTTGAACAAATTGGTCCAGCAAATGGTGCCCTGGCTCATAGTCGGAGAGTTGGACTACATAATCTTTAGAGGTCCCTTCCAATCCAAATCATTCTATAATACGATTCTATGATATTAGCAAAATTGTAATAAGAGTATTCTTCATTCCTTTATGAAGTGAAAATTCCCCTTCCTTTCCAGCAAGGCCAGAAACAATCCACTGGTCATGACAATGGCAATTCAATTTTGGTACAAAAACATACAAATATTAAGAAGGAAAATGCTTACTGAAGAAGAGCATTTGATCTCTGAGAAAGATAAATTAAAAAATAAAGCAAAGATTGTATGGTATTTTCTAACAACTGCTTCACCCTGAGTCTGCAGTTATTCTATGCATTATGCAATTTGGCTAAAGATCATAGTGTTTTATTTATCATCTCCTTTTCGTTATGTGACACATTTCCTGCCATCTATTTCCTTAAAAAAAGGATATGACCACAAATTTATTAAGTCACTGTCAACTCCATATATAGGAAACTTCCAAATATTCCTTACACAAAAAAACCCCTAAAACCAAACCAAAAACCCAGTCCATTTCTCAAGCAGCAAGCAAAATGTTTTCTGAAAGATTACCAGAATATTGTTATCTCATATAAAATTATTCCAATGTGCTTGCAAATTGAAATCTATTTTTCCATTGAATACGTGAAACTCACACCATTACTTCCCTCTAAAATTCAAAAATTATCAGAAGTAACTTCACAGTAAGAGTTGAATTAGACATTAAGAATAGCATGTATAGCATTTAATTTCTAAAATTGTAAATTGAATTCAGTTTTGTTACTAAGTTCAGTCTTTAAATGCTGTCTCAAAAGTAAATACTGACAAGCGTAATAAAAGCAATAGTATTTCTCTCTTTGTTTTATATTAAAATTCTCTTCTCAAATTAATATTTTATTGTTTTAACACTATGCATCTTCTAAAAACACCAAGCATCTCTAAATATTAAATTATGTAAAGTGAACAAATCCAAACACGTTGAGCTATAAATTAACAGGCGCAGTGGGCAACATATCAGAAAAACAACTTCAATGTCTTATGCTTGTATTATTTATTTCTCTGACTGCCTACTTGCATTCCTTTTTCTAATATTGCATGTCTTCAAGGTTGCCAGAACATTTACTCCGCTTACTAGGCAAATATACTACCCCCAGATACACACAACAAGAGGGTTTTTTTCCCAATCATGGCCATTTTCCCAACATATTTCCTCTTTAAATAATACCAGATATTCAAACATGGTGGCACTATTATTAATAAACCACAGATGTTATAATTCGCTGTGGTACTTACCTCTCTGATAGCAAATACGGCAAGCTGGCTTTCCAAAACCCGTGTAAACCAGAGCAGCAAAGTCATGTCCGCTACAGGTGTCAACCTGTGATATACACCAACTGAGGGCAGAAAGGCCTTCAGATTCACAGTTCTTGTTACTGCTGAGAGGAAGAGGATGCAGGTCAGCATGCTCAGAAGAACGGGACACAGAAACAGCTTTGATGAGGTAGCGGAAGAAATGAGATTACCCTGGAAGCAAAATGTCTCTTTATAGCTCTGATGTTGGACATTTACTTTTTCTGTCATACGATAATTTAAGGACAGTTGATAACGATCAGAAAACAAACGAGATGCTTTTGCATGTAAAGTAAAGAGTTGGTAATTCTGTGCATTCCCCTTTGTGCCTCCTACAGGAAATTAACATAATGCTACAGCTGTGGGAACAAGAACCACAGCGCCATTAGGAGAGAAAGTAAGAGGAACATAATTCTAAGGCTTTATGATTAGGAAAATTACCCAGGAATAACAACATCTTGCTTCTGCTTTCTGGTCTTAAGGCAATGTAATTCTGTGATTGGCATAAGGACCAAATGCTGCCGTTTCTCAACTTTCTGCTGTCTTTCAGGCACATAAAAAAGTCAATTGCAGGCAAATAAAAAAGTCAATCTTCCTTAAAATATAATGCAAGCATTCCCTTTATCCCCACTTCTCTGTAGAATCCAAAACATTAACTAGGAGAGGATGACTCTTCTTCTGTGTCTCTTTTTAAAAGGAGAGGACCTGTTAATGACCAGAAAAAAGACTAGATCCTAGCTTCAGGCCACTTCTTTTGTTGGGAAGCACTCAATTGTCTTTCACAAGGCTTTGGTTTTGGTTGTTTTTTCTATAAAAAACTTCTGAACCTAGTTTCTTGCGTTGTCCAGGCAGGAGTTGTTCTCTGATATTAGGCATCAGGTGCTGTAAGCTAGAAAAAATGTATCACATTTTCCCCTGGATAACCATTTAAGGATGAATCATGACTCTCAGGATACTCCCTTAGATTGTCATAAAATGCATTTCACCAGCATATGTAAAGATCTTACTCAAAACAATTAAGTCATTGAGAGACATTTAATTTACTTAATCTGGTTCTTCACCTGACCGCTGGTGACAGAAACTGACAATGAAAAATAGTATAACTTGTCAATTGAAATGCAAACAAACAAGTTTTAAAACTTTTTTGAAAAAATCTCTTCATTGTGTTCTGCCCATTGTGTTCAGTATTGTTACTAAGACTTCCCTCAGCCCTACAGCACCAATGATAAGAAGTTGTTAAGGAAAAAATAGCTCTCACTTTCAGCTGTTCTGTCAAATTATATTTAATCCCTATTGACCAAGAGCTCTTCAGCCAGTGGTAGAAAATTTGCTTTTAAAATTATCATAGTGAAGCTAAGCTCAAATGCATTTCTGAAGCACAGATCCAAGCTCATGGAGTGTCTCCTCCTTTTTTTTCTGTTTTTTTTTTTTTTTTTTTTTTAAACTTAATGGCAAGTCTATGCCATCAGTGAGTCCAGCATGGCCCTGGCCTTGCTTATAAAAGTCACTGGCTTTTTCTATTGTTTGATCAGGAAAGATAAATATTCTGAGCCACAGAGAAAGATAATTTATGGGAATGGTCTTTACCTTGTGAAGCTAAAGTGCAGTTTTATGATTCTTAAAAGTAAGATCATCTTTGGTTAAATGACCTTGCTTGTTGAATAAGCAGCTTTCACCACAAACACACAGAAATATTCTCTGGCTTTTCCATCATGATCTCAATTTGTAATGCCCAATACAGACCTGCAAGGTCACATCTGTACTATTACAAATATCTTCTGCTCACCACACACGGAATCAAAAATACATAACTTATGTTTAGTGAACTACCTTAAACAATCAGTTTAAATGACCATGAATTTAATAGCTTCTCTAAATGTAATATTTGAAAAAAAATAAATAAAATAACAAGAAAATAATGTCATTATCTTGTGAAACTGAAAACGTAATAGACAAAATGCATAAACTGTAATACGGTTCAGATGGCTTACAAATGGAGCTCAGATATAGTCTTTTTAAGACACTTCTGAAGATAAATGAGTCACAGGGTGCCCAAGATTATGTCAAAACTCTCACAACAACTTTGTCTAGTCTCATCAGTGAAAGCCTGTGGCTTCACAAGAGGCAGAAAGATCATAATAAAAGCCTGAGGTTGCTGTGCAATGTTCATACAAAAACTGGGAAACCTGTCACAGTGATCAGCTCAAAAAGCTATTAGCATGTTGTGTCAATCCAGATTCATGAAATTACTGTTACCTGAGAAAGTCAGATGGGACAACTTAGAATATTTGTGTGATAGAAACTATAGCTCTAGGTCTCAGTCTGTCTTGTGCATGGTCTCAGAATAATTTTATACAAATGATGTCCAAAGTCCTAGATGTTAGTGTTATACTCCAGTTCAAATGACTATGATATTAGAAAAGTAATGCATGTGAAATGTTCTCTGTGAAAGTGGAGGCAAATAATGTTCGTACACAGTTCAAATTGGAATTATGTTCTTTGCATAAATAATTTTTCTCTGTCCCTGTAAAAATATTGTTAAGCCATAAACATTTTACAAACAAAAGCAAGCAATTTCAAGTCGCTCCTGTTGCCAGTTTATCATATCTGCAAACCCTATCTCACCTGACAAATATGCATAGTGATATTAAGGAATCATGCAAATTCCACTACAATGTTAGCATACATAGCAAGCATTGTAGAACAAGACTCGACAAGTGTCAAAGACTGTTATTATTAGACAGGGATTCACAACAGAGGCTTGTTAACATATGCAAAATCTTACAACCTCAGGCAAATGTTATCAACACATAGCTTTTTTAATATACAAACTATTCTGTCACGTGGCTTACTGTGGCATAATTTCAAAAAAATATTATCCAAGGTTATTCTTCCTGAGAATGTATATTAGGATTTTGATAGATAACTGAGAAATAGCATTTAGAGTAGGAGATTTACCTACAAGATGACTACTGGATTTTTCCCTGAAATAAGGAAGTGTTACTCAAAGCCTCTATAAGACCCTGAGTAAATAAAATATACAATTTCACAAGATGACAGCATATAAGAAATAAATAATAATACAAAGGCCATGCTTTAGAATAACTTCAGTTGTTTTAAAATTATGATATGTCATTCAAGCTGCCAATACTCAAAGTATAACAAGATGCTAAGCAGCAGTTAATAACAATGTGAAAATAGAAGAGTTATAAACAATATTAAAAAGTCTGTTCAAACATGCAAATGTATATGCCCATTAAAGTACAGTAAATAATCCTGTTCCTCTAAAGCGCTAGGAAATTTGCTGTTGCCACAGTACACAAGATCTCAATTATATTTTTCATCTAAAAATGGCAGCCATACAGAATCTGGATGGACAAACAAAAAGACACCTAAAATTGAGTTCACTGTAAACTATACTTCTAGTTTACCTATATAAATCAAATACATTAATTTTTCACTATCGCAAAACCAGTTTTGACTGTGAGATCATCTTCCAGCAAATGGGAAATACACTTTATCCTTTGAGATAAAATCCTAAACTGATTTGTGTTGGAAGGGACCTCAAAAATCATCTAGTTCCAACTCCCCTGCCATGGGCAAGGACACCCTCCACTACACCAAGCTGCCCAAAGTCTCATCCAACCCAGCCTTGAACACTGCCAGGGAGGGGGCAGCCACAGCTTCTCTGGGCAGCCTGTGCCAGAGCGTCACCACACAAATACTGCATATGAACAAGTGAGAATATTTTGAGCACTTAGTAAATAAAATAATAAATCTCTATGCCATTTAGCATGTGAGATGAAACAAGATCACACCCTGTGGTGATGCTGAAAAAAATCCATAAACTATCTATAATTCAGCAATAGAACAGCAGGAATACCTAAAGCAGGATTTTCAAAAGAAAAATATTCAATATTTTCCTATTTAAGACAGAGGAGACATATGAAAAACGGAAAGAGAAGGAAGAAGCTTTCATTCAAAAAAATGCATCTGTGTGACAGATGGGAGCATTTACAATGTAAACAAACTTGTGGGGCAGAAAGTAAATTCATCTCCCATGTTACAGGACTGTTGCAAAGAGAAAAAGGTTATTTGAAGCTTCTTTATACTTTGAAAGTATCTGTAGCAAAAGTAAGAAAGTTGGAGAAAATGCGATTCCTATATTTCAAGTTGCTAAACATACACTGTGTGAACTTTTCAACCTTAAAATAGTGTTCTAAAAACCAGAAAACTAAGTAACTCCCACATATACAGCCCACCAAAACACCCACATCTTGCTTTTCCAGCAGACATAGTGCTTACAGCTCCTGTTCTCATGGAGAGAAACAAGGATTTAGAAAATTTCTTAATGACAGAACATTTGGTAATGGTGGTTTAACAGCTGAGGAGGTTTGTTGTCGGTTTTTTTAAGTGCTTTCAGAAGGTCGGGTTTTTTTTCCTATTCCCCTACTGCCTGTAGAAGTTTTCAGCAACACTTGGAGGCGAGTAACATATACTTCGGTTTAAATATTATGTAGTCAGTAGATGTCATCTATGTGATTGGGTTTTTATCAGGTCATTATGAATTCTAGTAGGGAAACCATTTTGCTACAATTTGCCATTGTTTCAGAAAGTTACTGAGCCTTACTGCAGGGAAAAATCCTAAGTATTTTGCAAATAGGATATAAAATACTCTGGATAATACCATAGAATTCTAGACAGATCACTTGGAAAGTGAATATACAAAACATCCACATGGACCAATGGGTGCTCTGTGACCACAATCAAGACAAGAGTGCAGAGATAGTCATGTGATGGTTGATCAGAGTACTGAAAGTAAAACTGCAGACATGAGTATAGACAACACTGGAATTGCAATAGTGATGACTGCAATTCTTCGTCAGATATGTAACCAAAGTACAGAAAGCTTTAATGAATACATATTGAATTGCACAATTAAATCAGACAAGTTTTTTCTGATGTTGTATAAATTGGGGAAAGCATAAAATGCTGAGAAATTTATTCTTATCAGGGAGCTGTGATATCAAAGAGTAGTTGTGCTGTTCTTCTAGTACGTAAAAAAGCTCACCCAGAGTTGCCTACATATCACAACATTGTGCTGTGATATACACTGTTATAGGATTCCTCTGTCAAACATACTTCTTCTATTCTGGAGCCTGTTGATATACGCTAGTGGAGAAATGAGGGGCTCCCGCACCCCAGAAACAGTGCAAGAAAAAGCTTTTAAAAAAGAAATTCAGAAATTGAGTGTTTTCACTTAAGTCAAGTTGTGCTTAACAGCACAAATGCAGAACAAATTCAAGTAGGATGCTGCTGTGTTGGCACAGCATTTACAGTAAACATCAGTGTGATGCTTGAATATTCTTTTGTAGACAACTGTATCTGCATTCCCCATGCTAATTGTACTAAACTTAAAGTTTTGAAGAAAACATGGGGAAGAAAAAGGTGAAGGACAGAAAAAACAGAATAATGGCAATGTTTAGCAGAGCAAGGTATTTAATGATCAGTGAAGGAACACAAAAGCAATGAAGAGTTAAGTAATGGATAGTATTACATTACAGTAGAAGTAGAAAAAATAATGGACATGCTTGTTAAGGATTTAACATCATAACAAGGATGTTTGTACTTGCCTGTAGATCACAAAGCTTTATAACGGCCCATCATTCTCTCAATTAAATTTAAGACATTGGTATCCTAAAAAACTCTCCACAGGCATAGAAAGAAGAGTTGAACAGGGGAAATGAAGTTCTCACAGAGCCCATGACAGATTCTGAAAAGGGAAGAAGAAAGCAGAAAGAAGAAGCTGGGAATATGAAGGAGCTTAGGAACAGAAGAGGGAAAACTTCTTCTGGGAGTTGACCTAGAAAAAAAATAGCAATAAGTTGATCCTGATTCCTCATTTGAAAAGTTAAAGACAAGAGAAAAAAAAAAAAGGAAGATAGATTGAAGATTCCAGAGAATGAGTGTTCCAGAAAATATGGGGGGATGGGGGAATTTACACAGCAACTCTTGCATAGGACACTATAAAAGAATGGAGAGTGACGGGGTTAAAGATAAAGCTCTGGCATGGAAACAAACAGGAGAATTGAAAGGACCCTCTGAATACACCATGGGAAGGAAGCACATAAGTACATTGGGGAAGTAATAGACCAGCAGCCAAGACGCGCACTGAGCCCGGCTGTCAGAGGCAGCAGACTGCGTCTCACCAGTGTGGCTGGTTAATGACATGGCTGTACAGCTTGTCTTCACCTCTCTCCGGGAGACTCTGCTGATCACAGACTTCATAATTGGAAATGCAAGGCTTCCTAACTTCGTGTTTTACAGCTGGGAATGAGCTTATTGGTCTGGAAATTATGGGGAGAGGATTTGGAAGTGAAAGTGAAGGACATGACCCTTTCCAATGGATTTTCCGAAACAGCTTTCAAAGTGCAATTCCCCAAAAATAAACAATGTGAAAAGCAAATAAAATTATTTTCTTCATTCTTTCTTCTTCCCCCCACCCAAAAAAGGCTACAAATCAAACAGTTCATAGTTCAAGTCAAATGATAATCTGAAATCTAGCAGTACAGAGTGATCTGGATTCAGAACCGATAAAGAAAATGGTATAGATGAAATTTCAGCTTTGTACCTAGTCACAATTATGCTGAAACTTAAATAAAACTTACTGCCATGTCACTATTCATGCTACATTTATAGCTATTGCTTCCATGTAGTGCATTACAGCACTACAAGTGTACCTCCTTTAAGTTATAAAAATCTGTTTATTCTTTTCCTTGTAAACTGTGCGGTAATCTTAGGATCTAAGCTGCTTGCCTGAAAGCAATTACCTCTCTGACTTCATTTCTCAGCCCACACACTAGACTTTCTCCTAGAACTTCTCCCTTGAAAGCTTCAGCTTGAGTTTTGAGGGACTAGCTGCCATAAGGAAAAAAAGAAAAAAAAGGAAAAAAATAGAAGGGGGAAAAAATCTCAGTAATAAACACAAAGTTAGGAGAAAAACAGTAACAGAAAACCACCCAGAAGTTTTCTGCTACACACTTTTCTTGGTACTGCTGGGGAGAAGGGGGAGGTTGTCCCCATGTAGCAATTTTTCCCAAACATGATAAAAGCATTTTGCAGTTTGCTATCCATAAATTTTGTGGTGAAAGACTTTCCCACATTAACATACTGATTTGCTAAAACTTAAACACTGGGGAATGTTATGATATATTTGGTTTAAAATAAAATAATCAAAATCTCATTGGATAAGACCCAGGCACTTTGTCTTAAAATATATTATAAAACAAAATCCATTCTTTCTGAATGTCATTTCACAGACCTTTTCAAAATTTCTGTATTTTATTCCGAACCCTCATAAAAGAAAACTTTGAAGCTGAAATAAACTTACTTTCTGAAATAGCTTTAGCATTTTAGTTTGTCTTTATAAACTGAAAATTGCCTTTTCCATCAGGCAAAGTGGATTGGATCACCTAGTGGTCTTTGCTTTATTTCTGCAGAAAATATTTAAAGTACTTAGTCAATGCATTAGAGTATTTACCAAAAAAAAATCACTTTTTTATGCAGTATGCATAATTACCAAAAGTCAGAGCCCTGAGTATTTGTTACATTAACTCAAAACAGAAAAGAGAATTAATTCCATCTCTGGGCATACAGCATTAATGCTATTTTATACAAAAGCAAAAATGAAGATGTAGAACATAAAATACTGAAAGAAGAAATTAAACAAGCATTCAGAAGCCACTGTATTAACTGCTAGCAGCAGTCCAGGTCTGAAAGACACCGGATTGAGAAAGTGAAAAGTGACCGTGCCATTTACCATAGCAGTAGGCTTCAACTCTTTTTAAAATGTAAGCTTCGAGGACTTCGGCTGTCTGGAAAAGAACATTTCTCCTCAGTTGGAAGGATGCTTAAAACCTGAGTGGGGGACATGGGAAGCAACTATCTTTGACTATTCTACATGTGAATTAATCTTCTATTAACATCTTATAATTGCTGACAGAGCATATAAAAAATTGAATTAGCAACAATCTAGTAATAAATTTTAACTTCTCAGGATACTTCTGCCTGTTGATAACAGATTGTTTCTAGACTGGTCAATTTGATTAAAAAAATACTAAGAAATTGCAAGAAGAGAGAAAACGGTCTACATCAAAATTTTGAAAACAGCTTATCTGGGGTCTTGAGCCTTAAGCCATTTTCTTTTAAGCTGTCTGACAGTCATTTGACTGGAATGAGATTTAATATAAATAGGATGTAAAATATAAAAAAAAATCTCTGAATGACAATATATTAGTGAAGGCAATGTTTCTAAGGGCTACTTAATTACCTTAATTCATGTATTTTATTTGGGTTGATTATACTCAGGAAATTGTGTATGAGTCCACAATGGAATCAGTTCTTATTTTGGGGTTTGTTGTGCTTCCATTTGATTCTTCTAGTAGAAAGTTAAAAGGTATTTCCCAGGATGAATGTGGAAGTGTAAAGTGATATAAATTTCTATTGCTTTCCTTAGGAATTGAAAGCAGACAGCTACTTATGGGATCCAGATGTATATATGCACTACTTGTGATTCTAGTCAGCTAATGTCTGCTTTTAATAATTTTGTACAAAAAATTTAATGGTTTAATATTTACTAACTAGAATCTTGATACCTTTAAGTAGCTATAACCTCAAAAAATCAAATTTTCTCATCTTCTTCCTCAACACAACCTTATTAGGAGTCCGAGTCAGAAACATCTTTGTGACTCTCCAGTATAACTTGGGTGCCTTCTGGATGTGCTTTTTACTACATGCATAGTTTGTATAAATTCTTCACATTTCCATGCACACACTCATAAATGTGATTAAGACTCTTAAATAAAAAAAAAAAAAGAAGGCTTAGGGGAGACCTAATTAGTGTTTATAAATATCTTAGACTTGGGACGCAGGGGGATTTGGCCAGCCCCTTTTCAGTGGTCTGTGGGGACAGGACTAGGGGCAATGGCTGTAAGCTGGAGCATAGGAAGTTCCGCACCAACATGCGGAAGAACTTTTTCACAGTGAGGGTGACGGAGCAGTGGAATAGGCTGCCCAGGGAGGTGGTTGAGTCTCCTTCTCTGGAGATATTCAAGTCTCGTCTGGATGTCTATCTGTGTAATATGAGATAGCGAGCCTGCTTTGGCAGGGGGGTTGGACCCGATGATCTCTTGAGGTCCCTTCCAACCCCTAAGATTCTGTGATTCTGTGATTCTGTGATTCTGTGATAATCAACCTGGCAATGATTTCTTTCCTGTTCCTCAGTGAAATTCAGGGGGAATCAGCCAGCCCCTTTTCAGTGGTCTGTGGGGATAGGACAAGGAGCAATGGCTGCAAGTTGGAGCACAGGAAGTTCCGCACCAACATGCGGAAGAACTTTTTCACAGTGAGGGTGACAGAGCCCTGGGACAGGCTGCCCAGGGGGGTGGTGGACTCTCCTTCTCTGGAGATATTCAAGACCCGTCTGGATGCCTATCTGTGCAATATGAGCTAGGGAGCTGCTTTGGCAGGGGGGTTGGACACGATGATCTCTCGAGGTCTCTTTCAACCCCTGTGATTCTGTGATTCTTTGATTCTGTGATTCTGTGAAATGCATATTCTGTAATCAAGCCACTTAGCCAATGAGAAATGTTCATATAGGCATGAATTTTATAACTTTTAACCATATCTGTTGCACTTCAGTATATGCCTCAGCTCCAAAAGTGTAACATGGATAAATTCAAGAATTTGGTAAACTGTAAAGAGAAATAATCGACGCAATTTTCAGTACAGAATGTTTTTAAAAGGCAAAACCAGTACTGTAGATCATATCATTAAAAAGAGTTGAGAATGAGGAATATTTAAAGAAACTTGACAGGCAACAACACTTAACAAGAGGGAATGACTGCAAGTTGCTCCAGGGGAGGGTCAGGTTGGAAATCAGGAGAAATTAGTGGTTAGGAATTGGAACGGGTTGCCCAGGGAGGTGGTGGAGTCACTGTCCCTCAGGGTGTTTAAAGAAAGGTTGGATGAGGTACTTAGGGACATGGTTTAGTTTGTAATATAGGTCGCAAGGAGATGATTGGACTAGATGGTCTTGGAGGTATTTTCCAACCTTAATGATTGTATGATTCCGAAGTGACACCTGAGTGATACACACCACTATGTGACCTACATGTTCCACTGTTTTTGTGCGCAGTTTACAGTAAAAACTACAATCATGGTAAGAGTAACAAAATATAGGAAATTGACTGTGGGTTCACTGCCTTCCTTATATTAAGTAATTAAAACATAATGGTAACATTTCTATATTACTCCTACACATACACGATTTGAACAATTATTGCAAGATAGCTTTCAAAGAAATCATCATAGCAGAAGTTAATTTTGCGTGAATTATAGAGCATTAGTGGTAGTGCACATTGACTATAAATTAGACTTTGGATTTCCAATTAAATGGGAAAGGAGGAAAGAACTGATTCCATAAAACACCCTTTGATACCTTGCTGTGCCCACAGCCCACAGGTATTATAGGGAAGGCCAAAATTCATCAAGGTGAATTTATATATGTAATTTAACCATCTTTCACGTCTGAATTTGGCTTTGTGTCTTTACAGTTTCACAGTAAGAAACTTCATGTAACAGCAGAAGGAATGACAGTGATCCAGCTCTCTCCAAAACACAGAGACAACAAAATAACCAGTAATATCAAAAAACCACAGTATTATATCCAAAAGAGCTGCTGCAGAAAATGCCCTGCTTAGCTCACTAGAACTTATGCCAAAATGGAGTCAGCCAGTTCTAATTCACAGAGCTGTAATCTCTGTTTAGCTCTGAAACACATGCTAATATTTGCTGGCAGTATGGTGTCTGTGGTTGCAGAGCGGCTTTTAAGAAGCACTGAACCACCTTATTTTAGACCAATTATCTTGTTCTGTACCCACACGGCAACCCTGCTGGTGTGAACTTTCTGGATAACAAGAGAAAAGAAAAGAAAGAAGTGAGGTAAGTTGCCTCCTATTGAAACCGCAGCCCACAGATTTATTCCTTTTTTTTTTTTTTAACTTCTCATTTCAGCCTCATTAAAAAAATCTGTATCCTGTTAAACCACAGCGGTCTTTTTTTTTCTCAGTCAGCTTACTACAATGAAGTAATACAATATATTTCACAACATAAAGTCCAGTTAACTAGCAATTAAAGAATCTTTGATTAATCTCCACTACTGTGATACCTGATTAGCTAGCTTTTGAAGGCTGAAGCAGATCTTTTTAGTGCATTTTATTTTTCTCTAATAGTAGGTTTTGTTATGTGGCATGAAACATATGTAGAATACATCAGGGTTAATTTGCATTTAAATCCCTTGAAGAGATGCTCATAAAATGTTATATTTTTTCTGTGTTAGAAATTGTTTCCAAACATAAAAAGGCATTTCTTTGCCCACAGAACAATAATTGTGTTCCTTTTCCTTCTACCATGCAATTAAAACAGGTTATTAGCAAATCAATACCCATTTCACAAAATACATGCCTCCAATGTCTCTTTTGTCCTCCTCATCTAACAAATCTAACCTATATATTTATTCTGCTTGTGCCTCTGCAGTAAAAAAGCAAAATTCTAAACCAAAACAAAGCTCAAGTACAATCTCTTAAGCACAGCTGCAGGGGGAAAATGAACAGAACATATGCCAATCTCAAATACCACAGTGTGCTAAGTGCTTTGCAGACTTTGCAGGGATGTTATGATGTGAAATACCTACCTAGAAGACCTTACGATTTGAGCAGGAATACAGAAATATGATCAAGAAGTTGGACTCGTCAGTGTGTAAGTACTTACAATGATTATGCTACTTCTTGACCTCATATTTATTTTTCTCCATCGTTTGAAGTTAATCAAGTATTGCAAAAGATAAAAAATATCAGACAAGTCTTTGATCAATAAGATAAAATTATGACAATTTTTCATGGTGACTGATACTTATCCTTTTTTCTTTCTTTCTCTCTGCTATCTATCCTGTGATGAGTGATGGAATATGGACTTCTGAAAAGTATACGTGAAGAGCACTGAGATGGGGGTACATGGACCTATGCTGAAGGAGTAATTACATACATCATTAAGGAACTTCATAAAGGAGAACCCAGGGGATAAGAGGAGGGTCTGCAATGGAAGATAAATTGTGTTAACTGGAAAAGGCCGAAGTGAGGACAGAAAATTAGGTAAATGCCAGTCTGAAAGGTAGGATGTGAGCTTTCAGTTCACATGGAAAAAAGGAAGAACAACTGAGTCTAAGGAGAAGTAGGGATCGGTCAAGTTTATTGACACAGTAAATGATTTTGTGGTAACATTCATAACAGATCAAAGTAAAAGGAGGTAGAAAGGAAGATGTGTAAACAGTCAAACAAGAAATATAGATAAGCTTTTCAGTGGAAACAGAGAGGAATAGATAATCTTTAAATGCACTCTAGAGAAAAAGAAAACGAGAAAGCCTAAATGTTTCCTTATTTTTCTTTGCCTACTGATTCCCTTTATTTTAGACTTCACAATGTGTGAGCACAAAGTGGTTACAATTCCAGTTGACACACATTGAACATTAAAAGTCCAGTCACTGTCTTGAGGATAAAAGGGAATAGAATTTTCTAAAATATGACAATAGACTGATTAACTAAGAAAAAGTCAGCAAAGCCTATGCCATTGTGGCATCATATATACTTTTACTCAGTACTTGTTGCATCCTTTGTGATTGTTTGGTTTCAAAACTGAATCCTCTTATTTTTTCAGTTGCCTTGATAAGGTTAGATAACAAGTGCTGTAACTTTTTGATATATGTTTACATACTGATAGAAGATGTTCTTGCTGTCATATAAGGTATTTCATTAGTCTGCATAAACAAATGCGGGTCTAAAAACTACATGTGAGCATTGATCTGTTTTTCTTACTTTAAGGGAAGCCATTTATTTACATTTTAATGAGAAACTATAAGCTTAAGAAAGTTCAAACCACTCTTTGATTGCTTAACCGTGCAATAAAAAACTCACAAATGTTCAAGCTTATAGGTCTTTAATATGATGAAAGATACTTCTTTTAATATGATAAAATTGGTGCTTGTTTTGCTTAGGTGGCAAATATTGCAGGAAAACAGAAAATTCCTTATCCCTAGAGATTTTGTTATGAGCCATTACACAAAGCTTCTTCCTTTGATGCATTTCTGCTATTTGTGGTCAGCCTCTATATCTACTCCGAGACATTTTCCCTGCTTACCCAGAGAAGAAAACAGACAACTTTTTCAAATTTAAAAATCTCTTTTTTGATTGAAAATTGCCTTCCTGTCTTCTGATTCGTTGTATGGGTTTGGCTAGGGTCGAGTTAATTTTCTTCATAGAAGCAGATGCAGAGTTCTGTTTGGGATTTGTTCTGAAAAGTGTTGATAACACAGGGGTGTTTTTGTTACCAATGAACAGTGCTTACACAGAGCCAAGGCCTTTGCTGTTTCTCACACCACGCCACCAGTGAGGAGTCTGGGGGTACACAAGGAGTTGGGAGGGGACAAAGCCGGGAGAGATGACCCAACTGACCACTGGGATATCCCATACCCTATGGCATCATGTTCAGCATATAAAGCTGGGAAAAAGAAGGAAGTGGTGTGGAAAACACCCTGGGCTAACTCAGCTCACTTGTGATGGATGCTTGGGGAGGTTAACACAGGCCTGGCCAGAACCAGGACATAGTTTACAGTGTTTCTCTTCCCAAGGCACTATTATGTAAGATGGACCCCTGCTTTCCTGGAGGTGGCTGAACACCTGCCCACCCATGGGAAGTGGGGAATGAATTCCTGGTTTTGTTTTTTTCTTGTTTGTGTGCTTTTTGCTTTGTCTATTAACCCACCATTTCTTTCACTTTTACTCTTCTGATTGTCTGCCTATCCCAACCCAGGGCAGAGTGAGTAAGCAGCTGTGTGGTGCTTAGTCACTGGCTGGGGTTAAGCCACAACATATATACATTGTGCAAATCTCCTATGTATATGTACATTTAGATAAATTCACAAGTATGGATCTGTGACTCATTATCCTGGGTATTTTTCCACTTTATGGCATCATGGTTGGGGTTTTTTTGTTTGTTTTTTGTTTGTTTGCTTGCTTGTTTTTTAAATATTGGAACATTTAAGCAAAATATTTTCTTGAGAGAACATACCAGGTTCCATAAAAAAAAAGACCCAAGGATTTTTTTTTTAAATAAAAGCTGCAGAAAGCAATAAACATCCTGCATTGTTAGAGATACAGATTCTAGCCTACAGTCTGCAGTCTTGTCATGCTAAGAACAGTGTACACTAGAAAAGGAATTCCCCTGTGTCCTTTGTGCCACACTTCTACAGGCTTTGGCTTCACCTAGAAGGAACTTCTTTTGCAGCTCTCCAAATTTTTTTTCATGATAAGAAAATCCTTTCCTGTCTAGATGTACTGGGGCCCTGGAGGTATCCAGCTGATATAATATTATCTTATTTTCTCTGTTTGACTATCACTAGTAAAATCTGCTGGCATAAACCAGCATGTGGCCTTATGTCAGAGTTCAAGTGAACAGAGACTAGACGTTTGCTTTGGTATCTCAGTTCTTCACAGATGTGACTGAAAAGAAAATAGAAAACTTCACACTGTCATTCAGGGGTATGTAATTATAGATCATTACAAATCCACTACACCGCTGTGGTGTTGCAGAAGTCCAGATGAAAGGTGTGCTGCTTTTACTCACCTTTGTTAAAGTTTCTTCAGAATACAGTGGAAGAAAATAGAATGAGAAAAAAGAAATCCTATTTAATCACTGGATAAAAAACCCTGTCAAAGCTCTTGGCAAATGTCTTACAAGGCAACCAAGAAAAACTAACTTGGTTTGAAGCTTCAACAGTATTAAGGAAATTCTTCCACTTCTTAAGAAATATCAGTTTCATGGCCTTATCCTCACTTGGAGAGATGTGGAATCAGTAAATGAATAACAAGGTTGAAACAAAACATGATGAAGGCCAGTAAGAATGAAAATTATGCACAAAGAGACTGACCTGCAGTCAGTGTAACTCATTCGAAAACAAAAGGAAAGACAGTGGTTCTGAATTATTTAGACTTGCAAAATGTCACAGGAATTCCTACATTACTTGGCTTTAGTGTACTTACATGTTCAAAACAGAAATTAAAAAAGTAGAGCTTGTATAGACCATTCAACACTTTTGAAAAATCTAGGCCAAGAATTAGCCAGCAAAGAGAAATGATGTGTGTACTTCTAAACTTGTTCAAGAAATACTGAAATAAAGTGTTTGGAATTACATTTCATAGATCATATGATCACAGAAAAACACAGGTTGAAACAAAATCTGGACTATTCCACCTCTGCCCATCCTTCAAGCAGGGTGGTACAGATAATTTTGTACGTACTCTATTTAAAATTGTACTGACAAGTGCTCTAGGATGTCTCCCAGCAGAAGAAAGCTTGGATTAAAACAGCAAAGCAAATGCTTAGTTCTTGCTGAGGCAATGTGCTCTCAACTCGTCAATCTTGAGCTTTAGTTTAGGGATCAGCCCTGTGCATTATGTACATGTGGCAGGCAGCAGTCCATGGTACTCAACCATTTTAGAGATTTGCAAAGATGACATCTCCTCACTAAGGGCAGGACTGTTCATAATGTCCAGAATTGGTGCACAATATGAATACAATATTGCCTTACTTAGACAGCAGTGGCACAGGTAGGCAGCACTCATGACTTAAAGAGCATTGTGATTGATTGTAAGAGCTGAAAGTGTAGTTTACTATGCTATGAACAAGATTAAATTAATCCCTGTCTAAGTCTTAAATCTCAGTATAGATTCTTTTTAAAAAAGTAAAACAAATAAGTTTCTCTTGTAAATTTTAAGCAATTATGGTTTTTTATGTGCCTGTCATTATAAATTGGGCCCACATTATTATATGTTCTGAAATGGTAATTGCACCTGCATTTTGAAATATAAAAGAGTAAGCAGTATTTAGCATATACTTAATACAAAAGAATAAGCTCAGTTATTCTCTGATTTACTCATAATGAGCTCAGTAAAAAAAACAAAAAAAAGTAAAAATGTACAATAAAAAACAAGGTCAGTGATCTTACCAAAAGTTTCAGTTTCCCCTTCTAAAGATATAGCTGAGTGAACTTTGCTTCTGTATGACTATCACTGCCATTTATATTCTGTTGTTTCATCACTTGCAAATGTGTTCTGTTGAGTCTTTTGGAACACCTCTGTATCATTGACAAGATTTCAGGGGGGAACAGTAAAGAAGACTATAAATTTCTTCTAGGCTGTGATTGAGTATTAGTCTCTGCTGTAAAAGACACTAGTTCAGGTCTCCTATGCCAGAATCAGCATTTCTTAGGTGGAAATACAACTCTTTAAAGAAGGACATTGCATCTGGACATTTCATTTCCCAGGTCAATATGCTGATGGTAGATAGTCATCTATACAGATTTGAGAACACGTATTTTTTTCCTATATTAAATGAAACAATATACTTCTGTTTTCTCTTTGGTTTTGCTTTGCCAAGGTCTTGTGTTTGTTAATAAATAAAAAAAAAGCTTTTGATTTCCTTCAGTTCTTAGTTTTGTGTAAAAATATTAATGCATTCCATCCCTTAAAGCAAAAACATTTTTGATCAAAAATTTCATAGAGAAACCAAATATTAACACTATCTTCTTATGCTTCTGCTCACTTTTAGAAATATTCTCAACCTTTTGCACTGGGATGCAGTTTTCCCTGATGGTCGATGCCTCTTCTTCCAGAAGACCCTGACTCAAGGCAATAATTTAGAAATGTAACTATAGATGCTGAGTTATCCCGTTAACATTACTGTTGTACTGATACATGTGCTTTAACTAGTAGGGAAAACTAGGAACTAAGCATGTCAGCTGCTGTAACACAAAGTACTAGTGACAATACAAATGATATTAGAACGATAGCAACAATGTAAAATTACATCTCATCAGCTGATGTCTTGGTTCCTGATATTACTCTGAGGATCCAGTATCTGATCCAAGGTAAACTGTCAAGGGAAAAAGGAAAACAGGCTTCTGCCATTTCCTGGTAGGGACCTAACTCTAAAAAGGAAACAATCTCCTTTCCCAAATCTGTTCAAAACCACAAGATCAGCACAAGGGAAAATCTGTATTGTCACTATTTCCTCTAGTCTCCTGTCTCAGTAAATTTTAATAATCTACTTTATTTATCCAGCAACTTTCAGAGGAACTTAGTTTGTAGCTCACAAAGTTATTTTAACATGCCTTTATGTATTTTTGTTATTTTTAAAAGCCTTATACAAAATTTCTTACTCTAGTATCTTAAGGAAATTATCTTATTTGAAAAGAAAAGTAGTCAAAACACAAAACTGGATTTGGCCTTGAAGCTTATTAATAAAGTATAACTAATCATCAAATTTAAACAAATAGGTTCTGCATCAATGTCAGCCACCATTTGCTACAGCTGTTGTATTAAATTTAGGCAAGTTGGCAAAAGCAGTCAGAAAGACCTACATTGAAGGAACTTGTAAATTTTGATCACTGAGTTGAGAACATTTCTGAAATAAAATTTACAACAACTCCATACTACACTAGGTCAACTTTCTTGCTGACTAAAAGACATGTTCAAAAGAAGATATTCCTTCTCTGTGCATGTGTTGGTGAAAATACAATAAGCATGATCAATAGAATAAATACAGACCTGAGGTTAATGGGGAATTATCTGGAATAATGTCTGCTGAATTGTGATATGTTCGTGCTTTTATACAAGCATTTGTGCCTGCTGGTGATGATACAGAGACATGAACACTCACATCTAGAAGGCTACCATATACATATTATGGCTCTTTCTAGAGATTATTGAAATAAGAAGCACTTAAAATTAGGTAATTAAAACGAAATTCTCTTTGACCTTCCTGTTTCCTCTTCATTATTTTATTGAGGCTGAGAGTGGTTGTATTTTTTTTCGACTACTCCAAAGATAAAAGTGCAAGTGCCAGTCTTTGCTCTCTTCCCTTAAACTCATTGTACCACATATGATCGAATGTATGGGCTATATTTATATATTCAGGTCAGAATTTAAAAATTATTCCTTACATTTATGCATGTTTTATGTAAGACCAAAATAGAATATGGTATTATTTGACTTGATCTTTAAGCATAGTTTCTCTCTCAGTTCAATTATACTTAGAAGAAAGAATATAACTTATTTAAAAAAAATGCTGACAGTTTAAAAAGTATTAGTGATGAAGAATTTGTAGGTTAGTATAAGGGAGCAGCACTTATTTTATACATGATGGAGGAACTTGTCTTCGATTTTAAATGACTGGTTTTTGCTATTACTTTTCCCTTAGACTGACACTACTATAAAAGTGAGAAATGCCTAAGTTATTGCCATGGTTTTACCTCAGCTGAGAGCCAGACACCACTCAGCCGCCTGTCCTTTAAGAGGGAGACTGTCTGTGTGTGTATGTGGGGGGGATAATTGAGGTGAGGGAAAGGGAGAGAGAAGAAAACCCAAGAAACCAAAACCTTGGAGGTTGGGATAAGGAAACTTTACTGGGATAGAAGAAAGATAGATATAACAATAATAATAACAATAACAGGACTTTATAGCAAAATATATTAAACTGGTGACACACAATGCAGTTTCTCACCGAACCGCACAACACAGGCTGTACAGCTCAGAGCCATCCTGAAACTGGGCTGTCCCCAAAACCATGGGTCCTGAAGCTTCCTGCTCTTCCCCCCACCAACCCCTCTTTTATGCTGAGCATGACATAATTAGCATGGAATTCCCTCTGGCCAGTTTGGCTGCCTAACTTGTAAGCACCGTTAAACCTTCTATTGGATCTTCTGTGTCCTTTATTCATCAGGTACTACATATCTTAGATCATATATCTTTCCTAACACAAATAAATCTTGAGACAGTTGTAAAATAGTGTGTGGACACAAGAAGGTGAGGAAGATGGAAGATGTCTGATGATAACAAGAATTACTGCGAGAAAACAGATAAAATAACTCTTAGAGGTTAGAAAAAAAAAAAGTGCCAGTGCAATAAGAAGTCTACACACTGCCATCAGGCACTGAATCACCTGTTCTTCTTTCATAGAGAAAATTCAATTCACTAAGAAATGCTTAATTCAATCACAAGCTCATATAAAGACATCAAAGAGGAAATAATCTGAGTTGGGAAAGGAGTTTGAAATTGCTAATGTTAGAATTGTAAAGGTTGAAAGATGAACAGGCTACACATGAGATAGAGTCATACACTTTAGAAGCAAAGCATCTACTATCAGAAAATTTAGATGAGCAAGAAAGCAGAAAACATTGTAACAGCATCCACATATTCACCCTCAAAAGAAACAGATTTATTTTAGTAAACAATTATTTGGGCTTTTTATTCATATGATCATTGCAAATTCTTTCTGTACCAGTTTTCACTGAACCTATTTAGATATATACTAGAAATAGAAAAGGCACTAGAAGGTAATCTGAAGGGACAAAAGCTACACTGGCAGCAGAGACACCAAGCTGGCCTCATCAGAAACATACAAAGGTGCCAACTCTTTCAATAAAAGAAAAACCCCAAACGCCTGAATGCAAAAAAAAATCTTTATGCATGTATGAAACTAAGCACATTAGAAGTCATTTTTAGAACAAAGCACAACCTAAATATCACAATTTATGAACTTAAAATTAATTAAACTCCCTGTGAAATGAAGAACAAAATTGTTAAAGAAAATGGTTGCATTCATGCTAATGTATGGTGTAATGATCAGTCTTCAAGTGGGAGGAAGCAAACTTCAAGAATGGCTCAAGACTCTGTCCACTATGTGTAATGTGAAGTACACATCTCCCCCTATACAGAATATTAGAAAAATCTGTTTATGCCCTCCCTTTTGGTACCTTCTGTCACTTCTGTCTTTGAGTCAACAAAATCATGCTTTTCTGTCTGTCCTAATGAATCTTTATTTCTGTCTTGGTTTTTTATCCATTAAGTAAATCATTGACCAAAGACATGTGAAATGTAGTTTTGCTTGATCCAACACAGGTCACAGCATCTTCTGCATGTCTCCACCTGCTCCAGCGTGGGGCCTCTCCATGGGCTGCAGGTGGGGTCTTGGCCTTTTCCATGGGCTGCGGGGGGACAACTGCTCCACCATGGGTTTCTCCATGGGTTACAGGGGCATCTTTCTCTCTGGCACCTGGGGGTCATTCTCCCCCCTTCCCTGGCCTTGGTGCCTGCACAGTTTCTTACATCTTCTCACTCCCTTCTTTGGTGGCAAAAAGCAGCTGCTTGTGTTTTTTTTTTCTCCTAATGTGATTCCCAGAGGCGCTGTGACTATCACTGATGTGCTCAGCTTTGGTCAGCAATGACTCCAGCCTTGAGCTGGTTGGTGTTTGCTCTGTCTGGCCTGCAGAGAGCTTCTGTCTGCTTCTTGCAGAAGCCACCTTATGCAGCCCCCCTTCTGCACCAGAACACAGCCATGCAATATAACGACACTCCACTCCTCACATCTGCAAATCTCATGTTTAAGAACTGTCATTAAAATCCCCATCCCAACAGAAATTCTCTGTGATTATTACACTACCCAGCTATGTTCAGTCTGTTCTGCCCATTTCCTCATCCAATTATTGTCCTTATCTCAAATTCCTTGGGTCCCACGTCAGGTGCCAAAAAGGACTGTGGTGGTTCTGCCCCCAGCCAGGAGCTGAGCACCATGCAGCTGCTCGCTCTGGTGAGGGTGAAAAAGGAAGAGGAAAAGGGAAAAGAAACCAAAGGCAAACCTTGTGGGTTGAGATAAGGATAGTTTACTATGACAGCAGTAAGAGAAATAAAAATAGTAGGAACATATGAAACTGGTGATACACAATGCAGTTTCACACTGAACTGCACAACTCAGGCTGTACAGCTCATAGCCATCTCAAAGCTAGACCATCCCCAAAACTGCATGTCCCGGAGCTGAGCACTCCTCCCCCTCACCAGCCCCCCTTTATGCTGTGCATGACATAATTGGTATGGAATACCCTCTTTGTCCAGTTTGAGTCATCTGTCCTGGCTGTGTTTCCTTACAGCTTCCTGGGCACCCACTGCCTCCTCGTTGTCAGGGAAATACAAACAACTGAAAAGTCCTTGGCTGCCTGGCAACTACAAACATCATTGTGTTATCAGCACTGCTCCCACCCTAAATCCCAAACACCTTTACACCAACTCCTAGAAAGAAATCAACTCTATCCTGGTTGAAACCAGGACAGTGGGGTCAGTAATGTTGTCTACAAGCAGACAACAGCCATATGCCAAAATTCTCAAATCTTAATTCTTAAATTCTTAAATCTTAGATCATGGCCAATATATAAAAACCTTTCTGTTCCTTTGAGACTTCTCAGTTAAGGAGTCAATAGTTTAACTTCCTTGCTTCCTCACAAATGTTTTACACTTGAAATGCATTTACTTCAACTTTAATTAATATGCAGCTGTTGTATTCAGCATCAGTTAATCAGAAAACCATTAAGTGGTTCACATTGATTTGGCTTACAATTTATAAAAGAAAGTGCCTTTTAGTGATCAATAGTCTGAACTCTTTTAAGAAATACAGCTGAAAATAACACGTAAATTCTAAAGCATTTCCACAATTTTGGTTTTTTGGAAGCCAAGACATTCAGAATTAGGAACCATGATTCCTAAATTGATTGTTTACAATTATTTTTTTATTATTATTAATATTGAGGTAGAAAATAAAGGAGCTTTTGCTGTCTCAAACAGCTCGAGAGAACCCAATGGTTCATTTACCTGGGTAGAGAAAAAGTAATGGTCATGCTTCCAACAAAATTAAAATTAAACAAACAAACAAACAAACAACAACAACAACAAAAAGTGAATACTAATGAAATGAAAAAGAAAGGATTTTTTTCCATATCACATGTCCAAGCCTACTAAGGACACAGATATGATACACACAATATTTTAAGACTCATATGTAGAATGTACCACCTGTTGAGAAATTTGTATATTTGTAATTACATTCTTAGAATTCAAGTCCCGTTTTCCTCTTAATATGGAAGCTACTCAATAGAGTAGTGACTCCATTTTAATATAATTAACACAATGCTTTCACTTAATCAGTTTTAACACTTTATACAATGTGTGCAAACCAGAGAAAGGATTCTGGTCAGTCATTCTAGAGAACTGTTATATTAATTATGTCTTATCTGGGTAAATGTATATCCATAACGTTCGGCCATAGGTCCACAGTTTGATGTGGTGCAGTTCAACTGTCTCATATTATCAGAAGTACATTGCACGTTGCCATAAAAGTGCGTTGCTTGGTTTAAGAAATGGAGATCTGTTTATGGAGGGCACATTTAAATCAGTTCTGGGATGTGAGAATACAATATATTTTATCAAAGTATTTTGTCACAGTTCAGCCTCAAGCAGCAGCTGAGCACCATGGGCCACTTGCTCACCCCTCTTCAGGAGGAGAAACAGTCAGAGCCTCGCAGTTTGGGGTTGGAACCGATGATCTGGGGTTGGACTCGATGATCTCTCAAGGTCCCTTCCAACCCCTAAGATTCTACGATTCTAAGATAAGGACAGTTTACTGACACAGCACAGGGAAAGGGAAACAACAGAGCCCATGACAGAATACACACACACAGAGAGCACTTTACCAACCTGACCCAGACTTAACACCAAGCACTGCACCACTGCAATCACCAACCCAACACCCAACCACACTCAGACAGTCCCAGAGTAGACCTGCCCCTTCTCAGCCAGCCCCTTTAATGAGGGAGTGATGTCACTTGGGGTGGAGATCAGCCCAGACCAGCTAGGCTCACCTGTACTGGATGCCTTGGGAAGTTAACTCTGTCCCAACCAGAACCAGGACATTTTAAACCTCAAATATTCTGTAACATAAATCTAGTGTAATTGCAGCAAGGGAAAACTGCTTGAGAACTTACCCTACAATCTGGAATTATTTCAGTGAAAGAAACCCCACTGATACCAAAAGAACATTTTCCACTAGCAGAAAGAGAAAATGTGGCTACAGACAGAGAAACGTTTCTCTCTGCCTGGAAGATTGTGATAAAAAATCTTTTCTTGTCTGGAACCATCATCCATCCTCTACCCTGAGACTGACCAAAGTTTTAGAGAATTCATTTTCTTAACATGTTCAACCATAAAGATTATGAAACAAATCCCAGCTTATGGTCTATGTAGTTTAAAATATTTTTACCAACTCCCTTTCAACTTCTTATTCTAGTTTTGTCTTGAAATATTATAATATTAGTTTCATGGGACATGATAGAGACATTACTCTGGGAAACTTTTGCTGTGTTTAATAAAATTTATCCCTGAATTGTACTTTTTAGGTCTTTTTAGGTCAAAAATTGCACTGATCTTTGATTTGAAAATACTGTCCATTGGACTGTCCATTTGGAAAAGTTTTTTCTTAAAAGAAAAAAAGTTTCAGAACAAAAGATACTTAGTCAAATATTTTTATTCTTTTTGGAGAGAAACTATGATGTACTAGGAATTTTCAGTATGGAATCTTTAAACCTGAAGCCATTTACTGTCATTTACTTGTTTTGTGCCCTTTCATTTGCAGGGTTTATGCTTCAAAGTCGTGGTTAACATCTGTGTAGAAGGGGTAACCACACAATCTGTTTTAGGCATGATCATGAAAGCAAGGGTAGGAAATTCTGTTTAAATTATGCAAAAAGCTGACTGGACCCTGGCGTAGAGGTTTAGCTGACTAAACAGAACATAACAGTGAATGAGAATGTAATAAATTGCATGTAAAAATTGCATATTACAAAAAGTAACTGCAAAGCCATCAAAAGTTAGAAGTAGTGTCATGGGGGATGGCTGGATTTCCCAGGTGATTAAAGGGAAGTCAGTGAAAAATAGCTGAAGTCAAGCTATCCAGTTTGAAAGGCAGTATTAGGGTTCTTTTGAGAAGTAAAATCTGAAGTAACTGTATCAGTAATGACATTATACAACCTAGATTACTTTGGTAATCACATGAAAAAATGACAAATTAGAGAATGGTTGTTGCAAAACTGGGACTGAAGAGGAAAAAGTAATTACTGTGGGGTTGTGCATCTGGGAGGAGACAACTGTAAAGAATAAGTGCAATCAAGGTGGATAGAGAGAGGAAAACCATGGGCAGTAGTCACACAGGTAGTGAAAACCCCTGGATCCTGAGATTAATCAAATTCACCTTCCCTTAAGATCTGTAATTTTCCTAGGTCCTGCTGGCAGATGGAAGGTCAGAGTGAACATAGTGCATGAGAGTTAGGAGGAGAAAGTTCCTTTTAAGAAAAGCACACTGCTAGGGACTCAAACAAATAAATGGTCTGTTCCCAGTCGTGCCAAAAATATAAAAACATCTCCTGTCTTTTACTTCAGCTATTTTATGAGAAGATTTTTCTCTTTCATTCAAAACAGATATATAAATGCCAATTGAGAATACTGGAGGAATATAATTTACCCATTTTTCCCCATGAAAACTTTTTGCAGCCTCAGATATATTTAGAATTTTGAAATACATTTTCAAAGCCAGCAAGCTCTTCAACTATTTTGAAGTCTTCTCAGTTAAGTTTTCCCAGTCAAATAAAAGATGACAGAGAATGATATTTAGCTGTTTCCTGAAGGTAAAGCTTGTGTTGCTATCATACATTAGTCTTGAAATTCCCTCCAGTAATTTACTGAAATTGTAATGTATAAGGAAATGAAAACTAAGTGATAAATCTTTTGCAGAAAGAAACTTTCATGGAATAGGGTAGACTTTCATTTATTCTTGTTCATTTGGCTAAAAAAGCTGAATGCTCCAACATAGCAAACAAATGCTTACACTGTTTGGTGAGAAGCTGTTCAAAGCCACTTTGGAGTAATTCAGCTAACATGCACTAAAGTTGCACTCAGAAACCTAATCTGATTTTTAATGTGCATCTACTTCCAGTGAATCCCTACACTGACTCTCAAGTTGGGTATTTATTTGCTGACAATGAGTAAACCCTAATTTTATGCTAATTAGTACATTTTTATATGATACTGGCTTTTGCTATGTATTAACTGCTAAGTTAGAGATTAAATAAAAGAACTCAGTCACACTAAGTTCACAGAAGGAGGGGAGTTCATAATACTAACAAATTTGAGTATGATGACATCTGTATCTCCGTGATGAGACCAATTTGTACACCATCTGGCACTGCAGAGTTTAGCTACTTGCAGTTATAATGGAGATATTTTGGCTACAACACTAAACGAGCAGGATAATAGCTATTTGGTGAGTTAAATGGTTAGTATAGATATCCTGATCAAATTAAGTACCATTGAGTAAGAGGAGACAGGGCTGTATCATTTTCTTAGCTGCAGATACTGGTGGCACAGCCGGTTAAGAAGATATAAATTGAGAAATCCTCCATCATGACAGGAAAAACTAATTTTTCCTTTTTACTTTTGTATTAGCCTTTCCAGCAGAGTCCATAATATTTTGTTTAGTGATTTAAAATGGAGAAAAGCAAGGAAGAGACTATTTTAAAGGTACAGCATACTGTGTATGTAAGTAGCATCTTGAGAGAAAATTACAGTCATTAGGGTGCAATGGTAAATAGCTTTTATTTCTATTTAATTCAGATTAAATCTGATTCAGAATACATGTGGAATGGTGAATGTTTTTGCCAAGAACACTATTACAGCTTTTGCCTATCTTTTCTGCAGGCCTTTTATTAGAATGAAAGGGGTGGTTTCTAGCATCACTATTATGAATTATTTTATTTTCAAAACATATTGAAAAAATATCAATAGTATAGAGAAGGCTCTATAATTTTTGACAAATATGTTTACTTTCCTGTCCTATTATTTTAGCATCTGGTCCATAAATCTGTGACATGGCAACAACCTAAAGCCCAATTCAATTGCTGTTTAGTTGAATATATTTCAATGAGGCATGTTCTGCAATACAGGGTAATCCAGGCAATTTTCTTCAGTTCAATGATGGCCTAGAAATATTACGATCTGAAATTATGTGAGAGTTTATCTGAATTAGGCTGTTGAAGTCAAACATATCATTAAAAAAGAAATACCACAAAGATTTTCAGAAAAATTGTTGTTTGCAATTGAGAATTGTCGTAATATATACCATATATGTTTGAGACCAGACATGTTCTACGATACTGATCCATACTGTAATTGCACTTCCAGACTGGTCCTTCCAAAGCAGGTAATGTGCTCTGTTGAGCTGCATTCTATTCTCTACAGATGCTGTGGCTAAGTAGAGATTTTCACAACGAATTGATATGCCATTCCTACTGAAAATAGTAATTCAAAAATATGAAATGTATTATGCTTTCTGATCTAGTTTCCTATGGAAATGCATGACCTTCTTCAGGGGTCAGTTCTGGGTCCAACCCAGTTCAATATATTAATCAAAGACTTGGAGGAATGGATAGAGTGTGCCCTCTGCAAGTTTGTTTATGATGCAAAACTTGGAGGAGTGGCTGACATGTTGGAAGGCTGCTCTGCCATCCAGTGAGATCTGGACAGGCTGGAAAGCTGGGCAGAGAGTAATCTTATGAATTTAAACAAGGTCAAGTGAAGGGTCCTGCACCTACAGAGGAATGACCCCATCACCAGTACAGGGTAGGGGCTGATCTGCTGGAAAGCAACTCTGTGGAAAAAGACCTGTGAATCCTGGTAGACAACAGGTTATCCATGAGCCAGCAATGTACCCTCCTGGCCAAGAAAGCCAATGGATTCCTGGGGTATATCAAGAAAAGTGTAGCCAGCAGGTCGAGGGAGGTTCTCCTGCCCCTCTGCTGTGAGAGGCCTCATCTGTAATATTTTGTGCACTTCTGAGCATCCCGGTTCAAGAAGGGCAGGGAGCTACTGGAGAGGGTACAAACAAAGGCTACAAGATTATTAGGGAACTAGAACATCTCCCTTTATGAAGAGAGACTGAGAGACTTGTGACTTGTTAGCCTAGAGAACAGAAGACTGAGAGACATCTTATCAGTGTTTATAAATACTTGAGGGGTGGGTGTCAGGAGGATAAGCTCAGTCTTTTCTTCAGTGGTGCCCAGTGACAGGGCAAGAGGCAATGGATACAAATTGAATATAGGAAGTTCCATTTAAACATGAGGAGGAACTTTAATATGAAGATTGAACAGGCTGCCCAGAGAGGTTGTGGAGTCTCCTTCTCTGAAGATATTCAAAGCTTGCCTGGATGCTGTCCTGTGCAGCATGCGTTAGGTGATCCTGCTTTGGCAGGGGAGTTGGATTAGATGATCTCCAGACATCCTTTCCAAAGCCTATCACTCTATGATTCTGTGATTCTGTGATTTGATTCTGCAATGTTTATACATGTGAACATGAAGGCCTGTCTTCTCATTAGAATTTTACCCAGTTGGCTGTGTGAAAAAAAGTTAAGTTCCTACAACTTCTGTGAAACTAAGCAGCCAGCTGAAGACCTGGCTACAATCTTTAGTGGAAACTACAGAATCCACACCACAAAACATCTTTATGAACAGCCCATGCAGAGGAAAAGCTTTAGTCCATAGCTCTCAAATTTTGAGAAAAATCCAAATGCACAATAGGCATCTTTAAGAAGATAACCTTCATTACTCTCATCAGTCTTGAAATGGTTCATTTGTCTCTGCTTATGTTTTTTTATTTGTCTTCATTCATGATAAATCAGAAGGCAGCAAAAGTGAGTAAAGTAACTTAGGCCACAAATTTCTTTCTAACAAAATACAGTGTTTTCCTGTTAGAAGGTGACACAGGAAAGATAACAGGCAGCCCGTAATGCTTTTCTCTTGATTGACAATCAAAGTTTTTTCTTTATTGTGAAAACTTCCTATTAAGATTCTGCCATTGACTGGCAGAGTTAAAATAATTGCCTTCTGTCTAACAGGTCCTGATCCACTGCCTGCTGAACTAAAAGAAAGGACTCATAATTAATTACTGTTGGACAAGAATCCTAAATCCTTATTCCCATCAGCCTAGTTTTGCCTTGGCTCGAATGCCGGCTAGAAATGTATGACTCTGTAGGTTCTTTTTGCAGGTGCTGTGAATCATGCAGGCTTATGAGTGAAGAAATAATGTGGTGGTGTTCCTGTATGAGTTAGCATTTGGTATATTTGCACAACTAATGTCCAATAAAGCAGCTACTGCATGCATTCAGGTAAAAAGTAACTGTCAAGTTGGTTTGATGTCACCCTAGCTTCAGAAGGTCATGCTCTGTGCCCCCTGCGCATGTCCATGTTTGGATTAATACCACACTGCACATGACCTACAAAGTAAGGCACATCAATATAGCCTCCAGGATAGAGGAATCCCCTTTCCAGAGTGGATCAGTGCAGCACTACTCATGAACAATGCTTTCAAAATTTAAAACAAGAAGAAGGAAACCACACATTATAGAAAATAAGTGATCAGAATGAGGAGAAAGCATCAATTAACATAATCATTTTCAAATGCAATACAGTGACAAAACTGGCCAGATCATTAGCTATGCAAATTACCACTACCCATGGAAAGATTAGACTTCTCAGGTAACAAGGGCTTTCTTGTTGTCTGGGAAAATTTGCGAAGTATTCTGCTAAGTGATCTTTCTGATCAAAGAAAGTCCTTTTTGTACAGTATTGATGTCCTTCCTGAAAAGCTTCCTGAGTCCTGCAGGCTGCTGAAGAGCTGGCCGGTGAGCCATTCATTTACTTACTTAGATGATTCCATGTGGCTGGATGCAGCTGAGAAAAAACTTGTTCTACAGCCCATATTAGGAAGAACCCCCAGCAAATGCAATTCTTTCACAGAATAAAAATCCCAAGATATTAGTATCCTTCCTCTGAAAGGAAGAAAAATGACCAGGATGAACATCAACAGTGAGATATTTTCATAGGAAATATGAGAAAAATGGCAAAAAGCATGAAGCTATGGCTTCACTGCCTTGTGCCCTGCCACTGAATAAGTAAGACAGAAAAGGTTTGTGCTTTATCAAGGAAGCTTGATAATGATGAGTTATCGCATTCTCAGGAGGTCTTAACACACGCTGTATACAGGACGCAATATTCCTCACCAGCACTGGACAAAATCCTCCTGTGACCTTTCCTTTCATCTAGAAAAAAGGTCAGTTTTGTCAGAATCTACATATTCTGCAAGAATATGTCAATTTCAATAAATTCCTATGGCAGTAAAAGACTTGAGGGGAAGAAAGAACTTTGGTAAGGTCAAAACAGAGGCTTTTGTGGTTTTCTATTTCAGATATAAGCAGAATGGAATTCTTCTGATTTTTGATATCCATGTTATAATTTATACAACATCTTAAGCTCCATTTCAGAAAAACTAGAGGTGATTTTTAATGGATGGAATATTTTTCAGGCACTAAATGGAAGTAAAACTGTAATAAAACACTGAGAAGGTGAAATGAAACCTATGAAGGCCCATACTGATGGAATAAGGGGCAAGAGTTTTAAACCCAATGAAGATAGGTTTACATTGTCTATAAGGAAGAATTTTTTTAAGGTGAGGGTGATGAAATGCTGGCACAGGTTGCCCAGAGAAGCTGTGGCTGCCCCCTCCTTGTCAGTGTTCAAGGCCAGGTTGGATGAGGCTTTGGGCAACCTGGTCTAGCGGGGTTGTGTCCCTGCCCGTGGCAGAGCACTATGGAACTAGATGGTCTTTGAGGTTCCTTCCAACCCAAAGCCTTCTGTGATTCTATGATTTTATGATTCTGTGATTCAATGAAATTACTCCTAGGGTGAAAATTGGCCTTTGATCATTTTTATCATCTGCTTCCCTAGCCCATCTGAGGACTGCTACTGAAATGACTTGTAGAAAATATTTCATTATTCAGTTTTTGCCAGTTCATCTGCTGAGCACACATATCATGCAGAGCTGACACTCTCTTGTAACATTCTTACTCAAATTACTTTAAAAGTTTATTGCTGTCTCAACAATAATTTTATCTATAAAAATATATCTTATTTCTAATTAGATGATTCTCTAGGTCCCATCTCAGTAGTAGCCTAGCCTTCCTTTCTGATAATGTTTTTTTTTTTAACCCACATCTATTTTAAAAATAGATCAAAACCCCAATTTCCATTTAAGAGAATGACATCTTCCTTTCCATTCTATCTTCCTTAAAGTAGCCTAAATCTTTGCTATGCAGGCATCCAATTCCACCATTGTGCCAGACCAGACACATACTTTTTGTTTCAGGCAAGTCGCTGTATTTTTTGTTCCTCAAGTCTGAGAATATATCTTCCACTTTCCTTTTAATATTTGCTTTGGATAATTCAATCTCTTTGCTCTTTTAGTTCTTGATCTTATCTTTGAATGTGCCTACAAAGGTGCAGGTTAGCAGGGTTTTGGAAATATATCTAATAGAAACTGGAATAAGGTCAACAATTTCTTTTATGGTGTCCATCAGTCATTCTTATAATAGCAATGGTCTCAGTCAGAATTCTGACTAACTTCAGTTGAAGAGATTTTTTTTTTCCAGAAACATTCAGTTTTGGTTTGCTTATGCCTCACAGATTTCACTTTAACATCAAGCAAACCCAAAATTTGTGAAACTCTTGCCAAGGTACATGTCTTTGTTCTTCCTCAAATACTATAGGAAACTCTTACAGACATCATCTGCCCAAAATAGCTGTGTAAAGCAGCAGGTGTTTCAGTTTCAGGATTCTCTCCAAATGCATTTTAATGTAGCCTTATGTGTTACAAAGTTGATTGGCTTTGATTTAGGACAAAGTAGTTTGTAAGTGGTTATTTTCCATCTAACACTCTCCTGACAACTATAAATAAATCAGAATAGTTTTTATATTACTTTAAAAGAAGACATCAGCCATGTGATAGTCACCATGTAGCAGACCCAACACTAGTTGCATTCCCTAACAGAGTCTGGCATACCAAGTACTACCCATAGACTGTCACTACCTTCAGCTGTCACATCCACCCAGTCTAAGGCAGCCCACTCAGGCAACCTTCAGATTCACACTGCTCTTGCTACAGGCAACTCTGGCCAGCCCTGTTGGAAAGACAGAAGATGCAGGTCGCTGTTAAAAGGGGCATCATATACCTGGCTCATCCCCAGTGAACAAAGATCACAGAATCACAGAATTGTAGACATTGGAAGGGACCTCAAGAGATCATTGAGTCCAACCTCTCTGACAAAGGGGTCCCTTAGGGCAGATAGCCACTTGGCTCCACACTCAAATGACAGCTAAAACACAAAGGGACTATTCTCAAATTTGTGTCTAAGGCAAATGTTTACAAATTCTGAACTTGAGCACAGAACAGGCTATAAAGTTTATATGCTGGATGACAAGAATATGGTCTTCTTCTACACAGAGACAGAAATCAAACATCTGTGTGTCCTGGTCCTCTTTCAGTTGCTGTATATTCTCCTTTGCTGGAGGGAGATGACCCTACACTGTCCCTATAATGACCAGAACTCCCATTAGTGTCTGCCAGGCTTCATGCACAACTCTGCAGATTGTGAAACAATAATTTAGTCTTTAAAATATCCAATCTACATCTCCGAGTTGGAACAAACCTTTCTCAAAGAAATTGAATACATAGCTGCTTCATTTTAATTCAAATGATGTAAAAATCACTTTAGCAGATCTGTATGACTTGAACCTAACTCATGCTACTCTGCAGCATTATGATTAGATGCCAAGACACCCAATGTAATGGAGACATGAATTAAAACCCACTAAAATCACTTGGGTCCATCTCTGGTTACAAAGCCAATATTCCTTCTTATGCACCATTAATTTAACTCTCTTAGTGAAATCAGACAGAGGCCTTTGACATTCAAGTTTCTCTCTTAAACTTAAAATAAAGAAAAAGGGTTAAGGATATAAGCACAGATTGCAAGCATCATGAGAAAAATTTCTGAGGGACTTGAGTCAATAGAATTTGACTTAATGACATGGTATCATTATTCAATTCCATTTCTTCTAATTTTAGTGACTGATGTTAAATACATGTAGTCAGACAAGTTCTACTCAAGAAGGTACTTTTTAAAAAATTAGGAAAAAAGTAGTTTTGAGGTAGACTCTGCATTCCAAATCTTGACAATATTACTTAAGTGAAAGAATGTTGTTGTGAAAGTATAACTCCTCGTTTTAATAACTAAAAGCAAAACCTAATGCATCAGCACATTAACTTTATCAGAAAACAAAATTCATTATTATACTCTAAACCTGGAGAGATTTAGAGTGAATTTATTATCGATGATAGTAATGTACTCAGTATATTTAACAAGAGGAAAAGATATATTATTAATATGCCAGAAACAGCTCAAATCAGCAGCTCTATGCCAATATTTTGACAGCTGGGGATCTAACCATTATAACACCTAACAGTTTTCTAGAAATTAAGGCCAGAGGAGACAATTAAAAATCTACTGTGACCCCTTATTTTCTGCTGGTGCTGCATTTGATGCAGTTATCTTTGCACCAAGAATAATGATTTCAGTTTTATAAAGTTACTTTAAAATTGAGAATACTAGAACCTTATACAGCCTTCCAGTATTACTATCAGAAAAATACTGCAGTTAGTTAGATAAAATCATCTTTATATACCTTGCTCTTTAATCTTTCACTTAAAAGTCTGAATTCTCTCTTCTACTTCAGCATCATATTGGGAACTTAGTTTACATTCTTCATCAGTCACTAGTTTCCAAGATAAAGTCATCTGGTATCCTTAATTTCTGGCTTCTAAATGTATTCTAGAAGTATGTCATAGCACTTCATTGTTCACTTTTTTGCGTGCTACAGTCATTGACGCAACCAAGACCATCCTGAATTACTCCTTTGCCATTATCACGTGACATGTTACATTAGTAGTGATTTTAGATTTACTTTCAGACTCTTTATGAAGAAGCTGAACAGGATATATTTATTTACAGGAGAAGTCATTGAAGACTTGCCAGCATATTGTACCATGTGTGACTTGGCACTATGAACAGGCAGCGGAATCCCCCTACTTGTCCCACACAGAGAGATGCATCTCACCCTAAAGCAGGCCTCTAATCAGTGAGCAGTTTCCCAAACTCCACTGATAAAAGGATTGACTACTTTCTTTAAACATAGTTTTTTAGTCCTATTTTGAGATATCCTTGGCTTTCTACCTGGTCTCCAACTGTTTCCTAAGAGGATGTGACTCTCCCTGTGTCACAGCTGCCATTCGTTAATCTAAAGTGTCTCGAAATGATGCTAGTTGCTTTTGGTTAGCCATCAGTGAACACTGGGTTTAGTGTTCACATCTAAGCTGCTCATCTAAATTCTGAGTGGAAAGAAATCATGTTAAAATTCATCCGAAGTTTGAAATATCTGTATGGAGATGAGCTAAATTGTAGCTTTTAGGTGTTTCTATTAATTTCAAATAAAGTTTATGTGACTGGCTCATGAAGAAAACTGCAAACATCTAAAACTGAGATGTTAAAAAATGAGATGATATGTTTAGTGGAAGTCTGTGCACTCTCTCTATAGGCAGTGACTAGCAATTCTATCTTAAAGAAAGGTTTGAAATATTACGGGTTAGTGATTCTACAAAGGTGAATCCCTTTCTGCATGCACAATAGAACTAGATAGAACAGAGAAGTCAGTCTCGAATCCCACCTTTGTGGTTAAGCATCTGAAAGATAAAAAATTCAACATGGAGGGGTTTTTTTGACTTGTCAGGGGACTTTCTTAATGAAACCCCACATGAGTAAGAGAAGCTCAAATACACCCTTGTATGGTTAGTGTAACATCTGAAGGTCTGTGCAATTTTTTTCTTAACTATTAGTTCAATATAATAACACTAGACTCCATTTCTTCTTGTAAATTGGAAATAATTTAATAGATTTTCCAAAGGAATCTTGAAAGTATTATAGTGTCACATTATAAAGTCATCCTGATATACTTATGTATTACAATGCAGAGCACAGAGACAGAGGTAACTTTTTATAGCATGATACAGAGTTCTAATGATTAATCCATTACATTGTCCATGCATGATTTCTTTTTACATTACAGCTAAACCTATGTTCCAGTGGCTTCAGAGGAAGCCATTAAAAGGTTGTTTGTATGCATTACAACATTTATACAGAATGACACTATTTGTTATATAATATTGTAATGTCATAAGAAGTAAATGAGTATAAACAGCTGTATTATAGTTCCTGGATTTGGGAAGAATTGCGGGCAAGCAATACATTTTTTTATTTCTAGAAAAATAAATAAGGGAAGTAAATAAGGGGAGACTTGCAAACTCATATCTAGAAATTAGTAACTGAATGGGTTTTTGAAGGAGTAAAATCAATCCTGATAACCATAACAGAATCTATGAAAATGGACATGTAGACAGCTTTGCCAAATGTATCCCATGGCTAACTGCAAATCATGACTGGCTCACAGGAAAGATTATAATCCCTGTCTCCTCCTCCAGTATCTGAACTTGAAAGATGGTTCTGCCAAAGCAGGTGGTAAGCAAGGATCTGGGTGAAGTCTTGCAGACAGTCATCATGGCAGGGATGCTGTCTGCCAGACATAAGAAACAGATTAAAATCACCCTAAGCAGCCTATGATTTCTCTGTGTTGAGGAAGTTTTGTTTGTGCAAATGCTTTCCTTTCCATATATAAAAATTTGAATTGCACTCTTTAACCATTCAGAACAGTGGTAAAATAACCAGACACCAAGCCTTTATGTCTATGCCCTTACATTCATCAGAGCAAAGTGAGTATTCAGTGGTACTATTCTTTATCTGATAGCATTTTAAACCTACTTGGCAGAAAAATGACAGCCATCTGAGATCCAGGACTTTTACGAGGAAGGGTTTTGCAGAAATAGATTCTAAAACATCAGAAGCAGGGCCATGAGAAAGGTGCAAAATTACTCATAATAACTGAACTGCAAATAATGTTTCCTATTTTTAAGAATCACAAATAAATTTAAATGTTCTAAATTTAATTTTTTATCATGTATTTGAGGACTTTTTTATCAGATAGAAAAGCAAATATTTTTCAATAATGTGAAGAAAACAATTGAAAAATTCTTAGAGGATATTAAAAAATTGATGCCAGTTTCATTAATTCAGTGATAGTTATAATGATTTATTTTACTCCATAAAAGATCTGATTTCTGATGTTCATTCAGTTATTATTTTTTAATCTGTTTCATGAGTGTTGGATAGCTGCCAAAACTTTTAAAGATTAACTGGTGATAGAAATGTTGTCTAAATGTTTGCACTTGGAATGATGACTTCACAACCAGCTAATAAATGCTTAATTTGATTCCTAGTAGTATAACCTTCAGAAAGGCCAGTGTGATATGGAGATTCTTTTCAGTAGCTGTATAATGAAGTTTTTAGAAATTGATAGTCACGATAAATGTCTGTATTGCCAGATTTTGGTCTTTTACCGATGAGTGAACTAGCCAAACAGCACAACCTTAAATTTTCAATATTCTTATAACAGAACAATGAAATCAGTCACTCTCACCTATTTTAAAATGAGATGTGTATTTAACACAGTTTAATGTAGCTAAGCTTGGGGTTAAATTTTACTAAATTAATGACTCATTAACACTTGTATTAGATATGGTTGTTAATATCTCTCTGTGCCTAAATTCCCTACTTCATTTAACATGCATCCATCATCCCCTATCTAATTAATGTCTATACTCAATGATTTTTAAGGCTTAAAGGCCCATGCAACTTTGAGTCACGTTGTCGCGTACCGTATAAACATATATAGAAATGACACAGCAGTGAAAGCAGTAATTTTTTTGCCTGTTGAAGCTGGACCTTTTTTTTAATCTGAACTCAAACCTGGGATCTCCAATTGGAAAATCTGTCAGATTCACATTATCTCAATGACATATGTATGTATCCACTACTTCACAGTGGTTATGTTCAGTGTCAGCATGCAGACACCGTTCCTCTGTTACAGCTCAGGCCTCAGGTGCTGGGCAGCAGAACATCTTACAGGTCACTGACCACTGCCTGAAATGTCTCTCCTATGCAAACACATGAGAAGCAGAAGAAAGAATATTCTTAATCTTTGTGTACTCACAAGTGTAGCCAAATTAGCCTTACCTTCCCTACTTAGAGTAATAGTAGCAGTGAATTGTATTGGCAATTTCATCTTACTACTTGTCTAATCAGCTGTGGTAGTTAGTGTAGTTCCTGAGAGCAATGCCTGTGAGTACAAATTTTGAATTGCCCTCAGGAAAGACTAAGGCACTGGCTCGCTTAATTCTATGCAGTCAAAAATATTCATCACTTTCGTCCCAAGTAGAAACAGAGGAAAGTGATTTCTAAATTTCACTACAGAAATAACTATGTTAATAGAACATTTTTCACTTTGATAAGGAGAAGATTTGGTAATGAGAATGTTATCAGCCATGACCAATTTTCAGTATGTTGGCCCAGATTCCCAACTGGCAAAACTAACAAAACTCCTGTGGCCTTCAGTCAGCTTCTGCCATCTGCAGATGTATCACTCATACAGGTCTCCAAAACAGAGGTACGGTAATCACTAAGAATAGACTCATCATTCTCTACACATTTCATACACACATTCCATATGAGTGTTGGAGGTGATTGCTTTCTGGTTTTTTAACAATGTTAAAATGTTCCAATGTCAATTAGAATCTGGGTGGCAACTTTCACATGTCATGTTCCTAACTGATGGGAGTCAGCTCTATAGTGGACACCCTTGTTGAAGCATTTCTTGACACGTAAAGTTTTAGCTATTCTTAAAGGCAAAAGAACCATTATGTATCCCTTGTCTGCTGTTGCAGAACCAATTCCAGTCACCAGCAATTCCTAAATCACTTTTAGAAAGAGTAATAAAATCTTACAGAGAAAAAAAATGTATAAAAACTTCAAGCACTGATTGCTTTGTAATTCTATTACTATAATTTGTGAAAAATGACAGCAGAGATCATGGAAATGACAAGAATTATTACACAGTGGAAGACGGTTTTGTTTGGGAAACAGCATGTTTTATCATTATTTTTAAAGTAATGTCATTGGTCTTTTAAACAGAGTGGTAGAAATGAGCTGTACTGTTTCAAGAAGAGATTGTATTGTGACAATCTCTACACAAAAAAGGGAGGGATGGAACGAAATGGAACAGAGCTGCTGGAGAAATACATCGCTTCCTTTTTGGACAGCTTGAAAACTGAACTGGGGCTGCTGCCAATTATAATTCCCTATCAAGTAATCTCTGATTTTTAAAAGGCATCAACTTCCAAGTCCAGTAGTTGATGAAAAGAGATAATCCCTTCTACATTTGGCCTTCTAGGAGCTATTGCCATTGCTTGCAAGCATGACAAAGAATAGCTCCATTTTTCCATCTAGAAAATTGCAATCCATAAGCTTATTTTGCAAGACAATGCAGAAAATCAGCTTGCCTTGAAGATGTTAAAGCTGCATGCACCAGTGCTCAGTGCTTTGTCTTTGGTAGGCATTAGCCATTGCCAAGAAAGTAACATAGTTTGCACACTGACATTCCACATATTAATAGTTAATTTATTGATGCATGTAAAGCAGCTGAAGCAAAAGGGGGCTGCTTTTTGGTTTCTTGTTGTATTTCCATTACAAATTATCATGGTATACCCAGGTCCCTTTAGACTTAGAAAAAAATCTCTTCGAAAAGAGATGAGAATGTATTAGGTTGTCCAATTAGGTTAGGCAACACTTTTCTCCTTTTCCCCCTTCCTTTTCTTTTTCCTTCCTTTTCCTTCCCTTTTCTTTTTCCTTCCCTTTCCTTCCTTTTTCCTTCCCTTTCCCTTCCCTTCCCTTCCCTTCCCTTCCCTTCCCTTCCCTTCCCTTCCCTTCCCTTCCCTTCCCTTCCCTTCCCTTCCCTTCCCTTCCCTTCCCTTCCCTTCCCTTCCCTTCCCTTCCCTTCCCTTCCCTTCCCTTCCCTTCCCTTCCCTTCCCTTCCCTTCCCTTCCCTTCCCTTCCCTTTCACATTACTTGCGAATTGCACAGAAGTAAACATTTCTGAACAGTATTTAGAATTCCGCAATATGTAAAAACAGGTCATTTGTTAAACTGCTTAAATTTATCTTGAATGCTGTAAAAATCCATATGTTAGTGCCTAAAAGTGGTTCTTGTTTTCCAGGGAATTAGTAGTTTTGAACATCAGAGCACTTCTCTGGGCACAGCAATATTGATTTAGGGTTAGCTACTTCTGTCTTAAAATGATGGTGGTGAAAATGCTCTCATGATTAGTAAAAGTTAAAAAGAAAGAAGAACTCAGAAGGCAAATGATTCAAGAAATTGAAAGTTGATGAACATCTATGCTAAACATCTATATGCATAAGTTACTATTTTGAAGGATTTCATCTTTTGGTGCATGAGTAAAGATGGGTGGTGCAGTTTAAATTAAAAGGAATCACATGTTGTAGAATAATTCTTTAAAAAGTCATTGATGAATAGCATATGACACAAGCTTTTCAGGGCACTGTTTAAAATATTTTGGGGCAAGTAGCTTCTGTCCCTCAGAATTCTTTCCTGAGGCTTACTGCCACTGTTTTTCCTGAACTGACAAAATGGTCAAAAAACTGTGTGATGTCCTTTTGCTTTTCTCTACATTTATTTTTGTTTCAGACTCTCAACTGTGTTTTGCAATGACTTGGAAGAATAGCATTTGACACAGCAGTTAATTTTATTGAGGTTTTCAATTACCTTGCAGTCTGCAGGTTGACCAGCAACAATTGCCTATGAGAAAAAGGTCTGCAGTCCAGTTAAAACTGATTCAGCTTCCTTAAGCAGCTGTAAGAAAGACATTTAGTCAGGTCAGCATCTCCTGTGACACCTACAAAGCTCACTTATTTTGTAGTGACATGGAAGACTCTGTGCACCTACATGTCAGGGTATCACTAGGGCCAGATATGGGTTCCACTTATTTAAATCCAAACCAGATATTTTCATTTAAGCATCACTTTTACTCCCTTTCAGATAAATAACTACCCATTTCTTAAAGCATTAGTGACCCATTCCCAAAGCCATGTAGCAAAATATAAAAAATATCCTCCATTCAGAACTGCCAGACTTGAGACCACAGGTCCCATCTGTAAATTATCCAGCGAGTGATGGCTGAAGACTCACCAATAAAATTTCACTGAGGATTTGTAACTGGTAGAGGAAAAATGATGGAAAAATCTGTTTTCCAAAGGAGTGAAAAATAAGTAGCATTCACCATCTGTGGCCCTTGACAACAAGCAGACTATCAGCAGTACCATACAGTAAAAACATAACTGCTTTTACAAGCTTAAACCATCTGTAAAAATAAAGTGCTTTAAATGCTAAACTGCAATGGCTCAAGAAAACCACAAAACAAACTGCATTACTGATCTGGTGCATTAACATAATATTAAAGAGCCAGCACAAATCCAACAAACCGGAGCAATTCAGACTTAGCAAAAATCAATATCCAAGGCAACCTGGTGGGCTTATCTTAAGTGATGGTCTCTTGTGAACAGTCACAAAGCTTCGAAATGTTGTTCACTTCACTCAAACACTTACTGTGGAAATCCTTGAACTCCACATGCTGAGCTTTGGAACTAACCTTTTGTTGTTTTCTCCATTCCAGAGATCATCAGCTTTTAACATTTTTAAGGTAACAATAAATGTGCATGTAACTAGGCACTTGCAAATGGAGAGCAATCATTAATGTTAAGTGGTAAACCAAACAAAAATAACTTCATGACATAAACGTGTGTAAAAGAAGCCAAAGCTCAGGAGTGTCCCTTCTGGAGAGACCACAGAGATGACTACTGCTCATTTAAACAACCTGAAAGGCTCCCCAGATTTATAGTCATTTTCTGCGGGGAAGGAAGACAGGACAGACCCCTTACTGCAGTATTCTGTTCATGGCTGCTCCTTTAGTGAAAGCCCTAGCCCAAGGAAAACCCAGGCTCACTGCACAGCTTTTTACACCATGTGGTTCCTTCTCCATGCTGGCTTTGTTCTAAAGGAGCTAAGTTTTACTTCTCTGTTCCTTCTGAACGTGTGGAATTTTATGACCGGGAAGGGTCTGTTATTTTGAGGGCTGTGGTTTTGTAGGTGCTGTACAACATTGTTTACAAAGCATGCAGGGAAAAGCCTGAAAGCCAGAAACTCTTCATTAGTCACCTCTCTCATTTTTGTGTTCCTTGTACGAGATAAGTAAGTTAGGGAAGACATTTAAAATCCAGAATATAGTAAAATGAGAGCAAAGCAACTTTTCTATGAAAACATACACTAGTAATTCCCTGGTGATGTCTTCCAGCTTTGACCACTTTCGGCACTTTTCTACCTCTAATATTAGAGACAGAATCTTTGCTGTTGTGCTCCTACTTCTAACATTTTCCATAGGATGACGTTGCTTTTACTTTTCTTAATTCTCTATTAAAATGTAAATAACACATACAATAAGTAACTAAGAGGAAGGCAATTTCTTTTAGCATACATTTAAAATATTAATCTAGAAGAACTGGTAAGCTTCAGAGGTAAGATTTTATGCTGAGATGGTATATTTAATTTAAATAACCCTTTTTCTCACCTGTGGCATTTAAGAGTCTTTCTTTATCTACATTAATGACTCTGACATTTCAGAATAATTACAAAACCTTTCCCTTCCCCCATACTAATGACTTAGTTCACTGCTTTCTTAAGGTTTTGAAATCTTCTTTTGGCTAACCATCTTCTCATGATTTCTTCACCCTTCCTTCTCCTGATAGCTTCAGCTGCTCAGTTCCTTAAGGTCTGGGAAGAGAGAATTACCTGGAACTACTATCTGGAAATGTTTATACTTTGCTGCCAAAAGGAACTTATCTGCTACCACAAACCATGAATCTTTTGTGTGTCTCCTCATACACTAAACAGAATATCTGACACCTGGTCCCTCCAATCTGAAAGGAATTTAGATGCTGCCAACTCCTACCGTGTAACCTTTTCAAGCTTGGTCTAAACTCTTTCAGAACTCTTCCAATGGACACACTGCAAATTTCAGCAGGAAATATCCATTCATGTATTTGTGTACTTAGGAAACAAAAACCCCATCATAAACAGCTTAATTCAACTCTTGCACATTTAGAATATCTGTTGCAAGAAAATGATGCTTTGAGGTAAGTTATTTCCATTCTAATTTTTTAAGATCTATTTTTTCAATATTACAGTTTTCACCTGGTAGCAGTTATTTAGATATTAACATGTTCTCCTCTGGGCTTTTACAAGACCAATAACGTTGCATATTAACAAGATTAAAAATCAGATATTTTTTTCTTTTAAATTACTGAGTCTAATTTTTGTACCATATAAGATGCAATAAAATGTATTGCTAGTTTTATAAACTGTCCCTTCTTTTTATCTACACGAGGATGATTAGATAACTTCACCCGGTCATGTGCATGGGCAATTACAGTCAGATTTCATTAGTTTACAACAGTCTGCAGTGACATGAATGTAATTCTGAAAAGAATGGGAAAAAAAATCTACAGACTAAGCACTATTCAGACAAGAAATGTTATTTAATGTTCAGATTAACCAGAGGTACTATCAAAGTGTAATCATTCTCTTTTCCCACCTGTAAAATGGGAATAACAATTCAAAAAACCTCAATCCCTTAGAAGAATCTTTGGAAGCTTAATCAAAATTTCGAAGGGATTCTTGCATCACACAAGATAAATTAATTTAATTAATTTAAAGACAGCAAACTTTGCCATCCTGTTTCAAATACAGGTTTTTATTCCTCTTTCACTTTTTAGAACTTTTCTACCATGAATTTGTAACACTGTGTATATCCATATATAAAGTATTCTAGACATCAGTCTCAGAATATTAGATGCTTATACAAACTTCCTAGTCTGATTCATCAGAAATGTTTGACTATTTTGCAGGAGATTCCAGGGTTGTTTTATTTGGGGGGGTGTGGGGGAATAAAAATAAAGAAAACCCAAAACAAACCTCAAAAAAACTCAACAAAACCCCCCAGCCAGAGAGCCCACAACAGTGAAAAAACTATAGAAAACTTCTAACCAGAAGAAAGTAGCTATAATAAACAGACAAAAATTTCTCACCATACCACGAGAAAGTGAGAACAAGCTCCCCCTAAAGTTGAATATGAATGCAAAATACATTTTGGGTGAATCCAGAACTCTGGTGTTTGTCCTTCTGTATTTACAGTCTCTCTTTCAGCAACATTCCTTGATGATTCAAAGGCGTATGGAGAACACAATAATATCATATGTGGCCTTTTCTTCCCTGTGTACAGTATCATTTCTAGCCAAAGCAGTAGGTAGTTGGGATACTGGTGAGAAGGAACATCTGTGGAAAAGACTACCTGAACTCCTGTGGAGATTCAAGGCCATAGTGAGCAAACACTGCTGTCAGCAGTGTTTTCAACTCTTATTAAGATCTATCAGTTAGGGATGCGTATTTAGTCACAGTGAGAAGCCAAATGTTGAAAGTCTGTCAAGAATAAGGGCAGTGTTATGCAGCCTCTTTTTTACTTGCAGTTCTTGTTTTATCTTATCTCTGAAGGAAGAATATGGGAAAAAACCCTTAAATGAGAACTACTTCATTTTGTCAAGTGCTCATCCCTAGTCTTTTATGAGGAGTGATACAGCATTTAAGGTGCAAAGCTGCCTGCGATACCTGTTCAAGTAGAATTCATTTTTGTTTAGCCTGCTCTGTTCTAAGTTGTTTATTCATTTGCAAAGAAAAGTATTAATTCAAAAGCTACATCCATGCATTCAGTATTTTTTTTTTGCTATATATTGTATTTAGAATGTCCACATCAGTCTTTCAGTCCATGTATTTCTGTCCCTCTTTCTCATACACATGAGCTCACTTGTATAAAAAATGTGCACACACTTTCACTGTAGTATATTTGTTGATTGGATATAAGGGATATATATACTTATCTGTCATGCAGCCTTGCTCCAACCAATATTCTGGTCGTAAGATGATGCTGTGAAGCCTGGTTAAATTTAAAGCCGTTCTGGTTTGTGTACAAGGCTATCTGCAAGGATATCTTTTGAACTACAGACCTTTCTTTCCCTTAATCCACTAATGTGTGCCTTATCCAGCATTATTCACCATTATTCAGACCAGTACAGAACCAGATTATGGTTTCCCTGTTAGTTGTTCATAATTTTTAAAGCATATGGAATAGGACATCTTAACTCTAATCTTCATGCATGTTTTCCAGTTCAGATAAAATCATCCATTTGCATGTGCAAAGCAAATAATCAATGCAAAATTCATGCTGGAAAAACTGTGTATGTACAAGGGTAAAAATAAGCTTATTAATATCTGAAGATTTTTAAGAGCATTGATGTACTGAATCTCTTGACACTGTCCTGAACTCAGTATAAGAATAATTCTTATTTGACAAGTAGGAAAAGAGAGACATGAAATAAAATGAACCAGAAATATTAAGGACATTGATTTTGAACCCATATATTTTACATGTCTCCAACTAGAGACTCTTTCCGTATCCAGCCAGACATTGTTCTCTAGCTGAACCTTGAGTTATGCTACCAAATTTACTGTCTGGTCAGTAAGAAAAATTGGTTTTGAGAGTAGCCTTAGGATGTTCATCTTCTGTTGAGGTTGATTTGAGAGTTGACACACTCACATGACTTATAAGGAAATCCATGGAAACCTATATGAAAAATGTAAGAATAACTAAGGATAAAAACGTGATTTTAATTTAGTTAAGATTTAACAAACATATTAGTTTATTTTGAAAATGTGGGGCTTAAATATGTTCTCCAAACTCACTTAAATATGTTCTCTAAAATTCCATACCCCAAAACCTTCTATTTGCATGTCTTAATAGTCATAATAGTACTTCAATTTTAGCAATTGCTATTTAAAAAAGATTGATCAATGTTTTCAGCATTATTTTCATCTGCGAAACAAAAAGGTTACTTTAGATTCTTTTATTTCTTTATCATATTCAGCTAACTTTTTCACTGAATCACTGGTTTTAATGAATTGCTAGATTAGATCATTTGGTCCAGTGCCATTTATTCATGGATTGATTTAGGTTACAATTTAGCTCAAAAAAATGTACGGAGTTCGCTATATGGAACAAGGAGATACAGCCACAGTTTGAGCTCATTTAAGAAAACCCCAACCAAAAAATGTTCTTTAAAAATCAGTGGGTATGAAGTAAAAATAATTGGTCATCCTAGCAGGAATTGTCACATGAAAAGAAGGATTTTCTTGATATACATTTCATGTTTGGGGGATTTTTTGAATATTATTTTACAGTGGTTTATTAAACTATGAATAAATCCTCCAAAATCACAATATGAACCAGAGAAAAGGTATGAGATGCTCTGATACTTAATAGTCTTCATTAAAAGGTTTCCTAATGTGTCTGAACCATAGCCCAGGAACTAAAGCTTGGAATGAGTACTGCTCTGGTAGAGAGATCCTTCAGTCTTGCTGATTCAGGAAAACATAATCCCAGTCTACACAAAGTGTCCAGAATTTTCTCTGGCAAACTTGTCACTGAACAGTAGCCTTGCCAGGAATTGTGTACACACTGAGTTACTTAAAATTTCAGGCAGCTATTGCTTGTCCAACCAATGCCAAGATTATACAGCCTATTCCTCCTGAAAATTCACTGCCCAAATACACAAGAGCTTTGCATCAGAATTAGTTCAGGAATTTGGTTTTGTTCTGTGCCTCCTGTCACAAATGATAAACACTAAACATCTGTGTTACAGTGAGTTTTGATGGGAACAAGAGGAAACATAGCCCATAAGAGAGAAGGAAACTGATAAGTGGAGGAAAATGCTCCAAAAAATGGATTTTTCTACATGCCATCATTGATTTTTCAGCTTAAGAAAGCAGTGAGCAACAGTGGAGGCATTTTTCAGTACTTGGTATTGTAGCAGACTACTACACAAAAAAAATACACTTCAATATATATATTGACCTTAATTACTTGCAGGTTTAATAGGTTACCATCTTTTACATACACTGAACTAAAAAAGTTGATGTACTTTGTAGTTCATCAGAGTTAAATTTGAAAGTCTATGCCAGAAAACATTTCCTCCAGCAAGAAGATTCAGGCTGATAAAGAACTTCTAACTTCAGACAACTGCTTGGATAGACTGAATTAAAGTCCCTCTGCATTCTTCTCTCCTTCCATAAGTTTTTTCTCCACTATCATGCAGTTTAAGTAATTTCTTCTTATGTCCTGTATTGCTGTTTTATGAGTGTTGTCTTGAATCACATGTGACCAGAGGTGACAGTTCAATAAACTAATCATCATGCAACCCCAGCACTCTTCAGACTTGGCTCACCTAAAAGAAATGCACAAGAGTTGCATAAAAAGCAGGAAATGCTTTTGAAACACAGAATAATAGAAGGGTCAGAAAAACAGATGATTTTGTAAAACCCCTGGCAACTCTGAATCAGTTTGCCATAAATCAATCTCTTCTGTTACCAGGATTCAGAGACACTTAATTTACCTTTACCCACATTGCTATTCTAAGATTTATTCTTGGGTTAAGATACATCAGAATTGTGTAGACCTCATATCATCTCATTATCAAATAAATAATGATATGAAATGTTCCTTTTTCAGAAAGAAGAAAAAGAAAAGGCAATTTCATTACCAGTAAACTCACTGCTTGCCTAAGCAATGTCTAGCCAAGTTTTCACAAAAAAACCTTTCCTTTGAAGACCTCTTTTTATCAATGGACAGTGATTCTTGATAAAATTGTGCATCTACATTAACAGCTAGAATTTTCCTTGCCTGTCCTTTGTCTCCCTCTGTGGGGTTCTACTTGGTGTCAATAGAGCATTTCTAAAACACTACAAATGTTGGAATGAGCAGGAGAAACAATTCTTGTTCCAGATTCTCTTTCCCCAGAGATAGCCTCACGGAAATACACAACTAGTTGTGGTGTTACTAAAGCATTGGATTTATCCTTTTTTAACATTTTCTTTTCCTCCAATGTACTGTATTTAATAAACTTTTATGAAGAGCTAATAGCCATAGAAAAATAAGAAATAATGAGAAAGGTGCTGTACAAAGCTGTTCACACAGCTCCTTTTAGTCCTGACTTACCTAACAATTTGAAACTCTACTAAAGAAAAACCTACTATAATTATCAAAGTAACTTAAACTGACCCGATAAGACAATTCTCTTGTTGCATTCTTTTGGCCTTATATTCCAGCCCTTAGAAAAATACAGTTTTGATTTAGTCTTGGAGGTGTAACTTCAAGAACATTCTTAACAAAATATAAAGGTACAGGGTATCACAGTAAAAGAAGCATATGAGAATGCTGATGCACAAAATAAAGAATATAAATTGAAAAGTAAAGACAAATAAAGACTATGAGTGCTATCAGTATTTTCTGCCTTCTGATTTTCTGCGTATGCTCCCCCAGTACAGAAAGTCATATAAAACATCAGCTGTTATAAATACTTTCTCTTGCACAAATGTTCTGTTGTTGTAACAAACCAGTTGTGATGTCAGTTTTCTTTCTTTTTAGGACTAGATATATTATGTCTCGCACAGATTCAGCACCTTAACTATGTAAGAATATGTGGAAAGTTTAGCTTGAATTAAACATGATTTCTTTTTATATAGGTATTAGAATTAAGATCCTTTATACTGCTGACACAGCCACAAAACTCATGTCCCTTGAATCAGTAAGAATAAATTGTAAAACTAAGAGCAACAATGATAATACAAATTCATCATTGTATTAACTAGTTATATAATATTAACTAGTATTGAACTAGTTTCATAAATAATACATTCATAACTGCTATTTATATTACTGCAATTTCACCTTTGATTTGTAAATAGAAAAGGAATAAAATATGTTCCTCAGAAGTATCTAGTCTCCTAAATACCACAAGCAAGGGGAAAAGTTTAGCAGATAGTTCATAGAAGTAGACCTCCAGAGACCACAGTGAGCTCTCATTGAAATTAGCATGGTGTGATTGAAAATCAAGGCTTAAAATCATATTTTAAGAGGTTCTAAGGTAATTCCAAAGAAATTTGCTGCAGACTTGTGGATTCATGACTCGCAAACTTCATGCTTTACAAGACTCCTCCTGTAAGAATGAATACTTCAATTTTGCGTGCAGAGACAGTTAAACATATTGGATCACCACTGGCAGGGTTGCAGAGGTCCTTTTCTCTATCATAGGTAACCAGGAATGTAAAGCTTTAATTGTGTGACAAATCAGGTAGGGAAAGAATATGATTTTGTACTGCTACAATGGCGATCGCTATAATTTAAAGAATATTAGATATCTCTTCTACTTCTAGGTACAGGTTAGATAGTCAGGACGTATTTGATCAAACCTTACAAAGAAATGAGGAGGGTGAGAGACTGAACTGTTCGATGCTGCCATGTAACTTCACATGCTTAGTCCAGTGTTAGAAATCACACAAATATGCAAATGCTTCAAAAATGGCTGGTGGCTAAAAATGTCAATAGCATTTAAGTGTTATATTGTCACTTGTACTCAGTCGTTTTATCCAATTTTGGCTCTATTTACTTCTTTCTTTTTTGGTTTTATCCATATCATGCACTGCAGCCTGCAGTGAAATCAGTGTAAAGCTTGTCACTGCCCCCAAAGAGGGCAGACTCCAGCTGTGAGATAGATCGTGGACATGCTCTTTAAGAGATGCTCTGCGGAAGTGAACACTGAGAGAAAAGAGGTACTTTCTGTGCCATCATCTCTACAGGCACTGAAGGGCTAGGGATAACAATCCACAACACAGGAGGAGCAAGCACAAGTTGTTGGGCAACCTTCATGCATTTTGTGGAAGTTGGGTTGGAAACCTTTCCCTTGGATATCTGCTGGGTTGAGTAGGCTCCCAGTTCATAGTTCCAATAACATGAAGACTATAAAATGCAACTGTTATTTTTCTTGTTCCTTACAATGGTTGCAAGGCCACAATTACCTACTTAGCCACGCACAAAACATGCACATGTACACTCATGTACATGCAGATGCTGCTCATTCCATAATTTCTCCACAAATAGGTTGGCATTGAACTCATCCTGATTTTTTTTTTTTTCAGCATGGATAATAGTTTGAATATAGGAAAAATATACATTTAGCAGAGCTCTTTATCTTCCCCTCTACATATTTCGCTACCCCCTCATTTTCTCTGTAGTCCACAGCACTGGAGGAATTCCTATGCAGATGACAGCATTTGCTAAATACTAAGAGGACATTTGCTAAATACTAAGACGAACACCCACAGCAACTCTGTTTTTTCTCTTTCTAAGCTTCTTGACTTAATGCTTCTTTATGTCGTATTTTCTTTTAATCCTATTGAACTAAGCAGAACAGGCAAAAACACACAACTGAGCACCAATATGATTTTTAACTATGTGATAAAACGAACCACTCATTATATTTGATAGGAGAGATTGTGCTGTGGCATCATGTTAACAAAATGTTTGCTAAAAGGAAACTACACCCTTTTGGAAAAGTATCAAACAATGTTTTGACTTATTGTTTGGAAAGACAGTTCAGATTTTCTTAGTGATGTTGTGCTGGGGGGAGAACAGTGACTCCCTGCTGTTGGAACTCTGTATCAGTCTTTTTACCAGAAGCTTTCAAGTCCTCTCTCAGAAATTTGGAAGCATTCTTGCCTTCCAAAGCAGAAACCCCAGACAAGCCACCTTCTAGTCGTCATGTCAATTCATCACAAAAAGATGCTATCAGGAAAGGAAAATAATGAAGACAAGAAGGATAACTGGATTCACTAGAACGGAAGGAATAGGAAAGAGCTATATGAAAACAAGGCATAGGATAAAATATAGCAGTGAATAAAATAAATATTTTTTCTTTTGTTGTTTCAGTTTTCCCTGACCAGTGTTTAATATAGGTAGAACACTATCACATACTTCCTCAGCCCATAAAAAATCACTAGATTTCACCATTATTCCCCAAGGAGTTGCCACTGAGAAAGTCTACACGTAGCTTTTATTTGAAAAACTGAGCAAAAAACCTTATCATTTCTGAAGGTCCTGAATTCACACCCTCCTCTCACTTTACTGAAGTGTGGCTTGGATTCATTATCCTTCGGTTATTATGCAGATAAAAACAGAGTACACATTTCCTGAATTACAAAGGCCCTCAGAAAATAGCTAGCAAAGATGAAATAGGTGTATGAAATACTGGGTACTATGTGTCGACGTGAATTCCCTATGTCTATATTTTAATCTAGAATGATGCAAATCATCTCTGCTCTGAGAAGTATGTGATCAAATATTTCCTGCAAAATTCTTCAGCTGAGAATCAGAAACACTCATCATATTCTGGTGGATTTTGGGACAAAGTATCTCTTTTCTTATTCCACTGCAAAGATATACTGAGAGGAAAATATTGACGTGAAAGGAAGAATTAATTCTCTCATCTGATAAAATATTTGCACTCTATTTTTTTCCTTTTTTTTTTCCCCTATTAGCTTAACCCATTCCTTTTTAATTTTACTTTCATCTCAGCAGGTCCATTTCACCTGATAAATCAAAAAGGGAGGAACAGGAGTAGAAATGTCATATTACATCAAGCTATACAACTTTTTGTGCAGAATGAGAAGTACTTTGAATATATTAGCCATACTAGTGGTAGTTAACCTGCTCATTTTCTTCTCAAAACTGTCTGGCAGCTTTCTGCTGTTTTTCATTTCTGCTCATCCAGGCATTAAAAAAATCCAAATTTATTCCCAGACTTTGTTTTCCTGTAAGGAGTTATATCTTCTATTACCAGTTCATCTAGGATATTTATTTTACAGAGGCATTTATGCGGCCACTTCTATTAGAGTCTATAACACATTTTTGCAATAATTGCTTTAATCTCTAGTTTCAGTTATAGCCTAGGTGCTCAGAATAAGGGCTAGGTTTCAAACCACACTCATTCATGCAACTTTTCAACCTTTTCTGTTCCCCAGATGTGACAGTTTATAGATAATAACACAGGAAAAAATGCCTTCTGGGGAGCATCTTTGCTGGGAGCATTTAGAGCATGGTTAGAAACCAACAGATTTCATTATCCACACAATGCACTGCTTCTACAATTATGATATTGCAGACAGAAAGATTTTGTATGGCTCTTCAAAATCAGCGTTCTGGACAAGAACTTCTTTGTAGTTTTGAAAATAATTATAGCTCTAAAGCCACATTAGTTATAAAATAAATGTGAAATTGACAGTGTGGTTCAAATGCAGAATAAAAAGGGTTTTGAAGTAAATGTCAAGAGATTCAGCTCTTGTTTATGAAACAGTTCTGCAGAGGTTGAAATAGTTGGGTCAGGCTGATTTTAGCCGCAGTAGAAATTATTTTGTCTAAAGTTGGATTATTTTTTCCATCTTGATCAGTAACTTGGCATCCATTTTGCTTCTTCTTAATTTATGCAGGCTACAGTTAAGAGGAGAGAGTTTTATGTAGGCCACTTAAGCAGATATCTAGAAGCCCCCTGGACAGAGCTGGGAAAAACTCAGGCTTTATTACATTTCAAAGGAACCGATATAGTTCCCTGAGTCTTTTTTAACAAAACTCTATCTTTAACAAAATCAAGAAGCATCCACTTATCTTAGTAGGGCAACAGGTTAAGAATAAAGCAGTCTTTACTTTTTTTTTCAGTATAGCTATAGTTTGTGAGGATCCATTATCTAATACATCTAATACATGCTACTTTCTCTTACAAACATTTGGCTGTCATGGTGACACATACTGTAAAAAATAAAACTATCTCACTGGAGATTTTCTGTACTACTAAATGCTTCATTTTCTGCATAGTTCCAGGTAACATTTTTCTGCTTAGCCTTTCTTACATTTAAAAATAGTATTTCTTCTGTTAAATAAATAAAGTATATATATATATATATATATATATACACATAAACCCCACAAATGCAAGAAAAAATAAGGGTGACTGCTGTTACCTAATTGTGCCCTGTTTCTCCTTTGCCACATTTAGAAGACTTGTCTGCTGCCTTAACTAAGATGCTGTCTGTATGATTGTCAGCTCAGGGACCGTAGGTGAAATCCTTCAAATTCAGTTCAAATTTTGCAGGCAGTATTGGAGAGAAACAAGATTTTACCTCATGCTTTTTGACATATTTTTGTGATAACAAACAGATTCTAGCATGCTCAGAATTTCTAACTGTTAATATTCTTACACCAACCACTCTTAGCAACTTTTTAGGGTGCTTGCAAAGAGAACAACAGATACCGTTCTGAGGAATAAACAGCAATGGTTGGATTCACATCATGATTCAAAGCACTTGTTATTTAGCTGTCCCTAAAACACATGTCTGAGGTAAGACTCAGTTGTAAACACAGGGGCCTAATGCTACTGTAGATATTACAGTATGCAAGATAGGCAGCTGACTGACACATATAAGACAGGCTTTACATAAGATGGAGTCTTGTAAGGAAAAAAAAACCCTATTTCTTTAAGCCTGCAGTCATTTTCTGTGTATGGATTATGCTTTGCTCCAATGGATTGATTTCACAAGTATTACGTTTATTCTTTTCCCTTCTTACCTCTTCCCTAGTTACACAAAGAGCTGAAGAGTCAATCACTCTAATACTCTGCATGGTATACTATTAAACAAAGAGTTGAACACGATAGAATGTAAAATGAAGCCAATCGATATTTTTTCAAAAAGAAGAAAAAATGTTGCAGACTCGGAATTTCTCAGGGAATAAACTAAGTTCAGGGAATAAAACGTAAGTCAACATATGTTTTCCTTTAATTCCTCCATGACAAAGAAATTTAAATACAGTCTATTACATGCTGTTGATATTGCTATCTGAAAGCAAAAACCCAATACAAAATAAACCTATGAACAAATGAGATGAGATCTGCAGTCTGCAATAACACTGTGTAAACCGCAGGAATCCACCTCGTTAGAGCAGAGCTGGTGAGGTCAGGAACAAGAAAATAATCATCATCTGGGTAAAGTATAATGCCTTGTCATTCTGATTTTTATACCTGGTAATAAAGTGAAATGGTCTTGTGTATTACTTGTTATTACAAGCACTTGTCATTGTTGGAGAAACGGCAAATAGATGTTACCAACAATTCCAGAACCTATACATGACATCAAATGTCAATGGCTAGATATCTTCAGCAGCTGATCAGCTGAATTTCTCTCAAAGATCCATGGCTCTATTGTCTATAATGAGACCTCACACACCTTTCTCTAGTATGAAGGTGTATAGCTAAGGGTCTTAATTATAGAATGTGCTTTCAGTAGAGAGTGTCAACAAGAGCAAAGAGAAAAAAAGGAAGATAAGTTATGACAGAGACAGTGGTCTAAATTTATTTAGTTGTCTCTCTGTGAGCTGCTGTAATCTGGGATACTTTAGGTCATCCGAGCCATCAGCTTTGGGTTGGCAGATATAACAAAGGCTGTGTTCCTACCTGAAAGTGGAGGCCAAGTCTGATACTATCAGATATTTCACTTGTCACTAGATACTTGTGTGGGAAACTGAATCAAGCTCCTAGAGGCAAGATAAATAAAAATGTGATGGTAAAACAGTTATCAAGGGGACTGGGACTAGGGAGAAATCCTTTGCAAAGGAAAAAATTTCAAAATTGTAAATCTGTAAAGAAAAAAGAGGTGCACATCCCTTCAAATAAATCTTAAATATAAGTAACAATTTAAATGAATTTCACCTCTCTCATAAAACCCAGGCACTGCTTCAGATAATTGCTGATGAATGCAACAGAGTTTATAAACAACTTGAAATAATTTCTACACAGAAGTTTATTACAAAATTACTATTGTCTAAAAAAGGAATAAAATTTAAGAGGATATTTATAGAGGAGATATGCCAGGTGACCACCACTTAGAGAAAAGGCAACACTAATGCCAGGACACGTCAATCTAATGGCAGACTGGTGCCACTATGGCACTTTGGTCAAATTTAAATCAGTTCTGAGTCAGCACGCTGATGCTATGTTATACAGGAAACAGTCTCCAGGTGTTACATAGGAAACCAAGAAGTATTGGTGCCATAAGAGCCAGCAGCAGGGGAACCCCATGGTGTCAAGCAGAGCAGGCTCAAGCACCATCCCACATCCCAGCCAGGGAGAAGGAAAGCTGGGGCATTGAGGCAGTCCCAACCCTGGCACCTCTCTGGGCATAGGCCCAGACCATGCCAGGCCAGGCTGTCAGCCTGCACAGGTGGGCCTGCCTCAGTGGGGCCCATGTCTGTGCAGGGATATGGAAAGGTGAAGACTGGACCTGTTGCAGGGTCACTGGGGCAGGAACTCATGGTCACAGAGGATGAAATAGGGTCCTGGGACATGGACAGAGGACAGGGCAGTGAACCTGGGCAGGGACAGGCAGGGATAGCGAAGCCATTAAGTGCTCTCAGGGCTCTGAGGAATATAAAGCAGAGATACTTCTCAGAATAGTGAAATTATTCACTTAAGACCTCTAATGTCCATATTTTGGTAAATGCAACAAAAAATAGCGAACCATGTCTTTTGACAGCCTTTACACATTAGTTGAAACAAGTTTTAATTAAACTAAATAAATTATCAACTATAAATATCTGTCAGTGCTTTCTATTAATTTAATACATAACCATATTTGCAATTCTACAGGGAAATATCCAGTGGAGGAAATACTGCCTCAAAAATCCTCAAAAAGGCCAGAAGGAATCAAGCCACCAGTTTTTTCTCTTAAGGTCCTAGTAAATTTGGATGGGACTCATCTCACCTCACTTTTTAGGTTACAATGTATATCTAAACTGCCACGTAAACCTTTTGACTGGCAAAGAGAGCTGTATCTACGTATGTTTAGATTAATAAGAGGTGAGTCATACTCTAGGAGTGCAAGTTTTAGTTTAGAGATTGTAAAATAGCCCGGACAGCTTGCTAAGAAGCAGACAGCTATGTATGGATGAATCTCACCCAGTTAAATCACTTAATGTTTGTCTCTCACCTACTTGGCTGCAAAATGAAGAAATACCCTTCCACAAAGAGGTTCTTTTGACAATACATTACTTCATAGCTATATGATGCACAGCTAATTAACTATCTGAACCGAAGCCCGACACTTTTCCCTAGGACTTTCAGTATTTCAGGTTTTTCCAGGATGTTGGTTAGACCTTAGATATAGAATCACAGAATGTTTGAGGTCAGAAGGAATCCCTGGAGATCATGCTGTCCAATCCCTTGCTAAAGCATATCTATGAAATGCTTGAGAATATGATATCACATGCTAGCATATCTATCACTGAGTTCAAATGACTTAGATCAACTATATACCACGGCCTTGGCAAATAAATTAATTAGGCTTCCAGCTTACTTCACTGAGCTGTGAAAGGTACTGGTTCATGCATACTTACACTGCAAAAACTCTTGCTAGCCATTTTGCATAGGAGAATGAATGAGAAACAATGGGTACATTTACATTAGTAAATAGCATTGCACAAAACCAGAAAGAAGACTTTGCTGAAGGACTTCTGTCCACTTTGTAAGTGGGGCACTCAAGGTGATGTCCTAAGGTACAGCTTCAACAATGGCATTCTTAAGATTGCACAATGAGACTCCAGTATAAAAATCTCTCCAACGGCAACCCTTTCTTCACACTTACATTTCTAAAACAGATGTCACCAACTGTACCTTTACAAAGCACATTGAATCCACGTTTGGATATGTTGCTGCTTGAGTTTGTGACAAGGTGTATACCCCAAGAATCAATTTAATGTTTATACCTGTAATTTAGACCTTCATAAAAGGAGAAACGAATACTGTTTCTTACAAAGAAAATGTATCTGCTATCAATATTAGTTGTGCAAGAAACACTAAATTTGTAATCATTAAAATTGCTATCTACTATTACAGTAGTACTCATCTTGCTCACGCTGGACCCTCAAAGGTTTCACAAAGTTTCTGGTCCTGTCACATTCAACAATGTAGAAAAGTAATTCTTTCCAATTCTTTGCAATGTCATTTGCTTTCAAGGACACATTTTCAGTTGTCTGTGGAGACAGGACAAGGGACAATGGCTGCAAAATGTAGCACAGGAAGTTCTGCACCAACATGTAGAAGAACTTTTATACAGAGAGGGTGAGAGAGCACTGGAATAGGCTGCCCAGGGAGATGGTGGAGTCTCCTTCTCTGAAGATATTCAAGACTTGTCTGGATGCCTCTCTGTGCAATATGAGCTAGGGAGCTGGTCTAGCAGGGGGTTTGGACCCGGTGATCTCTCGAGGTCCCTTCCAACCCCTACGATTCTGTGATTCTGTGAAGTAAACTTTTTTCCTATATCTTCAGTTTATACAAAACCAAGCAACTGAATAGTTAAAGAGTACTTTAAAGAAAATGTAACTTTTCACTGAACAAAAACATTTTTCTCTAAAAAAGGATACATAAATATGTTTAAAATGAGTGTTATGATCTGGGAGGTATATGTTATTTTCCAACATTCCACTAGCAAAATGGGGCTCTGTGAGTTTTGTCTCCACTTTTTTTCTTCTACTGCTGAGCAGTTCTATTGAGGTATTCTTCATTGGATCATGCAGAATTTTCAGAAATAAAATTAAGGATCCATTTCAGTATCAGAAAAAAGGTGCTGTCACAGGATAAGAAAATATGACAAGAATTGCTGGTCAATGTGCAAAAACTGACTTTGGGATTGCTAGGGCTAAACTCTGCACCATGAACTCACAATTTGAGAGGCAGTAGCCAACCATAGACCTGGTGGCTTAGCAACAAAGAAGGTGAGAAACTTAACCGACCATGTAGACTCAAACTGGGAATTAAGGGCCTTGTAATTCACAGCATTGTTGCAGTACCTCAGCTAGGAATATTTAATCATTTAACCACTGGATAACAAAAGTTCACCAACACTACACAGGGACTGACTTCCAGAAATTTGTTAAGAAACCTGGACGTGCAGAAAGCTTGGAACCAATAAGCAGTTTTTTCCAAAACTAGCAGGGGAAATAAAGTGGTGATTTTTGATTTAATCAGCCATTGCTTTCTGTAACAAAATGTTTCTTAAAGATTGCCTTGGGATGGCAAGCCTTAGGATGAAGAAGATGCTGGATAACATTTCATCTTAAGGAAATGATAACTGGTTTAATCAACTCAGCTTTGCCTGTTCTTCCTTAAGTAGCACGTGAGAATGGCCATATTCTCATTAAACAGAAATATTACAGGACTTGTGTCTACACTAATACAAGCTGTCAGCCTTAAGTTTGTTTAGAACTAACAGTAATTCTGTGGAGGTCTGGATCAAATACGGGCCTAGCCTGTATGATACTCACAAGTAGTAGAAGCATATATGTTGGAATTGCTATAATGTTACTATAAGCTTACAAGGATACCAGCACGGATCCATAAACATATTTATATGGTAAGCTTCCTCTCAAGCCATAAATAAGTAAGGGTCTATAGCTTGGTACAGTAAAAGTCGAAGATGTAGTTACTGTTGATTCATAATAAAATTATGCTGTCAAAATTGCATTCTTCTTGTTGAGTTTGCATCTGTGGTAGGACTTCTTTGCTCAAAAATCCCTCTGAAAAAAATTAGTTCTTAGCATTTTCTTGCTGTTGCATTTTTTAGCCAAAGGGAAAAATAGCAGAACATTCTTATTTCAGCTTTGCTTGTTTCATAAACTTCTTAACTTGAAAAAGATTTTTTTTTTGCTAAGTGAAAGAAAAGCTGTTTTAGTAAATGCACAAATTAAAGTTAAATGTAAACATGCAGTGAAAGGCAATATCTTACAGTGTGTGCTGAAATTGCAAATTAAGCTGAAACCAAGCATTAATTTAGTCACTGGAGTAAACATTTGGAGATGTTCAAATGATTATGCTGTCTTTACTAATAAATTGTCACTAATATTTCTCCAACTTTTTTTTGGTTCTTTTGTTATCTGTGTTATTAAAATTGTGGACTCTGATACAATTCCAAAGAACACAACATTATTAAGTGGGAAGAAAATGAGATGCCCCAGGCTGGCAGAGATACATAAATAGATATTGAACCAGCAGGAGCTAGGATCAGAAAAAGATCAAAACATTTTAACTGGAATGTAAACTGATAATATAACAACATCTGTATTTAGCACCCTACTTTTCCAGAGGTCTTTCAGAAAGTTATTTCAGAGTAATGATGTCTCCTGTTGGTTTTATCTATGGCTGGGAGTACTGAGTGTACCTGAATATAAACCCTCACTTAGGTTTTAATGTAACCACTGACCAAGCTTTGACCATCAGGCTTTAAGAAAAAAAATCTGATGTCTCTCAGGACACTTCTGCAAAAAGAACTAAAAGGAGACTTTCAATACCCCACTGGAGACACACACATACACAGACACTTACTCAGTTTTATGCTCAGAACACATACCCGGCCAAATTTCCAGTTTTCTTCTGTTTTCAGTGAACAGTATTCTGAAGATTTTGAAATGAACAACACCCCTGTGCACAAATAGTCATTTATTTTACAGCATTTCAATGTTTTCTTCAGAAGATGATGCTGATCCATGTTGCAGAAATGTGCATTGGGTTTTATTCCAGCTTTGAATTTGGCATAGAATACATTGTTTTTATGCAGTGCTCGTTCGCGCCTTACATTCCTTGGTAAAGTAAATATAATCATATATACAAACTCCAAGGAATTATTATAAAAACCTTCACTGTCCAAGCCTTAATCCACACTACTCTTTCCAATTCATAGCCTTGTATAATGTTTGAAGAAATAAATTTCCATTTTTGCTCTGCTTCTGAAAGCTGTTTAGAAAAACTGTCTGGCAATAATTTTGTCCAGCTTCCTAGTCAGGCACATAATCTGTTTACCACATAAACTAAGGACAAATAATTATATGAGATCCCTAGGGAATGAATGACCCTTTATAAAAGTGTAGTTGCTTTGGATGAAAATCTACACAGTTCACAGCTGAAAGTGCAAGCTGTATTTTTGTTTGACTAAGCTCTAGAACAGACAGTGTGGAAAATCTTACATAAATTTTAAATATAAACATATATTTGTGTGTTACAGAGGATACTGAGCTGGAAACATCACTCAGTTTGTATATGTGCTTTAAAACTAGTTCTTTCCTAACCAAGCCTGCTCCCTCAACCTAAGGAGGCTTAGAAACAGCTTTTCCAGGACAGCTGAAAGCTGTTACAAACAACTACCTGAGCCCATGAAATCCTGTTAGTGAAACTCAGTTCCTCTTTGGAGACATCTAATCAGATGCTGTCTGTTACTTGCACTTTCTGACTCTCAGTAGTTCTTTCCTAGTCGCACCCTTCCAACAACTTCATTTTGGGATAACTGAGAGAAAAAAAACCCTCACTGTGCTTTCTTTCTAACACTTTCAATGTTTTTCTTTTTTTTTTTTTTAGTTACTGTAGGCTTAAACAGAAGCTAAATTGAAACAAAAACCAAACATAAAAAAACAATAGAAAGATCAAACCAATTTTAAAAGCAATTTACAACTAATTATCATTAACATGAGCTAATTTATGTCAAAAAAAAAGTAGTAACTGAGAACTAAAAGCAAACTTCAGTTGGAATTCAGGCTTTCATTTTTCCCTAGGTAGTTCTTTCCACACATTTTTAAAATTAATTTTAAAAATTTAAAGCTCATATGAAAAGATTGCTCCTTTTCCTCTTCTCCCACACCCGTGTGTTCAACCACACTCCCAGCCTGGAAGTTTTAAATGGATTAACTTTTTTGTTCAGAGTGTGCATCCAAGCCTGTAAAAACGTGTTTAGTACTGCATTAAGGTTTAAAATTGAGAATGAACATGAGTAGGAACAAAAGAAGAAACAATTCTTAAAACCTGCATTCAGAAGAATGTCATGTACGAATTAATGGCCTGGCAGATGGGATGACCTGTGGATCGACAGGCTGCCGTACCAACCGTGGAGCTGAATGAACGGGCTGCCCTCCACAACTGAGTTTTCTTCTAAGTGCCAGTGTCAGTTTGTACCTTTGTCTGACCAGAAGAACTAATGTGTGCAGTCTGAAAATTAGAAAGTAGGAAGCGTCTATCGTTCAGCAGCAGCATTTATAAGAGCTCCAACACTGGAAATCTGATTGGTTTAGGCTTCTAGTTAGATGCATCTGTAAGAGTAAATGTGTTTTAAACTGCTTATTGGCGAAGATGAGAAGCTTATCCAGAAGACAGGGAATTACTACTTAAAATACATACTTCTCATATTATTTTTTTTATTTAATATCAGGCTGGAACCTTCCACAACATTATTTTCCTCCTTTCTTTAGTAACATCATAGGCCTGTGTAGCGGTCTCTAAAATTTCTTACTTTGCCATCTTCCCTGTTGGGAAGTGATGTCATTTATACATTGTATCATTTGATCTTGCATGAAAATACTGTACCTAGATAGATTTAAAATTAACAGGTTTGCGCTACAGCTCACTGCAAATTTTCAAAAATGTCCTGCTTAATTTTTATTTCAAGACTTTAATTTCATAAGGGAAGGGAAGGGAAGGGAAGGGAAGGGAAGGGAAGGGAAGGGAAGGGAAGGGAAGGGAAGGGAAGGGAAGGGAAGGGAAGGGAAGGGAAGGGAAGGGAAGGGAAGGGAAGGGAAGGGAAGGGAAGGGAAGGGAAGGGAAGGGAAGGGAAGGGAAGGGAAGGGAAGGGAAGGGAAGGGAAGGGAAGGGAAGGGAAGGGAAGGGAAGGGAAGGGAAGGGAAGGGAAGGGAAGGGAAGGGAAGGGAAGGGAAGAGTATTTGAAGAAATGTAAAGTAACTTCATTTCCTTTTCTTTTAACTCTAGGTTTTTAAATTTCTCACCATTTCAAAGGGGACAAATGATTTTCAAACAAACCTTTTACTTACGGCCAGTTTTAACATTCAAGGTCTTGTTAGCAGTAGAGGACTTAATAGATTAAGTAAACAGTGGTATGAAGATGTATCAGGGGAAGTTCTGATCAGACATTAAGAAAAAGTTCTTCACTGAGAAGGTGGTCAGAATTGGCTGCCCAGGGAAGTGATCATGGAACCAAGCCTGTCAGAGTTCAAGGAATGTCTGGATGACACCTATAGCCATGTGGTTTAGTTTTAAGTAGTAGTGCAAGGAGCAGGGAGCTGGGCTCAATGATCCTTATGGGTCCCATCCAACTTGAGATATTCTATAATATGTTGTCTGAAAGGGTATGTTTTTTTCAACTGTCTGGCTCAGTGTAAATGCTATTCGGCATTCTTTTTAAGGTGAACATACTAGAAGGCATTGAAGGTTGTGGTAACTTCCTCACTAATTTCAATTTTCAGAATTAAAGTTTACATGGTAGTGTTGAAGTTAGGCACATGTTGAAGTGTTTCCAGATTTTTTAAAAGATTTACAGGTCGACAGGGTTTTAGTTTTATTTCACCTGCACCAGGTTTTCTTTCAAAAGTAAGATTTTTTTTTAATTATTTGTATTGCCAGTAGCATTTTTGGTTGTTTTTTTAAATGTATAGGTTCATCTGTCATTCACTTGACACACAGACACATGGCAATATTCTAACCTCATTAAAAACAGGCCGAGGCTGAGTAGTATTTCCACACCAGTTACTGCTGACTATAGAATGATATTTGCCCCTTCACTATGTGTCCTGGTTCTGGCCAGGCCAAAATCAACCTCCTCAAGCAGCCAGCACAGGTGATCTGAGTTAGCCCAGGCTGTTTTCCAGACCCCCTGACATCGCTCCCCCATAAAAGGGGATGGTTGTGGAGGGGCACTCTGGGGGTATCTTTAGGGTAGTTTGGGTGTGGCTGGGGTGCTGGGTTGGTCTGGTCCTTGCATTGTGCATCACTAGGTATAAGTGAAATTTACCATGGGCTGCTATTATTCTCCATTCATGGTGATTTTGTCAGTAAAGTGTCCTTATCCCATCCCACGGAGGGTCTGTCTGTTTTTCCTTTGGGAGTGAGCTGGTTGGAGCTGAACATCTTAAACATGTGAGATGAAAACTGGCATGTTTTCATACTTAGGATATTGTTCGGCATGAATATGGGAAGGTTTCCAGTTTAATGATAAAAATATATGTTGCTAATTCCAGTTCCATGTCTAAAGCTGTATCCTGTACAGTTAATTCTTATTAATTCTTGGGAAAAAAATTTGTCAATTCTTCCATATTATTGTGTAGAACATATTCAGTCTCTAGAAGCCTTGGTTTAAAAATGTATTTAAATGTAATTGGATTATTAGTGACATTAATTTTATCTTCTTGGTTGGTTTTCTAGTGAAATAGTCAAATTGCAGAAATACTGTAGAATCTTGCATGATTAGGACAGACACTGCACTAGAATGATAATGTTAATAGAGGTCAGTAGTGAGGTGCACGAGGAAAGCTTGCAAATATCTGCTGACATACTTATTAACTGTAGGGCGTACTCTAACACATTTTGGGTCACTGTTCTTATCTGATCCTTTAAACAAAGCTGCAGATTAATTTAGCTATTTTCCTATTCCCTATATGTGAAAAATATGACCCAAAGACTCTGAAGCCTCTGTAATAACGTTGGGCAGCTAACCTACAATATAAACATAGATCTCGCAATAAAACTGTCTGATTTTTTAAATGCTATTGTCTCCCAAAATATGCTGAACTCCAAAATCTTGGAAACTCTTTCTGTATGGCTATGTATTTGCACAAAATTGCTGAAATGGATATTCTGTAAGCATGACAACTTTGGGAAACTATTTTGCAATCTAATAAACCTCAATGCCAAGATATTTCCCCTGACTCTTTAAATGTTTTCATTACCTCAGTGTAGTCCCATTGCCCTTAAATATTCCCCAAACTGTTTATGTCTGCTTTGTTGTTCCAAAATTCAAATCCTGAACTCAGTTTCACAGGTATGTTTGTGAGAAGTGTAGCAGGGCACATAGTTTTTAGCAAGGTTGATGGTCCAAGCCATGCATGATCTGAATAGAGCAAAAATGTTCTTTCTGCAGTGAAAAAATCTCAAGAGACATTTGCACAGAGCACTTCATGCTTCTGTGTATAAACTAGGAATTATAAACTCGTGGCCACACTAGATGGAAAATCAAACTGCACTTTTAAAGCATAAATAGGCAGTCTCTGTAGGGAGCCAATGGATCCCACTTGCAGGGATCTTTTTTGTAAAGATTTGATAACTAATGTGAAGATCCTTATAGAGTAATTAAAATTTTCCTGATGTCCCATGAAAAGAAATGTGCTTCTGAAAGTATGGCAAATTGATTCATGACTGCAGAAATCAATATGGGTCAACCGCAGGAAGTTATCAGTGAGGTTTATTTGGTTTATGAATCCCAAAATTATGCTACTTTTTCTGACCTCACAATCTCCTCATATTTGACCTTCCATTTATTTTCCATAAGTAATATCCAAAATGACCTGTAGATGTTCTTGATTATTTTGTCCTGGTTTCAGTAGAGAGAGTTAATTATCTTTTTAGCAGCTAGTGTAGTGTTGTGTTTTGGATTTAGGAGGAGAATCATGTTGATAACACACTGATGTTTTAGTTGTTGCCAAGCAGCCAAGGACTTTTCAGCTTCTCACAGTGCCCTGCTGCAAAGGTGGGAGGTGTGCAAGAAGATGGGAGGGGCCACAGACAATTCAGCTGACCCAAACTGGACATAGAGATATTCCATATCATATAATGTCATGTACTGTTTATAAATGGGGGTGGTCTGAGGACCTGAGCACCAGCTACAGGCCTGGTGAAGCAGCTGGGGGTCTTGCGTGGCAGTTGGGGGTCTTGCATAGTATCAACTTCAGGCTGCTGACTGAATCCCTGCCTGCAGATGGAAGCAGCGAATGAATTCCTTGTTTTCCTTGCTTGCACGTGTGGGTTGAGAGGCTGGGAAGTTTGAGGGGGTCTTGCATGGCAGCTGGGGGCTCTCACATAGCATTTATTTTGGGAGGATAGAAATTGTGCTGTTCAGCACTTGTTTTCTGTATATGTTATTGATATATATTATTTTTTTTTTCTTGTATGTCTTATTAAACGGTTTATATCTCAACCCAGGAGTTCTCTCACTTTCAGTCTTCCGATTCTCTTCCCCGTTCCACTTCAGGGGCAGTGAGTGAGTGAGTGGCAGCATGGTGCTTAATTGCCTGCCAGGGCTAAACCACGACAAAAGAGATAAATATGAATTCATGTGCCTAAGGATAAAATATGAAGTTGCATAACTGTATCATAGAATTTACGTCTTTGTTCAAACAGTGGTCTACTGAGCATTCATTTGGAGTTAATTAGTACTACCATACCCTGATTTGATTGCTGGATGCTGGTACTTCTGCATAATCCAGATGTCTGATACTGAGAGATGGACAAACATAACTGAAGGCAACTGTTGTTCAGACTTAGATATTTTCTGTGAAATTACATTGTTTCTCTGGGTTTCTTTTATAAATTTGCATGTGGATAATGAGATTATTTCTATGAGGTATTATCTCAAATGTCTTCTTTATTAAATTCTCTAAAAAGGAATACAATATTTAAGAGACAAAGCCCATCTCATCCTCCTTTTCGTATAGTTGAAATTGAGGTTTTAAGATTTTAATTAAGGTGCAAATTTTCTCAGTGCAATTTTACATCCCTGCTCTTACATTATGATGATGATAATGACATTTTCAGATTCTAGATCTTACCATGCTTTTATTCTCCATGTCTGCCCTGCCTAGAACAGGTTGGTTTGAGAACTCACTAATGGTTGGTGGATGCTGGATTATAAGAATATTTGATACAGCATTTTGCTCCTTAGTGAGCAGTTTTGCCTTCTTTCTGTACTTCACAAAATGATGTCTTGATGCTTCTAGTATTGCTTTTGTCAAAAAGCCACATGTATGATGTATTCAGTACACGTTCTTGCCATTTTCAAGCTGCATCAACAAGCTTAATCAGATGAAGAAAATGTGCTGTTTCTTCAGCAGGAACCTAACATATGACTGAAAAATGATCGTGGACCAGCTTTATTAATGGACTTCCTTGAGCGGTTTTACCTTGATTACTGTTGAGATGTATTACTAATGTGCCATGAAGTTTCCTTATCACTGTATTATTTGCTAAAGACTTGCAACTATATATTGTGTTGATCTTTATATCATTTAAGATCATATTCAAAGTATTCTGTATGTTCATTTATTGTGATTTAAATTATCTGTTGCATTATCTTTATCAGCAGGAGAAGGAATAATTTGGTTGTACATGCCTTGGAGCTTGCCAGTTATTCATAGCCATAATGAATACTGTAAAGCTGGGATCTGATAGAGATGCACACCACTGTAATGAGCTCTTTCTGTGTTTCCTTTAGTATGCACCAAAACATCTGATGGAAGATGACTGCATGGTAAATAAACATGCACATTGCACATGTTAACAAGTCACTCATTCTCCTTGAAATTCTTTGAAAACAAATATCAGTTGGCAGGATCATTGCCTTACCAAGGAACTCATCCATTCCACAGGTACTTCTGACAAACACTATATTAATAGTTTCTCCCAAGTGAAATTGTTGAACCATGGTTTATATATAGGCATACAAATAGTTAAACTTCATCTCTTCTACCCTTAGATTCATGTCAAAAAGAAATATTTTCCCTGTGTCAAAAGGCACAAACAGAAATCAGTGGAGGAGAACATCTCAAATACCTGAATATATAACCATCTGCACCTGCTGAGATCTTAGGGAGTCTTCAGAATGGACACAAACTAGTCACTAGAAAGAGGCTGCATCAGCAGCAGAAATGAAAGACAATTAATCAGACGTACAGGTTTCTTGCAGGAAGTTGCTTAGCAGTCCAGACAGAAGGGATTGATCAGTAACAGAAAGCAATATGGAATTTGTTTGTGCTCACCCTCCAGAGGCTCTTTATTGGGAAATACCTTTCACAAATATTTTTTTTCTCTACATAGCTGATTCAAAAGACTACATACATTTTTAGTTTTAACCAAAGTTGTCTATGTTTTACTGTTGCCTTTGCAATGGCAGGTCGCTGGAGAAAGCCATGAACATATTAGTCATAGGCATTGAGACGTGAAGAAGCACAGTATTTGCTGAAAAAGTAAAAAGTGCGTTGCTCTTTCTAGAAAAGGTTAGTGAGATTCCAACAAGAACTAAAGGTTGTTATTCAAAGAAATGCCATTCTCTTGATTAAATTATACTTTAAAGCAGCACACATGATGGTATATTGAAGGTTAAACATCCCCCAAACAGATGAAAATTGTTGTAGATTCTGGTTGTAATTTAGTTTCAAATCCAGAAGAAAATTTCTGTAGTGTATCTACATTCAAGCCTAATGGTTATTATAGTCAGCAGACACCTAGTCAGTGCAGTTAATGGACCCTAGAGTTCACGAAACATCTGTTTCTCCATCTAGATCTTATCCTAACTTGACAATCTTTATGAGCTAAATTGTCATGGACTAAGATAGAATCTTAGGCACCGAGTCACAGGTAAACAACCAAAATATAGAAAACTACAAATTGGGTGCTGAATGCATTGATATAACAATTTTGTCTACTAGCCAGACTGAAGATCAAAGAATTATCTCCATCTATGTATTTTCATTCAAACATAAAGAGAGGAACAGACTCTAATAAAGATTTTCTCTTTAAGGCAGAGGCATTTAATTCATGTTCCTTATGAAAACAAAAGGTAGCTCTGGTTGAGATAATGGAATGAATGATAGTGACATAGCTTTGGCCTCATTTTTTAAGAAAAATGCAGAGAATAAGGGCAAAAGTGCTGAATCAGAGATGGGTATCTGAAGTCTATATGATTTCAAATAAGTTCGATTTTGATTTTTTTGTGAAATTGTGCTACTTATTGGCCTCTTTGTCCACATTATGTGACTACAAAGTATGGATTAAATATACATCTTGATTGCACCCCTTTTTAAGCTCTAAAATCTCTTAAATATCACTGAGACTTCAGAAATATGAACTTGTAATGACACAGTTATAGTATGGTTTTAGATTTTAAACTATTGCAGCATGTGCTTCCAGATGCCAGAGAAATATTCATTAATGAAAAATTAGCTTACAAATATAAGATCAGTAGATGATTCTGTAAACTTGATTGAAATTATAACTATCTATTCTGTATTTTGAAATCTTAGCTTTAAAAATATAGATGCATAAACATGGATTGATGTCTAATAGTAAAGTAAAATTGAAAAGGTCTTGCTGCTATGTGAAGTACACCTACTGGAAGGTGACTTTAATTTCCTAGTGGTTACCCAATAAGGACAATTCTTGCAGTAATGAAAACACCATAGCTCCATTGGGCTAATCAGATCTTTACAAATTTCAGCTTTGAATGCAGCACACAGATATAGTAGTAGCCATATTTAAATTTTGGAAAATTATTTTATTGCTTTTGAGGATGTTTGTCTAGTTTCTTTTTTTCTTAGGTAGATTCTGATATTGATGGTTCTGATGTGTTATAATTAATATTTTTAAAAGTGCAGTTTTTAAAGGTGTGGCTATATCAGCTTTTTAGTTCTCTAATCACATTTATGTTTGTTTTCTAAATCAGCCTATATTGTCCTTGCATTTTGTTTTGAATATTAGTTTATGAGGGCTTCTTGTACAGGCCAAGAAGTATTTCAAGAGTACAGACAGACAAAAAGTCAGTATTAATAGGATCTTTATAGAAACAACATTTTACAAATTTGTTTTGCTCTGTTTCAAAAGAATTAATAGACTTCTAAAAAATATCCTTTTAAAAAAAACAAACAAACAAAAAAAACCCAAACCCCCGATTTGATAGGAAATTTTGACCAGTTCTATTTAAATTAAATAAACAGAAAGATTTTTTTACCTGCCTAAGTGAAATTTCAGATCAATACACAAATCACACCCTGCTCAAGAAACAAAATAGAGGAGAACAAAGGAGAATTAGGAAAGGATAGAGCTTGAAAAATCACAAGTTAAGAGACGATCTATCTTTCCTATATAAATACATACTTGAAGTGTCCCTGGAAAGTAGATCTATTTCCTCCATGATAAAAAATATGCCTGATGTCTGCTCAATATACCTAACGGACAGTTTTTTCCTTTTCCTGGCAACTTTATTTTCAACTTGAAAGGAATTCAACAGCTTTAAAATTTCATACACTTTCAATATATTTTACTGTATTAAATATTAAACATGAGAAATGTAGACATCAGAAACCTGACTCTTTCTCAGCCTTGGACAGCCTGGAAATGCCTGCTTTGAAATAGATTGAATGGAAGGACTAGAAAGAAATAGTAATTGAATGAATGTCTATTATGAAAAGCAGATTTTAATAATGGACAGCAAACGCCATTTCTATTAAGATCTGCCCTCAAAGTACTGTAAGTAAATCTCTTACCAAATGAAATCCATTTACTCTGATTTACCCACAAAACAATCAATATTTCCTTAAGGTTTTATGTCAGCATCATGATATAAAGCTAAATTGAGTAATCTGTTTTCGGTTTATTTGTTTTTCTTCAAACATCTTTCTAAAAATGCCTGAGTACTGAAAAACTGTTGTAGGCCATGCTTAGAGCATTCTGCTACCTAAAGGAAACTAAACAAAATAGTTACCCCCATGGGTAAAATAGTGTATATTGTGTGCTGCAGTTTGCAGACTGGTTCTTGTTTTAGTTTGTTGGATTTGTTTTTATTCTTAATCCAAAGATTGTTTTAGACAGGTTACAGGAACGACAAGAATCTGAAATTCAGAGAAGCACCCTTACAACTGGGTTACAAAGTCAGGCTGCTCACTCTTTCACAGAAACATGAGTGTTTTCTGACCATTGGTATTGTTTCAACAGCAATTAAAAATGTCATGGACAAAGAATGATTTGTTAATCTTCTGAGGCAGACGTGATGTCTGTCCCTTGGTGAGATTTCTACAGGTAGGGTCTATGCTGGTAGCTTCTACTGTTTCAGAAAACTGGAATACATCCAAGATCAGGTCAGAACTGGAGCAGTTTATTACTACAACTGCAGGAGAGAACACAGACCAGCAGCAGTCTGACATGCTCTGGAAGTGTGGACTCTGCTCAAAAGGGACAGTTACAGAGTTCATGTACCTTTAGGCTGTTTTTCACAAAAACTGTGTCACATAAGCAGGCCTGTAGTAAGTAACAGCAATTGGAATTCTTCAGGTAAGAGGGCTTTAGATGATACATTTCTTTAAAATTTACTCCATTAATTAAATCAAACTGATGAACTAATCAGTTGAAAATGATGATTATATGTTGAATATTTTGCTTCCATAACTAGAATCTTTCATGGTTATACTCAAAAAAGAAAAAAATAGTATTGGCAAACCAGTATCTCTTCAGAGGACTTGTGCTGCCCATGACATACTTTCTCTTCCTGATGGATCAGGACCATGCAGGCCTGAAGCAGGGGACCTCCTTTAAGGAGGGATCAGTACTGAGATGGGAAGACATGGCCATGTCTGTCCAGAAGCAAAACTGTAGGTAGCTAAGTAGATTTTAATACAAATACCTAGTAAAAGTGTTGATTCCAGTGTTTGAAAAGCAGTTAGCTGAGGACTTAATGAATTGCAACTGGTCTCTTACTTCCACCAGTCACTTTTTCAACACCTAGCTCAGCCCCCTTTTTTTTAATTTTTCCTTTAGTGAATAAATGACTCCAAATACAGTGAAATTAATCTTCCAAGGTGTACAATGGCTCCCGCAACTGCAGAAGAGCATTTTGGCAAATGACTGTAGCTTGAAGGGAGGTTGCAGAAAGTCAACTCTCTTCTCCAAAAAAGACTGGGGTTCCATTTAAGGCAGCCACCACTTACTTCAATTCCAGTTCATGCCTGTCAGATAATCTCTTCTGGCAGGACTACTCTGGACTCAGGGGACAGCCTGAGAAGAGATATGTTCTTCATTTTGCTACATCAGCCAAGCTAGACAGCTATTCTCAGTTTTCTTTTTTCTTCCAGATACTTTTATCTTACATTTGTACTTATGGAATAATTGAAGAAAATAGCTTTGAAATTAAACTGATTTCCATGTGTTATGTATGAATGGCAGAATTTAAAACACAAATGTACAAAGAACGATTATTTCTCTGCACTTGAAAATCAAGAGAACCCACAGTAAAATGCCAAGTTACCTTCCAAGCCTTAGTTACATTAGAGCTATTGTAGGACACAGAGAAGCACACACTTTTTTCTTTATTTTTTCAAGAAAAAGCAGTAACAACCTGTCCTGCTAAATGCCAAGAAAAGCTTTTTTAGTAACCAGTACACACAAAGTTAGAAATATTTGGACAGTTATTACTAACTCACTGATGAAGGTAAAAAGAATGTATCAAACGTGATAACTTGACTGGTTGGCATGCACAAGGAGAGAGAGCTTTGGAGGTAAATGTGTCTTTTATGTAAGAAAACTTCTGTGCTCCACCTGAGAAGTGATCTGTGAATGACACATCTGTACCTATCAGACCAAGACTAAAAAAAAAATTAATCCAGAAATAACCCACAAGATTCTCTGATTCTAATAAGCTAACTGACTTTTGAACTACTTTGAAAAATACAGGTCAATTGGTTTCAACTTGAATCAATTTCCCAGCCAACACTGTATGTTGCCTGTAGACAAACCCAGTGACAAGCCACAAAATTGTTTCTGAACAAATTATCTTATTTATTTGTTTTACTCTGGCCATGCATGCGATTAGCTAAAAAGACTACGTAGAAATTGGCTATGAAATGCCACGGTATTGGACTAGGACATTGTGTTCAAAGGAATGGAAATAATTTACTTTTCCATGCCTTACAGTTCTGGATCTATGAATGAGATGCCTATGTGTTATTGTAGGCAACACCAATCAAACTAAAGCATCTTGATGTACTTCCTAAAACACACATCACCATATCATCTAGGGAGAAACTTAATGTGCTACCATATTGAGTACTACATGGCCTCCTTTGAGAACAGCAAAAATATGGCCAAAACCAGTAGATGAAGCACATGCACTTTGATCATGTCCAACCTCAATGATTCTGTGATTCTGTGAGAGGAGAAGCAAACAGAAACATTAGCAATTACAGGTGTATTTGTGGTGGTCTTTTTAATAAGGTCATTGGTAATGTTCCACCACGTATTTGCATAACAAGAAAGAAATTAGACACATGGTATCAAATGTCTTCTGTAATCAGTTTAGACCACCCCAGAAAAAAATCTACACTGAACTAATACCATTACTTGGACAAACAGTATTGGCATTTGTAAACACTGAGAGCAGTTCTCTAGTACACATACTTCCAAAGAATCCAGTCAAATCAATTACTTTCTTTTCAAGGTGGTAATGATCACTTGGGATCACGCAAAACTGGTTTTGCTACACAAGAATTACACTCCTTAGGAAGGGACTGTATCAGATCTGTGCATTGCTTGACTTACAACCTCCTGCACATCTTTGCTTCAACGGAGTAGCAATGAAAAAAATCTGGTACAACTTGCAAAAAATATGCACATAGCCTTTTTTAAGTTCTGTCAAAACTGATTCAGCAACACATTAGTCTGCACTCCCTTCTTTTGCAATGTCAAAACTTCCTCTGCACAGTATCAGTGCTGAAGGCAACTGAAGTCCCCAAAACTATCAAGCCCGAGCTCTTAGCATATACCATTGCTTTTGTCTACAAATCTCAGATGATTAATGTGTTATGCAGCAGCCTCCCAAAATGGCCTTTACACAAGCCAGCCTGTCCTTACGAAAGGCAATAGGAGCACAGACTCAACGTATCTATAGCCTTCCTATAAAATTTACCACAAATGTTTGCCTTCATACAAAGACAAAACAGAAATTTAGTTTTGAATCTTTTTGAATCTGCAAGTCACGTGGGGATGAGGTGGATTCAGTATTGCTGTCTGCAATGTGCTTCTATCAGACCGTTCACATCCACTGGGAAATATATTCCCATCACTCACCTTAATAGAGCATTGGCAATAATGATATATTATCATCAAGTACAATGAACTCATGCATTCAAGGAAACAAAAAGCCCAGATGGTCAGGTAGAATGAAGCACTAACCTAAACAAGGTGCTCAATCAGGGGCATGGATGGGAGTAAGTGAACGACACGGGCAGAGATTATTGCCATATTAAAAAGTAGAGTCTTGGGAATTCTTTGAGACTTCCCAGACACTTATAATATGTTATTCAAGATTTCTACAAAATGCATTTTTATGACTTAACTTTTGAAAATTTCTTGTGAAATTATGTCTTTGTTCCTGAGCTCACAAGGTATTAATTGCTGCCAGAGAGGATTTCTTATCAATTGGACTTTTTTTCTCTGCAAGCTCTTATTACATAGGGAGTACTAACACTTAAAATGACAGCTTTGCTCAGCCTTCCTTTCCTGCCTTGGCAATTGCCAAGTGCCAACAAAGCACAATTTATTAAATTCTCTTCTGAAAGAAACTATATCCTCCCTTCGGAGAATAATTCAGACTTTCTGTATGAAAGCATTTATGCTAACTGTGCTCTAAATAAAGGTATTTACAAAGCCATTTTGTGTTGTCTATAATTCAAGTATCTCCTGTTAAACCAAGTGCTTCCCAAAGCACACTGCAAATGTTTATGTTTTAAGAATAAATGCATGAAGAAGAAAAAAATGAAATCTGAATTTGATTTATTGCTGTTACTGTTTAACTCTGGTTCACTGGCAATTTTCTTGTCATTTACCTTCTGACTGAAAGTCTCCCTTTGATGATAAACTAGAAAGAGAGAAGTTAAATGGCTTACTCCTCAAATGAACAGTAGTATAAAAAGTTTTCTGAAATGAAAGATTCTAGTTACACAGGTATGTATCCTTAAAACTAGCACACAAATTATCTAAATCAGTTTTCATTAATACAACTTCCATAAATTGTTGATAGGATATTGTTTGGGGTTTGCGTGACAAGGTTCGGGGGGGCGGGGGGGGGAGAGTTGAGAGGGGCTGCAGGGGTGGCTTCTGCAAGAAGCTGCTAGAAGCTTCCCCTAGTCCCAACAGAGTAAACACCAGCTGGGCTCAAGGCCATACCCGTCTTTGACCAATGCCGAGCCCATCAGCGATGGTGAGAGTGCTTCTGTGATAATGTATTTAACAAGGAAAAAAAAAGCTATACAAGCAGCAAACAATGCAAGCAGCAGATTTTGCTGCCAGAGAAAGGAAGTGAGAGTCCATGGAGAAGACCATGGTGAAGCAGGTTGTCCCCATGCAGCCCATGTAGATGATGGGGAGGACCCACCTGTAGCCCATGGAGGACCCCACACTGAAGCAGATGAAGACATATGAATGAGGCTGTGATCCGGTGGGACGCCCACACTGGAGCAAGCTCCTGGCAGGAACTATAGATACTGGAGAGATGGGCCCACACTGGAGTAGGTTTGCTGGGGGGACTTGGGACACCATGGGATACTGTGCAGGACCATGCTGTTCCTGAAGATCTGCCTCTCATGGAAGCCACTCTGGCACAGCTGCTGAAGAACTGAAAACCCTGTGGGAAGGATTCGCATTGGAGAAGTTCCTGGAGGACTGTGTCCCATGGATGGGACCCCACACAAGAGCAGAGGAAGAGTGTGACCAGTCCTCCCACTGAGGAGGAAGGAGTGGCAGAGACAACATGTGATGAACTGACTTCAAACCCCCATTCTTCATCCCCGTGTACTGCTTGGGGGGAAGAGGGAGAGAATTTTGGAATAAAGTTGAGCCTGAGAAGAGGGAAGGGATGGGAGGAGGAGTTTATTTCTCATTATCCTATGCTGGGGTTTTTTGGGGGTAATAAATTAAACGCCTTTTATTCTGTGTTGAGTTGGTTTGGCCCATGACGCTGATTGGGGAATGATCTCTCCCTGCCCTTATCTTGACTCCTAAGCCTCTAAATATATATTTTCCCCCCCTGTCCAGCTGAGAAGGGGAGTGATACAGCGGCTTTGGTGGACAGTTGGCCTCCAGACAGGGCCAAACCAGCACATATATCCATAAATGGTGACATGCTAAGCACTTTACAGATGGGACTATAATAAATATACCTTGTTATTAGGTTTACAGACAAGCCTTATCTGGACATTTGGTATCAATTTTATAAGCAAAAGGACCCTACCACTATTCATTAATCCTTTATTGATAATCTAATTATTTTGCTTATTTTAATCTTTGAAATTCACATATAAATGTCTATAGTAAAAAATTCTGTTCCATACCCTAATAAGAAAACCAACCATTTATCTTTCTTTAAGCAATTTCGAGGTGGGGGTTGTTTTTGTCAGCAACATTTCTTAAGAGCTTGATTATGACCCTTGGAATTAAGACATTGTCTAAAGAAGCAGTATACAGATGGCCACCTGCTGAGATTTCTTGAAGAATATCCATGTCCTTTTGTTACACAGGAATCAATTAGGGATGTGGAATAAGTCTTTTTATATTACCTGCTTTAAAAACTAATGAATTGCTCTAAATTATTTCCAACCTACATACCCTTCTGCTGCAGGGTTCTATTACGGTGGAAAACAAGTGCAAAACCAAAAATACAACCTGCAGGCATGCTTATTTTTCCATCTCCATGTCTTCTTCAAGAGAGAGGAGGTTGCAAGTATTTTAGAAATATTTCTGGAGCTTTATCGGGTAAAAATACCTGACCTTTTACTTGCCTTTCTAATGAAGGTTGACAGAATAGCGTAAAGTATCAGATGATCCATACATTGCACAAAGTACTTAGAAATTTTAAAAAACAGTCTTACTGATGACAACAATAAAGAAAAGAAATCTAGTTGTGCAAATAATGTCACTAAGCAATAAAAAATATAATACCTTGAAATATTCTAAAAAAATGTTATTTCTTTGGAGAGTGGTTGGATTTATATTTATATTTTAAATTGAAATAAAAAAACTATCCCCCCAAAAAATCACCCAATAAATGTGGAAGAGCTTTAAACTTAAAGCTAAAGGAAGGAAGGTTTAAATTAGATATTAGGGAGAAATTTTTTTACAGAGAGAGTGGTGAGGTCCTGGAACAGGCTGCACAGAGAGGTGGTGTATGCCCGGTCCCTGGAAGTGTTCAAGGCCAGGTTGGATGGGGCCTTGGGCAACCTAGTGTAGATCCAGGCCTGGAGGTTGGTGGCCCTGTCTGTGGCAGTGGGGTTGGAGCTCTATGATCCTTGGGGTCCCTTCCAACCCATGCCATTCTATGATTCTATAAAACTGGGGAATTAGTTTCACTGCAGGCACACAAAGTATACAAAATTTTCCTGCATCCATGCGTCTAACACATCCTGAAGTTTTTCACAGGGACATTGATCTTAAAAGTATCAATAATGCTAATCTTAAAGTCTCAATAATTTTTAAGCATACTTTTCACTTTCATGTTCCCACTCAGCAAAATCCTTCCTGATGTTCCTAAGACAAATCTCAGATTTTTTCCAACTGAGATTTCTTGCGGTGTTGAAGAGCTTTGCATGATAGATGCAAGCAGAGAAGAGGTCTTTGCACAACAGATGCAAGAAGAGATCAAGTAGTCTTACAGAAATAGGTGCAGCAGTTTGTATACACACACTGACCACATTCACACCTTGTGTGGGAAGAAGAGTTGAGTGCACAGTGTTTTTTCTGATCCTCACCCTGACAGGGAATCAGAAGGGCATCATGCACCAGGTCACTCCACACTTCAGAGTTTGGTGGACAGCAGGATGCCATGAGCCAGCAATGTGCCCTCGTGGCTAAGGCAGCCAGTGGCACCTTGGGGTGTATTACAAGGTCAAGAGAGGTTCTCCTCCCCCTCTGCTCTGCCCTGGTGAGACCGCATCCGGAATATTGTGTCCAGATCTGGGTTCCTCAGTTCAGGAAGGACAGGGAACTACTTGAAAGAGTCCAGCACAGAACCACTAGGATGATTAAGGAAGGAGTGGTACGTCTTCCTTATAAGGAAGGGTTGACAGAGCTGGGTCTCTTTAGCTTGGAGGAGACTGAGCTGGCAGCTCAATAATGTAGAGTGAGTCTCAGGAGGGCAAAGCTCTTCTCTATGATGTCCAATGATAGGACAAGGGACAATGGATGCAAGCTGGATCATAGGAGGCTCCATGTAAACATAAGAAGAAACATTTTCACTGTCAGGGTGACAAAACACTAGAACAGACTGCCCAGAGAGGTTTTGCAGTGTCCTTCTCTGGAGCATTCAAAACCCGCCTAGACATGTTCCTGTGTTGCCTACTCTAGGTGATCCTGCTCTGCCAGGGGGTTGGACTAGATGATCTTTTGAGGTCCCTTCCAACTCCTAATGTTCTGAGATTCTGTGATTCTGTGATAGGGAATGCAAGGTATGTGACAGACCACATTTGCACCATAGTTTAAATATAAAGAAGTTAAAAGTCTGTCAGAAAGCCTTTGTCTTTCCATGCTTTTGCTGCTTTTAGTGGGAATTACTTTCTTAGTAATTTTTTTCACCCTTCACTTTTCTACCAACTTATAAATTACTGTCTATTTAGCTACTGCTAGTTGCATATAAAATCAATTATACATTGAAAAATATGTTCTTAGACTATTCAGTACTTGTATATGTAGGTGACAAGATAACTCTAAGTGTTTTTTACGCATTTTGTTTGGTTTTTAGACATTCATGTCTCTGCAACGAACTCTTTAAAACAAACACAGAATATTTGGCCACTCTGGGACCCTTGATTTATGTATCTCACAAGAAAACAGGCTCACATTATGCCTTGCAAATCTCGCCAAGATTTCTAACTAAATCTACAAGCAAACAGGGAAAAGCAATCTGCCAGAAAGAATGTCTTTCTTACTGCTTTGTATTGAGCCTACAGTAGTACAAATTATTGAAATTCAGCATGCACAAAAACTGACCTGAAATGTCACATGTATTTATTCCCTGCACAGCTGTTCTACTAGCAGGACAAATATTGCAAACAAATAATCAAACAACAGCAATTTCTAACCTTGTCACATTGACATAAAAGTTTTGTTGCCCATTATACAGATGATGTGCAGATTTCAAGTCATCTCTAATATTACTTATATATTACAATTTCATGACCAACCCATATAATTTACTTTGTGTATAAATGCCCATATAAGTATTGGGTAACGTATATACAGATATTTACATTCAGGTTGTGCTTTTCTGACACAAGCAGATCAGCAGCAGTATTGGCTTGATGGTGGGCATCCATCTTTCCCAAGTCGGCCTTCGCAAAGCACCATCTTTGGAGCCATGCCTGCATAGCTGTGGGTGAGCCCAGGGTTCCTGCACATGAAGAACCTGCCACAAAATATTGGAGTTTTAAATCTAAATCATGTTCTGCAAAAAGTGGTATCGTGGCAATAAAAAAAATACGGCAACAATGTCACCAGCACGATGACAAGTGGAACACCATCAACACTCCCACACAGCTGTGTATGGCCACAGCCTGTACCCCAGGGGCTGAGACTTGGAGGGTGGTCTCCTCCAGATCATTTAAGTGACCTTAGCACAGAATCTTGATCTGTAAAAACTGTCTCAAATAAGTTTTCACAAAAAATGTAATTTTCCTGAAAAAAATCCCGAGCTTCAGAATTTGACAAGACACAGTTTTCCTGGGAAAATTTATTTCATTAAAAGAAAAGTCTTCCTTGCTGTAATCATAACAGTTACGTATGTTGTTATTCACTGACGGTAGACTAGAACATCATTGTCCTTCATCAGGCCCCCCTGCCAATGTGAGAACTTCTAGACATATTGCATGTCTGACTCATCAGAGAGTACACAGAATAAGGTTTTTGCTCTAAAATAATAATTTTTTTAAAAAACCCTGCAAAGAATACTTAGCATTTTCAGTGGACTATAGTTGCTGTGGCCAGAAGAGATGTCCTTCTCTTCTAGTTGCTCAGACTTAACTCGTAGCAAGAGAGAGAGGGATTTTCTTCTCTTCTGTCTGAGTCATATCCTTTCTGCTTTCCTGGTGTCACTTGTCCCTCTTTCTCATTGTCCTTTCTTTGTCATAAGCTGTGACCACAGACACACATATGCATGTATGACTTACACCTTCATGCACTCATCCTCTTCCACCTCCCTCCCCTACCAAACTTTTGATTATTATTTGAACAGATTCTTCAGAAATCATGATCACCATAACTTCTTTTAAGTGTGACTGTTGTTATCTTTTCATATAAAAGAGGATATTAATTTCTTTTCCAGTTTTTACCAGCTTTCACACTTTCCCATAAAATTAAAGAATTTGAAATCAGTTACTTCCTGTGGTTGTGTTTTCAAATTCAGTTTGATCAAATTGTCCTGTTGGTAGCCCTAAAAATCAGTTTGGTTCACATCAAGCATTCTCTTCTGATTCTATTATCACATCTGTTTGTTGCAAAATGCCATCTTCGAGGCATCTTATTAGAGATGAGAGCCTTGTCCACATGCATCCATGAATAGGATTGGGTGTGGGATACCAGGGCAGACCTTGACCCCATCCAAATAAGGGTAAAGGTGTTGTATGATTGCTGTTGTGTTATTTGACTGCTTGCACTGCTGACAATTGTCAGATATGATTTATCAGAGGGAAGCTGTCACTTTTAGTGAATGTATGTGGGTGTCGAAAATAGGCAGTTTGTGGCCAGGCAAACAGCAAAGATTTTATCTCCACAGTGGTTACATAAAATATCAATAATAATTCTAGCCATGTTCATTATGCAAACAGATTTATGAACGCTTATGAATGTTCATGAATACGTCCTAAAGTGAACTGCTATTTTTGTGAATTATATTGAATTATTGAATTTCTGTGACAATCTAATGAAAAATGTATTGCATACATTTTCAACCAGTTAGTGTACTGTGTGACACTAACAAAAAAATTCTCTTCCTAAGAAAAATTCTATAACTGCTATGATAAAAATGTAGAAATGTCACAGATTGCAAAGGAAAGATAGATATAGTACTCAACTTCCACAAGCAACACTCTTTAATTATAAAAATCGAAGTGAACTGCTCTTGGACTATTCAGATTGTTGGAAAGAAAATTTAACAGGCCACTGCAGTGAAAAAGCCCAGGCATTGCATATTTCTGCTCCTACGATACGAGTGGACGCAGAGAAATTAAGATTTTCATACAGATTTATCCAGCATTTCAAGCAGCAAACATCATAAATGTGTTGGTGTGATAAACTTGAACTCATCACCAAGACAGCAAGAATTCTCTTACTCTATTGATGTAAATATTGTTGTTCGTTTTACCAGCCCCAAAGTCCCGCTTTTCAACATTTTTCCTTTTTTTTTTTGTTACTAGGCAACCAAAGCAATACTGTTTCACACTGAGAAAGCAGCTTATCGTTTATTTTAATGGAAAATATCTGTGACCAGAAAGAAAAGATTTTGTTCTGATATTTTGACAAGTAATATATAAACTAACATTTTAAAAATGAAGAAAATATTATATTTTTACCCCTTATATAGAATGAAAAGTTCTATGAAAGCCTTTTGGTTAGTCTCAAAGTTGGAATCTCCAGATTCCAGTTGGGTCACCGCCAAAATATCAGCTAGTTTTAAGGGGACCAGCTAGTTTCAATGGAACCAGACTGTTTAATGTCGTGGAAAATTTCATGCATTTAAAAAGTAATGTCATGAAAGCCAGCTGAATACAAGAGATAGTCATCATCCTCCAGTATGACCTAAGTATATTAAAGGCAAAGGGTAATGCTATTTTTTCTTAACAAATAAATGCTTCCTGACATCAGTTTTTAAAGAAGTTCTACATGCTTTTGTTCTAAAAACATCTTACTTGATGCCTGGTTTTATATGTTAAGCCATAATATTTGCAATGAAGGAGAGAGGAATAAGTACAGCAAAAATATTGGAGAAAACATTAAGATATAGGGGTGAATATAGAGAGCGAAACAGTATCTTGAGTTTCACCTCCAAATGCAGGACCACTTAGATACTTTTCTTGAATGAATCTGGCAAAGCGCCTAAAAGTTCTCTGCAATAGTGCTGCAGGCCTGTAATACAATGCACCAGGGTAGCTATTTTACACCTAGGATATAAATCATGATGCCATTCATTCAACCTTTATTCTTCTAAATATATGCTTAAGTGATACTTAAGCCTGCAGCAAGACTCAGCTGAGAATCAACACACACTAAGTGCTCTATAAAGCAACACCATAATGCTACCTTCACTAATTTACTAGTCAGCTAATTCTTCTGAGGAGTAGTCCCCCATACAGACAATTATTCCACTGTACAGAGACATGGTACAGCAATCTTTTTCCTGCCCACACAAAGGAATCTAGTTGACTTAGAACAAAAATCAAGGTTGAAGTAAATCAACTCAAATTGAAAGTACAGAACAAAAAAGACCTACCAAGCCATCTTCCTATATCCAAAATGGAGCTGTAGGAGCAGTCATCTTGCAGGAAAGAGCATCAAAGTCATTATATGCTTGTTCTCTCTTTGGCATGGCTGCAGGTATCTTACCCACACCCCTCCACTGGAAGGACAAGACTTGTTAGAACAGTAGTGAATGTAGCACGGACCAGGACATGTCATTGGTTAGATGGGACAGAATCACTGCAACCCTCTCCTCCTACCACCTAAACAATTCTTTATTTCATAATTGTTCCAGAATATTTTATCTGTGTCTTTTTCCTGAAACCAAAATTCCATTTCTTCTGCAGATCATCCTTTCATGCATATTTTATTGTGCATAAATATGCTATTGATCGATTGGCTTGTAAAACTGTAAAATATATCAATATAAATTTGTGGGCGATTATGAAAGTGTGGTGGTTTAGCCCTGGCTGGAGACCAGATGCCCAACAAAGCCACTCTATCACTCCCCTTTTCAGCTGGACAGGGGAGAAAACAGAAGTCAAGATAAGGACAGGGAGAGATCATTCCACAATCGGCGTCATGGGAAAAACAGACTCAACACAGAATAGAGGAAAGAAACTCTCTAATTTAATACACTACACTACACACCCAGTGACACCAGAGTCAGATAATGAGAAGTGCAACCAGATCTTAAAGCACCTCCTCCCACCCCTCCTTTCTTAGCAGACTTCACTTATGATTTTGCTCCTTTCTTCCCCCTCATTGTGGCACAGGGAGGGGCAGACACTGGCGGAATGGGGGTTTTGGTCAGTCCCTCATGAATTGTTTTCCTTTTTAGTTGCCGGGGGCCGGGGGCGGGGGACATTCCTCACACCCTTCCCCTGCTCCACTGTGGGGTACCATCCACAGGAGACAGTCCTTCACGAACTTCTCCAACACTGAATCCTTTCCCATGGGGCTTCAGCTCTTCACCAGATGCCCCACTGGGGTGCAGTCATAAATCATAGAATGTCTCTCAGGCTCTCAGGCCCAGACTGCTCTAATCTGGTCCCCCACAGAATCACAAGCCTTCCCCTCAGCAAACCTGCTACGGCATCGGTCTGTCCATCTCCTTCTCTCTCTCCCTCTGTCTCTCTCTATTTCTCTCCACAGGCTGCAAGTGCTGGCAGAAGCCTGCCTCAACATGGATCACAGTGTCTTCCATAGGTCTCCATACGCTCCAGTGTGGAGCCTCTCCATGGGCTGCAGGTGGTGGGGCCTCTGCTCCCTGTCATCTTCCATGGGCTGCAGGGGAAAACCAGCTCCACCATGGGTTTCTCCACGGGCTGCAGGGGCATCTTTCTCTCCAGCACCTGGAGCACCTCCTCTCCTGCTTCTTCACTGACCTTGGTGTCTGCACACTTTCTTACACCTTCTCACTCCCCTCTCTGGTGGAAAAAAGCAGCTGCTTGCAGGGAAATTTATTCAGAGAAATCTAGTCTCTCTTCCTGTCACAAAAGTTGCCCAAATCAAGGAGCTGAATTAATCCATGTTCTCTTGTTTAATTTCACACCCTCATTATATATTAAAGTCACATTCCAGATTTTTTAACAATAAATAACTTTTCCCATTACTTTCTTTGACTAAAGAGAAGAAAAAATAATCTGCCAAAAAGCCCCTCATTGCCAAGAAGTCAGGATGCATTTTCTATTTTTCACTTTTTAGAATGTTCCATTTGTATAGCTTGTCTCACAGAAAGTGGATAGCAGTTTCTTATAAGTTATCTTCAAAAATATCCCAGAAGTTCCTAAACCTCCCTCCCACTCCTAGGAATTTTTGAGATTTATATAACAATATTAATTGGGAAAAACAGGTTATCATAATGAATGCATTTGTGCTGGTTAAGGTGCCTTTGATCCAAAAGAAACACAGATCTTATTAAAGCAGACAAGCTTCTAGCTATCTTCCATCTAGAACCAATGAAAGAATTTATCAATGCCTCCTCGAGAAGTTAAATAACTGAAGATCTGGAAGACACTATATTTAACATCTGTTGTGCTGCTTGGAAATATCTGAAGAAGAACCTTTAGGAAATGTTACAAACGGAAGGGCTTTGAGTACAGCTAATGAAACTAGATGAGTGACTTTCAGAATGTTCAGAAAACCAGAGATACCAGATAGCATCGATCTTAGAGGAAGCAGTGACAGAGTTGCTTGAGTCATAAACTCTTTTCAGGAGTTTGATTCTCAAAGAAAGACACTTTTTCCTGTTCTTTGTTCCTACTACACTCTTAGTATACTCTTATTTCTTAAAAAGATAGGGCATTGTTCACATTGTTTTGTTATCATAAAGAAATGGAGGCAACAAGGACCTGACCTTCTCATCTTCTTCCCTCCCAAACAAACACAGCAATAAAGATCTGAATAATGGCCAAGCACACAAACCCAAAGCAGAAATTATATGTACATTATTTTTTAAGGACTACCATACAGTGAAAGATATCATCTTGACTAGAAATTACACCTTTCAGGTTTATGAGGGAAGGATTGGGAGTGTTATTATTGGAAGTACTGGGAAAAAACATGGAAAAGAAATACTCAAAAAAAATGTTTTAAAAGGAATTGTAAGGGCCATCAATTTTATTACATTGCTTAAAAAAAATGGTTAATTAGAGAAAGTTTGCATTACATTAGTTATGTAACCAACAACTTTCACTGGTCTTGCTTTACCGGTTTCCAGTAATCCTGAGTTCAGGATTACTGTCAGGTGAAAGTTAGATCATGGAATTCCTCTCTGATGTTGGCATAATGGGGAACATCACCCAGGACATAATCTCTTGTGCAAACAAAGATCTAGCCAGAGGCATCTATACTTAATAACCTCAGAACAAAAATGAAGGGAAGATAAATCTAATGCCTTTTTTAAGAATTTATACTTGAGGGTCTTACAACATGAATTTCCACAGTGAGGATCAGGTTTCCATGAAGTTTTGTTAAAAATTAGGATTTTATTTTCATGTACCACTTCACAGATTCCCTGAGCAGTTGTCTATAAATACTACAGGTAATATTTTCTAATAGAGATACTACATAGAAGCCGGAGGCCAAAAAACAAATGATTGTCCCTTACTGATTAATAAATTCTGAGAAGTGTGGAAGACGGTCAGATTTTCAAGTAAGTAATGGAAGATGTAGCTTGAAGTCTTTCAGATTTCTTTTAAGTATCTCATAGTAGGGTAGAGTTAGTCTGTTAGGTCTTCAAGTGGCGATGGAAAGCTCAATGATTTCAGAATCTTCAGAAGCCTCATCCAGAAAAAAAACCAAACAGGATTTTCAGCTTTGGAAAAACAAACCAATATTTTTTTCAGCAGCACTTTATTGTTTTTTTGCTTCTTCTGTGTCTCTTCTTACCATCTTAGTTTGATTTGCAGTCTTAACATCCTGATAAATCCAGTAAGAGTATTTCAGATAGAATATGTGTATAGTGTTAAAATATAGCTTCAGTCAGTTTCTGTGTATTCTAAGCTGTATACCCCAACCATATTATGTGAAATATGCTAGTGAACAGCTGGACTAAGCCCTTGAGTAAATTTTTATTATGGTGTAATCTGCCTCTGTAATTCAGTCCTATGGAGTATAATGCATGATCCATGAAGAAGCAGACTAAAGGACAATGATTGAACGTATAGCCTAGGACATCTTGAGGAAGTAAAAGATTTTCAAATTGGTTTTCCACTAACTTCAAACATTAAGTTCACCTCTTATTTTCAGCATAATTGGTGCTAATACATCATGTTAAAAAGCAGTTGTGTTAGGAGAGGAGTTCATCCCAGAAAAAACTAGAGGTGTTAAGTAGTGCCATATTTTTCTGTCTGGTTTCATATTCAAACATATTTAAACTACATAAAAAAAGAATGCCATACTCCATCGAATAAGAAATTCAAAGACCCTCTGACAAATGGCAAGCCATTTTAAAGACTTCTATTGTAGCATTAACTTATAGTTCTGAAAGATACAGAACACATTATCTACTCATAAAGCCATTATTAGAGTGACTGATTTATTACAAATGATGGGAAGATGTAGGACCAGCATCAGTAATATAATTCTAGTTCAGTACTGACCAAGATTCCAAAACTGAAGTGTAAGACTTAGCACAATGTAGAGGACTGTCTGCTTGCTTGGTTCCAAGCTGGTCTGTAATTTGTTTATTACCAAGTTCTTTACAGTGTTTTTAGACTGACAATGAAAATGTTTGGTAAAATGAGAAGTGTCTGCTGTTTGAAATGCTTGCCTTATTACAAATTTTACTGTTTCATTTATTTTTGTATGAAGACACCAAATGTACTCTATCCTGTACAGCTCATTGTGATAGGGGATAAAACTAGCAATTTCCCCTTGGGCCATATCAAAGACAATTGTAGGTCCGAATGTTATGTGAAGGTGCACAGGCTGAACGTACAGATTGATGTTGGTGCCTATTATGTCTATAAAAACCTTCGAAAGATTTGGCTTTTAGAAAAGTCATCGTGATTCCCTGGTATTCATGCATTTTAGGTATGTTATAGAAATGGGTAAACAGAAATTCCTTTCAATTTTACATAAACTTAAATTAATGTCCGTATCTTTTTATGAGCGTTCAACTTCCCTTGTTCTTTACTTATTCATCTATATTAGTTCTGATCCTTACAGTGCAGGAAGATGACCTGAGATGTTAAAAACTAGAGAAAAGGGGCACTGACATGAAAAAAAGACTACTGTCTATCCAGACATGCAAAGATCTGAGAAGACTTAATTTTGAAGTGTTTTCATTCTTGGACCTTACGCAGCACTAAAAATTTGCTTGAAATTCTGTTCAGATGGACATGTATTTCTGAATAACCCATCCTCTAATCTCTCTCCTTTTCCTCTTTTCTGTATTTTCTCTCTTTGCTCCATTGATCTTAATCTTTTCCTTCAACTTCACCAAACAATTATTTAGATTGAAACAGTTTCTGGACAATATATGTGCAAAGTAACTGATGGGAGGTCATTTCATCTCCTGCCATCCTAAGCCGGTTTCTATATCAACTTCTTCCATATTTAGATATGCATATCGATATGTTCTTCTTTACCTTGTCTTTATGGAAATTCTTTGCATACTTCAACCTTTTCAGACAGTTAACATTTGATCCTGACCTTTTTTCTCAACCTCATTTAGGCAGAAGAATTCTGTCACTCAGGGAACGCATTCTTCATAGAAATAAACTCTGAGATGCATAGGAAGTGAAGTAGCTTTAAAAAACATACATTGCAAGGAAGAGGAAACTGCTTTCCCAACTGTTTCATGTAATAGAGTAGAAAGTGTATAACGGAGATGGGAGAGTAGGGATCAGATTCTCAGGAAAAAAAAAAAGCTGTGATACCGGTAAGAAAGGCAGGAATGTAGAACAATATGAGGAGCTTGTTGCAGTAAAAGAAGCAGGAAGCCATCAAAAGCTTGAAAATCCACTATGTTTGATGTTAGCAAACTCGTTGCACTTCTGTGGACTTAATGGGGTTTTAAAATCAGGGTCTTTTAAGGACAGTTAATAGTTTGTAGCTTTCATATGCTACTATTGACCACTTCAAGTTCCCATAACCTGATCTGGGACACTGAGACAAGCGAAACTTCTGAACTGAAGGACACGCTCTCATAATGCTCATTTGATTTGACACAAAGTCTGGGCATCAATGAGAAGAAAAAAGCCCTGATAAATAATATTTTAGAATGAGAAGCAGCATACAGGGAAGCTAGAAAATAGGAGACAACCGAAGTATTTCAACTGGGGAACAGTCTTCTTTAGAGGAAGAAATAGAGAGAATTTCCAAGATCTTATGTGATCTTAGTCAGAATATAGAGTTATACAAGGAAATTTAATTCCTCACAGCACTCAGTTGTCCAGTTGTTTTTACAGAAAGAAAATAATTGTTGCCATCTGTCTTATAGGGCTAGTAATAAAATAAAAAGATGTTCAGATCTAGTCAGAAGTTTCAAACCCAGACTTCATCTGTCTTTGTAAGAAAGCACAGATATTTTATTACTGCTCTGTGCCTTATGTAGAATCAATGTCAACGTCCTTGTATTCTGCCCCTCTGTTTCTCTTGAAAAAATGCAAAGACCTGAATGGTGAAATGTGATTTACGTGGGTGGGTTTAATTGTCTCTTGAATTTTAAACTGACTTACAGTGCTTTGAGTGCTAAAAACTCAGTGGGACCTGTCTAAAAACTATACAACAGTTTCGAAGAAGCTCACGGGTATTGCTTTGCTTTTGAAGTGGTGCCAAACCTTTACTCAGACCCTCCTAGGCAGGTGCAGAGGATCCTATTCTCTAGGCATTAGAAAATTTGAAAAACATTATTTCTATGGCTACATATCTTTCACAATCTTTTTTTTTTTAATGAATGTAGCGAATTTTACCTTTTTGTACAAGCATAACTTGATCTTTGCAATTTTGCAACTTGATCATTGCACACCTTAGTTCACATATGTGAATACTAAAGCAAGTTACAAGTTTCTGTGATTTAAGCCTTTGTTGCTACTAGCCAGTAGCCAGTCTGATTTCCAGTATGTTTAGTTACAGCTAGTCAAAGTACATGCCATGTTTTATATTAAGTTTTTACCAACACAAACCAACCCGGTTTAACGAACAGCTTTTAGGTTCATTCTGATTTTGTTTTACAACCAAATGGAACTTTATTATTTTGTTCACATTCTGCTACTCACAGTTGACATGCAGGGTACTAATTCTTCACACACATACATTTAAGTCAATGCATGAGCTGTCCTTCCAGAAACATGTGTTTAGTCATCAGGTTGTAAAAATGTACATTGCTATAATGTCTGAAAGAACACAGGATGTATATTTACATATACAATTTCATTAGTGTAAATATTTCCTTACATATAATGAAGAAATAAATAAACCTCCTTGGAACCTTTCCTGTCTTATGATGATATTAGCCACTTCAGTGCTCAAAATTCTTCAAACCAGGATTTTAACTAATCATGATTTCATTAAATAAAAATAAAACAAAACAGCAAACATGTGGTCGAGTGCTGGGATGCCAGTAACCCAAAATGATTACTTCCCTCGTGAAAAAAACAGCCTAAATTTCCAGTATCTGCAGGGAAAGGAAAGATGCTGTATCTTAGCATCACTGTAGAGGCCTCTTGACTCTAATACTGACTCTAAAGCAAGGATGGGATGGGGAAAAAAAAAAGGAAGAGAAAAACCTATAATGGCTTCTTTAAAAAGGAAGAACAGAACAAGAAATATAGTCTATTAAGGCAGAAAGAAAACTATAACTTATCTACTAACAGTGGTAGCTTTATAATCACTACTCAATTTTAAACATTCTTTTATTTTGCTACATAGAATTCATGTCTATAGTTACTGTAAGAAGAGAATTGAGATATCTGAAACACTTCTAGTTTCTTAGCCTAAGAGAACTCTCTCATGTGTCCCAATTCTGCCAGTAAAGCTCTTCCACAGCTGTTGTCTTCTAACATAGTTGACACTAATGGTCCAGCCAGCTCCTCTTACCAAACAAGCTGGTATAAATAAATTAGCAAGCAGTGTGTCCACTTAGAGCTGCAAAAGGGCAGCAGCAGCATCCAGGTCTGTCAAGTGACTGAAGGAGACCTGCACCAGCAGGTCCCGTGCCACACTCCCTTGCAGTGCTGCAGTGTGACCCCTGCTTGCTCTGTGACCCCGTCTGCTAGAAACAGCTGGTCAGCCTGGCAATTAGCTGCTCTTCATACTCAGGAGGGCAAGGAGTCCATCCACTGGGGCCCCGCTGTCGTAGGAACTTTGCTGCAAGGAAGAGATGTGGCCACACATAGGCATCTGACCTGCCACCCCCTCTCCGCCATCTGCTCCTTCAGCCTGACAGCTTGGGAGTGAAGAAGCTTCAGGGATCTACAAATATAATTATGCAGCAATAACATAGTCAAGGGACCAGGTCTGGAAATCCTGTTATTCCAAAGCCTTTGCAGCAGGTCAAATTTTTCATGTTCTAAAGTCAGCACTTAATTTAATTATTATTACATGAAATTTTTTAACATGCCCTTACATGAGAGTCAGCCTGGCAAAAACCTGCCAAGTAAGATACTGGCAATCTAAGACTTTAAGATAAAGTCCATACTTGGCAAAGTAATCTTTATTTCCAGCAGCCTGCGGTAGATAGCTTGTTCAGGCCAGGAACAGCATCTCCAGCAATTCTTAGATTTTTCAATTTAAGAGAACTGTAGGTTGTTGGTTTTACATGCATCAATGTGAAAAGAAGTCTTGAAATTAATGTGGTAAAGATTTAGCAGTATCTCTGAGCATTGTGGTGGGTATTTTAAATTTCCTGTTGCCCTGGTATCTCAGCAGCTACTGGGTTCAATGCTACTTATTTGACATTTGATACTCCTGAGTGCTGGTAAAAATAGCAATCTGTTGGTACAGAAGACAAGACTGTCTGTGATGGTGAGTCAGGGGATGACACATGCCGGTCAGCTGGAGTACTGGAGGTGGGTTCCTAATTGAGTTGTACCTAACTGTGAGAATTGAATTGACAATCAAAAGCCTAAAACTGTATGGCCCTGACAGGATCTGAGGGGAAAAAAGGTGGCTGATCTGAATTAGTGAAGACAAGTACACCAACCAAAATCAGCATTGAGGAAGGGGAGGGGACGGAGTTCTTCTTTCCCTTTCTCATTAAAAATAAAATTGTAGATCTAGTGCTTGTGCGAGGCTGGGATCCCAGCAGCTGTCCTGAGCTTCAGATGCTGAAGCCTCTGATTGAAGTGGACAGGAGGAGAGGAATGGAGACTAGGACTGGGAGGGCAGAAAGATAATAGTTTCCTAGGAAGGGTGACTAGTGCTTAGTGGTTATTTACACTTCTAAGAGAAATAGGAGAATTTGGGATAAGGACAAATCCATCTGCAATATTTATTGATAGTCCACAGAAGCACATGTAAAATTAACACAGATGAAGCTTTTTGGACTTTTTGGTGCCAACACTTTTTTGCCTCCCTTTTGAAAGTGGTAATGAAAATGTTAAACTAATGCTGTCTAGTAAAGCTGCATTTGGAGTCAGGACCGGGATGATGTTACTCTACTTGCCGCACTGCAGGCAGAAGAACTGATCAGCACAGCCTAGGAGAAGCAATTATCCATGTGAGGAGCAGCACCTATTTGGATGGTAAGGGGGCTGGGGGAATTAAATGCAGTAAACATTGTCTAAAAATACTCCAAAACCTGCATCACAGAGCTCACTGAAAGTGTCTGAACCTCATAGCTAGGTCTGTGCTTTATATTTCTTGAAATGTTCCTGTGCGCTGATGTGCCTGTAGTCACTGCAGGTCTCAACCTGATCTCAGGTACTCATGTTGCCAGGAGTGGTTTGGACACGAAGCAGGTGCCACAAGGATGGGAAACTTCATATTATTCCCTCATAATTTACAATACGCGGGAATAATTACACCATCTTTCTAGCTTTACATGAGGAGGGTCAAACTACTTATGTGATAAAAGAAAACAATACACACGCAGTGCCTTCCCATCAAAAATAACCGCTTTCTTTTATAAATGCAGCTTTCCCCACTCCACCTCCCAAGCAAGAAGTGGTGGATAGAAAGTCTGAATGTCAGAGGTTTTCATTTTACAGATCTTTCTTAACAGTAAGAGTGGAAAAAGACAGTAAAATTTGAATCCAGCTTTTATGTAGGAGTTGAATTATTTTAATAGAGAAGAGCTCAAAAATCACTAAAATTAAATTAAATTTTTAAAACTCCCTTTAAAAGAAATTAATAGTAGGCATTTTTCTCTACTTTGATTAGTCTTAACAGGCCTAAAGAATAAATCTAAAAAGGAAAACAATTCTAAAGGATGTCAAAGGATACCATCCAAAGTCAGCCATTTTTCAAATATATGTACTAAAAACTTCAATATATTCCAATGAATATTTATATATATACATACACAGTCCGTGGCAATATGTACATTTTGAGAACATCCTTTGGATTCTTAGAAACCAAAATTTTGTTCTGCAGGTTTTAGCCATAAACTAGAAAATATCTGGGCACTGGCTTTTGTAAAATATTTAGGCAGACCCACTGAAGTAGGGAATGTGACTGTGTATCTTGTTTTGCTAAAGGAATATCAGCTCTAACAGTGCCAAAAGGTTTTTTGCTACAGGACCATTGGGCAGAGATTAAATTCTCAGTCCAGGCTACATGTTTCTCAAACAAAAGATATTGGATGACAAAAGAAGAAAATGAGAAGAGGTCCTGCAAATCAAAGTTGCTCCTCTTCATCTTGTGTGTGGGAGGACTGCCAAGTGAGTGCAATTCAATAGTCCATTTGCATCAGCCTGGCTTATATATCCGCTGAGGGAGGCAGGAGTTTGGCAAGCTGTGTCAGCAGGTTACCTTGCCATTGTGAAAAAGCAAAGCAACTGCATGCTAGGCATAATGAGACAAATGTTGTGCATTCAGCTCTCCAAAGTCTTTTCTTGCTAAAAGAGAAGAAAAGAATGGCCTATATTAACACTCTGGATATTCTTCTTGTTTACACAGCCTCATCAATTGTGTTCTTCTCGTTGAGGTGTTAAAGGTGCATTTGTGAATGCATTAAATCTGACCTATGAAACAGACAAAGCCTTATTTTTTGCATATTTCATGTATGGAAGAGCGTGTGTTAAGAGAGTGGTCGTTGTTTGTGATTCATACGGCGACTGGAGCGAAAGCATCTTAGGTCACTGAATGGAAATCAGCTATACCTGGCTGCTAATTTCACACTGTAAGTATGAAGAGGCCAGGACATAGAAGTGACACAGAGGCAGAGGTGAATGACACAGAAACATCTTCGTTCTGCAGCACAAACTGTTCCACATCTAAAGGGGATTACTTGGGCAGCAACAAAAAAAGAAAACGATGAATTCCACAAAGTCTGTGAGCTTTCTCCTGTAAAGGCTGGAGTAATCCCCAACTTCTTCTAGTTGGTGAAGCTGGGGCAAAAGGCTGTCCTGAAGCGTGCCTTATAGGAGACAAGAGTGTGACGTGGGGAGGAGGCACATTCTGCCCCAGCATCCTGCTGTTGCTGCTGCCACCACTTATGAAGAGGCTAGTCATGGTGTGTGGCAGCCTCTGAAAAGGCCAGGAAGGAAGAAAAAGAAAAGACAGTGGACAGAGTGCAGACATAGTGAAATGCTACACGTGGTTCAATGAAGTAACTGGAACTTTCTCCCTCCTTATAGATTCAGGCCCTACTTTTGCACTGGTACACTAACAATTGCTGCCATCTTTCTGAAGGTAAATGGCAGTAACCTCAGTATTTTATTTAGCTGATACAATGGTTTCACACAAACATACAGACATTTTATCATTAGCACCAGTTTCTCCAGCAGCTGTAAGTGGTCTCATGTCCCTTCCTCTGCTAGAGCTGATAGAGTAGCCTTAAGGCTGATCTAAATTACTGCTCTCTGGAGTTGTCATGGCAACAGGGACTGACTGAGCAACCCAGGCATTTTATCTTTTCCTTGAACATATTCTGAACGCTACATTCGGAACAGTGATTTCAGCTATGCCATCCCTATGGGCTTCCCTTCTCTTGTAGAGCATCCTCAGGTGCCCAGCTAAATCAGCCTCCTGCCTGCTTTACAGCATGTGAGTGGCAGATCTCTGCCAAAATGGTTTCTGGAACCTGCTGCATGATTTTAGTGATGTCAGAACTCAGTGTATACTTGTTATAGCAATATGAACATTGTATTTCAAAAAAGTTCTTTCACTGTGGTTTGCTAAACAGCTTAAGAAACTTTTAAAAAGAATTCCCTCTCTTAAAAAATTAAATCTAGCATCCAATGACCATTTTATGTTTACATTGCAGAAGTATTCAAATGAATCACTCACTACAAAAGTGCTTTAAATTAACAATGGGCAGGGAAAGAAAACTTTCTGTCAAGAATGAAAAATTCTGAATTCAACAACCTTATTTCTGGAATCTCCTGTTCCTACCATAGAGACATTTTTTGCACAGACTTTAATGTTGTTGCTTACTGATGTTGTGCAAGTTATGTGTTCCTTCACTTGGAATTTTTCTGTCCTGAAGGATGTAAGGTACTCAGAGAATAAGGAAAGACGAGCATGGTCGTCCTGGGTTTTTAGATAGTATGTTGTGGTATGAGAACAGTATTGAGTTTGACAAAAGAGAGGACAGAGAGCTCTATGTCTTGGTCAGGAGATCCCTCTCAAAGAGTAAGGAGTTGCCCATGGCTCTGCCTCAGATTCTTTTTGCTGAAGGTCAGAAGACATTGATATTTTCTGTAGGAAATACACGTATGATGTACCTGTGCAGCTCTACTCCTCAGACAGATCTGATGATCCATTGCCTGAAGCAGATGAATGGAGAAGACCCAAATTGCAATTCTAAAGCTGTCAGGGACCTGGAGCTTGTTATGACCAGCTGCATAGCTCATTTTTACATAGAATACCTAATTCATGAAGAAATTAATTTTTGAGTTCATCACTCTCATAACACAAGGATTTGCCTCTATTATCGTATGTAGTGTTTGTAACATTAGTAATTTCTTCCCATTCAGCTAATGCATTTCAACTTTATGTTCAAGGATTTGAGTATGTGAATCCTGGCAAATAATTATCTAAGAAAATGACCTATCAGATTATTTTTCTCACTCGTACCAGTAGTAACATGCCTTTGGTTACTGTTCCAGCAATGGCTTTGTTTCAGAAGGGCTCTCCTGACAATACAGGCTCAGCTATCTTTGATGCTGCCAAACCCAATACAGTTATAAAGTTTCTCAGCAAAAAGGAAGGAATATTAACAGTCTTTATATCACTAGATTCTTAAGACTCATAGTGAAGTATTCACTGTACACAGAATAAACCCAGAATACCTAGAAAATATTTGGAATCTAAGCACTGAGCAAATTAATTTAGTTAGGGAGAGCAAAGAGCAAGAATAAAATACGGGTTTATGGATAGGTTTATAAACTCTGTCATTCTCATTCCTCTGTACTAAATATCTGAAAATATTTTAAAACTCTAGATCAAAAATTTTCTGTAGAGAATGGCAATGAATATTCTCCAAGGGCAAAACAAAGAAAATTTCAAGCTCCCTGAAGAAAACTGTTGAACCACAATGCAAGCAAACAATTTTATGTGGATAGCCCTTCCAGAAAGAAGAGGAGGAGGAATCACATAAACATACTTTTCACCGTCTAATCTCATAAATGTGATAGCTGGAAGGAGAAATGTCATTATTCACACTTACTTTCCTTCAGAATGCTCCCTCCCGTAACTAAGCACCACAGCCCTTTACTTTTGTGTGCACCAGCAATGGTATTGTCAGACTTCTGCTGTGCAGAAAGTTCTACCAGCATAGTTTGCTTTTATTGGTTTGTGGGTTGGGAGGCTGGTTCGATTAGTTGCAGAGAGATTTATTAAACAACAAAACCATGTCTTCCAAGTTGTTTGGGTTTTATTTTTTTCATAACGAAATAAAGAATAATTGTCACTTAAAGCCAACTTCTAAGTGGCTTACTTGTAGGCTGACATGCAAATTCTAATTGCCACATCCATCTAAAAGATCACCATTTTCTCTCTAGTCCTTTAAAAAAGAAAATAGCAAGTCATCTATTGATCATCTGATGACTGCTATTTCTCTTGTTTTTCCTGCAATTTGAGACATCCAGGCTTTCTAATATAGTAGTCTACAATGTAAAAAAATCTCCTATAAAGTGCCACAGAAAATGTACCTTGTCAGAATCTCTTGGGAATGTACTTGAAGATCCTTCAGAGAACAGACCAGAAGAGCTTCCAACAAGGTACACAGCAGAAGCAGGAAACTTTGGGTGTTTCTGATGAGGAAACACTAGGTACTCACACAGAATGCAACAAACCCATGTGCAGAGATATACATGTGTATGAATGTGTATATACATATCTCCATATGCGTATATACCAGGCCCTAAATTAAATAGAAATGACATTTATGAGCTCATCTAGGCCTGTTTTATCCAGTCAGTCCCCATTCACATACTTAGTGAAGTGAAACACTTTGTAGCATAGCAAATGTTAAGACTGACTGAAGACTATATGCTTAATCCTTGTTAATTTAAGACACAAAATCTTTACTCATCAGATTCTAGCATTAAAGAAATTCAATTATTCTGTGGAATCTTCCATGTATTTCTACAGTTAAATTTGCTAAGTATGAGTATTTATCTCATAAAGCTTTCCTGATTCCAAATGGTTTTCTGAGGTTATTTGACATCTAAGAAATTTTTATCTTTGCACTCCAGAGACACACACCACAGGGATGGAGGCCTGACACGTCCTCAGGTGAGGTGACAGCTCCCAAAGACATGTACATTTGTCTGAGAGTCCATCAGATTATTTTCAAACTTTGTTTTCCCCTTTTTTAAATGAGGATGACCTGTGAATCAATAGAGACAAGGTGTTGGGATGGCAGCCTGTTACCAAAGATTTCCTAATTGCTCATTTCAACATTTTGTTTAGGTACAGGTTCTCATGCCTGTTTCATAATTCAGTTCCTCCTCTGACTTGGAAAGAAATGTAAGTGCTCCTGAAAGTTGGTTATAGTAGTCTCCAATTAGTGGGCTATGTTATGGTTTGATTTTTTTTTTTCTGTTCACAATTATGCTGTGCTTGAAATGCAAATAACAGAAAAGGTGGTGATAACTGAAATGGCCATTAGCCTTGTCTACTTCCCTTATCCTCCCTGAGAAAATCTCAGAGTTGGTGGAAGAGCATTTTACTCTGACCTCAGTATGCTCTGATACTTGTTTTGACTTTACCATCTTGAACATGTGTTTTCTTTGTAACCACAAAAATATCTTCCATTTCCTACCTAGGTACGCTACCTCCACTCGTATAGTGTATCACCCAGTGCATGGTTGTATGAAAATTGGAGAGACTGAACTTCCTAGTCAGGATGATAAAGCATTTACAGCTTGTTTTGTATATTGGAGACCTTTGTTCAAATACTTTATCTCAATGTAAAGCAAGAAGATAAAGCTGAGTTTCCTAACACTATGATTGTGTGTCTGAACTAGTGTTTCCTTTGATGCCCTACTCCTTATTCCCATAGACTCCATACTGGATTTTGAGAAACCTTTCTCAAATAAGGGGAAAAATAAAATAAAATAATAATAATAATAATAAAAAGATAATTTGCCTCAAAATCCTTTGTGTTCCTTAAAAATAACAAAGAATTTTCTGTCAATCCAGCACTGAGCACCCGATGCCAGCCAAAGCCTTAGAGGTCTACTCTGTTCATTGCCTGACCAATTGGATCCTAAGAAGATGTGAAAGGGAGGGGATATGGAAGGAATTTTTCACTAAAGCAGCTTCCTATAATTTTCTAAAAGATTCTGTAGCCAGGGACTGTAATGACATGAGCATTCACAGGGAAAAAACACAGCGGGATTTTCTGAGTGGTTTCTGAGACATCTCTTCTACCTACACATACCTGACTTCTCCAACTCAGCTGACTCCTCGTTACACAGAACATGCAATTTCCTGCAAATTTACTGATATCTCTGCAGGCTGGAAGGGTAGCTAGGCAATGGAACCGATATGTTGTTTCAAGTAGGATTTTCTCCTACAGATGATTTATTGGATTTTGTTTCAAGATAGAAAATCCAATATAATGATGCTTCTGCATCCATCTGAAATCAAAAGAATTTATGCTACTAATTTCTGCTGGAGCAGAATCAAAACCCAGAATTTGCATTTTGCTCAAAATCTTTTTCTTTCCAACTTATTTCAGTTTAAGGACTTGAGTGGACAGTTAACCAAAACTGCAGCTTCCTGTACCTCCTAATCCATAGGAATTCTCAGGTCACAGCAGTCAAATACAGACAGAGCTCTTTAACAAATAATACTCTTTCCCCTAGCTGAGCTGAAAGGAGCTATCAATCACCCAGAAAGCCTGATGCAGCTGTTCCCTGCCCAGGAACATCAAGGGGCAGAGAAGAACATCTTTATGCTATAGCAGTGGAACAACTACTTTTAAAAAAAACTAGCTCTCCAGCTGCCTCCCTTCACCCTGCCGAATTTCTGCCTGGGTTGGAGAAACACAGAGCCAACAAGTTCATTGTGAGGCTGGAGAGGAGGAATAGAAATAAGACTGTACATGGAATATCAATCAACAAGGGTGAAACAACCTCCGAATGAGCTGTTCGTTTAATGTCTTGGGAGCTGGCACTGCATGGAGGTAAATTTTAAAAAACAAACAATAGAATAAGATTTCTTGATGAGCCTTCTGGGTACACTGGAGGTATGTAATCTAAGTCCTCTGGTGCTTTAGGCATCAAAGCTCAAATACCTTTAATGTTCAGGAGTCCAAATTAGTTGTTTTTATTAGCCTATTTTAATTCATAATAATGGTAACATTATTTGCATACAGAATATCAAAAGAAGTAGGCCATTGTAAATCAACATGTATACTTTTTAATTAGCAAAATTCTTCTGAACTGTGAGCTTAAAAATGCAACCAGAGCTATTTTTTTAGATTATGAATTTTCTTATTTACTTATTTCTAGAATAGAATGGAAAACCTCTAGGGTCAGTTATTTTAAGCAACTGTTTCTGACAGGTTGTGAATTAACTTGGATTGGAAAGTCACCTTGAAAAGCCCATCTCACTAGTTTTGTACAAAAAGAAATTTAATACTCTGGGAGCAAAAAAAAATTATGCTTTCAGAAATTCTCCTTCAATATGGCCATTAGAAACCACTGGAATTCTTACATCCTGTTGTGGGGACATACCCTTCTTCTCCCTACCCCCTTCAAAACATTACAGAACAGTATAGGTATGGATTAACTGGGTAGGAGGCTCCTGACTAAACACCCATGACTAGATACTACACAGGGCTGGCAAATGTAAAAGAGCTTCTGCAAGATGTACATCCCTCTGGTGAGCCATCTGGAAACAAGGCACAACACTTTGGGTTTTCCAAAATGGTACTAGATGCTGTGTTCAGACATCTGAATCCTGCCCATTATCTGGCCAAATAAGGCTCTGATCCTGCATCTCTTTCACTACCTTCCAGATGGCAATATTGGCTGTTGTGATTGTGACATACAGATGATGATGATGATGATGATGTAAAACTTCTGCAGTACTTTTTGAGCAGATGGGAAAACATCTAGATATAGCTTCCCTACATGAAATCTCAGGCAGCAGGAGAGGTGACAGAGAGAATTAAAGGTGATGAGCGGAAAACAGCCGTGTATGTATGTATATATACACCTAAATAAACCGAAAACTTAAGTCACTTGCACTAAGTAGATGACTCACATTTTACTTGATGCGTTCAACACCTAATCCCAAAGAATTATGCCTGTGTTCAGCACATGGAAATACATAAAGCAGTGAAATAGCCATTTCTTTTTACAATATAATCTGACAGAATCTGTCAAACGTAGCTGTGAAAATTTTAAATCAACCAAACATTTAAGATAAATACAAACCAACTTATAATTATTTGGTTAAAAAAACCCTAACATTTTAAACATTTCAATTTAAATATAAATATTGAAAACCCTATCTGTAGTGTTGTATGGATTTAATGGATGCAATGCAAAAATAGAGATTAAGATAATGAAATTTAGAATTCAGTATCAAAAGTCTCTTAAACTATGTCATTGTCTCTGGTGTTCTGAAAGGTACTATTGTAATATACTTTTTGGTATTACATACCCATATTGACTGCTTTGTGTATAAATAAACACAGTAGGTCAGCATATTATTCTTGCTTTCTGGAAATTCAAGTTAAAGGTACGTATGTGCTGAATAACCCTCAAAAGAAATTTGTTGAGACAGTTGGAAATTAGGATGGAGGAGAGAAATATAACAGGCAAAAGAGAAGCAGCGGCTACTTCTTTCTGGGGAGATTTTTGAAAGCATTCATTTTTTAATTCACTCTTCTATAGTTGGTGATAAAACTTTTGGGTTTTGGTGACAAAAAGGCCAGTTCCCAGACCTTTTGAAATTTTCTTTCTATCAGTGAAAGACTCTCACTACTGAAGTGTTGCTTCTGTGACTTCATGCTTAACTGAACAAAAAAAATATTATTCTTCAGACTGCAAGAGAGGAGGACGAATGAGTGAAAGAGTAATAACAGAGGAAGAAATAAAGAGCTAAATTTTCTGTTAATGTGCAGCTGAAATCAGTGGAACAACACATGCCACATAACAAGGAAATCCAGAAAGTTTGGTAATAATTTATGGGCTGTGTACTAGGTATTCTGGAAACATATGCATCATTTTATTTCATAGCCACTGCCCTCATCATACAGTGGATCCAAAAGTATCATTAAGAAATAAGAAAAAAAAATAGGCACAGAGAGGCAATTGCTCAGATCTTTAACTTTTAATTCTCAGGCTCCAAGCAGAGTTGATATATTTCTGTAGCTGCTGCTTTTAGATAAAAAATGCTAATGCAATTATTCCCTAGGAATGATGTAGGATTTTTTGGGGTACAAAAAGGTATCTTACCTGGTTTTTATTGTTTTGCTATTACTTTCATACTAAAACGAATCTTAACTTGTCATGTTTGAATATACTGTAGTGAAAATTACAATATGAAAATAAAGTCTTTGGATCATGCATACATGATACAATTCTCAACAGTCCTGCAGCTCCTGTGAAGACTTTTAAAGTAAATAGTCTTTTTCGTGGACTTTCTAATTTGCAGTTAAAAGCAAATTGAATGAATGCAATAAACTCAATGACTTGAATATCTCAGCATTTATTCATCCCTTTATTCTAGTAAAGTCCTCTCCCTTAAGGACTAAATGCCCCTGGAAATGCCATTGGTTTTGATGGCTTCTGTGTCATTCATACATGTGCTGAAAGTTTTGCCTTTTTCTCAGATCTTACCTACATCAAAAGTAAGTTGCATAAACCAACAGCAATTTTGGCGAGTCTTTGCAATCTCACAGTCTTTTTCAGTCAAAGAAAGAACTTCTAAGCACCATTGGATAAGGAAATATGGTCAGCAAATCATAAAGCAAACGCAGAGAGGCAAATCCAGTTTCAGGGCCATGGATGTCCACTGGCCAGTGTTGCTGCATGATGCTACAGAGGTTTAAAGATTTCTTCGTTGGCCAACTGCTCTCATTAGACCATGACAAAACATTCAGAGGCCTTAGCAATTCAAGATTAGACCAATGTGTAATTCTGAAAGACCCATTATCAATTTCTAGTTAATTTTTCAGTAATAACACTCATGAAAACCTGGGAAATTTTATGAGAAAAAATTTAAAAATCAGTTTATTCATGCATTTTTATAGTGTTCTTTTCAATTAAGTCACTTAATCTAGTTTTTAGGCTGAATATAGTCTCACTGCTAAAAGAGGAGGAAAACCAAAACCTAACAACAAATATAACTTGTTTATACTTCATGCTTAAATGTCAAAGAAAATTCCTTGTAAAAGTCTGGAAAATTTTATTTTTCTTTGCTCTGTTTTATAAGAGATTGTATTTAAATGATCATGTTCCTTTGTAATAAACTAGTATAACCATTCCAGATTTGTACAGAATAACCCGAGAGAGATTAAGATTTTGCTTCTGGAATTGTGTTTATCATTACCAATATACATATTCAAAGCTTACATTTATACAATTGAAACACAGAAGCTTTATTAATAGTCATCTGAGGTCTGGCAATAATTCCCCTATACCTAGAGACTCAAAATAGTTACTCTTTCATAATTTTAAACCTTACAGCCCAGTATACAATGGCTTTTTACAGATACTACATAATAACTGCATTTTAAAATATAAGTATTTACAACAACACAGTGTATATTAACATGTAGAGTGTCAGAAGTACAGCTGCATGTGGTTTTGTTTTGTAACAGAGAATTGCAATGATAATGTGAATATGCAGCTGTTGAAAACAACAGCCTTCTCAAGGCAGAAATTACTTCATTATTACTATGTTCATCCAGGCTGGCAGGGGTCTTCCAATCCAAGTATTTAAATTTAATTAATAGCTGGAAAAAATATAAAGTTGGACACTGCTGAAACTTCATTTTAATACCTTTCACAAAATACCTTATTTTAGAAAAGCAGGGCATCACTGTCCAGATTCTCAATGCTATATAAAGGGGATAGTCTAAAATGGATGGGAGACACCATTTGAGGATTTGTTTGTTTTGTTTTTTTTTTAACTATGTAAAGTCATTTCTTTATTTCTGGAAATACCATCCTCAAAGTGAGCAGGAATTTCCAAAGTATATGAAGTAGATATAGTGATTGGTCTAAAGCCCTGCTAGCTCTGGTCCAGTAAATTGATCCTTGTGGAAGAAGACTGAAAGACTAATCAGGGCAGAATCTCAGCTTTTACTGATACCTCACAGATGAGTTCAAGATGAATATGCAAAATATTCAGCATAACCTACAGTGATTTAAATGTTCTTGATATTATTATTGCCATCCCAGAAAGTAAATCAATTCAATTCTACAAGGGAAGTAGACCAATTATTTTTTTCCTTTTCTTTCTGTTTTCTCTTTAATAACCTACAGATGTAATAAACATGCAAACAACATTTCTTGAAGGTTTCCCCAGATAATGGGGGACATTTAGAGACTAGTGCAGCTTTAACCAAACAAGAAAGGAAGGCTGTGGTATTCCTGGAAGATGTTGTCATTCCCTTGGGTCATAAGGAGTCCATGTTAGAATGACAGAATAGTGATGTTTTCTGCTTTTGCTTAATACTCAGACTGACAACTGATCAGTAAACTTCCTCCCATGGTCATGATGCTTTACACTGGAAATCCTTCTGCATCCCCTCCGATGCAGCTTAAAAGGGAAGCTATCCTAGAGCATACTCAGACCATCTTACTATTGAGAAGTCAGATGTTTACAGGGAGGTGACTGCCATGTGGATAAAAGGAGATTCTGGGTATTGAAATTGTCTGTTCTACACCTTTAGAGACAAGAAGTAGTATTAATGCGTTAAGGTTTTGTTCTCTCTGTGTGTTGCTTCTTTATTTTTTTCCTTGAAAAGCAATTCTTTAAGAGGAATAATCCAAGCCTTTACTTCTTTAAAGTTGAAGGCAGATCTTAGATTTAAAAGCTGAGTATATGCTAACTTTGACAGGAGGAAAAATACAGATCAGTCAGCAATCAATAGAAGAGTCTGCCCTTCTGCATTTGAATCCTGTAAGGCACTGTTGCCAAAAAGAGCTCCCTGGTTTGTTTTTAAAACACCTCCTTCCCTCTGTTCCTTCTTCCTTTGAAGTGAATTCCTTTCTCCTGCCGTTACTACTGTCACTGCTAAATTATATATGCCCTTGTGTTCTAAAAATTCTGTAGCAGCCACAGTATTCAAACACCGCTTTCTTCTGTGGCTTGCCGCTGTATGAAACTCAGGTTTTCAAAGGAACTCTGCCTCCTTGAATGCCTCCCTACCCTCTTACTATGTATCCTCCAGAATGAAGGAATATCCTCTGCTCTGTGTGTAGGAATAAATTAGGCTTGTGCCAGTGCTGTGGTATTAGCCTCTTGCACATCTTCCACAATAGAAAGATTTTCCATGGTCATGATGAGATTTAGGAAAATCAATCCAATTAATCAATGCAGAATTACACTCTAAAATTAGGGTTATCTCCTGAACTGTTTGAATCTGCTGGAATATCCAGCTTCTCTCTGCCAGCTGTAAGGACCTTCATTAGCTGAGGTCCCAAGAATATGAAATGCAGGGATGGGGGATGGGGAGTGGGGGAAGAAAAAAAGAAAACAAAGGACTGCACTAAACCAGAAAGGAAGACTCATGCTACTTGGGCCTAAATATGATCTCAAGGTAACCGGCTAAACTCCATGTTAAAAACAGCAAAGTTTCACTTAATGCGATTAAAGTGAACACCCTCCACAGTCTTAGAAATAGAAGGTTTGGTTTGGTTTGATTTCTATAGTACTTCACAGCCTAGTACAATCAATACAACAATAAGATTTGGAAAAATACAGTGTCTGTTTGTCTCTAAGCATGTAATAAAAAGGGGAAGAACAAGATAAAGGAAACATGCTTCCCTCTTCTGCAGGAGGGTAATGGACTCAGTCTTGTGCTGAAACCAACCAGAACAATCTTTAACAATTCTTTTCTAGATTGCTGTAGTTTTCCACTTCAAAGTTAAGTAACTACATCTAAAGGCACCTCATAATATAAGATGACTCTGAGGTCTGTTGGAGGTGGATTATCAGAAATTGGGCAATTCAAAGAGAAGTTCTTTGAAAAGTGGAGTTCAAATGTGCAGTGTCAATACCCAGCTATGGATCTGTCACTAAGGACCCAAAAAGCCACTTTATTGCAAAAACCTAGCGATGCATTTCTTTGCCAGATCCAAATTCCACCTCAGTCAGTAAGAGTTTTTGCATTGCCCTAGGTAGCCTCTACATCAGTTAGAGAAAAGAGTGCGCTCAGGACAGCCATCCATGCAAAATGCTCTTATATCAGGGAAGGTGTTGCTTTGGGTGTACAGGCTGTATTAGTGCCCACCAATGCTGGCAAATGGATGCAGCCTTTTCCCAAACACAGCCCTTGTTCAGACGAATGGCCTTTTCACTGCTGACTTCCTAGAGAAAAAGAGAAGCATGTCTTTCTTTACTTGCAAACTGTCAGTCATGCTGCAATGAGCACAGACTTGATGAGTCACTTCTCTTTGAGCTCTAATCTCTTCTCACAGTGACAAATGAACCTTGAAAATCAATCGAGTTCTGACTCCTCAAATCTTTTGGGAGTTATTTTTTAGAAAAATAAGATAAATATATTGCATGCTTAGGATGCTAAATTAGAGATGTAAAATTGTGAGTATATTTAAATGAAATGTCAAAAAAACCTGCACCTGGAATAGTCTTGTAATCTTGCAATGAAAATGTAAGCTAACTCCCAAATATTTGGAGCCTTTCTTAGATCACCTGTCTAGGTTTATGGCAGCCTAGCTCTTGCTTTTTTTCCACAAATTACAAAGCAACACAGTGCATATCTCTTCTACAAGTTAGCAGAAGATGCATACAATACTAATGCCTTGAATTATAGCTAAAGAATCTAGAGCCAATGACTTGATGTGAAATTCCTTCCGGAAAGAGCTATCTTCCTACATTGATTCCATTATTGTCCAAGATGTACTAAACAAAAATATTACCTATTCTCTTTATCATCTGTATATCTAACTAGGTACTTCCTTTGCCATTATTTTTTTGGCAATAACTAGCTATTCCACCAGTTTTCTTGGTCTGAAGCCTTCCTCCAAAAGAGCAAAAGGTGGTTTGCCAAGATGGAACTACCTTCCGGAGCATGTTAGAGGTCAACATTGGAAATTCATATTCCACAGTCTAACAGATGTCCTTCCTCAATATCAGAATAAGTATTTTTCTAGAACTACCTCTGTCATGGGATCCACAATACTCTACAAAAATAGTACCCATTTTGATTTTGCTCATATTTTCAGTAAAGCCTGAAGATCACCACCAACTTAAATACTTCCCACTGAATAGTTTCACGGATAGCCAGGGGTTACCGTATTGCTCTCTACAGCTACCTGAAAGGAAGTTGTTGTGAGATAGGGGTCAGCCTCTTCTTGCAGATAACTGGTGATAGCACAAAAGGGAATGGCTGCAAGTTGCACTGGGGAGGTTCAGGTTATGAGAAGTTATGAGAAATTTCTTCTCAGAAGGAGTGGTTAGGCACTCGAATGGTTTGCCCAGGGAGGTGGTGGAGTCACTGTCCCTTGGGGTGTTTAAGGAAAGGTTGGATGAAGTACTTAGGGACACGGTTTAGAAAGTAATATAGGTGGTAGGGGGGCAGTTGGACTAGGTGATCTTGGAGGTCTTTTCCAACCTTAATGATTCTATGATTTTAAAAGTAACAGTGGACAATGTTGTAACAGAATAACAGTAAAATGGAAACGTACTAGTCCCAATTAAACTGCAGATTTCCTACTGATGTAACTGGTTTTATCAAGGATAAAACTCCATTTAAAAGTTGAGATAATTACATCATTAAAATTGGCACGATTCCTGCTTTATGAACAGCCATATCTGAAGAAAAGTATTCCTGAAAAAGAACTTCTCTTCTTGCTGCCTTTTACAGTGAGTTTATTGCACAATTAGCAGATGGGTTACACAGCTTTTGCCACCACACTCACAGCTGTACCACCAGTGAATATAAAGACCTTAGATAAACAATGTGTTGTTTCTCTATTCTCCTCCTTGCCTTACTGCTTGAATTTATTTATTTTCTAACATGTTGTATTTATTTCTCTTACACATTATCTTTCGTACAACCTGTAAGAAGGGAAAAAAAAAGTTCTAAAATAAGATCAAATTGATGAAAAAGCATCAGTATCCACCCAAAAAGTCCCACTGATATGACCAGTACCAAAAATTGCTTTTAAATTCCCACTGGATTTGTCTGGGCTTCAATTGCATAACACTTCTTTAAATAAGCAAAGGAAATGAAGACCAAACTAGTGAAATCTAGCAGTTAAAATGAGTGCAATGATGGGTTTTATTTTTGTGAAAGGTAATAGCATGCATTCATGAAGTGGGACAAAATGCATGAGAATCATGCTACAAGCCTTACAATTACAAGGCACAATACTGAAAACCGTCGCAAAAATCCTCTACCTGTTTATCACCCTGCAAGATATTTGTTTCTACTTTGGGCAAAGGAAAGAAACTGAGTAGTGAAAATGTTGAGGTGCTACGCTATTTTGCATTGGGGTTTAAAATACAAGAAAACATAGCTTTAATATTTTCTGAGAAGGCTCTTTAGAAAATTACAGAAAACTTAAATATCCAGCAGAATAAATTATATGGTTGTGCAATTGCAAGGAGATTGATATAACATTGTTTAAGACACCGAGAAGGATGTGTCAGCACAAATATGAAAGCCATAAGTAATAAAGGGCTCAAATAATAATATAGACACTCTCTCTGTCATCATTATGCACCATCATTTATGGATGGACAGCACCTGCGTTCCTGCTGAATCCTCTGGCTTGTGTCCATTAGTCCCATTTACCGTCAGCTAAGTATTCTCCTTTGTGCTAGATGTGATCCTTTCATTGTTACTCAGAGAAACCTCCAGAAAGGTCCAAAGCTAATGGAATTTTTGGAAACTTACTGTAAAGATAATCCTAAACCAAAAGAAAATGTAAGAGTTTTTAAAATACTTTCTAAATTAATTTCAAAATTTGTCATGCAAGCATGGACTTTCTGTTCACAAGATCAGACAAAAGCAGTAGTGAGAGGAAGCCCATAATCACAGTACAGTTTCAGGGATACAATAGAGGGTACATCTGGAAAATACACATGGTGCAGGAGTATTATCAGAACTTTTGGCTTCAATTGAGGTGCATAACCTCCTATAAAATCAATACAGAGCGAGCAGTAGTTCAGCTTTTCATTCAGTCCTCTAACTTGCCCTCTGAACATGCATAACTTTTAATGTTTGGAGCAAAGGTGCCGAAGTAGCATACGTGAATCTCCAGCCTTTAGCCCTAATGTATAATACTGCTGTGAAAAGACTTGAGTACATCCACAGAAGTCCAATACAAAAAGGAGAGGTTGTAGGACAAAACTGCTTTTGTGTACCGTGACTAAAGACTTTGCAAAGTGAATAATCCATGGAGTAAAATTGCTGTATTGTGACTCATGCCAGGTGAGAATAAAAAAAATTAATTACTTTATTAATTTATGTAAAAAATGAACATTTCTCTGCATCAGGGGAAGAGTGGCAAACACGTTGACTGGAGGCCAGACACCCACCAAAATCACTCTAACAGTTCCCTTTTCAGCTGGACAAGGGAAAAAATCTATATTGAGAGGCTTAGGAGTCAAGATAAGGACAGGGAGAGATCACTGCAACTAGCGTCATGGGCAAAACAGACTCAACACAGAATAAGGGAAAGAAAACTTTCTAAGTTATTACACTACACTAAACACACAGTGAAACGAGAGTGCGACCCCCCACCCCTCCCTTAGCAGACTTCAGTCATGATTCCACTCCCTTCTTCCCTCTGCATTGTGGCATGGGGAGGGACAGACACTGGGGGAATGGGGGTTTTGGTCAGTTCCTCACAAGTTGTTTTCCTTCTTGGCTGGTGCGGGGGCAGGGGGCATTCCTCACTCACACTCTTCCCCTACTGCACCATGGGGTCCCACCCATGAGAGACAGTGCCTCATGAACTTCTCCAACGTAAGTCCTTTCCCACAGGGCTTCAGCTCTTCACTGAAGAAGCTGAAGTGTGCGTCACTTCTATGGGTGCAGTTATAAATCATAGAATGTCTCTCAGTCTCTCAGGCCCCGATGTCTCCAGCCTGGTCCTCTTCAGAGTCACAAGCCTCCCTACCAGCAAACCTCCTGGTGTGTGGATATCTCTCTCTTGCTCATCTCTGTTTCTCTTGTCTCCCTCCACGGGCTGCAAGTGCTGGGAGGGGCTTGATCCAACGCAGGTCACAGCATCTTCTGTATGTCTCCACCTGCTCCTGTGTGGGGCCTCTCCACAGGCTGCAGGTGGAGTCTCGGCCTTTTCCATGGGCTGCAGGGGCATCTTTCCATGGGTGGGGGGACACCCGCTCCATCATGGGTTTCTCCATGGGCTGCAGGGGCATCTTTCTCTCTGGCGTCTGGGGTGCCTTCCCTCACCCCTTCACTGGCTTTGGTGCCTGCACAATTCCTTACATCTTCTCACTCCCTTCTCTGGTGGCAAAAAGCAGCTGCTTGTGTTTTTGGTTTTTTTCCTAAATGTGATTCCCAGAGGCACTGTGACCACTGCTGATGGGCTGAGCCTTGTTCAGCAATGACTCCAGCCTTGAGCCAGATGGTGTTTACTCTGGCTGGCCTGCAGAGAGCTAGCTCCTGGCTGCTTCTTGCAGAAGCCATCCCTGTACCCCCTCCTCTGCCAGAACCCAGCTACACAAAACTACAACATACATGCACACACCAAATCACAGAATCACAGAATTGTAGCAGTTCCTTAGAAGGGCCCCCTGGATATCATCTAGCCCAACATCCTGCCAGAGCAGAATCATCTAGAGCAGGTTGCACAGGACCATGTCCAGGTGGGTTTTGAATGTCTCCAGAGGGAGAATCTACAACCTCTCTGTGCCTTGTGTACCACACACAGAAGAATCTTACACATACACATGCAAATGTACACACACTATCAGTTTTGAAATTCAGGCCTAAAGTGACTTTCAGTACAATCCAGACTGATTGACAAATTCAGTGAAAGTTATTGACATGCTGATCACACAAGCTGATTGATTTTCATACAGACAAAAGAAGTTTTCTCAAAATAGTTGAAAAAGACAATTCTGTTACACTGAGCAACCTTTGGAGGTCTAAAGTGCTGTGTCAATGTGACAATTCCTCAGTGTATTATTCATTCATTCTCAATCACATTGTGATGAATGATATAAAGTAACATTATCTGTATTTTATGATTCCTCCACCTAGACTTGACACTCATGGAAGGATTATTTCACTTTTAAGTGGGAAACTAAGATATGACATTGGATATAAAATAGTAATCTTTTTTCTCAAACGCTTTCCAAGCTACATAGCTCTCTTCCTAAAATTTGAACTTCATACTTCTGTTGCAGCTTATACTAAAGAAGTGCAAATCAATGCAGCGCATAGAGATTCAGTCTTTTTCTTCTGTTAATAAGAATTCTGGATTCATTCTGCCTAACTTTACCTGTCTTAAAGTTAGATGCCTGGTCTAACCTCATTATCTGTCTTTCCTTCATGGTCAATACAGCAGGAGAGACAAAGGGATACCTTCACAGGCACATTTATCTCACTTCCCAACGTCGCCTGTCTGAGGTGGCTTATGTCAGGAGAAGTGAAGCCCACCTGCTTAGCAGTTGTCAGAGACGTCAGTGAAACACGCTCGGTCTGACAGCCATGCAGCTCTGCAGAGCCCATCTGCGCCGCCTTCCACTTCAGCCTTACACCACCAATACTGGGAGCACAGAAAAAGGATTTCAAGTCAATTTTTTTACTTATTTCACACTCCTGCAGCTCCACGTAGCCTAACTAAAGGGCTTGCTCTAGCCTGTTTCAGGCATGTTTGGAAAATTCAGGAGATGGTGGAAGAAGGGAGTTTAAAACGTAAGATTGAAACTAGGAAAATCTGAAAATATAGTTAGTATACTAAGCTGTTTTTCAGATTTACATCAGCAGACTATAATCTTTAGCCGCTTTAAAATGTATTTACTAAGCCTTAGTAAAAAACAAATGGAAATCATTCTTAATGTTTTTCTAAAGCTTTTCTATGTAATTTTTTCAGCATTTTTTCAAAGGATGGCAGGATGGTTTATTAAAAGAGCTCCATCTTCTGGCTGCTGAAAAAGAACAGATCCTTTATGGCTGTAGAAAAAAGGCTTAAAATCTTTTTCGGACTTTAATGAAAAATTGATCCTGAGTAACCAATGTCTGCAGCTGCATTCCACAGAGACTTTGTGACATTTTTATTCTAGAGTAATTTGTTACTTGTTAACCTTGATTGCTAACCTTTTGTCAAGAATGCTAGTGGTTATCAAATTAAAATAAAAGGGCGACGTATTAGAACAGACCCGAAGAAGGGAAGTAAATATTTATGCTGACAGCAACATAATCACAGAAAGAGAATGTGCTATCTCACTTTATGTCAGGTCAGACTCCTGCTTGTGGTCCTTCAAAAAAAATTTAGTTCCCTTTTTTTGGAAAGATGAGAATAAACAGAAATGTGAGAGACACATTCTTCCGCATTTTGTCTGCCTGCTTTGCCAGTAGCTGAATACTTTCAATATTTTAAAAAGGCATCAAGTGACAAAGAAGGAAGGTGTCATCCTCCATTTCATCATTTTTAGCACTTTTTACACCCTTGATTTCATTATTAAGGGCCTTAGCCTCATTTGTTTGCTTTTCTTGTAATATTGAAGGAAAGGTAAGGTGAATCCCCAGGCTTTTCTGTCTTGTGCCAACAATGGCACATCTGCTTGGTGTTACAGTATGAAAGAACTGAGGAGAAAGCAACTTATGAGATTCTTCACCCCTTTTTAGCATATTTATAGATGGAATAGAAAGATTCTGTTGCATTAACAGGTCAGAGGTTTGCTATACTGAAAAGTCTTCACATATATAATAACTGCAATGGTGACTCAAATACCAGCTTCCATTTTTTTCAGTCGAATCAGCCCTGTATGAACAGAGATCATGTGAGAATGGAGAGAGATCTGGCTGTGGAATCAATTCTTCACTGACATCTGAAACACTGACCCTCCATAATGACTTCCAAAAGAAAGATTAAATATTCTAAAGTTTGAGATGGAGTATGTGGGGTATTTCATCTTGCAGGGAAATGCAAAACCAAGCAATGAAATAGGTATGCCCTTTGGTTTATCAGCATTTCACCATTAGTAATTAATTGCACATTCTGACTGATAGTATGGAAAATATGTTTCAGTGAAATAATTGCTGAATACTCACCCTGCCATAATATTAGAAAAAATAGAGAAAAAATGTAATGTATATAATCCATCAAATTTTCTTGTTTATATTTTCTTAACTTTATATTAATTTCTCTCTAAGATGTACTTAGTAGATTAACTTCAAAAAAATCAACTGCCTCCCAGTGACACCTCTAAAATCATGTTTAGACATATTACTTTATTGCCAATAAAACGGCCATAAACAAAACTATGCTGGAATTCAGAGCAAGGTTTTAAAAAAGTCCAAACAGTAAAGTCTTTCTATTGGTGCCACAGCTAAAATATTTCTCCAGTTCTAACTTCTGTATGGTTAGATTTGCAGACCCAAATGCTGGTAATGAAGGTTATTTAAAGTAGTGTTGCCAAAACTAAACTAGACTTAGTGGAAAGTGCACACAGTGCTAATGCTGAGAAATGCTCTCCTTTTATTCTGTTTGCAACAAGTCCATCCAAAGAACTGGAATATCTGAAGCCCCCATGCTCTTCCTGCAGAGGTTATTTGCTCAAGACTGGACCCAGAATGTGCATGTAAAATGAATGTGGCATGTTATTTACTTATGGGGATTACTGAAGTGATTGATTATGTGCTATTTTTGAAGGGATTTGTACTAGACTGCCTAAAAATAGAGACTCTTGAAGTATCAATAATCAAAGTACATCCTTGTCATTATTAGTATCTGTGCAAAGCCTTCCTGACTGCCTATATAATATTCATGAAAAGGTCTCTGAAGACTGAAGGAGCTCTCATCATCCTGAGTTTTACCAACAATATTGGAGAAATCAGAAGTGATGAAATTCTGACCTCAATTTGGCTTGGGATTGAGATTGCCTTCAGAAGTCCACATTTATTCTGATCAATTATCCTCACCTGGGACTCAGCCTAAGTCCATTTCCTAAAATACTGTGTCTGCTGTGTAGTACACAAAAGTAGCAAACACTATTAAAGCTGCAAATTATTCATTCTAACATTCTCTCATAGCTAGTTATCTTTTCACTCTTTGTACTGAAAATTTTCTGCTCTTTACATGTAATGATAATCCTCATGACAATGAGTTTGAGTAAAAGTGATTAGGTTATATCAATGGAGATAAAAATACACATGTTGGTCTAGGTATTTAAAGTCTTCCAGACAAAACAAGTGTGTTTAAAGAAAAGGGATATTATGTCGCAGCATCTCTGTCAGATACTGGACGTGTTCTTTTCCAAAAGAAATTTGTTTTGATTTCAGGAGGTTATGAAGGTCTGAAAACTGAATATCAGTGAAGTATGTAATCATCCGGAAAATACTGGTGTAATGAAGAAAAGATATATTGTTCTAATAAAACCTTAGGCCCAGGGTACATACAGCATGTAAGAAAGATCACATTCAGGAAAACTAGATTCCAGTTTTGTCTCTGTTGGGTGATCACAGTCATGTATTTAATTTTCCCTACTTCAGTTTGTCCCATTGAAAAATGGTGATAACTTCCTATTCTAAAAAAGAGTTCTTTTTAAAAAACTTGTCAGAATGTAACACTACTCCAATGGAAAACAAAGACTGCAGGAAATCAGAATATCTGGCAAACCCTCTGACATCTGGCCATCATTCCTCATTTGAAGCTCATCCGCTGTGTGCTTTCTTTCTGCTGTCCTCTAGCATGTTTACATTGACCCAGACAAAGGCATTTTCTCTTGCAGCTGGGTTTGAGCCATGCCTATGGTGCCATCTGGGTCTGGAGTGAGCTGCTCTACATAAATTGTAATTCAAAAAATGGATCACAAAAAATATATCTCCCATGAAACGTCAATCACAGGATTGTATCTACAGCCAGGAGAGTGGGGGAGTTCAGGTAGGTATTCACATGGCTAAAAATCACAGAAGGTGACATCTTATGGTGTACTAAAAAATGCCAAATGGATGAGGAAATGAGGGTCAGGGAAAATGATGTTCCTACAACACAGAGAAAAGAGATAAAGATAGAAAATCTTGTCATAAATCACATTTCATTAGTTGTGGTTTTAACTCTGTATAAAAATATTTTCAGACAGAGGGAACAGCAAGCTCTCAATCTATTAAATACATCCATTTTTCACACGTTATCTCTGCAAAATACTGCACTGTGTCTTAACTCCTCATATCAGTTCTAAATCATCTTTGCTTCTAATTTTGAAAATGACTGTGGAAATCTCTATCCTACTCATTTTCCCATAATATCACTGTTTAATCCATTACCTCTACTCATTCCTTTTTGTGGAGCTGTTAAGGTGGCAGGGCAGAGCTGATGCTGTGCTATGGTAGAGGAGACCTCTCCCATGGCAAACTCATGAAGCTGAAGCTCTTTGCTCTAGTGCTGTGTCCCAGACAGAACCTGGAAACCATATCTATTAAGCAGCTGGGAACATGTACCCCTCAGATACAATCAACAAAGTATAATAAATGAAAATAATACCCATGAAGTGACGTACTGTCCTTCAGTGACTCTACAGGTACTTTCACAAGCCTGCTGTACCCAATGTAGATACAGTTCCTCTATAGAATAAACAAGTTAAATGTCAAACAGGATCAGGTTTTAAAGATTTACACATAAGAGGCTATCCCAGACTCTTCTGTGGCACTTAGTTGTAACTTTGACCAACGAGTCCTAAAAGCAGGTATGTGGTTTTCCTCTGCAGATGGAAAAAAAGCCTATGGCATAAAGGATTAAAACCTGGGAGTTTAAGAAACTGTTGCATTTTATAGATCTGCAGTACTTGGCTTCCTACAGTAATTGACAACTGTTTTGTGTATCTTTGATTAAATCGGTACTAAATCCTAGAGAGGGGACTGATTTGGCTGTTTTACACAGCTTCTTTAAAGTTTTCTATCTCCATGTCCCACCTCCTTTTTCAAGGTACTGCCAAGAGGATATTTAAAGCTCTTGACATTCAAGAGCAAAGCTGAAGTAAGACAAGAAAATGGTAAAAGAATGGGGAAAAAACCCTATAAAGGGACTAATTTGTAGAGTAGATGGAAGCCCCTCAGGTTGCACAATATATAAAACCTACTCTGAGAAAATCAACCTTGCCAAAGAGAGAAATAAACTGTTGCCCTGCATAGTCATTAAAGAGCAACCCCTCTATACGTGTCTGGAATTGCACATACTTTCCTTCGTACTTCAGAAACAATATAACAGGGCCACCTACTGAAATTCAGCATCTCTTTTACATTTTGTTTATTTCATTTGTATTACTGAATCAGCATAATAAGGACAAATTAATCATAGAAGCTTCAGGGACTTATTTCACAGTGTATTATATATTGAAGGTGATTAAGTAATAGTATCTTTGATGTAACTTCCCACTTAGGAGCTGCAAAAAAAAAGAACTAGAACCTAGAAAATAAGAAAGGGAGTAAAATTAGGGAGAAAAATAATTATAAAGATAGCCAAGGCTACATTGCTGTAATGTTATTTTCTTTGCAATCTTACAAGATTCCAACTATTTGAAAAAAGCTAATAAAGATCAGTCAGAGAGGTGAAGTGTGGGGGAGAGGGTCATCACTTTTATTAAATAGGAGAGCTTTATCAAGGATTAACCCTACTGTTCAGCATGCATTTTATAATATACATGTATAATATAATTTAACCTACTTTAGCTTCCCAGTCTTTTCCTATCACTAAGAGAGGGGCTATATACTGATGATAAACTGGTTAGAAATACACAGATGCTGCAAATAAAATGTTGCATATCTGAACAAAATAAACATAAGGCTAATGCCAAGAAAAATATTAATTTGTCAGTAAATGTGTAATCGTAACTGGCCACAGATTTGGCAGGGAGACAAAAAAAAAAAAAAAAAAAAAAAGTCACACACAGGAATTCCATGCCAGAAAATAAAGAAACTAAACTGAAGACAAATTACACCCCATGAATACACTGGCAAGCTGTAGCAATATCTTATGCTCTCTGGCTAGCAGGAACTCAAGGCCAGTCCACAGAGTTGATGTAATCTTGACAGTGGCATATCCCCCAAAGAAATTATAAATAAATAATTACACACATACATAAATATTATAAAGCAACAAACAAACATATTAGAGTTACTGTCAGAAAACAAAGTGCTGGCATTTTGTTCAAAAGAGTACCCTGGATTTGTAAAATGTGTTCAGCAGAAGACAGACCTGCAGTTGTCTTGAACAGCCTTGACAGATCTTTACAGTGTTCTGAATACCAAAATACTTTGAGGAAAAAAAAATGTATTACTTATTTCTAACAGCAAAGCAGCAGCCATGCTGCCTCCTATTAATGCCTGTACACAGGAGGCACAGGAAAGGTTAGTACTTCTCTCCATCGACTGACTTGGGATGTGGTGTAAGACTTCAAGCTCGTAAGGGACAGAGGGAGATGCTTTCAAAATCTGGACAGCACTCAAGAGGAACATGGTTGTTACCCTCACCTCAGAGATGAGGGATCACAGTCTGAGAAGCAAGTACATAATCAGCTCTTCATATTGAGTACAGAGTTTGTTAGGAAAGGCAAGGTAAAATTATAGGGATCCCCAGCTTCTCCCAAATGCAGATGTTTTCCATTTACACTCTTTCTCTGGGCTGACAAGAAAGTTACACCTAAAACCACACAGGCATTTTCTGCTATGTTTGGGGCAATATCTAGTCTGGTTTTGCTCACAGACAGCTACTCATCTCTTTCTGTAAGAGACTAAGCTGGGTTCTATGCCATGCACATCCACACTCATCACTCAAAAGTGCTGAAGGTTAACAGAATAAAAATGACAAAAGATCAAAACAGGAGAATAATCACAACTGCCCACAGTAAACTACTGAGCCCCAGCAATGTGGGAGGATTAAGTGGGTTTCTGAGGGAAATAAAGTGTGATGTGTAGCCCTGCACTATTTTCCAAGCTCCCGTGTAATATTAGACTCGGGAACACCATGAAATGCTGAGACATTCCTCACAAGAGTTTCTTTATTTTCTTTAGCATTGACCTTGCCGCCACACATTGTAACTGCTAAAAGAAAGCCTCTAGATTTACTTAATTGATCAGCCCACTGAACGACCAATAAATTTCTCCTTTTTAAAAGTGATGAGTAATGTACACTATTAGAATATGAGTTAATTTAAATAGAGATGATGCATCAACTTTATCTAGCAACACAGTTAACTTCTGCTACTGTCGCATTAGCAAAGCTATGCAGCGGGTTGTAGAAGAGGACTTGCTTCCTTTGCTCAGTCTGAATGCAAAACTGTATTTTAATGAGTCAGGAACTACAGTACTTGAGTCAGGTAAGGAAACTGTCACACAGCACTGATCCCCACGGTCCTATATTATGTTACATAGTGTCGCTATGTTTGCAAAACCTCAGACACTGATTTCACTCATAGTTCACATTTTCAGCAGAAATATCAATCACATTGTAGGTAAGAAAAGGTAAAACTGTGTATATGGTATATTGATAGTGGTTTTGCCTGGACACCTTTACCTACAGCTGTTATTTCTGGTTTGTGACTATGATACACTAAAGAAAACTGCTATCAAACAGCAAGAGCTCCACCCAGGAAACACACATCTGTGCACTGTAATATATGCTGAACACAGCTGAACAGGACAGGACATCTAAGTACCCTGATGAGATATCAGAAGCCCAATTATCCTCGCCCTATACCAGTAGAGAACACCAAACGATTTGTGAAATAAAATGAACAAATTTCACAAAAGGTGAAATAAAAATGAACTTATATAAATTTTTAACACATTTTGCAGCTCCCTCAGACACAAGAAAAAGTAAATTTGCTGTAAGTATAATATGCTACATCATAGCAAATATTTGAGCTAAGCCAGGTTACTGATTGAATTTGTTGGAAAAGATTTCATTAAAAAAAAATCCATAACTGAAGGCGTTAGTCCTGCAGTGAAGCTATTGCAGCCTGCATATTTCATTGTAGAACTGAGGCCAAAGTTGTAACACACTTTCATGTTGTACTAACTCTAACTTTAAGGAATCATACAAGATTTCACCAAACTTTCAATTAATAATCCACTAAAAGTAACACATTCTTCTGTAGTGCCCAATAAGAAAAAAATTCATGTTTTTTATTAGTCAAAAAGACCCCTATTGTCTTCTGTGTGTCAGTCTCTGCTAACTTTAAATAAAGCTCATACTAGCTTTGTGGGTTAAGGGTAGGCTTTGGCCTGCTGACTTAGTGGCTACTTTAGTTCAGTTCCTTCATTGTTTTCCTTCTTAGGTTACAACTGCACATCTGAGAAGGCCATTTTACACCAATATCTTCCTGATACAGGAAGATACCCAGTACAAACAATTGTTTCTCAGGTAAACCCTCTTCAGTACAAGGATGATAAAGAAAATAGAGTAAATGTAGCAAACATATTTGCCACTTACTTTGCTGGGAGTAACATCTAGCAACCTTGATGACCTCCCCTTCCTTTAGAGCTCCTTTACTGTACCAATGTTTTGTTGTTTGTTTTTTTGTTTGTTTGTTTAATTTGAGTAACATTATCTTCTTGGAAATAATCATGTAAAATATATTTGCACTGAAGTTTGTGCAAGATTTACTATACTTGTTTCAAATCCTTCTTGTATTCCCAGACTCTCCTTTCTGGAGTCTGCAGGCATCTGGCACAGCTTGAGGCATAGTCAAAGAAGGAGATAAAACTACTGACCGAAATAAGGTCTTTTTAGCAATAACAAAATTTTTTAAAAAAATTAAAGAGGTAGATTGTCCCAGTGAAAACATTGCAACAACTTACTTATCACACAAACTATGAAAAGAGGATTTATGCTTTGGAAGAAGGAAATGAGAGTGCCCCTCTTGCTAGCCTGGGAAGCAGAGGCTGCTTGAGAGATGTGTTGAACAAGAGAATCTTTGATCCTCTGCTAGGCTGGCCTCTCTAGCAGTATGAAATATCCTCAGATGTTCTGATTCAGTTTTTTTTCCTGGCAGTATGGGCAGTGCCCCTCTTTGTAGCATCTCTCTCCCTTCTGGGACCCACAGGCTGGATTCTTTTTCCACCAACCTTCCAGCATCTGAATCTGCCTTAAATTTTTCTATGTTTGTAATACATGAAAAAAGACTAACTTCTGCCCCTAAAGTATTTTCTATAAATAGATTTCTCATCCAGAGGTGCACTAATAGTGTACAAACTTCCTTTTGAAGTGTCTCTGCTGTCCCCTGTCTTTGCAACATGATTTTATCCTACTCTTTTTAACATTTTCATCCAGTCATCGCCGAATTTCCCTTCGTACAAAATCCTTCCAGACTTCATTCACTGGTGCACCAAATCTCGGACTGATCTTTCATTCATTTAATATTCCCTTGCAGGGCACTAATCATGTTTATTGGTCTCAGGAGCAGTTTTTAAGCAGCCTCTGCTCTGAGCCCTTCTGTTATTTTTGTTCTTAGATATTGCATGCTTACCAGATTGTACGGTGATCCTTTAAAATGTCACAAGTTAATCAGGGTTACCTTTAAATTGCAGAATTCCAGACAGGCTGAATATTGGAGAAATACTGCTCGTATTCAGTGTGCATTATTTATTCCCAAAATTAAAATCCAAACACAGGAGATAAAAAGGGAACTGGGACACAAAAGGATAATGTATTTGAACTGGAATACAAAAGGAGGGTTGCTAATTTGCAGTTAGTTGGAATCTACTGGTGCTTACAGTCTGTCTACCTAAATGTTTCAAGCAGAGATGCCATTATTCATTTCATAGTAGTGTGATTTTAGTTTTCATACTGTCTAGTCCCCCTGGTGACTGCTACTTCATATTAATTCAGAGCAAAATTGCATGTCGCTCTACTGTCTGTTTTTAGCTGCTCTATGCCAGTCCGAATATGGTTATATTCCTGTGGCAGGTGAATAAATCCTATTTACCTATATCTCCATGGATTGTGATACCTAATTACTGCCTGAAAAGCTCTCTGCAATCATTTATTTAAAAAAAAAAACCAAAACCCTTCAGCAATCCCAAGAATCATAGTACAGTGCTCTGAATAATATCTTCGATTTGAAAGTCTTATAATAAATTTTCTCTGGATAGAGTTGCATAGGAAAATGAAAGAAGTTGTTATTATGCTTGCTTTTTTTTTATTTTTTTATTTTTTTAAACACTTAGATCAGTCAATTCAAGTATCATAGTAAAAACTAAGGGCTACTTAAAACACATCCTAACACTCCAGAACCATAATCAGTCATCCATAGAGTACAAATTCAGTTCTTCATAATACCAGTCTGATCTTACCAAGATCAAGAGGCCTTTAACAGAAAAAAATATGTATTCTCTATGAAGATTACATATGGACTGTAGAAGCACTTAGAGACACTGTAGTTTCCTTCTTGACTAGCTGGAGACAGAGGTTGTGTTTTGGTTTTGTTTTGGGGTTTTTAATTTTACATACTGGAACATCTCTACTGCTGGGACTCAAAAAAAAAAATATCCTAAATTACTTCAATTGAAGTATAAAGAAATCTAAGACTTGTTTTTGTCTCTAAAGCTTTACCAGTACTCCAAATGGTATACCACAAATCTGTAGATTATCTATATGTCATAGACCACAGAAATGGTTAAGAATGATTTCCAGGATTTCTACTGGCTGATGGAAGAATGAAAGAAGACAAAAAAAAACCCAAAAAATCAAAACCCAAACAACTTCATGGTGACTGTCAGAATGAAGTGCAATGTCATCAAAGGAATATAATGCTTTGTATCCCTGGAACTCCCAGCACAGAACAAAGCTAAAACACTGAGATGTAATTTTGGCAATATTGGCATTGTAACACTACCACATTGTGGAAATCTTCAGCTTCTCTGTAAAAGCTTTTTCCAGTCTTTTTTTTTTTTTAATTTATCAAGTCTTCAGCTGCCGTTTCTGAGAAGCATACACAATTTCACTTTATGCCTTTCCAGATCCCCAACAAGAGATTTATTTTATTTATCTCCAGAATCATGAATGGTCATCAACTTTTCTTTATTAAAAAATCAGTTTGTTCCCATAACTTGCAATCCTGTGGTTTACTCTGGATGATTAAGATCTGTATTCTAATGTCTTACATCAGCAGAAACAGAATGCAGGCATTTATTAGCACATCTGTTATTTTTTCCTATTTCATAGCATAGCCTCTGTCTTATTAAAAACTTATCTCCAAAAATTAAGATCCAGAAAGCTTAATACAAAGACATTTTCCCTTGAAAGTATTGTAAAATAATAAAATCAGATTCTTTGTCCTATATGAAAGTTGATTCCAATCAATAGCAAATAAAAAGAGGATTTTTTTTTTCCAAATCAATGTCCATGTCTAGTTCTTTTAAATACACAGAAAAATACCTATACATGTATGTAAATGAAAAAACATACTTCCTAAAACCTTCATATGAATGTTGTAAACAGGTATGATATTTCAGATTAAAATGTATATTTGGACAGATACTTTTTTTTAAAAATCACTTTTTACAAAAGCTCTACTTTTAACAAATTATCTTCTTCCAAGGAAAAACAGCTTTGCTGAGAAAAATATATTTGTCCTTAAGAGGAATGAACTGGTAGAAAAAAAGGTGCAGCAAGTGGTGGGTAACTGTAAAATAAACCCTTAGGAATTATGGTTGGCTTGGCCTCTTTGATGTCAGCATGGTTAGGACTACAGCACACTATGGCCATCTAAACTAATTTGAAGGAAAAAAAAACAACCCCTTACAAAGAAGGAAGCCCAAAATGGGAAATTACTAATGAAGGTCAGCAAGAAGTGGGCATGCTTCTTAGCATTGTGTTGAATTTGTACCACAATATGTATGTTATCTGCAAACATAATAATAGCTTAAATTACACTTTATTCTATAAAAGTGCAATTCCTTTTGCTTTAGAAATCCTAATCCCCTTTCTAACCCTGTTAGGTTCTTCATCATTTCTCTGGTAGACAACAAATCCATGCTATAGTATTTTCATCCATATGGTATACATCGTACAACACACTAGTCTGCAACTGATAGATTGAATTCCTTTACAGAAATCACTTTACCAGACAAATCAGGATATTGAGGACAAGGGATTGCTTTGGTCTGGCAAAATCACTTTAGTAAATCTATTTAGCTCATTCACATCCAAGGGATATTTTCCACAACCACCTTCTTTTCCAGAAGAGGTTTACATGAATGGTCATGTGTCGGGCCTTGATATAGCGATGGAGAACTCAGCGCACTCGTGCCAGGATAGTCATATAGCATCAATGGCACATTCCAGAACCTTCCCCATCTCCTCGACACCTTTCTTTATTTTTTCTTTTTGTATAATCTGTTGAAAAGCGGTTGACAGCTAACAGAGAAATCATGTGTATTTGTGTAAAGAGAATAAAAGATGAAGCTGATCAGCTTTCTGCATATTTCTCTGCCTGTGTGCCCTATCAAGGGTGGATTTTCTGGGGGAAGGAGAAATATGGAGGTCAGATTATATAGTGCAACTACACAGCACTATGCAGAAGAGAATGACATTCAGCACTATGTGTATGTATATGTTTGTTCATTTCTGTAAACTTGACTTACTGAAATTGAATTACACTGACCTTTCTCTAAGTCCTTTCTCCTCAGTATGTGTGTATATATATATATATATCTACACAGATATATATATTTGAATTCTAATAACTAGAAGAAAAGAACAGAATCACAGTTACTTCCACAGTTCTGTCAAATGTCTGTCGGTTCAGTAATGCAAACAGTATATGCCTTTTTTGCTTTTATTTTTTTTCCTCTCCACACTGGAATATGAAACAAGACAGAGGAAAACACATTTCCACACTGCCATCCACTGATTAACTTACTAGGACAGTTGTTAGCCAGGCTCCATTTGCAACCTGTGTGGCGTGCTGCTGGGAGAGCTGACAGCCAGAAGAAAAATGATGGTAAGGGGTCAAATGCTGCTCTGCTACCCAGGAGGAACCCTCAAAATAACTCCACTGACTTTGAAATGAAAGAGTGAGCACGTCGGCACAAAATTCTAACATACAGCCGGACACAATGTAATCACTGAGCAGAGTATCTCTCTTTGGTAGATAGATCCTTAATGTTTCTCTGGAAATGTTTAAGAAAATACTCTCATCTTCACTGAAGTAAGGCCAGCTCCAGTGCTTAGTGAAGTCCGTGACAAGAGTCCTACAAGAAGCCAGCCTAAAGCTCTCCCTGTTATCTCTTATGTTCTTATGTCGAAGGCTTTCAAATGTTTCTCTCATTATTTCACTGACTTCAATCCGCTTTTACAAATAGTTCCAAGACTTACTATGAAAGCTGAAGTAGAAGCAAAATTATTGTATAGTTGTTGTACAAAAGAAAGTGGGTCAAAAGAAGAAAGCTGCAGGCCAGGGTCTGGATCACTTCCAGCAATGCTTCTCTTAGCTCTGATCTCTCTTGAAGCTCTTTCCTGTGTTTGTTCCTTTTTTGGCATCATTTCTCAAACATAAAGAAATAAATATGAGACTTTTCTCTTTAGTAAAAATCTCATTTCCAAGGTATCCATGTGTATATTTGTCTTTACATTTTCGCTCCAATATTTTTTACTTATTCAGACTAAAAAATCAGTTTAAATATATTGGTTTCAAACAGCAGCAAAAACAGCCCACCACGTTACCTTGCATTTCGAGTAGTTTTCACTTTTTCATTTATAGACCATTTTCTTTCCATTCCAAGATTTATCTACACTACTGATTGCAACTCATTATTATGTTGCAAACATCAACATCCCTGTGGAGCAGTGCTGTACTGAGGATCAAAAAAATTCTGTTTAAAAGGAACAGGAGAGAAGGGGTGGCATTAGTACCACGTTTTGACTTTTAAAGCTCCTCCTCTGCCATTGGAAGAAAATAAACCCATGTTACTTTTTGTTCCAAAAGCTGTGCAGAAATGAACTGTAAGTAAAGCATATCTTTTACAAAGGAATACCCAATGGATTTAATTACGAGGAAAGACTGTGACACTTATGGAATAAATATGACATTATATTCAAACCTTTTATGTATCTTTCATCCACTAGAGATTACTGAGCTGACCCCACTGCAGCTGAGGAGTCAGAAATTTGGTTTTTAATGTCATAATCACAGCAATTAGCACATTGTGTCTGGATTTTTGACACACCAGGCAGCGGCAGAAGAGTCCATAAAATACGGTCTAAAACCCAAACACACACACACAAAAAAACCCCAAACTAAACCCCATGAATCAAAAGAAAACCCAAATAGAATTAAATCAGTCCTGCAGAACTGATTCTACACGTGGTTGGACCAGTGCCTCTCAGTGGCTCAGTTTCATGACCTGTCATGTCATCAGTAAACCCTGGGTGCTAGATCTAGGTTTAGTTTGGGTTTTTTTATAAGAAGGAGTTGTCTAATACTGAATTGTTTAATTTTCACCCTAAAATCAAAATATTATTTTGGAGGACAACATAAAAAGTACTTGAACTCTCTGTGGGAGAACAAGATTTAGAGCAAGGAGCCAGGGGGCACTGAGCTGTCTTTGGGTCCGAGTTGCTAACAGGGGGTAAATAATTTGTTGCTGTCTCTTTGTTTTATCCTTTCCTCCACCTGACAAAACTGATTTATTTTTGGTTAGAGGAAAGGGCAACTGCATAACTGAATATAATATTTGCAATAGAATTAATAAAAAACCCAAAACAAACACACAAAACAAAACAAAAACCCCTTATTGTCTGAATGAGGTAACAATTCCTAATATTCTATGGTGTATCACAAGTGTGACCAGCCATCCCTACTCCATGATACAGATGACACCAAGCTGAGTGATGTGCTTGGCACAATAGAAGGAAAGGAAGCCATCCAGAGGGATCTTGACAGGCCTGGGTGAACCTAATGAGATTCAACACAGCAAAGTGTAAGGTCTTACACTTGGGCTGGAGAAATCCCACACATACATACAGACTGGGATAAGAGCTCCTTGAGAGTAGCTCTGCTGAGAAGGACCTGGTGGTTCCGGTGGATGAAAAACTTAACATGAGCCAGCAGTGTGCTCTTGCAGCTCACAAGGCCAATGGTATCCTGGGCTCCACCAGAAGAAGGGTGGCCAGCAGGGACAGAGAGGTGATTGTCCCTCTCTACTCTGCCCTCGTGAGGCCCCATCTGGAGCACTGTGTCCAGACCTGGGGCCCCGATACAAGAGAGATGCAGAACTGTTGGAGAGAGTTCAGAGGAGAGCCATGAAGATGATTAGAGGTCTGGAGCACCTCCCCTACGAAGAGAAGCTGAGGGAGCTGGGCTTGTTCAGCATAGAGAAAAGAAGGCTGTGGGGAGACCTCATTGCAGCCTTCCAGTAACTGAAGGGAGCATATAATCAGGAGAGATGATGAATGTCCCATCCCTGGAGGTGTTCAAGGCCAGGTTGGATGGGGCCCTGGGCAACCTTGTGTAGATCCAGGCCTGGAGGTTGGTGGCCCTGCCTGTGGCAGGGGGCTTGGAACTCTATGATCCTCGGGGTCCCTTCCAACCCAGACCACTCCATCATTCTATGTTATTTTGAATAAAAGAACCCATACAGGAGGAAGTATGTATTATAAATACATTTTAAAGTGTTTCAGTTTAAGGGAAACGTGGATATACAACCATATTTTCTTTTATTCCATCCATTTTCTCAGTATCATGCAGGTAGATGATTATATAGCCATCTCTTGAGGCCTATTATCAACTGGAGCAGATCATCCTGGGCCCAAGGTTAAACTATTCTACAAAAATTCTGTTACAAAGCAGGAATCGGGGAAGGAAAATGGGATCCTTCAGTCTTCCTTCGTTATCTCCTTCACCATATCTCATTCTAGTTATGATGGAAAGAAAGGATCCAGAGGCTGAAAAAAAGCTGTCTGTGATTAGCCAAGATTTCTTCTCAGTTCTCATCTATTTCAAAGCACTGCTGTTCATTCAGCTTCTGCTTCTCTAAGTGTAATTTGACATCATTTAGGATATATTTTGATGGGTTTTTTTTAATTCTGTAATGGAAAGTGGGGATAATGGAATGGTCTTCATGGCTATAATGTTACTTGCTTTGAAGTTGATGGGAATGGGTTTCATCACCTTACCGTAAATTCTGCATCTCTTCTCCACCATCAAGTAGTTTCAGTTCACAGCAGTTGCAGATCCTACTTCCTATTTAAAGAAGAGCAGAATTTCATTTCAGTGCTCAATAAATACATATTCATGAAATCATTTAACTAAGAGCTTGTGGTGAACAAATATCTCAGGACAATATTCAATGTTCTTTTGGAAGGTCAGTTAATTAAAATAAAATTTCATCCTCTCCTTTAGTTTAACCACATATGAGTTTCATTCATTTAGAGGCAGGGTTTATTTCACTTAACTATGAGCCCGATTTGGGCTTGTCATTCTTCTTTAACCTGTAGAGACAAATGAGCACTCCCAGAGAGAAATTAATCCCATTCTGTATTAGAAATCTATTTATGGCTACAATGACCCACTCTCTGAAACTTCCTCCAGTGGCCAAAGAGCCATCTAGACAACCAACTTAGGATAAACAAGTAATTTTCATATAACTAAAGTTAGGTGGGACATGTCCTATTCAACTGTCAATGAAGTTAGCTTGATGCCATTTTACAGGCTAACAGAAAGCAGTTATCCACAAAATTCACATGCACAAGTCTGTGCTATTAGCAAATAACATGCTTTAATTAAAGTTTTAACTAGTAGTCAGGGAAATAGCAAGCCACCAATGTCCATGTACAGTAGCCTGCACAGTGAAGAATTGATTCTATGAATTCTAGTGAACAGTATAAGGATTCCTGAAGGAGGGCAGGTGACATACTTCATGTTGGATGGTGTTTAATGGTAGTTCAAAATACTTTGTTCTTACCACCAAGATCAGAACAAGCTTCTTACATTTTCTCTAGCCTGGTTTTATACATAATATCCTCTTAAATGGGATTTACACTTTCTCAGATGTATTTACATTTATACCAGAAGATTGTGTAAGCCAAAAGGTTTTCTAAAATCACCTCGGTGTTTTCCAAAAACATCTCACAGCGTACATGATGCTATTTTTATGCCAGTCCCTCTGTCAAATCATTTCCACTTTTACTATGACATTTGCTGCCAAAACGGAAGGCAGCAGATACAACACTTTTTTGTACGTGACAGCCACGCCACAAACCTTTTCTTAGCTTAGAAATGTGAAATGTTTGTCAGGTTATTGGCGTGAATGCAACAGTCAACACAGTTTCTGCAAAGATGATGACACACGCTATGAATCTTTTCCTGTTGTGTTTTCTTGCTACCCACTTGGCAATGTGTGTTAGGCATTGCTTTTTTGTGCCTGGTCTACGTAGTATTTAGAGTTGTTACAGCAGACAGTTAAGACCAAGTTGTATGGATTCATGACCACAGTCTGGAAATCCCCAATTTGGTTTTTAGTGCATCACAGAGTCACGGCTATGGTAATATGGAGGGGGAGGATCAAGAACAGAGGCATGGAAATGCTTGGGATGAGATTTTGCAAAGGCAGAGTGATTTTTAATGCTTTTGGAACAACAAAACCCACTGGTTAGAGCTTTATGGTCCCCTTCTGTGCCTACGTGCACACCTTGCGTAAAGGCTTACTGCTGTGAGAGACTACACCGAGGGCTAAAAACCTTTTCTTACTCTTCAACATTATATACCTACAGAAATACGTACTACACTAATTCCAGGAGGATGAAGACTCTCAAAAGAATGTTCATGCATATTTCAAGATTCTCACTGCCAAGAGATGCCTCCTACCTTCTGAAATTGTGTCTGCCCTGAGCTACAGAAGTGTGATTTCCGTTTAGTTTGTCTGAGGTATGTCAAAGGGATATATTACTACACACTGAGGAACTGGCGTGCATCATATTTCACATATTCTTCCCTTTCATAGAAAAATCACATACAGTAAATGTTTTTCTGTTAGGATAGTGAGAGAAAACTGGATGCATACAGACAGAATAAAAAAAAAAATCCTCTCCAATCAGGTATTTCCTTTTTCTTTTATCTCCTGCTAGTTATGCAAGGAGCAGATATACCACACCAATGAGCACAGTGTAAATTCTTATATTAATGGGTTTTCCTCAAAGCATACTTTCAAAAAATCATTAATTTGCATTGGGTAAATCACTTTAACAAACAAAATCCTGCAGAGTTTAACTCAAAGTCTTATCGCAGGTCACATTCACAACAGTTTTAAAAGGGATGAGAACAAAGTGATGTCAGCTTCAACTGACACCTGCTGAGGAATGAGAGGTCACAGTACAGTTTCAATGGATATGGCATGTCTATACATTTACAAATGCAAACAGAAAGACACCCCAGTGGCAGTCTTATTCTACAGTTGTCAGAGGAGGCTGAACATGCTTCATAAGTCTTTTTAATGGCTAAAGCATCCTGCAATTAGAACAATGCCACCATTTTAACTGCTTTATTATAAAGTTGTGGCAGGAGTGTTCTTTACAAAGTTGCACTGTCTATGTGTACTTCTGCAATGCCGGTATTGATGACTATAAAACAGGTTACAATTTGAAGGACATAAGCATGGTTTGGGGTTTTTTTCAGTCTTTACATGCTGCTTAAGGTTTAGTCCACAGACATGAGCATCTGAATATGAAAGTTTTGTCATTGTGTCAGATCAGGTGCATCTATAATGTAATGTGCACTCTCATCTTTTGCAGCAGAGGAAGTGACCACTGTAAAAGAGCCTGAAGAAAAGGTAAAGCTATCACCTTTAGGAAACACTGAGACAATCTCAGTGTTAAAACAGAGAAATGTATTTTAAAAATAGCTTTTCTATTTGGTTTCAAGAAATTCCCATAAGCTTTAGCTACCTTGAAGATACTTATTTACAGAATAACACACTATTTAGAATATACAAACGCAGATGTGGTTGGAAAGTATTATAAATATTTTTATTATTATTCATATTTATAATTAATATATTACAAGTATGTTATTTGTATATAAAAGTAAAATTATCTTAAAATGTAATTAAATGTATTCAAGTATTTAAATTCAATTACTGCCAGTGAGAACAAGAACCTGGACATTTTTCCTCAGGGACAAAATCATTCTTCTAGTCTGTTTCCCGGTGATATGTTTGGTCACAGCGGGCAGTACTGGTGACTTGTTCCACCTTGAAGCTTAAGAATTTGAAGGCAAGAGACTGGAGGAGCTGTGTCTGGAAAGCTGAGAATGTGTATGAATCCTCTTGCATTTCAGTACAGCTGATGGGCAGCTTGTCCATCCTAAATGACAGTTATACTAATCTATAAAAAAAAGGCAAAGGAAAAAAGGTTAAAATAATCACTTTTTAAGGTACAGTAGCCAAAAGCTTTTGGTGTTGGCTATCTGTAGACAGAAATAAATCTGGGTAGGAGATCAGGAAGAACACTGACATTTGGCAGCTATCTATGTGAGCGAAACTTCATATTTTGACATAATTGATCAGAATGACACCGTAACATTTCTAAAATTGCCTTTTCCTTGCCCTGATGGAGGCTATGAGATGTAGATGAAGGGGCTGAAGAAAAAAGCAACTCCAACAGGTTCCCCAACTGTCTTATACACCTCAGTGAAGAACTGCTACTACCCCACTGGATGGGTTCATGGAGCATTACACAGATCTGCTGAAGAGGCTTACACAAGTGCCGGAGAAGGAGAGGTTAGTGCAAATGAAAAGATAGGTCGATCATGTAAACGTTGGTGATGTCTTAGCACTGGGAGAATTTACTGAAGGATTAATTCTCCTGGATCTATGTGAATAGCTGGGAAAATACACAGATAAGACAAAATTTCAATTGCTAAATTACTGAAGAAAGCTGTAAAAAAAATCACGTAGTGCCCATGCCCGATTTCAGTACAAAGGAAAAGGAAAAAAAAGGAGAAGAGACAGAAAAGAGAAGGACTGTCCAAGGAGGAAAATGGTAAAATTTATAGGAAAAAGGTGCTAGAAACACAGTCATTGACAGAATGAAAACTAATATACTTGGAAAAATTGGTGAGGGCGGTAAAAAGCTCAGAAAGCTTGTGCACTGTTGCAAGGAACAAAACAGAAGAATCTGAATTACTGCCATAAGACATAAAAACCTTATATTTTACAAGGAGCAGACAGGCAAGAATAATAAAACATAGTTTCTGAAAGATATCTATTATTAAAGATAGCTAGAAATAAAAGTGCTGAGGAAACACTAAGTAAATAACGTTACAGAGAGAAGTGATAAAGCAGATAAAACTGATTCAAGCATTGGAAAATTGTATGCAGGAATCTGTTTCAAGGTCCAAAATAAACTTTAAATACTGATGCTGTCTCAAATCCTAAGACTATTTATTCGTGTACATTATGCTGAAGATTGAAATAGTTCTGAGAGCTCAGGTTGAAACTCAGATTTCTTGTGCTGCATCTAAGCATTCATTTCTTTGTCATTTTTGTGCATTCGGTATGCTCTGAGGCTCTCCATCCACTGGTTCATCTGGGGACTCTGGTCAGAACCTTTTAGGCACTGGTTGCCCCAGACTGGGCTGCTTCTGTGCATAAGCAAGAGTCTGAGTTCACAAACCGGAGGAACTCTGAAGTTCAAAATGTTGACACTGAATTAAATGATGAGTCCTGGGGAATAAGCTTTCTGAATAACCATGCTGCATGTGACAGCAACATGTCTACACTCCATTAAAAATCCACTCTCAGTGCCAAAAGAAAGCCTCTGAGCATCACTCAAACTCAGGAAGTATTAAAACAAAACAGAGTTTTTAAGACCTTCAGTTTCACCAATGTCTTTTGATCACAGCAGACACATTTCTTGTGGGTTTAGATCATCTTCTCCTACTGGTAGGTATGAAGAAAGCCAGAGTGCATTTTACTTTCATATACTGTTCCCCTAAGGCACTCTGCACGGTTTGTGAGGAGGAAGAGTCGGAGGTAGAACAAAGACAACACAAATCAAATGACTAATACCACATTTCATTAGAAAAGTCAAAGACAGATGAAGGAAATGGGTCCTGCTCCCCAAATAACCTTGCTTTCTACACCTGGCCAATTACTAACAGAACACTTTGATTTTTTATTTTTCAAACCACAGATAAGGAAGATATTCATTCATGAGTGTGGTGCTCCTTTCTAAATTCATTTACAAGTGTGTCTATACAAATTTGCAGGTATGTAAACAACTGCATGTTTACCTGAGATGAAGCTAATAAATGTTTAATGTATTCTAAAGCAAAATAACCTTTTCAAGCCAGTGCCACAGCTGAGTCTAATGCTTGCTGACAGACTCTATTTTGGCAATTATTTTTAAAGGTCTGTTTCTCTTCATTTTATTAGTGCATGATAAAGTCAAGCCCTAAGGCATCCAATTTCTGAGTTAAATGATGAAATACAGTAGTTACTGAAGAGGACTAAATTAAAAAGATAGAAATGATATTATGTTTGGGAAAAAAAAAACCTCCAGGAAGAGCAATTTTTTAAAAACTTGGAGGCATAGAAACTAGTAAGTATAAGGTGACATTATTTTATTGACAGTGCATGCTTTAAAGAATCCAAATTTCTATCCTTTCGGTTGTACTAGATGGTAAGATACATATTGTTACTGAATGCAAGATATAATATTAACCCCTCTGACTTTGAGCTGTTTAGAGTCAGTTTGTTGTTAACAGACATGGTAGGAAAGGTATTGACAAAACCACTGAGAAAGGCAGCAAGCTGGCAAACCAGCAATAGCTACTCTGCAAGCTATTGATTAAAAGCCTCTTCATTTTGGAATGATAGAGACAGAAACGTGAACAGAAAAGCTGTCTGTCATTTCAAAACATAGTTTTCTGTCCAATGAGGAAGCACGAAATAACAAATCTAAGCTCAGAAACATCTTTCACTAATTATCCAGACATTTCTAACACCAGGGGAAAAGAATTTAAGGCAGAACGGTTTCGTCTTCTTAGGACTGTGTGTTTGCATTTTATGGAGAACTCTTAGGACTGAATGATGTTATGCAATATATGAATGCAAAGGGCATTTGGCTTATGCCTTTTTGGATGCATGAAATATCACAGTGTCAATAGGAAACTAATAATAAGGATATATAAAAAGTCTTCTGAATTGTAGATGAGAGGCAGCAATAACACCAACTTACATAAGCTATTCAGAACAAGCAGCATCTACTAACAGCATTGCAGCATGACTACTAAATGGCCTGTGAGTCAAATAAATACTGCTTTTAGGGAAAAGAAGCTTATTGATTAACTCGACCTTTATGGACAAGTATTATTGTTATTTACTAGTGTACTGGATATAATCAGAAGCACAGGAGATGGGATGCTCCTGACCATGTGTAAATTCCTTTGCTGTCCATATGTAAGCTAGTAATTTAGGCTAATTTTATTATCAGTGATGAAAAAATGGGAATTTGAGATGGTAGCATGTCTCATGTTAGAGAAGGTATTTTAAAATGAATTGAATGAATAATTCTTGCATTTACCTTTGATGGTAATGGGATACCTGCTGTGTATCTTCACAATGTAAATGTACCTGAAGGGAATGTGATGGATTCTAGCTCGAAACACAACAGGAGTGAGGGTTACGTGCACATATATGTAGGTAAGAAAAGAAGGAATAGAAAACATAGCTATTTTAGGAAGCACACACTTTTACCACATGAACACTAGTTTATGCTGACTGATTTTCTGCAATTCCATTAGCATGAATGCATTTTTCAAAAGCTTCTGCTACTTCACTGTTAATTTCTAGCACAGCTTTTTTCAAGTAAACAGAAGTATAACTTCCAAAATATGTGAAATAAGCTTTCCAGTTTGTTCAGTTATTAGATTAACTCAGCCATAGGGTGCACTAAGAAAAAAAAAGATGATGAGAAGAATAATGAGAATACCTAGAAACATGCCATATATGCAAAAATTCTGAGGGACATAGGATTGCTTAGATTAATTTTTTTTTTAAAAAGATAAAAAAGAAAGGATGAACATACTTACAGTTTTGAAATACATAGAACACTGCTGAGAAGTAAATTGCTTTACACTTCCGCATTTTAGAATGTGAAACACTTCATAACAATAAAGACAATACAGCACTGCCAGTGTAAGCTCAGGTATCTTCATCATTAGAGGTTTTTAAGCGGTCAATCTTGCCAGTGTCAGAAATGCTTTAGGTCTAATTGATCTTGCATTGAAGATAGTAGCAAATAGATTACATGTCTTCACTCCTTCCAGGTACATTATCTATGAGATGTATCTGTTAGACCCCAGACTCTGCTTCCCAGAACTAATGAGAATTTACCAGTCAGAAATGGTGCATTGTTTTTCATCTTCTCATTTTCCAGCAATTAGGCAGTCATCAACAAGGACAGACTGTAAGTGCACTTTAACAAATATAAAAAATCTATCTGAAGAAGAAACAGGCTTTGACTTATCCTGTTTCTTCTTCAGAAAAAGGTATACCTTCAGTCAAGGTATCACAATATAATTCAGGTTGGAAAGAACATTTGAACATCATCTTGTTCAACATTCTCCTTCAAACAGCTACATATGTGCGTCAGAAGTCTCTAATTGCCCTAACCCCTCCATAGCTGTCATTCTCTGTAACCTTTTTCCTTGTTTCAAAGTCAGCTATGTTATAGCACCACTGTGAAACCCTGGTTCAGACTTCTGTGAAGACAACAAAGTTGTGAAAAAGAACAATGAGAAGCCTGATCTGGATTTTCTAACTATGCACACAATGCACATTGGATCACAGGCTGCATTTAACCTCAGGTCCTTGCTTCTCATCCTTCCTTGAGATGTAATGTTGGAATGCTGTGCATGGCATTGTATTTTGCTGTATTTGTCAGCTTGATTTTCTGGCTTGACCTCCAACATATTTAGTCACTACCAATTTCACTGATGATCATGTGGTGAACCTGGTTAACCATCACCAAGTTTGCTCTGCTCTTCTTGTCTCGGTTCCCTGGAACTGTGTGCCCTGGCTGCAAAGGAACACTTGGACTGCAAGAGGCAATTTGTGTGCATTGCCTTTTGCCCTGTCAATGGGCACCAATGAGAAGAGTCTGGGTCTGTATTTTGTTCTCTCCCACTGGGTATTAATAAACATTGATAAGATCCCCCCTGTGATTTCTCTTCTGCAGGCTGAATAGTCTCAGTTCTCTCAGCATTCCCTCATACAAGAGATGTTCCAGTTCATTAATCATCTTCATGGCCCTTTGCTGGACTTGCTCCAGTATTTCCATCTCTGTCTTATACTAGAACTAGGCACAGCACTTGGCACAGGATCATATCCCCTTGCCTTCCGGGCAGCACTCTTCCTAACTATATTGGCTATATATGCCAAGTTTTTTGGATCAGGAAGGGCTTCATGGGTAATGTTTGTGGGAGGAGGTAAGGTACTCCTCTGTTTGCAGCTTGTTCCAGCCTGGTCCGTGTCAGACCCACCACAGGACACAGATGAGAATGTTAGTGAAGCTGCTGATGCCTCTGTGCCAATATATTTAAGAAAAGGCAGTAAACACCAAGCCAAGGAAACAAGGCCAGAGCAGTAGAAGGTGTTCCACAGAGGAGATTGTAACACCCTAGAGGGATTGCAGCCCACAGACTGCAGTTTATGGCCTGTGGACCATGAAGGACTCATGCCAAAGAAAATACATCGCTGAAGGGACTGCAGCCTGGTGAAGATCACTGCCAGAGCAGAGGAAATCCCTAAGAAGGAAGGAACACTGGAAAAAATGAGTAAAGAACAAGTAACTGCAAAAAGAAACCACTATGGAGTGACCCCAACCTCCTACAATGCACACCATCTCAACAAAGGGACTGAGGGGGGTGAAGTCTAGGAGAAGAGAAGGAGAGGTGTCTGAAGTTGAACATGGGAAAGCGAAAGAGTGTTTCTTCTTTGCTTTCCCATACTGGATCAGTAATTATATGTTTTAAATTGAGTTACATTTCCCAAGTCAAGTCTGTTTTGTCTATGAGTTACAATAAGGATATTTAAGGAACAACAGAAATAGGAAACTGAAGCAACAGGTTTAGGAAACTGAAACCCTATCATTATTCTTATCTGTGAGTTTTCTCACCCTGTTTTTCCCTAATTTTCTTCCACATCTATGTGTGTGTATGGGAGGAGTGAGGAACTGTGTGTGGTTGACTGCTAGCCAGAGCCAGCCCACCACATTAATGTAGTCTACAATGTTGTTGGCCTCTTTTGTTACAGGAACAAGCTTCTGGCTCGTAGTCAGCTTTCTGTTCACCAGGATCTAATGTCCTTCCTCTGCAGAGCTGTTTTCCATATGGCTAGTCCCTGTTTGTACTGGCTGGTACATGGGGTTATTCATCTTCATATGCAGGTCTTTGAACTTCCCTTTGTTAAATTTAATGACATACCTCTTAATCCAATTCTCCAGCAAGTCCAGGTCCTCCAGAACAGCAGCACAACCATGTGGTGTATCAGCCATTCCTCCCAGTTTTGTGTCATATTCAAACATGCTAATTCTGTCCTATCAGTCAAGTCATTAATGAAGAGGTTAAATAATATTTGCCCCAGTATCAGCCCCTGAGGTCCACAACTAGTGACTTTCTTCCAGATGGACTCTTTGCTAGTTTTAAATCCAAATTGGTTAAGCATGATTTCCCTTTCAGAAACCTATGCTGACAACTCCTGGTCACCTTCTTAGGCTTTACCTTCTTGATTCAGCACTTGTGGCTGCATGGATTTCTGTATGTTCATTATGTTCTCCCTAACATGGTCCTCCTCCATCAAGGGTAATTATTCCTTGCTCCTGACTTTTCTCTGGGGGCTTGTGATTCCTGAAGGCTGGTCTTACCACTAAAGACTGAAGCAAAGAAGGCACTGAGTACTTTGGTCTTTGCCCTGCCCTTAGTCAGCAGTTCCTCTTCTCTATTTCAGCACCAGGGCCAGGCTTTCTCTAGTCTTCCTTTTACTATTTACTTGCAATTTACTTGCATAATCTTTTCTTTTTTTTTTCTTCATATCCCTTGCCAGATTTAATACCAGGTAAGCCTGGGCTTTCTTAACCCCATCCCTGCACAATCATCCAGCAACTCTTGCAGAGCAGCTTGCTTATGCTGCTCCCTGACACAGAGCTAACTTCCAAGGATGGAGCAGGTTGCTCAAGACCTGCCCAGTTGAGATCCTGCAGGTGTCCGTGCAACCTGTTCCTATGCTTAACTGCTCTCACTGTGAAGACTTCAGTTTATACCTCGAAGAATAGTCTGCCTCCATCTTCTCTGACCCCTAGATTTGCAATCCCCATTGCTACCTTATATATTCCAAGCCCATAAATATATTAGTGGCCCTCCACCTAATTTTCTCCAGTTTCTTGTTGTTTCTCTTCTACTCACATAACCATACTGGGCAATCATAACTTTTTAATGACAAAAAAATTAAAATTATGGTAATTTAAAATTTTTCTTCACCTCTGCATATTCCTTTTAATTAAAGAAAGTAACTTCAGATAGTGCAAAAGATAAAAAAAGAAAAACCCTATGCTGACATACAAGAACAAAAATTCGAACAACCTAAACTTTCTAGCTGGCTATCCTCATCCCCATGGGGCTGGGATGAGGTGGGTTGGGAAGGATATTTAAAGAACAACAGAAATAGGAGACTGAAACAACAGGTTTAGGAAACTGAAACTTGTTATATTGGTTTAGGGCATGGCTGAGACATTCTGCTTGTTCAAACATCCCTTCTGCCTCCCAAGACTGTGAAATACTTGTGCATCTGATTTGTTTATTCTTTCCCTTCCAGCCATCAAAGAAGAAAGAAACAGACTGCAGTGATTTGATTTTTAGAGATGCTTTCAGTCAATACTATAGGGTTCAGAGTCAGAAATTTTGTATTTCTTTCAACAAAAAAAACCCCAATGATACAAACCAGCCTTCTCTTAACATGATCCCTATGAAAATTCTGGACTAAGAATTTTAGGCTGATTGCTGAAACTCACTGAAAAAGATCAGGAACAAAATAAAGGAAAAAATCAAACATGTAATTTACTCATACAAAAATGGCTGACAGTATTATTGGTAATGTTCTGAATTATAACAATAAAAATCAAATGAAGTCATAAAAACATATGTTTAAATAACATTTCAAGCTTTAGCTACCCTCATAAGCCAGATGAGGGAAGCTTTTGCATATTCACTTCCTACATTTTGCTACTACATTTCCAAACATGTTCACAAAATTTTAAGGTGTAATAGGCAGAGATTGTAATAAAATGGTTAAAGAATTGGATTTAAAATGCTAATTTTCTATTCTCATGCTTTGTGTGAAGTGGGCCCCTATGTGCATTATGCTTCTGATGAGAGAGCTTCCTGACAAGAAGAAAGATTTCCTTATTTTTTCATAGGTAATTAAGAAACAAAGCAACAATTGAACAACATTAGTACCATGCAACGTTTCCACCCCATAGTCTGAGGAGAGCTACTTCTCTCAAAATATAATTATTAGTTATGATTAATCATTCCCCCAAACAGCCTGGCTAGGATTATCGATTCACTTTAGAATGCTTCAGTTTATTGTCTCAAAGGAAAACGCTTAAGCTACCAGCAAACAGGAATGATGCTGAGAGGGAGGTGATGTCGAAATATTTAAACCAGAAGCTGAAACACAAGAATATAATCAAAGCAAAAGGTTAGTTATTGCCCTTCAACAAAGAAATGCAACAGAATCAGAGAATCACACAATATCCTGAGCTGGAAGGGACCCACAAGGATCATCGAGTCCAACTCCTGGCTCCACAAAGGGCCAGCCAAGTCAGAGCGTGGGACTGAGCACATTGTCCAGATGCTTCTTGAACTCAGTCAAGCTTGATGCTGTGACCACTTCCCTGGGGAGCCTGTTCTAGTGCCCAACCACCTCTTTGCCTGTTTGATTTCATCTTTTAAACAAAACAGGTCTGTCGAAGGATACCTTTAGGCCTAGTTTTTATTCTGAACAAATATTTTTCTCACACTACAGAAATTATTGCATGCAGTCAATTATGTGGTTAAAATATACCTGTAGACATTCATCCTTGCACTTCTCTCACCTAAATTCAGTTCTTTTTCAGATCCAGGGCAGATTATTCAGAAAAGTCTTGGCAACCCAACTGCTCTGAGGGTATGAGCAGATCTTCTAGAGTGTTGTAGGCCATGCAACTCATTGAATTTAGCTGCACAAGACTGAATAGTCACAGACTTGACAAAGGTCCTCATGACTAAACCCCATTCCTTGCCAAAACTATTGCTGGGGAACAGTAAGATGCAGGCTGCTTGACAGGAAGAGCAAACCACAACTAAGGTTAATGACTGTATCACAGTGTCCTCACCAGTGGGCACTGATCCACAGTATCTGAGCAGGGTGAGCAAAGCAACTGGTCCCACACACTGATCCAATGGACCAGATGAAGCTGAAGTTGTGAGTCATGTCTAATCTCAGCCTAGGAAGTCTAGTCAACAGGTCAGGAAGGGCAGTGGACAGGGATGGAGAGAAGCAGGTAGGGCAAAGACTAGGATCCCAGGCTTGTGGTGAAATGGGGCTCCTGGTCATGGATGGGTGAGTGGGTGTTGTCCCAGGTGAGGCTTGCAGGGCAATAAGGCTATTTTACAAATGAATTCAGGAGCCTCAGAAGAAGAGGTTTTCACTGTTAGCAAGAGGAAAATGCACTCAGCAGGGCCTCTATAAGCTGTCCTCTTACTTATGTAGCAAAACATCCCAGTCTCATTAGAGTTAGAATTACCTTGGGTAACCGAGTGTGAAGGAAAAGTAAATGACTGTAGACAGACCCATAAAACCAAAGAAATAATTAAATAGGTCCTTGTGGATAAGTAGCATTCCAGAAAACAGAGCAATGGTTGAACCTATTTATTATTTGTTAGATGGTGTTCTGACTTTACGTGAAGAATTAAAGCTGCTTATTACTTCTCCCATTTTCAGTATCGATCCCGGCACTATAAAATATAATGCTTGGACTATGATGCCAACTCGTAGGGAAGGTAGAAAGCACATAAACCATATATTTCACATTTCCCTCCTGATGCAACAGCATCGCTTATCCGGCCTGTTTCGTCTATGATCAGTGTTAGTTGATAAAAGCTTGGTATGGATTTAGAGACCTTATTGCTCTTTTCTAGCCCCTTGCTTTCTGTTCTGTAATACAATTCATAAATGACAAAGCTTAGCGGTTGAAGTAATTAGTGGGTTTCCATCCCTAGGATTTTCAAGGCTAATCCAGGCTATTTCTTTGCATACCCTGCAGTCAGGATGTGCAATTGTCAACACCACTGGGTCTTAAAATCAAATGTGCCAGAGGGAGTTTGAAACAAAATGGCTAATTTTATGACTGGCAGTATCAAGTTATTTATTTCATCAATAAAAATTGATCGATTCTTATTCTTCACTGAATTCACGAATCAAAGAGGAAAAAACATGACATGATCGACATGTAAGCAAGGTCCCATCCTGTGAGGCAGGGATGGATCATCACAGGTTTCTCAGAAATATCACTGATCCTCCCTCAAAGGTGTTTATCAAACAAGTTGAATGCATGGTCTGATCATAACGGAAAGCTTCATTTGACATCCAAATGGCATGGAAGAAAGTATTGCAAATAGTTGTGGCTGAGGGAATCTCCACTTGACAAAAATTCAAAATAGTTTAAGTTAGTGAGATTTTTCTGTTTATCAGTTTTGCTTCATCCATTCTCGTGTCCCCCAACTTTTCTCCAGTCTGTGGCAGAAACAGGATAACAATGGAATCGCATTTGAAAGAACCTCCTTTCTTCCGGCTCTGCCAGTTTTTTCAACTATCTGACTAATGCCACTCTCTATCTTATATTTAATTTATTTTTATACTACCATGGCTACAACAGTACTACTGACAGTGAAAGGTTACTACATCAGCACTAGTATTGGCACAACAGTTTAAGCCCTGGAGTAGCAGATTTTAGCATGCAAATTTGGATAACCTCAAGCTACTCTTATTCAGAAGAAAGGTTGAACTGGCTCCTGGTTTACCAAGGTCACAGAAACATAAATTGGGCTTTCAGAATAGTTGACCAGAACCCAAGGGAAGCTGTCTGGGCTTATACAGTTACTCATTGGTCTTAACTTAGTGTTTGAGTATTTTTTAATACAACTAAACAGAATTTTTAAAAAGTAATCAACCAAAGGAGAAAGAATAGAGTCTTCTATTTCAATTACCAGCTTTATCTTTATCTATTGTGAGTTATATCTATATCTCCCTGAACACCTGCCAATTACTTTTCCAACAGGAAATCTGGTATAGTAAATAGGAAAAACAAAACAAAACAAAACAAACCCCAAACCCATAAACAAAAAACAATAAAAAAACCATTAAAAAGCAATACTGTCCAGAAGAGATTGTAATAACTTACTTCTACTCCTTAATAAATTCCTTATGTTCCCGCTTCAGAGAAATCACAATTCTACCACGTGAGAAAATAAAAATTATGTTTTAAAAGCCTAAGGTAAAATTCTGAGGGGATATTTTTTTTTCCTCCTTGTATGAACTTTCACTGGAAGAGAGAAGCCAGACTCACAACTTCCTACTCACAATATCCTTTTAAGAAAGCTGCCCTTTACTTTTATTTTGTGGTCATGACAAAATCTGAATTTTTTTACTAATTCTGCTCCATAAGACTATGGACAGTTTAGAAAAAAGAGTTTTATTTTATCTATATATTATGCTGTTGAAATTTGTATTTAATATGAGCTATTGTGAGATGTCCTACTGATTTCACAAGGACTAGATATATCAGTAATATTAAATGCATTCAACTATGACTAAAGATAGTTTAAAATAATGAATTACAGTAGTACATGAATTATTGTATGCCTTTAAGCAATTCTGCAGTTAATTTTATGTGCTTCTTGCATTTTATGATATTTTGTTCAATACTGCATTTGCAGAAATTACTACTGATAATTTTTTTTTTCAAAGCTTCAGTGGATGGCTTCTGGTGCTTCATGAGGGGCACAAATATTAAGTTCCTAGACCTAGGTAGACAGAGAAGAATAAGTATCTGAGGTAAAACACCTATAGTGACTTGAAGCAATAAAAGAAACCTTAAGCTGTTTATTTTAACTGACCTTTCAGCCAGTTTCCGAGGTATGAAAGACCCAACTTACTTTTTCTGAATGCAGCCATAGTAATTCCAGCTTGTAAGAGATCAGAGGAAGTGTTACAGAGAGCAAGTAAAAACAAAAGGAAAGGAAAGGAAAGATGAAACACATAAGAATTATGCTAATAAATTTACTGAGAGTATTCCTGGGTCTGAAACCAGCTGGCACAGAAAAGCTTGTTTCCATGCTAGGAATCACTGTTCACCTGGAAAATCCAATGCTTGCATGCAAACTATCTATTGGCAGCCCCGACTGGAACTTCCCAACTCCCGAATCATGCCCAGGAATTCTTTGGGCAAGACCCTTGTGGCACATGAAAAAAATCAAGCCAAAAACAGTAGCTAAAAATCTTAAAGTTTGCTAGTGTAGGCAGTTGCATTCCGACATGCAGAAGTAGCACAACACATTTTGTAAAGAGATAATAGTTTGTTTCCAGTATTAGGTTTGGATAAAATAGATATATAAAATTTTATAGATACATAAAAATATAAAAAATAAATGCCCTAATGGTAACATAATGTGGCAACAGCTCCTGTGGCTTCCTATGTACGTTCCCACTTCAAACATGATGCCTACTCTCTAGGAACAGGTTCATACTGATTCAACTATACATCATGCCCTTACACTGGGTTAACTGAATGCTGTGCTTACTTATTCAATATTGATCTCACACATTGCATTTCTGCCACAGGTTGCAGGTAACAGTTGCCTGGCAAGGGAACCTGCAACCCCCAGAGCACAGCAGTAAACCATAGGATGCCTGAAGTGCACATGTCACTTTGTCACATGTTTTCTGACACTGTTTATAGCTCTGCCAGTCTTCACAAAAATCCTCTAGCTCACTGTCTCATGATCACTGGGCACTCTCAAGCAGTTTCAGGTGATCCTTCCACCATTCAGTAGAACAGCTCCTTCCATGGACAGGGCTGGGGTATATGGAGCTGATGACCAGGAGTAATTAACAGGCTACAGTAAAACAGCAAACAGGAATTTCTCTTGTCTAGATAAAATCTGTTGGCATAAAGTTAGCAAAAAAAAAAAATGCGTGCAAGGAGCACAGTTGGACTAGACAAACGAAATTGCTCCCAGGTGTCTCAAACTAAATCCCAATTGGATTGAACTATGCAGCCACACTGGCTACTTGAAGCTGACTTGTTCTATCATGCCCAAACTCTGGAAAGTATTTTGAGTGCACAAATTGTGATCTCAGGCTGAGGAGCCTTATTGCAGGAGATTACCAAACACTCCTTCTTGGTAACAGAATAGGAGAACACCATGGGTCTTGTTGGCCAAGAGCAGCCACAATCAGCTCCTGTGGATTTTATCAGGTGATTAACAGAGTGAAGATCATATCAAAACACAATACATTTTTGAATGCTTTGTGAACAAACTGCTTCATAGATTGCATGATGGGCAAAAATCCATCCGCATATTTTGAAGCATTATTCATCTCAAGGACAGAACATCGTTTTTTGGGAATTCACAAGCCTGCCAGGTGAAACAGTAAAATCTATTTCCAGAAAAGTGTTTTGAGCAAGAGTGGTTTGATTTGTCAAATTTGGTAGTTCTCTCTGCTGACAGAGAAAATGTCAGGTGTAGTGGCACAACTCAAACTACCTCAAGTAATGTTTGCATGTGTCAAGAACAAAAAGGTTTTGTTGTTGCCCTAGGCTCTCTGACACATAACTGCCACAGTCGAGCCAAACACGCTGGCTAGTGCTGAGACTGTGAGGCAGAAGCAATTGTATAAAGGACCGAAAGTCACATTTCCATTCCTGTCTGTGTCATAAATCCTCCAAGGACTTCTGTGATTTGTGAATATCAATTACACATCTCTGCCCACACACTCAAGTAATCTCAAGCTCATGCTTCTGCCAACAACTGAAAGAGTCCTGCTGCTTTGGCCAGCACTGAAAGTCCACTTCTTGTCCTCTGAAGCAGCGCCATATATGTTGCTCTGCTAAGCAACACATCTGCTTTGTCTTTGTTTAGTGCCTGGTATTCAGAAAAAGCCAATGCAGTTTTCAAAAAGCTGAACTAATCTGTCCACTTCATGCAAGAGATTAAACCAGTACCAAAAAAAACCCCAGGAAAAAAAAATTAATCCCTCAAATTTCTACATCACATCATGCAATGCTACTGTGATGCTTCATCTGATGACATACGATGATGTAAATGAAACCCAATTCCAGCTTAAAACTCCACAGTCAGACCTGTTTTATAAGTTTGCATTTTTATTTTGCCTCTTCATTCTTCTTCCTCCTAGTAATTCAGGCAGTTTTTCCTCTTTCAACTTGTGGCTTCTGTTAAAACATGGCAAAAATCTATTTCTCTAAAATAACACAAATCACAAGTGTGGAAAGGAAGTGGCAGAGAAAACTATTAAGATCTACCCAACCTTTTTTTCACTGTACTGCCATATGTACTGTAACAGTTTAATACCCTGCTCTTCTCTGCAACAGGGAAATAAAAATAGCACAAACTACTAAGTGGAAAACTTCTTTGCTAATACAACTTCAAAAGGACAACAATATTTGAGGAATGCGGGACTCAAGTTCTTTTCCCAGCCAGCAAAATAAGTGGGTTATTTTGCTTGCCCAAGTGCTAAATGGTTTTATCTTTGTCGTTTTTATGACACACACTGTAAAGATTACAAATGTGGACCAAATACTTCCTCATGGCAAGCACTGAGTTCTCTTAAACCAGTGAGATTTTTCTGAAAGAAATCTTTGCTGTATGGCAAACTTTGAGATGCTGTTAGATAATTTTTAATGAAGCCCTCCTGCTACCTTCTGAGCTCCTTTCTTCTGTAGAGATTTAAAAATATCTTATACCATTTCTAAATTAGTCACCCTTGAAGAAATCACCAGTGGTTTCTTTGCAGGTCTCTCAGAGTCGGTTGCTTCCCAGAAATGTTGACTTTATGAACTGCAAAAATATTGGAGAAACTGACAAATTTGTCAATCCTGAACCGGAACGTAAAGATAGCTTGTTTGATGCAGTAAATCATGTGAAAGCCATTTCCAAGGAGCCTTTTGACAAGCTGTCAGGACATTGGTTGGACAAGCACCGGCTAGCCCTACTCAGGAGTGAAACAGTGACAATGGTTGGGAAATTCATGTCATTTCAGCTGTGCAGTCCAGTTCTTGAGAATCAGTTGTCATATGATAGAAAACATCCTTCCTGTCAGGTCAGTTTTATGTGCTAGGGCTCTACAAGCTGGCCGCTTCAAAAGGTGTACATTCCAAAGTGTAACTTCAGGAACAACAGCCTGAACTACATGTTATGTCTTTCTCAGCCAGGGGTGAGAGACAGGGTCTTTCACGGGCTCCTTTTGAATTCACAGGTGAGGCTCCTTTCATGAATTCACTCTAAAATGGTTCATGTCCTTGGTTCTTGTTGGCCCGCTTCTCTAGCCTGTCGAGGTGTCTCTGGAGGATAGGTAGCGCAGCCATCTGCTCACCCTACTTTTGCATTTTATTTGAACTTTCTGAGGGTGTTCTCTGTCCCATTGTCCAGGCCATTAACGAAGATGTATTGGCCCCAGTATCAGCTCTTGGGGCATGCCATTACAACTGTCCTACAGCAGACTTTGAATTGATGATTGCAGTCCTTTGAGGACAGCTCTTCAGACAGTCTTTATTCTACCTCCCTATCCACTTATCTAGGTGGTACTTGTCCTCAAAGACAAGCTGTTATAAGAAATAGAGTTGATAGACTTAATAAGGTGAGATAAACTGCTTTCCCCTCATCCTCCAAGCCAGCCATCTGTCACAACCTAAATGGTTACCCCCTCTGTGGGTGTGTAGAGATTGTGACCATGGGTTCTCTGGATTCTGTAATGGACAAGGACATGGTGACTTTATAATCTAAATATGTATACTTCTTTACAGATTACTACAAGTACTACAAAAATCACTAGCCAATGATTAATAAAGAAAAAGAATTAGATCTTAAGCTATTACAAATTATTATAGGCAGCCAGTAATACTGTATTGATGAATGGTATAGCATCAATCAATAATAATAATAACCAATGATAGCAGTAATCAATAGTATAGCGAAAATAAATCATATAGCAACAATCAATATAATAGCAAGAGCCAGTAGCAGCAACAACTAAGTAGCTGTATACTATTACAGGTTAGTAGAAACTTCATTAATGAATGAAATTTATTAACACTATAACATTCATGTTCATATACTTATGAAAGATTACTTACACGGATATATAATATCTTCATCAAGCACAGTAGACAGATTTCAGAAGGGGGCAAGCCACCCCAGAGGAGGAAGCAACCATCCCAGAGGTGGGAGGACAAATCAATCTGGCCCCAAATGTTTGTACAGAAAATTCAACTTATTCAGCAAAAGAAAAGTATATGCAGCATGGGAAGTTCTGAGAGAGGGGCTCCATTTTGGGTAAACATCAATTCATTTTTATATCATAGGAAAATATAAGAGGGCATACGATATCATTACTTCAATAACCAAATAGATGCTAATTTATTTTTTATCACTCTTCTATGTATATACATCTATGACATTTAAATAATTCATATAAGGATTGTTCATGACTTCCCATAAATATCCATTAATTTCTGGAATCTCACTCGATACTACATAGAGCCCATTCTCAGATGGTTACATGCAACACCTGTTGATATCCGTAGAAGCTGTGGTCTGTCACACATTATCATTTGAGGCAGCGCTGATAAAATTTCAATTTTACCAGCAACACCTGATAAACATTTCTAGAGCCATCTGATTCTTGGCATCTCTATAAGAAGGGAAGACTTTTAGTATTCTGAACAGTGTTTGATATTTTGTTTTAGTAAGCACATCAGGTGGGAAACCTCTTTATATTTCAGTGATTACTAAGTTTAGAGTGAGATTACGGTAGTAAATGACTACCAATTAATCAATGTCTTACTACTATCTTGACTATGAACTTCGTGATTGTCATTGCTGCATCTTCCCACTTGTGAGATGTGCCAAGCTGCACTACCACTGTCCTAAGAAACCTCTGTAGAAAGCCCCCTCCATAAAGGGCAGAGACACTCACAGAATACAGAAACCCTCAACTTCTTATTTTCTTCTTGTCCCAAGAGTTTCATGAAAATACACTGAAGAAGGATAGGTGATAAAAAAGGAAGAGTTAATAGCTAGGGATGGAATTTTCAGAGTTTGAGATGTGCAAAGTAATTATCTTTAATCACTACTGCAGTCTTTTTTTGTTTTAATTATCACTCTTTGTGATTTCTATAATAATTTAGCCAAATAGACTCGCTGTGGGGTATCTGAATCCTCTGGAATGGTTATTGGGTATTTCTCCAATGAAAGTAATGACCTGCACTGTCCATTATGACCCTTTTTTTTAAACCTTGTCCACCACAGTTCATGCCTTCTTGATCTTTTTGCCTCTTGACTTTTTCTCACTTGTGGAGACCGGCTTCTGTCAGACCAACAGGAAAATGGACAGGACTCATTAACAAATTGGGTTAGCAATGCCTAATTTGCTGCTGTACTAAAACTACCTCTCATCAGGCTGACCTTATTGCCTTGCTGGCTTTCTCTTGCCTTCCACTGGTTGAAAGCACTTACTGTCAGCAGTCCTCGTTCTCTTCAGAACAATGGGGTATTTGTTCCTGATACAGCTCCTAGTGGTTACAGTAAGAAACCGAATGAATAGGAATAAAATTTGCCCACCCTGAGAGAAATTTAAAGCTGGATGGCAACAAAAGTGATTAATTATCTTTGTCAATACAGTGTTGAATATCACATAAGTCAGAATAATAGATATAAAATATTCATTTTACATATTATTTGTTTAAATTAAAAGCCATGAGGCAGGCTGAGAAGAAAGTAATGATGAAAGATGATGAGAGCCTGCAGAACTTGAAATTTCTGATGATTCTATTCAATTCATAAAGAGTGATGATGGGATATGTATCTTCTGTTTGAAAAAGCAATGTGATAGAAGTTTCTGTGTTGATGTGGCAAGGGTAAAGGTTTTGGTAGTGGGGAGTTGCAGGGGTGGCTTCCATGGAAGGTCAGGGACTAGCTATCCTGTTCTGCACACAGTCAGTTCCAAATGGGTCTGAATCCATTGCAGGCCAAAGTTGCGCCCACCAGTGAAGTTGATGTTGTCTCTGTGAAAACGTTAATAAGAAAGGACAGAAAACTCCAGAGAGGAGTAAACATGGAGAGGATGAGGGAATAGAGATAGGAGGAGGGCCTGGAAGGAAACAGCAAGAGAACATTGAGGTCAAAGGGGCAGGAGGTGCTCCATGATGGAGCAGATATTCCTGAAGAGAAAAAGTCAGTGGAAGATCCAGACGAGAGCAGAGGAGAACAGAAAGAGAAACAAACAGAAACCACTGTGTCCTGACCACAAACACCACCACCCCTCTGATATTGCTATTATTTGTGTCACTGAAGGCATTGAGTACAACCTAAAGCCATTAATGGGAGGAAAAACTGTCTGATGCAAAGTCTAGCTGGTAAAATGATTGGTGTGTTTTCCCTTAAGGTATTAAACGTTTCTTTCTTGGTTTGGTTCTTGTCTGTTAATACTTGAAAGAGGAAATCAATATTTATATTAACTTGCAATAAATAAATTTCCACAAGTGTAAGGATCATCTGGCTCAGAGTTTGCAAACAGGTTTTGGTAATGTCTAGTGCACCAGGTGACTCATGAGGGCTTGTAAAAGTGACTCAGCCTTGGATTGCCTTGTGGCCCTATCTCCAAAGAGACAACCCATGGAGAGTTGTGCAGGTAGCTCAAACTTGAGTTGTCCTGTAAGCTGAGACTAAACTGGGCAATGCTGCGTAATTCAAAAACCTAGTTTGAGTCTTGAATTCCTTCAACACACTATAAGCCCTGAGTCCAAATCAAACCACGATTCAGCTGCCTAAAAGTAAGACAACGGCAAGCCAGAGTGTCCCCATTTGGCTTCAATAGGGCCAGACAATTGTTGTGTTTTTGTGTGGTGGGGTTCTAGTGGAGAAGGGGGGCTTCAGGGGTGGCTTCTACAAGATGCAGCTAGAAGCTTTCCCTAGGCCAAACAGAGTAAATACCAGTTGGGTTCAAGGGTGGACCTTGCACTGACCAAGGCTGAGCCCATCAGCAATGTTCACAGTGCCTCTGGGAATCACATTTAAAAGAAAAAAAAAAAAAACCACAAATTGCCACTTTTTGCCACCAGAGAAGGGAATCATAGAATGGTTTTTGCTGGAAAAGACCTTCAAGATCATCACATCCAACCACCTGTCCATCCCTACTAGGTCCAACACTAGACCATGTCACCAAGTACAACATCTACTCTTCTTTTAGACACCTCCAGGGATGGTGACTCAAACACCTCCTTGGGCAGCCTGTTCCAATATTTGGCAACCCTTTCAGTAAAGAAATTTTTCATAATATCCAATCTAAACTTACCCTGATGCAACTTCAGATCATTTTTCCTTGTCTTGTCATGAGCTACCAGGGAGAACTGACCAAGCCCCACTTCACTACAACCACCTTAGAGCGATGAAGTTTCACCTCAGTCTCCTGTTCTCCAGGCTAAACATTCCAATCTCCCTCAACTGCCCCTCATCAGATTTGTCTTCTAAACCCTTCACCAGCTTTGCAGCCCTTCTCTGGACATGCTCCAGCATCTTGGAGCCACAAAGGAGTGACTCTCTCCCATCAGCCCCTTTTACAGGGGAATGACGTCAGGTGGATTAAAAAACAGCCCTGGGGAAACTAGTTCTGGCTGCCTGGGGAAGTTAACTCTGACCTGGCCAGAACCAGGACAAGAGGTAAGTAATATTTGCTTTAACTCTGTACTCGCAGATGATTGACTAACACACATGTAGCATTTAGTGCTTGTGAGTTGTGATAGCGTGTTCCATGCATCTGCTGTGGTTGTAATACTGACCCCTGTGAATTGCCCATGAGTGGTGATAGAGAGCTTTGTGATTCGGTTGTGGGTCGCAATACCGCTTTTTGTGAATCCCTTGTGGTTGTGATACCACATTTTGTGATTCTCTTATGATTGCAATAGTGCATTTTGTGAACCTCTTGTGGCTGTAACAATGTAGCCTTAATTTTAAACTGCAACAGTGCATTTCTCCATTGTACCCACAAAACCTGCAACAGTGAAGTATTGAATCCCCAGGTGGTGCTCAAATAAATTTATTTGAACCCTGCAGCTGAGCGTCTTTTCATCACACCAAGATAAGTCTGTTCTGCCTGTCACAGTAATTGTGAAGTGATCTCCCTGTCTTTACCTCGACAAGCTGTCTCTCTCCTATTTTCTCCCTGATCATCCTGAGGGTGTAGAGAAGCAACTGAGTAGCTGGTTGAGTGTTTCACTACCAGCTAGGGCCAACCCACCACAGACCTTTTTGGTAATGTTGCTGAGTTCTTCAGTAGTCCCCACTCTTAAACAGCTATGAACCTGGTTTAGAAGAATTCAACTGTCTAAGACACAGAGAACCTAAAGCTCCTGCAACCTTCACTGCTGTAAATGCTTCAGAGGTAGCTTCACATTTGAGGAGACACATTCAGGTATGTAGTAGATCAACTGAAATGTTGTCCTGTGAACAGAATCATACAAAAGATTCACATGAAACTAGACAAAAAATGCTTGTATTCTCCAAGGTTGAGACAAATGTGATCTACATGACTCTCTTGTCTTCTGTTTTCTTAGAAAAGGCCATCTTGGACATCCTCTCTAGAGCTATAAATTATATCAACATTCATAATCATATGCAAATAAATTGACCTTCTCCTCTAAGAAAAGAGTATTTGTGTTAGCAAGACTTGCAAGCTCCAAATTTGTCCTGCTATTATGTTCCTTCATGGTCGGCTGCTTTCTTAAAGATGCAGAAGCCAGTATCAGGAAACCTCGTCTACATTCAGTGCAAATGCAGCATCCAACTGCAATTTTTCAAAATAATTAGTTGCTTGGTTGAGCACCTAGTTTTAGTCAATTCAGCTGAATGCACGTGTAATTATGATATATCAGAAAACACTGTTTACAATGTTTATTCCTTTTTGCTACTAATCAAATTACCAGATTTTAAAATTTATTTTTGAAACCATTTAGCACTTCTTTTTAATTTGCATGAGTTATCTAAAAGAAAACAATTAAACTGGTAACATTAAACACACACAAGCCACAAAACAGAATGACACTGCCAATATACAAAAAAGAACAAAGAACTAAGGCAGCGTGGAAATGTGGCAATGAACAATCACACAAGATTGTGTAAAACAGAACTGAATTACAGCTTTTAAGCACGTATTAACCACATCCAATCAAATACAGTGAACATATAATAACCCACAGAAAAGCAACAAATTGTAAATATTTATTTCATAATCTGCATATGAACAGATTTCCATCCTTGGCTAGTGATTGCTTTGGGTTCAAGTGAACACCTTACAGAAATGCCATCTGAGAAAAATACAGCTTTAAGAAGTGACTAAGTTCAAAGTAAGTAAAAATTTCATATCAAATCTTATAGAACCATAAAACAAATAGACCTGAAATAACCTTCAGGATGTATCTTATCCATCCATCTACTCTGAGACAGGTCAGCAAGTTAAACTAAATATTTTATTAACCTGGGCCAAAAAATCCATTCATTAATCCAGATTTCAGGAAAATTATTCCATGCCTCCTTTTTTTTTTTTTTCTTTTTTCTTTTTTCTGTGTGTGCTAATCAGAAAGTCTGTCCTGTTATCTAATATGAATAATTCATTTTGGAATTTAAGCTTCTTATGTCTTCCTCTATATGACATGAACACACAGAAACAATTATTAATTCTTTGCTTTTCTTTTTTCTGTACCACATGACTCCACACATGAAAAACATACTCTTCAGGCTAAATAACCCCAGGACCTCGGGAGGTCATGTTTCTTAAGCCTTTCATCAGTCTTCATGATGTCTTCCAGAACCTCTCCAACTGACCTTTGCTTTTCTCGACGTTTTGTGACAGAAACTGAACACATTACTTCAGCTTATCAGAGCTCTTGAAGAGAAAGGTTATTTTATGTATCTTGCAGGTTATTTCTGTCATTTGTTCTTTTTCAGAACAGAATGATGCGTCTGAGTCACAATCAGCTTATGATTCATTCCTTTTTTCTCTGAAGAACTGCCACTTAGCCCATTGTTCACCCTCATGTATTTATGCAGTTGACTAGCTCTGCTTAAGTGCAGTATCTTTTGCTTGTCCCTGTTGACTGCATCTTATTTTTTAAAACCATTTTCTCCAATTTGACAAAATGCTTTTGCAGTACAACAAAGAATCAGCATCATCAGTATCTGACATTATTTAAGAGTCTTTCTTCAGGTTCCCATGCTTCCCAGATGTGCTGTATTTTAGAGATCACATCAACAACTCTATTTCCAAGGTTGCAAGAACATAGCAGCATATACTCATCATTCTGGAGGTCCTGAATAACTGTTCTGACACTTTTATGGAAATCAAGTTCATGCAGTGCCTCTCAAGAGTTCAGTAGTCTGTTAAATAAGGTCTTAACACAGTTGAAGAATCCTTATTTCCACAAAATTCCATGTGGCTGTAAGTCCCATTGAAGTCCACAGCCATGTAAGTTGTTGAGTACTACACAGGTGCGCTCAAGAAAATGTGACCAGTAATGGATGAAATCACAAGTGATCCTGAGTTAAGCAAACTCTAGAAGTAAAGAGGAGTGAAAAATCACCACTAAACTGTTAAATCATATACTATCAAAGCTGTCATAAATCTTTCCTGTGCTTCCCCCTTATTCATTTGCTGAGAAATTCTTTTTCATTTCAGTCATGGTCAAAAAACAAATGGTATATTTTGCCTCAGTTAGAATATTTTGGCTGTATCTAAATGTAAAAATAATAATAATAAAATTTTAAAAAAAACATTTTTTGAAAATGCCTTTTCTGGTTTTCTGTAATACATGGAGCTAAAAAAAGTAACCATCTTGCCTAAGAAAATAAACAGATGAAAATGTCTGGAAGATTAAAGACAAGTATCTTCAAAGTTACAAAAGTTTTAAAATAAGGTGGTCTGTCATTCATGGTAGAACAGCTTCTGTTCAGTTTTTCACAAAACACTGAAGCTAAAGAGGTTAAGACCATTGGATGCCAAATGATTAAGGGGACCCAAAATCATTTGACGCCCTTTGAGTTAAAAGCCAAATTAAGGACCTCTTCAAAAACATTCAGGATATCTCAGGAGAGGATGCAAACATGACTAGTCATAAAGTCACATAAGTCTTTTCCTTCCTTTATTTACTTAGTTTTGATTTTCCTTTCAATTAACTTAATTTTCCTTTTATCTTACTCAAAGCTAAAATAAATATATCTTTAAAAAAAAATGTTGATGCAAAACCAAAGTGAGAATTAAACGTAAAAGAGCAAGGAAAAAAAATACATATATGTTTTGACTAATCTCACTACAGACCATGAAGATATAATTATCAGTATTGAGCCCTCAGAGCTAAAGTTTTTTTCAAGAAAAAGAACAAATGCTTTTTTTGTCCTTTTGCGGTATTTGACATATAACAAAAAGTCTGGGTTTTATTAAATTATAGTTCATTTTATGTATTGAAGCTTTCTCAAGGCTGGAGAATGTAACAATGTATGAAATACTGGCACCATTATCACACTAGTGAAAGCTAAGTGACTTAATAGGAATAGGTTTCCTAGTAACATCTCTTCCCAAGTCTCCTCTTACTTTTTTGGTTTCAAAGTAAGTATCGCACTACATTATAAATAAACTCCAAATCTAATTGTCTCAGTATTTCGACTTTAAACTTAGCAGGGTGGAGACTGGCTTTTTTGTTCACCATCACATTGTTATACACAAAAGAATTCCAGTTCATGATGGCATCTATAGATTTCTACAGGGAGGACAATGATGCCTGTGATAATAATCATAATGACACTTTCATTCCTGAACCCGAAGGACTTGAATTTTCCAAATAAACTGTTTCATACAGAATTCTATTTTAAAAAAATCAGGGGAAAAAATGTTGCAGGCCTTGTTTTTTCATTAAAATAACAGAGCAAGAAACACTGCTATTTTACAGAAATAGTTCTGTTTATTTGGAATCACATAATTTCACCATTTAATAAACTCTTTTAATGACTTCCTTCAAAATACATGTCTAGGTTCCTATCCACTGTAGTGCACTTACCAAAATCCACAGGTAATGGACACAGAAACAAAAGCTCCAACATTAGGTACAAGCACTTAAAACATCAAGCACCTCAGTGATGCCATTTTTGGTTTTAATTACCTTGTTACCTACCTTAAGATATTTCTGGGTTTGTTCCTGTGTTTGAAACCAAAGAAAAGATCCAGCGCTGCTGAAGTGTTGGGGTTTCCTTTCATTGTTACTTCCAGGATATGTGTCACACTATCACATCTACTCACCTGGAAATTATACATATTAGATTTATTTTTTCAGTAGTCTGAAAGTCTCTGCATTTCAGTTTTTTCAGCACTGACAACAATGTCATGAATCTGCCTGTCCTTTACAGAAGGAAAATCATTTAAGCACAGTGCTTTGTAGTGAGAAGGGTGCTATAATCATACGATTATTTACTGATTCATTGCACATGAACTGTGTTTATAAAGATGCAATATTCAAAATGCATTCTTGGAAACCATCTAGAAATTATTAAACATTTATACTGTAATCATTTCAGCAATTTTAATAGATCTGGGGTTTTAACTTCTATCACTATCAACTCCCAACAAACAACAGAGCATTTCAGATGTACTGCTGAGGATCCCTGCTCCATGGCTGACTGGATTTGGCCTGTATCCATAAAAGTCTACTAAAAAAATCAAGTGCTGTCATCAAAACAAAGTTAAAGGAGTAGAAAAGGGCTGCCTTTAGCTGTGGAGGTATTTGGAAGTAGTTTGACAAGAGCCCTCAAATGAAATGAAAGCTAATCCTTTTTGAGAGCTGCATTATTTAGAATCTGAGTGTATACTTCACATTTAACACTGTATCAGCATCCCATGAAATGTCTCCTGTTGAACTTGGAAAACATTTTACCAAGAGAGCTGGTAATGGAGACAGCCTGTATCCCTGTAAGGCAAATTATCTTGCTAGTGTTTACCAAGACATGAGAAGAAAATAAGGTCAAACAGGTATGAGCTTTCAATATTGCTTATGGGCTTGACTGCTGCTGCAATGCATGTTTTTTCAAAGTGCGTTTGGAAATCTTGCTCAAAATTTTCGAATGGCTCCAGAAATTTGAAGAAACCCACGAGCTTAAGGCAAGTTCCCCAAACCTCCTTCTTCAGGATCTCCAGTGATTTAATGGCATCTATTTCTGGAAGTTTTGATTCAGTATCTTATGCTACACGTACTTTCTATGCACAGGGGGAAGTTCTGGCCTTGCTGAAGGGAATGGGAAGTTTTCATTATTTTCAGTGGGATCAGAATTTCAGTTGTATTTGGGGCTTTCAAGAATTCCTAAACAGGAGAGTAGCCTGGGCATCAGTTGCCTGTGGACCCTCTTGCAATCCCCCATTTAAAAATACAAGTTCAGGAAATAAAGCTACCATGTTGGTATTTATTTATGAACTCTAATTTAGAAGTGTAACCTTTAAACATTATTTATTGAAAGTCACACAGCCTGATGATGTCAAGATCAGTATTCTGGGGTTTTTTGGGGGGGATTGGGTTAGTGGGGTTTTTTCCTCTGCAGAGGAATTATTTTCTACCACAATACGTATAAATTGCATCACATTTCAAGATTACTGCAAGTAGCATAAAAACATACAGTACATACTTAATGGAACATAAAAAATCACCTTCTCATGTAATATAATTCGATACATTGTTCGTCTAACTTCTCATACTGACTGTAATATTCTACTGGCAGAAACCAGATAAATTCTTGAAGAAAAACTAATAACTGAAGAGGAAGATGACTATAATTAAAAAAGTGGTATTAAAAATTCAAAGAAAAACAGATTTCAGGCTAAATTTAAGACAGACACAAGAACCATTCTCTTGACACATAAAGCTGGGATCTACCTTATTTTAGGAAAATTCTGCTTATATACAGCTTCTCCCTTTTTTTTCTTTTCATTATATACAAGACAGCACATACAAAACTCAAATTCCTCTTGGTTTGAGATGACTTTATGAAATAATTTAATACTAAACATAGAAAAGGCAGCTGGGAACAGAGGCAGCAGAAGATCAGAGAAGTAAGATGAGAAGATCAAGTAACCATTTAAATTACACCGGAGTGTAACTTGCTCTTTCCAAATGCTCTTAATTTAATTCATCTATAATGTATAAGCTTTCCGTGATTTCAGTCCACCATGATTAAAATTGCTAAGCAGATCTTTTACAGACAGGAAGGAAGAAACAGAACTGAAAAGAGCATTATGGGGTTAAAGCAAAATCCCCTTACTTGGCACTCTGAAATTTTCCAGTATTTTTTACTCACTGATAAGGGGCTCTACAAATTTTTCATTGCTGATTGTATGCTTCATTGTTTTTTAAACTTTTTTGCTGCTCAATTTTTGATTGTGATCAGAATTGTTGTTTTCAAACTGTAGATTTTAAAATAGAGGTTGTGAGAGAGGACAGACAGCACTTCACAAGAAATGCTCGCTTGACAGAGATAGGCTAAAAATAAGCTCAATTCTGCCAAGCTTTGTGACAGAAACAAAGGACCTGGTCAAGTAACGTAAATCTACACCTATCTACTCTGCCATAGTTTACCCTTCAGATAGCCAGATCATTACTCCTCCAAGTAACCAGGTGTGCTTAAATTCCCAGCTCCATCTGACTACAGGTTATTTTTTTCATGCCTGTGTAACACAGTCTTAATAATATTTTTGCTTGTAAGGAAACATGCTATATGAATACCCAGTGGAAAGTATAGGATTAAATTTTATTGAAAACAGTGATGATCAAAGAAGCCTATTCCAGAAAAGGTTGTCAGTAATGTAAATTAGTACAAAACATAAATGTCAGTGAATCCCTCTCTAGAGGCTTCTCAAACACGGATGGATTTAAACTCCCTTTTTTTAATTGATATTGAATTCAAAGTGTAACTAAAACACTTCAGAGACTTGATTAAAGCATTTCCAAAATAAGGGGAGGGTTGCAAAGGAAAAGTTTTAAAGGTAGAGAAAGCAGAAAATAATTTCCAGTGGGACTTTTCTTTAACGTCACCAAGTGGTGAGAAATAAGAAAAGGAAATTTGTCCCAGATATCCCTAACTGCAAAGATGAGGAAGGGGAGAGAGGAGACAGAGGCTGTCAGAAGACAGATCTCTGCAGTACTGAAGAGAAAGCTGAAGTCTCTAAAGGAAGAAACCTTGCTGTTGTGTTGTTGAGCCACGTATACTGTAATTCTGAACTGGCAACCAATGCAAATGGGACCTTGGCATGTGTCAGCTTGCAGGATCCAAACATCAGCAAGCCTGAGGGACCCTGTGTCTCTGACAACGATGAATACCGGATTTCAAAGCCTGTCCTGATGCCTCCTGCTATTTAAACAACAAAAAGCAGCAACCAGCAGGGGTTTGGACTAGATGATCTCCAGAGGTCTCTTCCAACCCCCATCAGCCTGTGATTCCGGTTCTTACCCCCCATTTTTTGACGTTCTGCAGCTGACGGTTAAACGTGCCTGACCCTGGGGCCACGGCATCCCCGTTTTACCGGCCACCCACGCTGCCAGAGCGTCCCCTTCCGAGCCGGCTGGGAGACGGCGCTGCCTCGGGGCTTCCCCAGAGTGCCGGCAGCCGAGCGGTGCCGGGTGAAGGCCGGGAGGAGGCCGCCCTCAGAGCCCGCGTGGCTCCTGCAGCGGACCTGCACCGCCCGCAGCCGCTGGCGGGTCTCACCACCCCACGGCGGAGCAGGGGGACAGGCGGCAAACCGCGCCCGAAGAGACACCTTCCCCCCGCCAGTGCCCCTCTCCTATCGCCGCGACACCCAGCCCCTGTGCAGAGCTATCACCGCCCCCACCCAGCCCCGCACAGCGCATGCCCACGCCTCCCTCCGGCGGGGGGCCGTGCAGACGCTGAAGCTGGCGTCACCGACACGCATGCGCGGTTCGCCTGGGCATGCTCAGCGGGCGGTCGGCCGGCGCGCGGTGAGGGCGGAAGTATGCGCAGTGGTTGGGTCGGTGGGTGTTTCCTGCCTCACGCTCGGAGACAGGTACCGGCGAGCGCCCCGCTCTCCGCCAGCTGGGCGGCAGCGAGGGCGAGCGGGATGATCGGCCCACTGCATAGGGCTGAGGTGAACGGGCGGGCGGGCCGGCTGGCTGGCTGTGGAAGAGGGGTCTCGTAGCTGGGACACATCACCCTCTGGGCTGCCCTCATCCCGGCGGGGCAGAGCCTGTGCCGTTACCTTCCGCCCTCCCCCGGCGCTTCGCCAGGCTCCGCTGCCTGCCGTGAGACCTGCGGCCGCCCTGCACCGCCCTCCCCGCCCCGAGCAGCTCTGGCAGACACGCAGCGCGTTGCGGGGCCCCTTCCGGCACCTCGCGTGCGGGGGAGGCGCTTTAGCCGTTAACGTGCTCGTGCTGATAGGCCTTTACCAGCCTGCGGGGTTGGGCCACCGCAGAAGCTCCTAGGCCACAGGCTTGGCTCTTCATGAGCGGCTCTTTTTGCTTTTTTGAGGCTGCCGAATACCAAAGGATTTGGCTTGTGACTCGTTCCCGGCTGAGTCTGTGGTAGTTCTGTGCTGACTGCTTTGTTCAGTGGTCCAAACCCTCATTTTTATGAGTAAATTTTGCATAAACTGTGTGAGGAGTGTCTGGCTTTGTCTATATATGTGTGCCTGTTTAAGGTCAGGCATTGCCCACTTTGTAACTGTTTTAACTTTTGCACAGTTAGCCTAAGTATTGCACTGACTAGTGGTTACGGTGGCTTCAGGTAGCTACCGTTTTGAATGGCCCCATCAATAAGGTGCTGCTGTTCTTGGCTGTTGTATTCTTTGGTGAGGTCTACATAATCATGTGTCTTACCCCCTGATTTTAAGAATGAGTTTACACGTCTCACCTGCTTTGTTAGGGATTCTCTTCATGCCTCTGACCTCTGCAGCTCTTTCCCGAAACAGCATTAATCCCCTTTGTATCATTTTCGTGTGTCACTGGGTGTGGAGAAGGGAGAAATCTTTCCAATTCACTTATTACTTTTCTGTTTTCCTAGCTTTTCTGCTCCAAGGCTAATGTCTTGTTAGTTCTTATTGAAAAGTGTGCTCCAGAGGAGGCTACAGAGGAATAGTCCATTTGTTGTGGTGAAAGCTAAAGTCAGGACCCAGCAATGTTCATTTTTGGCTTGAGCAAAGGCTTAAATGGAGAAGAGTAACCCAGGCAAAGAGGTGTTAATTGCTTGCAATCCTGTGCACCAGATTGATGTACTACAATGGTAAACTGTAACAGAAGACATACCCAACTTTGAGTTTTTGCTTCATGAAGTTAATTCTGGAATCAAGATAGAGAATATCAATATGCTTATTTTTCAGTCTTGTATTTTTCAGGATTAAGGGCTTGCAGTTTTTACAATGGGGTTTTGTTGTCTAGAATCCTTAATTTATATTTTGATGTTTTGGTAGTATGAACTAAAAGTTGTAAAGCTTGTCTGGCATCTTATGATCTAGGGTGCTATTAGGGGCTTAGATACAGGGTTTTATTTTTTTTAAAAATGTTTTGATGAATTTTTATGGAAGGAAATAGCAGAATTCTAATATTTCTAGAGAGCTAGGCATGGAAGACAAATGTGGTGGATTTATCAAATAAGGACAACGGGCAAAAAATCTTGCTTTGTGATCTCTTTGTCCTCTTCCAGAAAATGCTTTTTTCTCTTCATCTGGGAAGAAAAAACCTAAGACAATAACTCTTGTTGTCATTACCCTGTTTCCTTTATATTGCTTGTTCCTGTATGTGCTCAGATATGAGGTCTGTGGGACACCATTCCATTACTAGTGAAATGAGTTTCCTCCTGATGCGTTACCGTTGTTGAAAGTTCAATTGATCCTCACTGAATCCTTGAAATTCTTTTTCCTCAAAAGAATCCAGCAACTTGTGTATTCAGAGTGTACGTGGAGTGATTCCTGGCTGTAACTGGAGGTGCACTTGATCCATCTGTCGTGGCTAATAAGATGTTTTGCACTGCTCCAATGTTCCCTGGGGCTTTAGACTAGTACAAGGCGTGTTGTTCCCTTTAGGTTAACATTAGCAGTGTATGGGAACATTTTTGTATACTGAGCTTGCTGCCTACAGCTTTTTGTACTGAAATTCTCTAGAAACTTTGTACAGCTTTACTATGTTAAATTGCCATACAAAATTTGGCTATTTCATGTTGCTTGAAGAATCATGGAGGAAGGAGAGGAACAGTGAGGTATTGTCTTGACGATAGGAACAAATTTCCCTCTCCGATGTGGGTTATTTTTCCTTTGTTCCTTGCCTTCAGTCATGTTGCACTGGTGTTCTTGTCCACAGTTCTGTATTGTTTGTGGTTGCACGGTGTTAACTTCACTTACAATTGCGGCTTGTGGTTTCTTAATGATTTTCAGTGTGCACTGAAACAGGATGTAACTAATCTGAGAGTTCAAATTCTGGTGTTTTTTCAAACACAATTTTAACATTACTTTTTTAATTTATTATAATGAAAGTTTTAAAAGCCTAGAGAAAAAAAAAAAGTAAGGCTTTCACAAATAGACCTCAACAGTCAGGGTACTTCCCACCACCCTACTTTCCACTGCAAAGCTCAAAAATTACAGTGTTTAAACCTCTTGTAGACCCATTGATTCTGTAAGCAGGTGCATGCTTTATCTTAGGCACTGAAGTTACCAGGCTCTCAGAGCTTGTTTCTGGGGTGTGCTGCACCTAAAAGGAAATTCTGATTATTCTGTCTTCTCTGCAAGCTGATGAAAAGACTATGAGCATGAAAATCTTTCTTGTTCCTTATGTATGCACCCCAGACTATATGTAGCTTCCAAATTTAGGTCTGTGGATGTTTAAGCCCTCAAGTTGGAAGTGAGAAGGATGAAGTAATATATCATATTCAGATATATCATAGGAATCTTTGTCTTGCTTCCTGATAGAGCCATTCGGTGACTGCACTATTTTGGTGGAATAATGTCCTCATTCCAGGAAAAAAAAAAGCCTAAAATGACTTCTTATTTCTGCTGAAGATTAAGCCTTGTGATTAAGTGAAATATAATAATGCTGAATAGATTGATGTAGATGTAGCTTGAGACAATTAATAGAAGTTTAATATGTGTATTTTAAGAATACATTTGTTTAGGATTTTAGTAGAATATGGCTGTGCTGTAACTGTGTGAGCTGTTTTGTGAAAGCGGCTACAAAACTTAAGCCTTGAAGCTAGTGAATATAGGGGAGTCGTAATTAATGAGACTAACAACCAATTAAGAGACAGAGTATATCTTGTTTTCAGCGAAAAGGAATGAGTTTTTGAGGTCAGATAACAGAAGAAACGTAAAGAGCATGTGCTGAGAGCGAGGAAGACATCTAGCCTTCATCCCTGAAGACCACCGGAAGCCCCCCTAAGTGTCACTGAGCATGCTCTATCTGGGAGGAGTTAATGTAAATGACATCATGGAAATAATTTGCATAACCTGGCCTTTTCTTACAAATTATAATGAATATGTATAGTTAATCTGTATAAATATGAGAAATTTGGCTTTAATGGGGGCACACATTCGGAGGAGCGATCCCCTGTGTGCCTGGCGCTGCAAGAAAGGATACCTGCTTAATAGTAACCAAGGCTAGTGAGTTGTGATTCTGGCTTTCCGAGGCATCACTTGCTCAGGATCATTTCTCCCAAGCAATTTTTTAATGGTGTACTGTGGTTTAAGTTGGTTTTTATGCTTTTGGAATATATGTTAATATTCTGTAGGGAATTAGGACAGAACTAGTGGGTTTTACTAGATGGTTCCAGTGTCAGAAATGTGAGGTGTAGAAAATGGGTAGGTAGAAAATCAAGGGATAGGGCAGAGCAGCACATAAAAGTTCATCCCACAGCCATCCTCAGTGCTACATTTCACTTGCTTAAGCAAGTGATATATATTGCTTCCTCTTCCAGGGTGTTACTTCTGAGTTCTCATACAATGTACAATCTTTCATATAGTTTTTTGCTTGTTAAAGTTATTAAGCTTATGGTCACACTTTCCCTTTGTCACTTTCAGCTATCGGAAGGCAAAAGGTGCTAGTGTGTTGTGTGTCTGCCCTGTTCCAGGAGTCGCAGCCTCTCTTTTTCTTTTTTTAACGACCTATCCTTATTAATAGCTCTGTTTACACCGCTTACAGACTTTTTCAGCAGCATACTCAAATTGGAATTATTCTTGTCAGTGCTATGAAGTCAGCCTTCTGAGAACAGCAAAGATACTCAACAAGCTTAATTTTACTTCATTGCTATTCAGGAGAGCACACTTGAGAGAGCTTCTTGTAGTGGGAAGCCAGTGCTGTATCAGTTTGTTTTTTAAAATTTACTTTTGTAGATCTTAGAGCTGGATACTCATACATTTGGTTTTTTGATTGCAGAGAACAGGGATCTGTGAGCTGTAGTGGTTAGCAATTAAAATACATGACTGTAGTTTTATATGTACAGAAGTTTTTATTGTTATATATAATTTGTTTATATTGTTATATAGAATTTATCTTGCTATATTAATATATATATTATTTATATTGTGATTTATATTGTGTATATGAATATCCTACGTTGTAGGACTACATAATAAGTAAATAACATGGGCAGGTCCCAGTCCATCAGTTTACATGTCTCCCTTTCAGAAATTGTCCTTTGTAAATTTGAAAGATCGTGTGGGGTATTTGTCCCACTGAAATAAATGGCAAAGACTCTTTTTAAATGAAAGCAAGGGTGCTGCAGAATTTGAGGGTACTCATCAGAGGGGTGAGTTTTTAAACCTCAGCTCTTTTCTTTGTTGTAACAGTGACGTTTGAATTGTAACAAAATGCATCTTGCTCTTAGACATCTCTGAGGAGGGAAGAAGCAGAAAACTATTTGATTGTTTGAGTGCCATAACAAGGAGAAATACGTTAAGAAAAAAGAAAAGTTAATCTGTTACTTTGTACGTCTCCCTAGCTCATTAGAGTGTGGCTTGATGCAGATCAATATTGCTGATTAACTTTGAAGTTGGCTTTCTAGGTGGAATAGATCAGCTTCTCAGCCTGCTAGAATATAGTGTGAAGTTGATAAGGGACTGAAAAGCTTTCTAAGACTTCTAGTTGTTCTTTTCACTGTAGGCTTGAAATCCTAGTAAGCTAATGATAATGCTATCCTGGTTCATGCTTGAAAACATACAGACAAAGGCATCATTTCTAGCGTCAGTGAATGATTTCTTATAGAAATTCTAACTCCTAAAACTTCATTAATTATAGCAGTAAACAGAGGGAACAGCATCATCATCTCTGCAGCAGGCTTTTGCCCCTCCATCTGCTCAAGCAGAAATTGAAATCTGTCTGGTGGTGTACCTCCCAGCTCTGTGCTGTGGTGGGTTGACCTTGGCTGGCCCCAGGTGCCCATCAAGCTGCTCTATCACTTGCCCTTCTCAGTAGGACAGGGAAAGAAAATACAGTGAAGAGCTAGTGTGTTGAGATAAAGACAGAGAAATTACCAGTAACCATCAGAGACAAAAGAGACTCAGACTTGGGGAAATAAATTTATTGCTGAGCTGATCAGAGTAGGATAATGAGAACAAGTCTAGAACCATCTTTTCTCCACCCCTCCCTTCTTCCTGGGCTCACCTTCACTACCCCCTTCTCTGCCTCCTCCCCATGAGTGGCACACAGGGACAGAGAGTGGGGATTGTGGTTAGTTCAGAACACTTAATTTCTGCCATACTTGCCTCCTCATGGTCTTTCCCTGCTCCATCATGGGGTCCCACCCATGGGAGACAGTCCTCCACCAACTTCTCCAGTGCGGGTTCTTTCTCCACGAACTGCTCCAGTGTGTGTTGTTTCTGTGTAGTGTCACTGTATCCTATTGGATGTGTTTTAGAGTTATGTATTGGGTCTGTCTGGAAAGGAGTTCCTTGTCTGCATAGCAGCGTGCGTGATTGGAGTTGTGGCACAGCAGTATTTCAGCTGTGGCTGAACAACACCAAGGCTTTCCCTCTTCCTCTTTTTTCCAGAGTGGAAGTAGTCTGAGGTTGGACCGGATGTTTGGAGGCAACACAGTTGGGATAGCTGGCATAAATTAGCCAGAGGTTATTCCACACCAAATAGAGTCATGCTGAACAATGAAAACATTTTGGCTTTTTAAAATTTGAGTCTTCCAAGGGAGCTGTTGGTCAGAGAGCATCAGGGCATTATTGGTCTGTTTGTAGGAAGTAGTGAGTGACTGCTTTTACATCATTTGTTTAATGGGTTGGGTTGGTTTGGTTTTTTTGGGGGGTGAGTGGGGCAATTTGTTTTCCTTTCCTCTTTCCTTCACTTATCAAATTGTCTTTATGAATTTTTTTTTTTTTTTTTTTTTGCTTTTACTATTTCTGTTCTTTCCCTGCCCCACTATGGGGAGATGAGTGAGTGCCTCTGTGAGTGCCTGTGTGCTGTCCAGGGTGAATCCACCACAGTGGTACAGACAGTCAGAAGGTGCAACTGTTGTACAATGATTTCTGCTGAGGTGGTGGCAGGACTGAAAAATGTATCATGTGTGGTCATGCTTCACCCTTGGTTAACGTGATGTTAACATTAACGTGAAGGTGAAGGTTAGTAATTGGTAAAGAGCAAATTTTTGTCCAGTTGGACTGTCTCTGTATAAGTTGTTTCTGCACATATCTCACATAATAAACTCCTTGAGTCTTATTAGTTAAGCTCTTAAGTTTATTCATTGGTATTTGGTAAACTGTGTTGCCCAAAATCTGTGGCATTTTGAGTAATAGTGCCTCCTGGAGCCTGTGTGTCTTCTGAATGTTGTAAGGCCTCCTTATTGCAAGCACACTGGGGAGGATGTTGGGAGAGAAGTAAGTTGCCTGCTCACTTTGAGTTGTAAAGTTAGGGGAACATATGTTGTAAGCAGGGAAGATGCACAGTGGTGTGCTCAGGCTCTTCTGCTTCTGTGTCTCCTGAGTTCTTGGGGCTGCTTAGGATTCTGTAGTAGATGAAGATTGGTTTTCAAAGTCTAAGTTACAATTAAAATAAGAATCAAGTCAGGCACTAATGTTTTTTTTTGATTTATGATATTTATCAGACTTGCTAGAAAGCATTTTGCTTTTAAATGCATACTTTATTGCCTTGATACAGTAGCATAAGAAACCAGAGGTTCTTTTGCTGTTACTGCATTTTAAGTCTTAAATGTAAAGGAAGAAAGCTGATTTTGCTAGCAAAAAGTTAACTAGAATTCTAAGAAATGCAGATTAAAAACCAACTTTCCAGTTTTGGCTGTGTATGACAAAGGGAAAGGTAGAGTCTGGGGCAAATGATGAGGAAGAGCTACCTAAATTGGAAGCTAGGAGAAGACAAAAAGCCAGTCATTCTATGTATAGTCATTTTGACTGAGAGATCCTTAAAGTATTTTATTTTATAGAATTCTCATTAGTGAATGTGAATTTTTTACAATATCTGTTAGACAGCAATAACATTGATGGAGAGCTTCCTGGAAAATAGGGAAGCAGAAAGGATCATCATTCACTATTTCTCACTAAATAGTCATAAATAAGTGAATTTGGATATCTTTCAATACTGGAGTGACAGTGAGGTGGAACTTTGATTTTTCTGAGGAATAAGGTAATTTTTTTAAAAGAGTATCTATGTATAGTGTCTCCACCTATATGCATTGACTTACCATTATAACTTACGATCCTGCGGTCTTTCCATTTTGTAATGACTTCCCATTTCCATTTAATTTTGTAAGAAGTCTGTCTGCCCACCACTGAAAAAGCACTTATGAACTGAAGACATAGTTTTAGTTTTATTTAGTTAAATACCAAGTTTTTGTGTCCATCTGAAAGTATGGGATTTTTTTGTTTGTTTGTTTTGTTGTTGTTGTTACTGAAACTCTGCCTGAAACTAGGACTGTGACTATAATATTGCCAGCTGGGCTTTTAGAAAATTGAAAGCATTGTTCACTTAGTTTATTAAAACTTACTGAAAAGAGAAGATTAATAATGCTGTGACTTTTCTGTAGATACTTGCTTTAGATAAAAATTGTCCAGCAGAAGATGCACCAAGAAGAACAAGATGACCATGTAATGAGAAAATACAGCAATAACTACATAGGGCTAGAACACTTTCTTATATTTCTCATATGTGTAACTTTGCTGTAACAGACTGCTCATCTCCCCCATTCTCAATATTATAACAGTGGTGTCACCAAGAATTTCTCATTGACTTCTAGCACAGTGAGAGCAAACAACAGACATCACTCACATATATTTCTTAAATATCTTTTTCCCAGTGCATTCAGTGCTTAGCATTTGTAGATACCTATCTTATTTTATTATTTTTTTTCTTTGCTTGATACATGGGTCATTTTTTATTTAATCTGTAACATTATGTTGCCATTTGCAGTATTTTGGAATATTTGCAAAGGAAGGTAATTTGAATGTCTGTCTATTGCCAAGGAAATGTTACTTTCTCTCTTGCTGCTACTCATGGTAGTAAGAGTCCAATCCCTCTGAAGATTTTGTCTTACGTAATTTAACTTTCTTATTATAAAAATCATAAATAAACCCTTTTTTTTTTTTTTTAGGTAAAGCAGCTATGCCTGTTCAGTTGCTGAAGATCATTAAAGGAGAATCTGAGACTCCACTACCAAGCCATTTGCTGAAGGAGGATTTGAAACATTTGCAGGAAGGCTTTGATTATACCAACAAATACTTACAGGTAGCTTACTAACAAAAATATTCTGGGTTAGTTTGAAATAGCTCCTGGTATATTTATAGGAGACTTCCATGTTCTGGCTCAGTTGGTGACTGGCTGGAGCTGCATGTTTTTGTGTGCTTCTGTTGTATGTCCTTAAGCAACTCAAAATTCTGACTTTGTTGAGCTTTGTTGCGTTGTCGCTGTGGATTTCGTTGATTCACAGGAGTGCTCTTTCCTTTTGTATTGTCAGACTTAAATTTAAGAAGATGTTTTCTATTCTAAACTGTGGACCCATTAAAAAACACATTGATGTGGGGAAGGCTGTGGGTAAAATTAAGGGATTGGGGGAAATTAAGTGCTAACTTGTTTTTAAAAAAATAGTAGTAAGCACCACCACCCTGACAGAGATCAGATTTCAGAGTAATGTCTTGTCAAGGAGTTTTCCTTTCTTGTGTGAAGCAATGCAATATCCAGTTTTATGAAAAGAGGACTCTAGCAGCTGTCTGCATCAAGATACAGCTAGGTTTTTTTTTATAAAATGTGTATTTATATTTTACAGTAGTCACAAATATTTTTCATATTTGAAGTACAATCCTTGTGTACTACTGAAATGCAGAAATGTTCTTTTTTATCCCTAAAACAGTAGCCTGTAAAATCCAGTGTCAAATCTTATGGGTTTTCATTTTTAACACATTTAAATGGGTTTTTTTTTGTGAATGATTTTAAAATCATCCTTTTCATCATCCCTGATGCCTACATGGCAAAAAAAAATCAACATTATCCCAGGCTTGCCAGGGGGGAATTCTAATTCTGTAGAAAACCTTAGGTGGTTTGAATCTTTAAAAAAACGACACAAATGTTCCCAGTTCTGGCTCTAGTGCTTATCTGAGCCTGTGGTGAGCCCACTCATGAGAAATAAATTGACAGAAGACTGCATATTGATGGAGAGAGGGTAGTTTGATGGTCTCGCTCTCTGGACTGGTTCATTATGGTATCAAAGATATGCAGTGAGTGCTGTAAGTAGGTAAAGCAAAGGAGCAAAACTGCCCTTTTTAGGAGCAGACAGCAGTAGAGTGTGATAAGGGGTGATTTGATTGAGAATGATCCAACCTCCCTCGGGTCTTGTAAAGGAACAAATAGAAACATCAATAACCAATGCTGCTAGTAAACAGGGTTTTTATTCCTCAAGGTGTAGTTTTTCTGTCCCCTTGACCTGCAGGGCATACAGGCTTTCCTGATTTTCAAAGCTGTGCCTGCAAGCACCCCTGACACTGAGGAACAGGGGTTCTTGTTCACAAAGGCAATGTTAAAGCAGGCCAAACTGGATTATGAATTAGAAAATGTTTCTGCCAAAATAAATGTTTCCATTAGGAAAGCAGAAGGATTATTACCAGGCTGTGATGTGAGGCACACATGCAGTGTGTTGCAGTTGATTGCTGAAAGAGAAGGCGTTTAGAATCTCTTTCTCGGACTTCTTCCTAATGTTAAGAGAACTTCATGCTGCTGCTGACATGGATTAGTAGGTGACTAAAACAGCTTGGCATAAAAACAGCAGCAACTGCAGAGCTGATAAAGCTGGTGCTAATGCACCATTAAATATGTAGCAAAAGCCAGTTCTGCAGGCTGAGCTTGAAGTGAACCTTAGAATGCACTGATCTTAGGTTATCTTAGCAGTGGCACAGCACACTCACTCTAGACCTGCCAAAACAGGGATGAAGTACTGCTTTAAGGAGGGAGAAAGGGGAGAGGAGCATTTTTATAAAGTGTGTTCTGGGAAGAAGCAACAAAACCCATCTTGGATGCTGCTGTCTGGCTTGTGTGCCATGTGTCCTTTCATTCTCCTGAAACTTTTCTGCACTCTGGCATCCCTCTGAACAATACGAATTTTAATTTCAATTTGTGGGAACACAGTACAAGCAATTTCCATACATCCTCAGTCACGATGTCCCCTAACTGAACCTGATGCCTCCTCCAGTTAATTCATCACCTTCTGGATTTTGCTGTGGCAAAGTTGAAACAAACCTGGAAATTCTCTGCCAAGGCAACTTTGACTAGAGTGAGGAAAGAGGCTGAGGCAAAGGAGGAGACAGATTCACTAGAGGAACTGCACATAGTTTGAGAGTAAGTTTAGTGGCTTATACAAAGGGGACAGCTTTGAAATAAGCTTTATCTATGGTTGCTGTAAGCAGTGCAGGATTTGTGGGGGAACAGTGAATTTGAGCAGGTTTTGTTGAAGATGGAGCCCAAGAGTTTAAGGCATGTTGAGAAAGCATTGGATAATGTTTCTGCTGAGCAAGAGAACTTGAACATAGGTGTTTGGGATACAAAGGAAAGTGGTGGGGCCAGACTGTTGTAGTGAAGAATGTGGTCACTGATTTGAAAGCTCATTGGAAGATACTGGGAAGTAAAGGAAAGGAAGTAAAAGGAAAACAAAACAAAAAAACAAAACACCGCAAAATGGTCAGAAAACAGTCTGTCTCATCAATGTAAATAGTATGCTTGTGTGGGTTTAAATCTCTTTAGTAAGAAAAAAAATATGTGTAAATGCAGTATTCCTGAGGTAACTTCGTTTCATTGCAGAGACTTTATCACAAGAAAAAATCTGTAGTACCTTGTTTACCTATGAGTATAGTTCAGGAAAAACAATATCAGGAGGATCAATTACATACAAAACTAGAAATTTTAAGCAGAGTTGCAATTTTGGAAACAAGTGGCAAACCTTTATGTATTAATGGAAAAATCTCAGAAGGTTATCCTGCAAATGCTGATTGTTAAAATAAGTATTTAATACTTACATATCCTCACAGTTTTCCCTGTGAAAATTGAGAACTTACTGTTGAAAACATGTGCGCACAGATTTTAATTTTTTTTTTTACCTTCATTGTATCAAAACAAATAAAGCAGTATGGTACATGTTAAATCTAATTGAACATGTCTTAATTTTATTGCACTAAATATATGTCTATATAGGCACATGCACACTTTGTGTTGGAAAAGGATGATGTGTGGACTCTTAATATTTCTTTATAAAAGAGATAATAATAAATAGTTGAATTTTATTTGGATCTTTCCTCAGCTAACATGTTATAGGACAATTTTATGTGGAAAAGCCTTTAAAGTAGCAATTCACTGCTGTGTATTTTATCCTAATTTGTTTTAAAATGTGTTTACTAACATTCATGTTAAGCTTCCCACTGAATGTGTGTACCGTAAAATCATTATGATTTAGCAGGCTATCCTCTTAATGTTGTTTTTTTTGCATTTATAGATAGATGGCCCTCGCTGTCTCTTTACAAGAAGCATTTTATTTCATGTGCTGTTTGTGTAGTTCTCTTAAACTGTTTATAATGTCTGTTTTCAAATTGTTATATTTTTCTTTATTGAACCAATTTTGATGTTGTTATCCTCGAGGAGGTGCAGTGCTTTACCTGCCATACTGTGGAAGGATACATTTGACTGACGTTTTTTACTACTTTTGAAAGAGAATCTTTTTTGATGAGATAGCATCTTTCTGACAAAACACATTTGTTCCAAAGAAATGTTAGCATAACTGAGGTTCCTGGCCTGTGGTATTTGCCTTATTGTAACTTGAACTTCACTATAAAGAGAGTATTTTTACATAATTAATAGAACCTTTGCATCTTTTAGAGCATTTGTATTATTGACAAGTGAATAGGTCACTACAGTTTCAAAACTTTGCAGTGCTGTTCTCTCAGTTGTAGAGGTATCTTTGATTTTTCACAGATGATTTGTCTTCATGTACATCTTTTATCACTCTGCATTTTTAGCTATCTTTCAGGTTTCATGCTAAAACTGCAGCTTTTATGCTGTTACTGTAACTAGTAAAAGACACTTCCATAGCTACTGTTTCATTGTTTAAGCTTACCTAGTCAGTAGCATCTAAGTAGTATTGACATGTAATATTTCCTTTATTATACCCTAAGAGTAATGCTCTTCAGTGCTGCCTTTAGCAGTTTTTAAGTCTCATTTAAAAAAAAAATCAGATATTAATTTGCACTTATCACTTCAAGTTTTTTTAGCTTACAGATGTTTCAGCTGATATCAGAATTTCAGTACTTTAGAGGCATATAGCTGTAGTTCACATGATTATTTTTTGTTTGTTTTTCTTTTTACTTTTTAGGGAATAATTACTCATTCATACTCCCTAACAAAGCTTGGAGATGGGACAGATTTTTTCAAAGTTGTTCTTCAAGGTATGATATTTAAGTACGATTTTTTGGGTTGAATTTCTTGATGCTTTTTTAATATCACGCTATTACATCACTAGTACATGTTCACTAATGTGTTTGTTCTCTACTAAAAATAGATTATTTGAAACTTATGCCAGGTAAATTAATTGAAACAGTATGGTCTACATTTCAGTAGACTTCTTGTTGCATAGTCTTCTAAAATGCTGTCGTACGTTAGCTGTATGTACAGCTTTAATAGTGCATTTGTAAACTGCTTTTCATAAGGAAGGACTAAGACAAATGCACACTTAATAGTAACCATATAATATGCACAGTATAGTCTCTGTAAGTGCATATTTAATATAGATCAAAATGTTGATTAGCAGCAAAATATTTGTGTTTCATTCTGTTTTAATCTAAGCATTGAAAAAATGGGATTTCAGCTGATTACTCAGGTATTCAAATATCAGTAGACACATTAACACATTTAAACATCATCATGAAACAAATGTGCTAAAAAAACAGTATGTCCCTTTTGAATCCAAAGGTCGTCAGCCCCTCTAGTCAGGAAGGAGGAGGGTGATGGTGTTAGTCAGGAGTCTGTGCTGGATTCAAGGAGCATCCCATTTCCTTCCCTGCTCTGTCATTACGATGGTTATAGAATCATCACTTGCTCCCTCTGAGCCTTCCTGATTATTCAAATTCTGTGATAGTGAACACAGAGCTGGCTGGGGGAGTGCAGATCCTCCCTGGTTCAGGGGGTCTGAGCATTTCTGCACATCCTCTACAGCTGCAGAAAAAAAGGTGTGTGCATCTAAAACATTAGCATTGTTTCTGAAACAGGTAGAAAACTCTTTTGAAATAATAAGGTATTTTCTGCTTCAGTCATCCTGGAAGACTATGTATTGATACGTCTACATCTTGGAATATCTCCATTTTTATATAGTTGTGCAGTATGATTTGTGTTAATGTAAAATACCAAATTCTTCTCTAACACTGTACACGGAATTTTCCAAGTTGAAATCTTTGTCATTTCTGTTTAATGTACAGTGAGGTACAATGTGTGCACATTTTTAAATGGCAGTCTGCCAAAGAACATTCTACTTCACATACCTACATTTAGCATACAAAAGTACTTGTATACCTATTTGAAAGGATTTTCTGTTTGTAGAGTAATTGGACTGAAAAGTCTCAGACTTTAGATTATTTTGGAAATCTTTTCCCATCGCTGTTTTGTTTTGATGAATGTTTTGTGATTGGAATCACTTCTGCTATTGTATTTTTTCCCTTCTAGATTTGGATAACTTGTGTTTACAAAGCAACAGCGTCAATATTTTGATATATGGAAAAATGGCCCAGGATTGTGCAAAAGTTATACACAATGGGGTAATTTGTCTTTTCTTATTTTAGAAATTGTTTTCAACAGATACTTGTTGGTTTCTTGTCTTTTTATACCTATCACCAAACTTAGTAACAGTCAAGTTTATAACAGTTCAGGTCTATAAATATGAACTAGAAAAAAAAAAAGTATTTCCTTATGTAGCTTCTTGCAAACATTAATAATAAAATGAAGTAATTGGTTTTGTTCTTGTTTACCTAGCAAGTAAAGGGTTATGAATATGGATGACAGCAAAGTCATCCCTTTATGTTTATACATTTGAATGTCTACTGATGTTTGATAATACAGATTCAGAATGAAATTGATTTAAAAGACAATTTCACTGGAAGGTTTTGTTGGGTTTTTTGTTGTTTAGATTTTTACATTAAAACTGTGTATGTGATTATATTCATTGGATGGGTGCTGGCATCTTGCTTCATCAGACATACATGCTTTGTTTGATTAGCTGCAGGGTAATGGGCATGGGCAAGTCAGCCTATGAGTTTGTGAGACAGTGTTGGAAATAAAGAAGGGAAACAAGCTGAAAACAATTACATCAATTTAATATTTTTTATCAGATTGCCTGTCAGTTTACTGACATTTCAATATTAGCTAGATATCAAATTAAAATTAGTGAGCAATACTTCATGAGGTCATGTTAGTCTTTTTTCATTTGCAATATAAATTTATGCTAAATCACAGAACGGTTTGAATGGCTTGGGTTGGAAGGGACCTCAAAGCCCATTTAGCTCCAACCCCTCTGCGATGGGCTGGGACACCCTCCACTATACCAGGCTGCCCAAAGCCCCATCCAACCTGGCCTTGCACACTGCCAGGGAGGCGGCAGCCACAGCTTATCTGGGTAGCCTGTGCCAGGGCCTCACCACTCTCACAGAGAAGAATTTCTTCATATGTCCAATCGAAATCTATCTATCTTTCAGTTTAAAGTCATTGCCCCTTATTCTGTCACTACAGGCATTCATATAAAAGTCTTTATCAAAAAGATGGAAAATTATTTAGTGAAGAAAACAGGACTTTGTTTTCACATTCATTTTCTTGCAGAAATGTTAATGGCTTTCTCAGAGATGGAAATAGCAATGGTTTAGTTAGAATTCTGTCAGGGTTTTTCAGTTCAAATGGACTAGTACACCTGAACTCTAGTGATCTGCATGTTTAAAAAGGGTAAAAATTATAGCAGACCTTAGGGCAAGACATCAAAATATCACTTAAAGTCCAGGTTGCTCTGAATTTATTGAACATTTTCATTTCAGTTCAGACACAACTGTATTCTTTTTATGTAATTATACCATTAAATATTGGTTCCCAGATGTATTTATATTCCTTACGAGTGATCTTGCTGTTTCTAGATAGTAGCTTCCACCCTGAATTGTATGGGCTTCAAAGTTACATACTCAAAGTTACACTCTCAAAGTTCATGAGATACATGGATCCAAAGCTGCTAATTTCAAGATACACACCTATAATTAGAGCTGAGGTACTTATATAATGCATTGTGACATATTTTATATAATTATATGCTTATGAATATTCAGACACTGAAAACTTTTGAATCCCTATGTTTCCACGATGTGTTAACTTTTGATATTTATATAACTTTCCAAATTTTAGTTGAATTCAGTAGAGAGTTGGAAAGCTATAGAATATGTAGGACAGATTGACGTGACAGTGAAATTTATCTCTCTGTCCTGGTTCTGGCTAGGACAGTTAATTTCCAGAAGAAACCAGTACAGTTGAGCTGAGCTGAGCTGGCCAAGGGTGTTTTCCATAACTTATGATATCATGACCCACTCTACCCCATCCCCACCCCTCCACACAAAGAAAAGGGGGCTGGTCAGAGAGGGGTGGCTCTGGCACAGTCTGAGCAAGGCTGAAAGTGAATTCAGGTTGGGAAGGTTCTAAACTAATCTAATACAAGCTGCAGAATCATTTTGAATGTAAAGAGCAGTTTTATTGTCCAGATAAATTAGAACTCTTGGACAATGCCCCAAGCAGCAATTAGGAGACAGACAGATCAATACTAAAGAGCTGAGTAGGAAACCACAACGCACAGGCAACAGACCTTAGACAGCCAGAGTGTACCTATATCAGTGTTCGGTCTTCCCCAGTTCAGTGAACCTGCATGCTACTTTCCATGTGTCTGAAGTGAAATTTTCATTCATAGATTTCATTTTAAAGAACCCAGAGTTTTAGCTGTTAAAGAATTGCTTCAGTAAGTTACAGTACTTTTACTTTGCTGCTTACAATTTCAAACTTCACAGTTGTGTAGATTTCCATGTCATACTTTCTATATTGTAACAGCTTTGACTAAATAGCCTGGAGGAGCAGACTATTCCCAAAAGCATGGATAACCATGTTGATCGTCTCCTGAGAGTCATCTGGTTCTGTAACAACACAACCATTGGGGAAAATATGTCCTTCCTTTATTTCTTGCTTCTTTTGAATGAAGGGAATAGGATTTCTTTTTGCTGTTTAAAAATGTTAGTTAACTCTTCCAGTCTCTCTCTATATATGCAATATAGTGCTTTTCTTTTGACATGAAAATCCACCAATTTATTTAAATGGCTTTGCTTTCAAAACCAATTATAAGAGAACTTCTAATAATTTCTCTTATCTAAAGGTGAAATGGAAAGTAATCCATCTTGAAAACTAATACAGCATTACATTTCAAAACACTGTGCAAACCTTATATAATTTTTTGCATGTTTAGAAACTTCAAGTCACAACCTGTCAAGGTTGACCATGAATTTATAACAAATCTGTGAATATACTTGTTCTTTTTACCTTTAAAACTAGATTTTGATGTTAGTGCTCTTTTTAATCATTGAAATTGGACAGTCTTTTTGCAGTTGTTTTTTGAATGTCATGTTATTCATTGCATATTACATGACAGTAATCACCAGTCATCTAATATGATTCACCAAAAAGTTTCCATTGGTTATTAACCTATGCAAGGGTTGAGTCTGTGTAGTTAAGTTCCTTCTGACAAAGGCGAACAAGACAAGTCAAGTCAGCTGTACAAAGCTCCAGTCCTGACTCAGCAACCAAGTCCCAGAACCTTGTGCAGCCTGCAATCTAATAAAATGCTGAAATGGGAATATTGTATAGCAAGGCTAAGCTTTTTAGCTGAATCTTGACTCTGCTGTTGAAGGAACACCATGAATAGCATCAGCAACAGTGAAGGACCCATGCTAACACCTGGTTTCTGCAAAGGAGCTGCTTCCTGAAATGTGTGTTCATGTGTGGTTTTTATCTGGAAAGAATGAAACAACTTTGATGTGTGTTAGCAGGGGGGTATGTTTCAGGTGCAAGGAATACTGAGTTGTCTAATTGTTTTGACCCATTTTAATTTACTTAGCTCTGACTATGGCTTTCACTTAGGTGATTTAGATATTATCTTTTAGTCAAAATATATATTATATTCCCACTTATGACACTACCCAAAAAACACTGTGCCCCAAGTGGTATTGTTGTGTATTAAGTGGTCTGATCAATCTTATGTTTTCTTTAGTACTTTTTTCTTTTTTTTGGCAAATCTTCTAATAACAAAATATATCACTGTCACTTAAGCAAGCAGCCGTTCTTTTTCTTGCACAAAACATTAAGGTTTTGGATCTTAAATCATTTAGAGTAGCACTGTCAGATTGCTGAAATAGCAGAAAAGAGCCATTGTAGTGCAATATTCGGCTAAAACTGTCAGCTTTCATCAGAAAACTCTTTTATTTGTTGTAATCAAATAAACACATGAACCAAAGTCATTCAGTAAAAGCTTATGGAAGTGCTTTTGGTAGAAGGTCGAATAGAAATAGGGTTCCGAGTCTAATATGTGTGTTGGAATGGATCACACGGGTACAGCCCTGCTGTGCTGTTCAGGTACCCAAGGAGCTGAGTATAAAGGGCTTTACATTGTATCAGAGTTCCCAGAATTATCTTCGGTCAGATACCTCTTTCTTATCATCTCTACCTGCTAAATGCATTTTTTATTGTCCTTTTTTAATTTTTTTTTTCTTTCTGTAAGGTTGCTACTAAAAAGGTGAGCTGTTGGAGGGATTTAAATCTTTTACCCCTTACATCATCCTTTTCTTGTTCACTTTGTGGTGTCTGAGGAACTTCATACCAAAGTGAAAGTGGAGTTGCAAATCCAGTTGTTTCCTCTGACAGAATCTCAGGCCTGATGCCAGAAAAGTTCATAATGTTTCTTTTGGTACCAGAATCCTTCCTGTTGATTGACCTAGCTATTTGACCTTCAAGGAAGAAATTGGAAGATGTCCATACTACCAAAACAGAAAATACCAACAAGGGGAGTCTTCAAAGTGCAGCTGTAACTCAATAAGAAATCATCGCTTCTCTCAGAGTGTTTTGTCACTGCTGCTCCAATGTGTGATTCTTTTTCTAGCTTAGTTAAGCTTACCCAGAAAGGAGTTGGTCTCCTGTGTGTTTGAAGAGGAATGATTCTTTTGCTTTATTCAGTGTGACTCTTCTCTTCTAACCATTGTTAAAATTAGCACTCAGTTGCAGGTATTATCAAGAGTGTGAAAATTTTAGTGGAATTTGGGAAAAAAGAAAAACAAAACCGAAAAACAACTTGCTGGCATTGGTTGGAAATACACATTTAATGGGTGGAAGAACTAAATAGAGGAACTTAAAAACACTGTTTAGAATATGTTCAGGATTTTTGTTTCTTGACTGTCTTGATACTTTAAGGTGAAACTTCTCATCACATACTCTTAAAATAGAGCATATGATACAACCTGTGTAATCATCTATTTATCGCCCTGTCCCTGTAGGATACTGTCATAGTTGCAGGATTTAAGTTGGCAAAATCACCTACAGCAAAGAAGGATGGTAGACACGGTTGCCACCTGGAGGTGTCAGAAGAAGCTGGATCAGCCATTTATGTACGTGGGTACCCAACTTTTTTTATCTTAACATTTTGCTTTATATTAGAAAAAAACCAAAATCTATTAGAATTTGAAGTGCTACAGGTTATTTTAGCATGTCCATCAGGAAACAGTCAGACAGCTTGTGTTAATGCATGCAATTGTATAATAACCCTAGCCACGCCAGACCCAAATCATCTCAGGCCTCCCAGGTAAAATTCTACTTGAATGCAGAAATTTGACCTCAGTTGGCTTATAGATAGATCCCTTGAACTGTTTAAACTGTTCTTGTGAACGACCCAATGTGATAATGCAGACAAGGTTGAGTGTGCAAGAGTTGGGTTTAGGTGTCTCAGTTTTTGTTTTCACTGGCCTGTGAATTTTTACTGCTTTAACTCACATCATTACACTTTGCCTCTGAAATACATGAATTCATAGATTCTTAATTTTTAAAAGAGAGTTGCATCCCTTTTTTCTGAGGAAAATACATGTTGCTTTCTACTATTCTCACATAAGTACTGTTCATATTAAATGCTTCCATCTGGGAGTGGAGATTACCCTGTTCTGCCCCGCTTCTATTTGTCTGGGGTAATACATCAGCAGTGTGTGTGTTTGAGCCGCGGTGTCTTTGCTTCAAGAAACATTTGCTACTTTCCTTAAATGTAAGTGTTTCTTATGAAAGTAATTCCAACTGTTACATGTGGTGACAAAGTGTTGTGCATTTTTAATCACTGTAATAGCCTACTATTGTTAAAACAAAGTATGGTAGCAGTGTGCTAAACTCTCTGACAGTGCTGCAAACTCTGCTTTGTAGTCAGTGAAAAGGAAAAGGCAACTTCACTGCAGAACAGTTTAGCACTATACTATATGCTGATTCCTTTGAGCCTATCCATCAGATTTTGAAACAAGCTTAGATGTAATTATAAAAACTTAAAACACAAAATTGCATTCAAAAGAGCCTTGTTAAAATAAATTGTGTGCTAAAGTAAAATTTGGAGCTTTTGTCTGCAGAGCTGTTCTTTAACAGTAATTTTAAATTTAACAATTCTTTTTTAATTTCAGAAAGTTGTTTTTTTTTCCCAGCTTGTCATGCAGCTCAGTGAGAAACAAAATGAGTTAAAATTATAGTGCAGACAGTTTGGTGACATTATCTGTTGATAGCTATGATATATAGGTAGAAAAAGCACGTTTCACAGAAAATAATACTTAACAAAAACATGCCCTGAGTCTGTGCAAAAGTATCTAAACTAAATGTACCTCAATTATAGGCACTACATGAGGCAGACCTCATGACATGCAGTCTACTCCTGAGGAAAATGTGCAACTCACTGAATGTGTAGGTTATGTTGAGGAGGTGTCTGTCTTATTGACCACAGAATGGAGCTTTTAGCGCTTAATTTACTGACATGCTTATTAAATGTTTAAAATTAATACAAATTTTGTGAATTTTTGTGTGTGTGTGTTTTACTTTATCAATTATAGGTGTTCCCCCAACGTGGTCTTGTGGCTTCCTTATGAGGGGGAGCGAAGGATCAGGTGCCGATCTCCTCTGGTGACCAGTGATAGAACACAAGGAAAGGCATGAAGCTGTGACAGGGCAGGTTTAGGTTTGATGTTAGGAAGAGGCTCTTTACTAAGAGGGTGGTCAGGCTCTGGAACAGGCTTCCCAGGGAAGTGGTCACAGCACCCAGCTGGGCGGAGTTCAGAAACTGTCTGGATGACACGCTCAGTCCATGCTCTAACTTGGCTGGCTGTTGCGAGTTCCCCTGTCCAAAATCCAGATCTTGGAAAATCATTTATATCCAGGGGCTTTGGTAGTGTGGAGCGGCGCTAGGAAGAGACTACACACCAATATGGTTAAAAGTAATCAGTTCACTTTATTCAAGCCAGTAGCTGCTTATATACATCTGAGGGTTAAATAACTAGGGGCCAGAATGGGGGGCAAAAGGCCATCTGCACCGTATCAGGTCTTTGTCACCACAATGAAATGAGATCTCGGTACAGGTTCTCATTCCCAAGCTTTTCAGCCTGTTGTTAGTGAATTCTTAAGGCTGTTTTTGCAAGCGCAAGTAGCTGTGGCCTTTATCAGCTAGCCAGGTTCCCACAGCTGGCCCTGTGTGGAGCAAGTTGGACTTCATGATCCTTATGGGTCCCTTCCAACTCAGGATATTCTGTGATTCTTTGAACTATTTAAAATGTATAAATATAAGTAAAACTAGCTTCCCGAATGCAGTTGAGCAGACAGCAAAACCAGATCCCAGCAGGAGTCTGCACTGCTGTGGTGATGCACAGCTGTGGCATGGGATCCTGTGTCTGTCAGACAGGCTGTGGTGTTGCATCAGGATGGTAGCTGAGCCCTATATTTCTTGTTATACAGTGGGTAAGCATTGGCGTTATATCAAGTCACCATCATTAGTTCTTTAAAAGACCTTACACTGAAGATAAGCCTGGCTTATATGTATGCATCTAAAAGCTTAGAAACTACCTTTAAATAAAATTTATCCTATTCTGGTTAATATGCCTTGATTGGGTCCGCCCCTCCCCCAAAGAAGATGTAACAAGTCACTGAAAGTAGACTATTCTAAGCATTGAAATGTACAAAACCTAAACCCATTTAAGTTCTCTGTTAAGCAAGTAGAGTTTTAAATCTGTGGCTCCTGGCTTTCAAATGCTGGCTCTACTGAAGTGACCTGACTTACATTCAACTAAGCACACTTCTACTTTAAAAAATGTATGTGTTAGATTTTTGTCTGAGGGTAATTGGAGTAAAGATTATTTGTTTTTTTCTGTGGGATAAAATTTTACTAGTTTTAGAGGTGATTCACGTAGCAGAAATGTGTATAGTGCTGTTTTGTATCTGCTTATAGCATTATATTTGCTTTAGAGTTATCAAATGTTGTATTTGAAATGCTTTAAATTTTGGAGTCAAAGTTTGCTGGTTTTTTTTATCTGCAGATTTATACTAAACCAAGAAGAAAAGCTGCTTCAGAAACTGCATCTGTGGTGAGTTTATATTTGGGATGTTGTTAAACCACGTGAGACAAACTGCATCTAAGGAAGAATGTATAGAATTCTTTTTTCCTGTTTATTTTACTTCCACACTGTCATCCCAGCAGTCATTTGTTTAGCTTTTAATTTTTTAAATAATGTGCTTGGAAAACAGAACAAAATGTGAAAAAGCAGTACTTTTTCTATACTTGCAGTATAGTTCCTGTCTTGATCTCAAAATAGGCTGCATGTTGGCGTAGGAAATATGAGATAGAAAGGTAACTACTGTCATTTTAAAGAAGATTGTATGCTGGTGCTTTAAAAAAATGGAAACATTAATCTTCCTTTGATTTAAAATTACACTTCATATACTGGTCTTAACATTTCTGTTGATTACTCTTTGGAACAAGCCTTTATAAGTCTAAATTAAAATTTTACAGGAAATAGTGTATTAAAGGCATAGAAATGGGTATGTGAAATTTTATTGTTCTTCATTACAAGGCTGAAGATTTAGTGCTGAAGATGATACAGCCTGAAATCGTGTGAATTTTATAAAGAGTTTCATTTATTTTCCCCCCTCTTACAGTGATTGAAAACGACAGTTTTCAATCAATTTGGCAGAACTTGTATTCAAGAGATTAATCAGCATATAATGTAACCTTAAGATGAGAGGAGGGTAGTCCTTAAATAATAGAAGGTTGTCCTTCTTTAGTCCTCCAACCAGTGTGCTATTTTAGTAGGAATACTTACACAATGCCTGTGAGAAGTATACTCCCCCACCCCACTTTCTCCAAGTAGTGATTCTGCGCAGTGACACAGCCAACAAGATTTATGAAATTTTATGTGTACTTTAAAAAGCCCTTTAGATGAACATGTTAAAATAAATCAGAGAAAAATACGTTTTTGAATGCTTTATTGCCTGTGAATATATGCATGCATAGTTATCTTTAGAGAGTTTAAAGTGAATAAGCTAGAAAAAAATAGCTAAACTTTTGTTTTTTCTCAGACATGATATAAAGCATATCTGAAGATGGATTGTGTTAAAAGACGAAATTCTAGGTGAATGTTTGAATAATATTTTCTTCTGTTCTCTAATTTTATCATGCCTTTCCAGTCTGTTGCACCAAAATATGTCTATACTCCCCTGAATCATCTTAAAGATGGAACTGTTGTGAATCTGTATGGCATTGTGAAATTCTTCAAGCCTCCATATGTAAGCAAAGGAACTGGTATGTACTATATTCAAAAGGTCTAAAATTCCAGACAGAGCTGTTCTTACTATGTTTGATAAAAATTAATCAGAACAACAAATTCAGGTGATCTTTGACAGTGGTTCTCAGGTACCATCAAGGAAACAGGACAATGAATAGGTATGGAATATCAGAGTTGTTTTAGGCAGACTGGTAGAGATAGCAAACAAAGAAACGATTTATCAAGCTAATACTGTCATTGCAAAGCACAGAAAAGCTTCACATATCCTTGTGTAACTATGTGCATCTACTCCTGTGAGACCCCCACCCGGAGTACTGCATACAGGTCTGGGATTCCCACTACAGAAGAGACATGGATATGGTAGAGTGAATCTGAAGGTGGGACACAATGATGATCAGAGGGCTGGAGCACCTCTCCTAATAAGACAGGCTGAGAGAGTTGGGCTTGTTCAGCTTGGAGAAGAGAAGGCTCTGGAGCAGCCTTCCAGCACCCAAAGGGGACCTATGAGAAAGATGGAGAGGGACTCTTCACTACAAAGTGTAGTGATAGGATATGGGGTAATGGATTTAAACTGAAGGGGGGTAGACTTAGATTAGATATAAGGAAGAAATTCTTCCCTGTGAAGGTGGTGAGGCCCTGGCACAGGCTGCCCAGAGAAGCTGTGGCTGTCCCCTCCCTGGCAGTGTTCAAGGCCAGGTTAGATGGAGCTTTGGGCAACCTGGTCTAGTGGAGGGTGTCCCCGGCCATGGCAGGGGCTTTGAACATTATCTTAGAGTGGTTTGCATTGGAAGGGACCTCAGTGATTTTGACAATAAATGTTATGATCTGCTGTAACTGCAGTGACGGTATATATGTTACTTGTAGTGGCTGTGCTACAACCAAATAGTTTATTCTTTCTGTGAGGTGAACACTTACTGATTGTGCTAGTTTTGCTAGAAGATTGTACTGTTTCACTAGGTGCTCAGTAAGTAAACAGGTAGGTAGTGCCACTGGTGAATTCACTTCAGCAGTGGAATTTCTTATTTGGTTCAGAATCATGAATTTTCTGCATATTATAAATTTATTTTTGAAGTTTGGGATTTTTTCCTTCAAAATGTGTTCGTAGTGAAACAAAAATGTATATAAATTTAAGAACTGAGCTTTGTATCAGAAGCAAGAGTTAGTGGCTTGACTGCAAAACCTTTTTCAAATGGATCTGTGTGAACCCGGTCAAAAACTGCCAGCTGCAGTCTGAAGGTGGCGAACTCTGGCCAAGGTAGTGAGTGCCTCTGTGGCAGCACAGGGCTCTACCTGCAGTACTGGGGCTCACAGAAAGCAGTTTGCTTTGACTTGGGTGGCTTGAAACGTTAGAGCAGCTGAAAGCTGCACAGACGTGGTGACACACACTGTCCTGGTTTTGGTCAGGATGGAGTTAAATTCATTTGTAGCAGCGGATGGAATGCTGTGTTTGAGAGTAAAGTGGGAGTAGTGCTGATAACACCCTGATGTTGTTAATTGCTGTCAGACAGTCAAGGACTTTCTCAGCTCTTCATGAGAAAGGAGGGGCAAAGCCAGGACAGGTGACCGAACTGACCAAAGAGAGTATTCCACGCCAGTTACGTCCTGCCCAGGATATCGGGGGCTGACGGGAGGAAGGCCGAGGGCGGCTCCGGGACATGCGGTTCTTGGGGGACAGTCGGGTTCCGGGACGGCTCTGGGTGGCACGGCCTGAGTTGTGTGGTTTGGTGAGAAACTGCATTGTGTATCAACAGCTTCATATATTTTTGCTTTGAAGTCCTGTTAGCATTGTTATATTGTATCTTTCTGTTATCTTAGTAAACTATCCTTATCCCAACCCACGGGCCTCTTAATTTCTTGATTTTGGGGTTATTTGCCCCTTCCTTTTCCTTTTCCCTTCCCTTACTTCTCACCTCCCCCCCCCCCCCCCCCCCTTCCCTTTAACCTGCTCTTTTCCTTTAAGGAGTAGGCAGCTGCGTGGATCTCGGCTCTCAGCCAGGGTGAAACCACGACACACACAGATAAGTTTCCGTGTTCAGCTAAGGTTCAACTAATGTCTTCTCTTTATGAAGACCAAGCCTTTGTTTGAATCAGTCTGGTGTGTATGAGTGGAAGGAAAGTCAGGGAGGTCTGTTCAAGGGTGCTGTGCTGTCTTCAGTATGTTCAACTTCACTATACTGATAGAATCTGTATTGTGGGCATGCTTAATTACTTACATTTGGTGCATGTTGTATTCTTCTAGATAAACAGATGTATCGATGTGTTGTGGTTTGACCCCAGATTGTAGCTAAACTGTGGCTTCTCTGTACTTGTAGCTGTACTGCGGTCTGGTGCTTGCCCACAGAGGAGACCAGAGCTGCGTGTGCTGCTCTCTGGGCTCTGGTACACAAAGTGCCAGCCATGCTATCGGCAGCCACCAGCCCAGCCAGCAGTCATAGTTAAGTTATGCAGAACAACATAGGATTTTTCAATAATATATTAGATTAACTGGGTACACAAGCTAATGAACAGTGTTTGGGAATTCAGGAGCATTTTTTACATGCAGTTGAGAGTGTCAACAGAAGAAACGGTGTTATCTGCGGCACTGGGGCTCAGTGCCCTGGTGTCTGCAGGAGACCAGTTCTGTACTTCCCACTAAGTTGTCCACATGTATTCCCATCTGTGTTTGTTGTAATAGGTGACAATGCTTGCTTCTAGAAAAACTTTCCATTCTGTGTTCTTACTCAGTGTTGAGAAGGAAGTAGCATTTCCTAAAACTCTGAAACATGAACAGAAAAAACAAGTCTGAAGAATATGGGATAATCTAATTTAAACAGTAGCATTTAAAAATAGATGTAGTCATTAAGTTGGGAACTGAGCCAGTAATGGTTCATCTGTTCTTATAGTAAATATAGTGCATGTTTCTTTCTCCTCTTGAGACTAAATGAAAATGAATATTATCATAGTCTGCGTAGTCACTGATACACTATAGTTATTTTCCTAAACAATATATAGCAAAACGTGAAGGTGAAATATTGTTCTAATTGTTTTGTTTAGGAAAAAGCAAATGTTGTTAGAGAAAGCTGTGAAAAAGTTGGAGTCACTATTTTTGTCGGAGGAGAATTGAGTTTTGATTGTACTGTGGGCCAGTGAAAGTGAAGTACAAATTCGAATCGTTTTATGTTATGAATGTTACAATACTGCAGATAGTCATAGTTTTAAGTGAGGAATAATGGCAAACTAAAATATCTGCAAGAACTTAATGCATTTAGACTGGAAACAGAAAAATATTCTGGCATCTAATTAGAAATGCAAACATTCATAAAATAATTGAGTGTGTGTTTGCTGTGTGTATAGCAAATCAAGCTATACTGCTGGCTTAGAAGTAATAGTAATAAAAATTATTTTGCCTTTAGAGCAAAATACTTCATATGGAACTGTGGTGTGGTTTAGCTACTGTTAATGTTTAAATAAAACTTAAAAGGTATTAATTCAAAGAAAGACTCCAGAGGGATCTCTTCAAGATCAGAGATAGCTTCCTAGATAGTAGTGAATGGGTAGTTATGTTGCTCGGGGATTAAGGAGAAGGATTTGGGGCTGCCAGGCATGAAGAAGGATTAGAAGTGGGAAAGCTGGCTGTACTGGGTGTTCACACCCTGGTGCTGAGAGTGGGCTTGTGTGGTGGCCTGTATGAGAAGAGACCCACTAGGAGGCACAGCTGAGCCACTCAACCACCATGGTGGCACTTCTGGGAAAAGCAAAGTTAAGAAATGGCAAGCGTTGCATGGCAGGGAGGGGAAAAAAGTGACAGAAACAGCCCTGGTATGCCAAGGTGACAGAAACCAGAGGGGAGAGGTGCTCCAGGTGCTGGAGTAGAGACTCCCCTGCAATCTGTGAAAGAGACCTCAAATGTGTAGATTTATCCACACTGCATTCTGTGTAGGACTCATTCTGGGACCTGTGGAAGGACCTAGACAGGAGCAGGAGAAGAAGTGTGGGAAGGAAGGAGCAGGAGAGAGTAGGAGCTGTCATGGACTGACTGTAGCCCCCCCATACTCCCTGCACTGCTTGAGGGAGGGAGGAGGAAGGTAGAGGTGTTGGGAATAAAGAAGTGAAACCTGGGAAAAAGGAGTGGGGGTTAAGGGTGTTCTAGTCTTGGTTTCTTACCATCCTACTCTATTAGAAATAAATTAAATTTATCTTCCCCAGGTTGAATCTGTTTTGCTCTGTGATGGTAACCAGTGAGTCATCTCCCTGTCTTTATCTCAACCCATGAGCTTTTCTATCTTTTTTTCTCCCCCTGTCCTGTTAAAGACAAGGAATGAGAGCAGATAGGTGGGTACCAGGCAGCCAGCTGAGATCAGCCCAGCACAAATGCTGAGACTGTCCAGGTTCATCAAACTTTCCTTTTCTTAGGGTTGTAATAAAATGAGGATACACTTGGAGAAAGGATCTTGAGAAACAAGTTCCCTTTGAAGATAAGAATCTCAGGGGAATGAAAAATCTCTTTAGTTTAAAAAGAGCAGTAATAGCACATCATTTTCATGCTTTCTCAAATGGAAGGAGCACATTAAAGAGCTTAAGGAGTGGGATATCTCATCACTGATACTCCTTTTGTTTGAGGTGCCACTAAAACCTGGGACGGTGCAAATATAATCTAGACCCGTACAGAGCAGAGAACACTATTTTGGTTTTAGTGTGAAAGATTGATAAATTATTTCAATATTGTTTTACTCTGTTTGGTCTTTTCTGCACAGGCTGCCAAACAACATCTGTCACTATAGTGAACTTCTCAAAATCTCCATTTTGTGGTGGTGTCTGGTGATTGTTTGCTTATGCTAGACCTGTTTAAATGCTATCAGTCTTGCAATATATGGTATATAGATATGTAGAATACATACCCTTTTTTAAAATTTGGAAAGTTGAGCTCTCACTGGTATTCACTGTCTGCAGTTGTGATAGTTTTCTTAAGTATGATAATAAAGAACTGAAATTAATAACTTTGTAATAATTCAGGTTATTGCCAGTGGTGAATGGAGCTTTCCCCTTGAAAAGTATTGTAGGTTTAAAACTCAGGCTTAAAAGCAAAGAAACAAACGAAACAAACCCCACATAGCTTTTAAAAGTTTTGTTTCCTTTGTTCACCTAGCTGACAACAAAAAGGGTAAGAAGGTCTAAATCAAATGTATAAATGAATAAATCGTGGGAGGGCAGTTCTTGAAGGATCATGTGGTCTAGATTTGTCATTTCTCCAGCTACTTTAACAAGACTTTGGGAACATGGGGACTTTGAACATGTTACTTAGACAAGCACCAAATGCTGCATTTTATTAGGACAGACATTCTTTCCAGATATGCAACAAAAATAAAGTTAAATGCACTGATATTCAATGTAATATGTCTCTGAAACAATTGGTACAGATTTTTGCAAGTGAGTTCTTTGACAAGTTAATCACTTCAATTTCATAAGAGGCAGAAGTTTAGTAGGGAAAATTATTATTTACTTAACTAGTCCTTGCCTAGACGTCATTAATAACTTCCTAGTATGTATTCCCTGTATATTTTCAGTTGGTAATATTTAAAAAAAGAAATAAAACAAACAAAAGACCAAAACAACCCCAACAAACCCACCAAAAACAACCAACAAAACCCCCCAAAAAACATCAGTGGAGATGAGGGACGCAATTTGAAAAGTTTCTTGTATATGAAGATAATTGTATTTCACTTGCTGTGCTATTATGGAAGTCACTAAAACAGTCTTAATTGATTTGAGTTTTAGTATAAAAATATTCACTACTCAGATATTTTGGTGTTGAATTTTGTTTTCTTTACTCAGTGCAGAGCTATGTCTGCTTGAGAGGGTGCAAAATATTCAGTGATTGCACTGGATTGTCAGAGCATGAAATGGTTCTTGTCAGAAAATTCTGTAGTTGCATTAGGACTGGCACAATCCTGCACTAACACATTCTCTTTCTGACACTGCGTTAATACCAGCTTTGTGCTGGTACCTGTTGGAAGCATGGGCAGTGGGACCTCTGTACTTCATCCACATGGGTCTTTATTCACTTTATAGATAGGCCCCTAGATAGGAGGTATTGCTGCTTCTTTCATATACTAAAGCTTAAGGCTGAAGCTTTGCACTGTGTTGCCACTGAAAGTGAGTGGTACCTAATTTAGCCTTGTCAAGTTTATTTAATCTACAATTACATGTTCATCATTTCAGTTACCAGTATTGCATTAGACATGTTAAAACACTGATGGATGAAATGAGTTTTTGTTATGGTCATAAATTATTATTTATTTCATCATAAATTGTTTTAACTGAGTGTGCTTCAGCTCAGGATGTGTCGTTTGGAATATCTATACGTAAGAATTTTATCTGTTCTGAAAACTGTCCAAGGAAGCACATCAGATCCTACTTGGTATAGTAGATAGGTTTCTATCTGCTGGCAGGTCTGTGGAAGTACTCAAAATTATATTCTAGTTTTCCTTCCTGAATAGTGTAAAAGTCTTAGATATTTTAAATTTTAAACAGAAGTGATTCTCTCCTCCCTCCCCTTCCTTAAGCCCAAGGACATCTCAAGGATGATCTTGGAGATCTTTTCCAACCTTCATGATTCTATGATTCTATCTAGCCTGAGTAAAAAGAGTAACTATAATAGAGACAAGAGCCTCTGGCTTTGTAGTGGCCAATTACAGAGATTATGTTCTTGACCGTGAAACTTTTGGGGCATTTGCAATGTGATGCTACTGCTTCCCTAACTCTTTCCCTTTTTTTTCCTGCAGATATTAGCCGGAGTTTTCCATAAGGCAGGGAAGAATTATGGCAAGAAGTATCCTTGCTGTTTGTAAACAATAAGTCCTGAGAGTCATGTCCCATTTCTGTGGGGAAACCTCCACCTAGCTCGATCCAGTAGATATATGCAATATATTCATGTCACATTTTGAATTAAAATGTGATTTTAGTCTACCTAGACATGTGGATGGTAACTATTTTAACTTTGCAAAACATTTCACATAAATTAATAAACTGTAGTGTTTTCAGAAAGTACTCTTCTAAAAACCTTGAGCAGTTCTGAGTCCTGGGTTTTTGACAAAATTTGCATGTTGGAAGTTGTGTCAGTTATGTCTTTTTCACTGTGTCTTTACAATGTCCCCATGAAGTAGAGGAGACAGACAGACAGACACACACACACACACACACACACACGGCCTTCTCATTTCCAGTCTGCTACCTAGTTCCTGAAGCCTCTCCCTGGACCATGGTTCTTAAGCTGTATTTTGAAGCCCCAAGTTTTCTTTTTATTTTCAGTTTTCATTTAATCTTGAGCCAGGTTCATCAACAAATTCTCAGAATTTGTTTAAAACTATGTGGCTGAAAAAAAAAAACAAATAAACATTAAACTGTAGCATGTGGGCAACTTCAATGAAAATGATCAACTTGAATAAGTAATAGCAAACCAGATTTAAAGTGCAAACCAAACGAATCACAGGCTTTAGTGGTATCTGCTGGACTATTTGTGAGGAAGCAGACTCACAATTACATCTGCAGCAGTTTTGTTCTTTGAAGTGATGTGTTCAGTTTTATTTTATTTCCAAAATTACTGAGGGTGCTTTTAGATTTTGCAGAACAGAAACTGTTGCAGAGGTAAAGATGGCAATTTCACTTCTAGAGACTAAAGATGAGAGTAATGTTCTCTTCCCTTCTGTTCGTGGTAGTTTGTATGTGTTTCTTGTTAAATAAACGCTGTTTTCTATCACCTAAATTTGAAGATAAAAATGAATAAAATTTAAAAAGGAAATTAAAGATTAAACAGTTGAATAAATAGTTAATAGAAAGAAATCTCAAGACAGTTACTTTGATCTACAATTTACAAATGATGGCATTAAAGCATCTGTTTAGCCAGATGCTTCTGGTAGTTACTGAATGTTTGTATCTCTTAAGTGCATCGCTGTTAGAAATAACAAGCCGTAGTAAAACATCTTTAGTTTGATTCTTCGGAGGTTTTGGCTTAGGCTTCTGCAATGCACACGCACACAGAGAGCGGTGTGCACGTTCCTATTTTTCTCCTTGTGCTTTATTGGACATACTTGGTAAGGTAGCTGCTTCAGCTGCTTGGTTTTAGTACAAAGACAAGTGTATTGAACGGCCTCAGTAATTTGTGAAAACAGCATTAATGTTTGGTGTAGTTTTGAGGAGATTATTTGCTACAATAATCTCTCTTTGTGTGTGTATTAAAATAGAAGAATCAGAAGACAATTTCTAATTAGAGTCCTTCACTGGCAGCAACATTGCCAACAGCCTTTTGATTTCTTTGTGGGTGGTAGTTATTGATCCAGGATAGTGGGTTTTCCTCTTAAATGTTAGTCAGGAGTAATACATGATTGCCCAAAGGGGGGTTCATAATTGTTACCTATTAATCTGAAAGCTTTGTAGAAATTGTGGTTTTGGTACAATGAGTGAAAAATAAACGTGTAAGTGCAGCTATGGGTTTGGGGAATTTTCTTGGGACTTCTATATATCTGTACCCTGTGTAGAGATGCTGACTTTCTGAGCGTGTGAGTGACTGATTTAACAGTCCATAAAAGAGTGAAAATCACAGAATCGTAGGGGTTCGAAGGGACCTCGAGAGATCATCAGGTCCAACCCCCCTGCCAAAGCAGCTCCCTAGCTCATATTGCACAGATAGTCACACAGATGGGTCTTGAATATCCCCAGAGAAGGAGATTCCACCACCTCCCTGGGCAGCCTGTCCCAGGGCTCTGTCACCCTCACTGTGAAAAAGTTCTTCCACATGTTGGTGTGGAACTTCCAGTGCTCCAACTTGCAGCCATTGCCCCTTGTCCTGTCCCCACAGACCACTGAAAAGGGGCTGGCCAATTCCCCCTGTATCCCATGCTTAAAATGGTATGGGATTATTTATCTTCATCATTGTTATTATTTAATATCTTAATTATTTATGATGAAGACATTATTTAATGTCTTCACCAGTGACATTGACAATAAGGTTGAGTGCACCCTCAGCAAGTTTGTAGATGGTACCAAACTGAGTTGACATGCCGAAAGGACGAGATGTCATCCAGAAGGACCTGGAGAAGTGGGCCCATGTGAACCTCATGAGGTTCAAAAAGAACAAATGCAGGGTCCCGCACCTGGGTCAAAGCAATCCTTATCATAAGTACAGGCTGGGAGATGATGAGCTGGGAGATGAGAGTAGCCCTGCAGAGAAGGGCTTGGGGTGCTGGTGGATGAGAAACTCAACATGAGTCGACATGTGCACTCACAGTCCAGAAGGCCAACTGTACCCTGGGCTGCATCAAAAGGAGCGTGGCCAGCAGGTCAAGAGAGGTGATTCTGCCCCTCTCCTTTGCTCTCATGATACCCCCACCTTGAATACCATGTCCAGTTCTGAAGTCCCCAACTTAAGAAGGACTTGGAATTGCTGAAACAGGTCCAGAGTTGTTTGTGCAGAAAAATGGATTCAATCCTGAACTATAATACTGCTATGTAATGCTGACTAGGTGACACAGTCACAGCATCAAACAGTAATGACAGTTTTCACATGGAATATTTTTTGTTGTTTTGCTCCCAGTTCCTATGTTGCATTATAACAGTGCACTCTGATGTGTTATCTTGTATCCTCAAAGGATTGGAAACCTATGAACCATATGTGTTTTCTTCTTAATTGCTCATTTTGCTCATACTGCTTTGCAGCTGACCTGTTAAGTTAACCTCTAGAATTCATACTCAAGAAATGCAGTAGTAATACTTGCAATTTTGTGTCAGCCACTGACTATAGTTTGTTCGTATCTGTTTATCCTAGTATAGAATGCCAGATTAGGTCATAAATGAACACTTGACCTTGTGTGTTTGGCAGGAGTATGCGAAAGAATGATGCTTAGCAACTTTTGAGTACAGTACATTAGAATTTATTGTTATTGAGTATGTGTAAGTCTTGGGGGGGAAGGAGAGTATCCACTTTACGGACATACTTCAGGGTTTTGTATCTGTAGGAAAATTCAGGCTTTCACTGGATTTCCTTTTTCAACGCTTTAGCCACCGAAATTATTAGAGAATTTAAACTTCAGAGTTTAAATTATAGAATAATGTAAGGACATGTTTGCTGGAAACAGCAGAATGTTTATTTTAAAGGCATAGGAATTGCATGTGTATTTTTATTTAGTCTAATGTATCTGTGCTTGTGGTAGGGAGATCTGTTCACTTAGTTTACATACGACAGCTGTCATCTTTTGCCTGTGTTGCTATAGTTTTTATATAATGTGAATATGTCATTTGTAGTAAATTGACACTATTATCTTTTTCAGAGCCGTCTAGCAACAATTTATTTATGTGTCTGTCTATAAAATGCATGATGGAGATTTTATCAACTTTGTTTTAGCACAATAACATCTTTGTTCGCTTCCCAGATATGTAAACTCTGGTGTTGTGTCATCATCACTACCTGCCTTGTAGAATTATAACTAGGGGAGGTTGGTGGGAATTTTTTGTTTGGCTTATTTGAGAGTTGAAAAGATGTCAGCCACAGGCAAAATGAATCAGGCTTGACATCACTCCAGACAACTCCCCTTCCTAGTCTCCACTCCCCTTGTTACTGCTGCAGATTACACCATATCTTTTAGGAGGAGGTAAAGGGTGGTGCAGGTGGTTGGGGTCATTATGTAGTAGTTTCTGCCTGCTGCTACTTGTTCCTTACTCTTTGTTGTTTTCCTCACTTTACCTTCCTTCTCAGTGGTGTCCTCTGCTCCAGTGTGGGTTCCTACTGTGCTACAGTTTCTTTGGGGGAGAGTAGCTGCCTTGGCAGGGGTTTACACATGAGCCACAGTCCCTTTGTAGGCATACGTCCTCTGTCATGGGCTTACCCACTGGTCACAGTCCCTTCAAGTTCCAATTTATAGCCATCTGCTTTTTAATTTCACCATTTTATGAGTTGAGAAAGGTGAAATTGTTAAACAAAAGCATCTGCACAGTTGTTTAAAATTTATAGTTTATATAAGCAATTTCTGTAGGTTGGTTGAGTATCAGTAATAGACATAATAATCTTCATCCATTGTTTTAATTGTACTGCTCTACTAATGACTTGATGCCTGCTGAATTAGGAGCATGTCTTTGTGTTTTTAACAGAGTTTGTCTGCAACAGTGTTCCCATTCTTGCTACCTCAAGAGAATGGACGCAAGTCTTCATGCAAGTCTGTTGCTAAGAGTTACAACTACTTTCCTGTTACAGTGTTGAGATTCTATTGTTAGTTGTTACCAAAACACAACATAAAAGTTGGCAGAGAATTTTTAGTTTAAATGAGAGTCCACAGTAGTGAAATTGTAACAGGAGTAAGTAGGCTCTGTGTATAGTGGAAGTGTTACTGCTTCTAGATGGGCTGCATTTTATATGCAGGTCAGCTTTATGAATAAATTAACATTTACCATGAAAACCTATATTATTAAAATAGATTTCTGAAAGCAGTAGCATGAATTGAAGTTGATAGTATTAAGAAATTGGAGAGTTACCCAAGGATTTTAGATAATTCCAGTCTAGTTATTTACACTTGTTTAGTGTATAAATGAACAGTGGTTACTGGAATCCTTTAATTCACAGTTCCAGTCTGAAGGCACTGTGCATGTTGCCAACAGTTAGATATACCCAGTCTTCAGAGTACAGAAAAAAGCCCAAAGAAATAGTAAATTATGGATTTAGACTAGTGTGGAAAAGTACAAAATTATTTAATTTTTTTTGCCACTTTCTGATTTTGTGCTTTCTCATTCTAGCATTTAAGAATAGTATGCTCAACTGGAACCAAGGGAGAGTTCACCATTGCAAGAGTTCAACCTTTAGAAGTATTAAATTGTAGATCATTGAGTACTGTTACTTTAATGCCTAAAAATTGTGCTTTTTGCTTGACAGTCTTGCTAATCCTTAAAGCCAAAATTTTGTGTATTTGTTATCAAGTTTATGATATCATTGCTCTATTGATCTGCTGCAAAAGTCTTAAGTCAGCTCTGAATTGTCAGTTTCAGTAAACACTGGCATAAGTATCCAAAACAAAACCACTCCACTGCCTTTATTAAAAGCAACTAGGATGTGATATGTGGATGTTTGAGCTTCTAAGCATACAGCCAGGTTGATCTTGGGCAGTTGAACAGTACTCAGGCAGGTTAAACAGCTGCCATGCTGTGAAAAAGCAAGTGTACTCTCACTCTGTTTACAGCTGTAAGATATCTGAGCACACAAGGTTCTGTAAGCTGAAATGGAAGATACAGGTTTCATCTATGTCATTTGCAAATACTGCTCTGTTTTGGACCGGTTTGTGCTCTCATTTTTGTGTCTTGTTTTTGAATTTACTTTTTAGGTCATTAATTACTGAAGTTCAACTTCAAAAGGGCACATTTCAGATTCTTTCTGTACTTTCTAACTACTACGTGACTATATCCTTGCAGTATGTATCTTGACTACTTTGATGAAGGGAAAGAAAAGCAATTTATCCTTTAATTTGTTTTTAGAACTTAGAATCAGAGAATCACAGAATATCCTGAGTTGGAAGGGACCTATAAGGATCATCGAGTCCAACTCCTGGCTCCACACAGGGCAAGCCAAGTCAGAGCATGGGACTGAGCGCATCATCCAGATGCCTCTTGAACTCAGTCAAGCTGGGTGCTGTGACCACTTCCCTGGGGAGCCTGTTCCAGTGCCTGACCACCTTCTCAGTTAAGAGTCTCTTCTTAACATCCATGTCCCTGAGTTTGAGGACATTACCTCTTCAGAAGTCATCACAAAAATAAGTCTTAGAAAAGGATTGTACAAGACTGTACATGTACTCCCCATTTTATTAAGGAAGTAATTGAAACCTGAAAAAAATAGCATGCCTGTTGCATATAGAAGGAAAAGGGTCATATTTTGGTGGCTTGCGGACCTGCACTTAATCACCCACTTAATTTTAAGTTATTTGGACTAATTATCGGCAAGATAGGCCACACCTCAGTTGTTATGGCGCTGCAACTAAGTTGAGTTACACAGATCATAGCAGAAAAAACTTGGCCGTACGGCTGTTCATCCCAAGTTTAATATTTGAATATTAATAACTCTATAATGCCTATTACTCATTAAAACACTTTTGTATTTTACAGATTATTGCTCAATTGTCACACTCGTGGACCCATCAAATGTCAAGTTAACATGCACCCTTTTTAGTGGAAATGTAGATTCCCTACCAAAAATTTACAAAATTGGAGATATTGTTCGGTTTCATAGAGTGAAGGTATGTACTAAGATTGGGGGGTGGGGGGTGTGTGCTTGGTTTTTTGCAGTGAATGGACTGTGGGAATAATATAATTCTTCATGTACTGAAATTAATATGTGGAGACATTGGATAAAGCAATTGATTGATTAAACAGCTATGGTATGGAATGGACTAAAATTGGAAATAAACTGTGAATTTTTAAACAGAACAGCTCTTCAAAAAAGTGTTGGATGTGGCTAAGACAACTTCAGAACAGCATTTATTTTTTTTATAAAATATTTGTTATACTAATGGACAAAAATGATGTAGTAATACTTCTAAATGAACAGAATTTAGTTGACATAAGCATGCACACTTTATTCCTCTGTAGTACAGTTGAGGAATTACTTTTGAGCTTCTGGAGTTCAGATAGCTGGAGAGTTACTCAAGTGAATATAATCCAGCTGGGGTTGTTAGTGTTCAGTCTGCTGGAACTGCTGCTTTGATGTTTTCTGGCCTTACCCCATATTTAGCTGTATCAAAAGCTATGGAGGAAACAGTGTTTATACCTTTGGTATTGCTTCTGCTGGATGTTTTTCTATGCCCATTGCAACTGTACAGGGAAAAGACAGCACACTACAGAAACTGAATGGAAGTCTTGTAACGCTGGAACATAGTTAAAGAGGTGCAGAATAGGCCCAAAAATAAGATTTTACAGTGTCTCATACTAATTTGCAAGATAACCATACATAATTATGTATTTTGCTTTTGCTTAAAACAATTAGAGCAGAAATTATGATGGGCATGTTTTGGCTACCCCAGGCTAACAGTTACTGTGGAAATTTTCTTAGCTGATCTGAGTTGACAAGGTTTGACAAAGAAGCCTGGTGTCAACTGCTGGAAGTGAACTGGGAGGGGAGTGATGTCTTCCTCACTTTCAACTACAACCAGTGTCCTAATGTGATTGCTGTGCAAGACAGTTTTTAATTACAATTAACTTCTAATTATACTGTTTGCAGTTTCTCCTTCATGCTCTTCTCCTTTTGTCTTTAAATCTTACCACCTTCTCTGCTGAATGGAAAACAGTCAAGTAGCAGAGGCAGAATCCTGTCTGGCAGAGCTGTGCTTATGAGGATGACAGATGTAGTCATTACAACATGTATTCACGTTTCCATGTCCCAGATACGCTTTTGAGACTCACTTCAGAGATGTTGATATTGATAGCAAACACATTTTTAAAATAGCTGCTCCCTGCTACACTCTCAGCTGCTAATGAGTCACTTCTCTTCATAGTAACACAGGTGTTGGCAAGGTGCCCTGGTGTTGCAGAATGGCTTGAGAAGCAAGGTCATGAGCCTATGGAGCAGCTGTTCAAGCTGTCACCTGTGTAGTCTAGTAAGATTAGGCCCCACGCCATCTTGGTGAGAACAAAAGGATCAACAGTTGGTCAGCATATTCTTGTGTATCATGTAGCAAGGCCACGGGATGTAGGAGCAGGAGGTGTGATAAGGATTCAGTGCTCCTGGGACTGAGAAAGAGACATGATTCCCAGGCTGCAAGATGGGTGGAGTATGTAAATGTAACCTTTAGTTAGTATAACGTGTGGTAGGAATAGTATAAAAGGAAGTGTGTGCTTGCAATAAAGTTGAGGTGCTTTATCAATCACATTGATTGGCAGCATTCTTCCCTCTTGTCGCTGCACCCTGGTTCAACACTAATAGGAACTTAATGGAGAGGATTCTGTTGGGGTTGCTCTGGGTAGAGAATCATTTTATTATAAGTTCGGTATTTGTCGCAGAATGAAAACTTTGTCTTATTAACACAAGTGAAAGGTAGACACTTTTATTGACATTGCTGGTAATATATCTTGAAATACATTTTTTTCAACTTCTTATGGTGATTTCTCATAAGTTATAGTACTTGGTAAATTACAGTATTGTATCTGGGCCTTCAGTCACAGTCAGTGCTCTTCAGAGAAAGTGTGGGAAAGTTATCCTGGAGCAAGCAGTGTGCCCCTGTGGCCAGTGATACCCTGGTGTGCATTAAGAGGGTGGCAGGCAGGTCAAGAGAGGTTATCCTCTCCCTCTACTCTGTCCTAGTGAGGCCACATCTGGAGCACTGTTTCCAGTTCAGGGCTTCTCGCTTCAAGACAGACAGGGAACTAGTGGAGAGAGTACAGTGGAGGGCTATGAGCATGATTAGCCTGTAGAACAGTGATAGGAAATCTCATCAATACTAAAAATAAAAGCGTGAATTCAAGAGGATGGGGCCAGACTCTTTTCAGTGGTGCCTAGTGACAGGACAAGGAGCACAAACTAGAACACATGAAGGTCTGGTTGAATGTGAGAAAAACTTCTGTACTCTGCGGGTGACAAAGCACTGGGACGGGCTGCCCAGAGAGGTTGTAGAATCTCCTTCTCTGGAGATACTCAAAACCTGCCTGGACGCCCCTCTGTGCAACCTGCTGTAGGTAATTCTGCTTTAGCAGGGAAGTTGGACTAAATGATCTCCAGAAGTCCCTTCCAAGCCCCACCACTTTGTGATTCTGTGATCCACAGCACTGCAATCCTGTGTTTACATCCTTACTCTGAAGCACAGTAACAATTAGATTATTTAATTTTTTTAGTAAACAATTACACGACTCTTTTTAACAGAGAAAACAACATTTTTCTCAGAAATATCAGTATTACTGCTGCTTTTGGCTTCCCTTAAAAATTATGTAAGTTGTGCAGCTCACTTTGACGTTTCAGTGGAATTTAAATTAAAAAGAAGTAGGGAGTATTTTGTACATGTGTTTTCTGAGTACTTTTTGTCAAGTTACCTGAACATGTCTTAAATACATCAGAAATATTCCAGAATAGTAATTTATTACTTTACTAAAATGTTCTCAATTATACAATGCCACTTTCTTGGTGGACTGCTTCCAAAGTATGACAGTAGCTGCTGTTTTTCCAGTTATTTTCAGAACAGAAATTATTTCTTCTGGTTTAAGTATATATTCTTTTTATATACATTTGTCCTGGTTTCAGTCAGGATGGAGTTAACTTCATTTGTAGCAGCGGATGGAATGCTGTGTTTGAGAGTTAAAATGGGAGCAGTGCTGATAACACCCTGATGTTTTGAGTTGTGTCAAGCAGTCAGGGACTTTCTCAGCTCTTTATATTTCTCTATTCATGAGAAAGTTGGGGACGAAGCCAGGACAGGTGACCCAAACTGGCCAAAGAGAGTATTCCATGCCAATTATGTCATGCTCAGTATAAAGGGGGGCTGATGGGAGGAGGAGGGGGCAGCTCCAGGATGCACGGGTTTTGAGGGGTGGTCGGGTTCCGGGACGGCTCTGGGTGGCACAGCCTGAGTTGTGGGTTCGGTGAGAAACTGCATTGTGTATCAACAGCTTCATATATTTTTTGCTCTAAAGTCCTGTTAGCATTGGTATATTTTATCTTTCTGCTATTTTAGTAAACTATCCTTATCCCAACCCACGGGCCTTTTAGTTTTGGGGTTGTTATTTGCCCCTTCCTTTTCCCTTCCCTTGCCTCACACACACACTCCCCCCCTCTTCCCCTGCTCTTTTCCTTTAAAGAGCAGGCAGCTGCATGGATCATGGCTCTCAGCTGGGGTAAAACCAGGACAACATTTTTTTTCCCCCCCAAAGTAATTGTTATGTGTTTGTGTGAACTGGTAAATGAAATGCACAATGCAGTGTTGATTTTCTTTAATTTGTTTTTCCATTGCTGCAGACATTTCTGATAATCCTATTTTGCAAACAGCAGTTCTCAGCAATAGTAGAGCATAAGATATAATTTATGGTCCTACTATCTAGGTGTATTTTCTATGTCTTCATAAAAATGTGTTTTATTTCCATGTGACTAAGTCTGTTAACTTTCTTTTGGAATGTAGTTCAATTTTCTTGTTACATTTAAACATTTTAAAAGTAGTTTAATTTATGTAAGGGCACAAATTATTTACTTTAAACTGCTTCTCTGTTTCATTATTACCTCTCCCTTTGTACAACCAGAGGTACACCTACACTACACCTACACTAGAATTACATTATTACAAAGACAAAATAAAATCAACATTCCATGTTATCCAAGTTTACCATGATTTAACCCAGCCCGCAGCTAAAGTAACCCCCCAGCTGTTTGCTCACTCCCCCCTCACGCCATGACATATCTTAATTGTGGGTTGAGATAAAGACAGTTTAGTAGGACAGAAAAGGATGATTAAATAATAATAATAACAACAGAATATACCAAACAAGTGATGAACAGCACAATTTCTTACCACCCAAAGCTAATGCTCAGCTGGTTCCTGAGCTGCCCTGCATCCCCTAATTGTATACATGACATCATATGGGCACACACACATACCAATGACTAGATGATCCCCAGAGGTCCCTTCCAAACCCTGTCATTCTGTGAGTCTGTGTTTCAGTTCAGCCAGGTCTGAAACCTGTACTGTCTCGGACCAGTGACATTTAGATGCCATTCAGTTCTGTCGTGGCTATCTTTAGAGACAAAAAAGAAAAAAGCAAAGAAAATAAGCTGAATACTTGTTTCAGTGAACCATAGGGGTTCTTTATTGTCTTGACACAATAGAAAACCTGTATTTTATTTGAGTTTTTCCATCAAGTCTCTGCTCCAGCTGTTCTAAGCCATTTCTCAAGTTAAAGTGCAGTGTTCTGCCTCTTAAATTTTGTGTAAGGTGGTGAGTGACTGGGGAGAACTGAAAAGCATCCCTTTGTGGCTTGGAAGCCCTGTGCCCCAGCATAAAGTAATTTTTTCTTCTCCATCTTCTAGAAAGAAATCCGTTTTCAAAATGATCATTTTATAAGAACAAATCAGAAGAGTTTGTGGCACCTGGCACACTATGTTCTTTTTTGCACATATCCCGAGTTTCTGCCTTGTCTTTTGGATGGACTTTCAGTTGAAGTATAATCTATATGTTCAAGAATTTTCCCCAAATTCCTACAGAACTTTTAAATCATTTAATACAATCAAAATACATAGTGGGCTGTGCTAGAGTTAATAAGTCTTAGTATGGCAAAGGGAATCTGTCCGGGATGGTTGTTGGCTAAAGAGAAGTGCATTATTAAAAGAAGCTACCTGGGGAGGTTCTGGAATCTTCGTGATTTCAATTTTTCAAGGCTCAACTAGCCAAAGCCTGCTGTAACACAGTGTTGACCATAGCCTTGACCTGAGGAAGAGATGGAACTTCATTATATCCTGAAGTCCCTGCCAACCAAAATTTCTGTGGTTCTGTGATTAGGCCATAGCTTTCCAGTAGTTGGACAGTATCCCTTCTCACTACAATCTGTAATGTTGTCTCCACCTTCATAATTTTTTTTGCTCCTGGAGGCAAATTGTGTATTTGAAGAGGAATGGATTTTTTCACCACTGTTTATTTGTGTAACATGTCTTGCTTCTGTGTCAACTGAACTCTGTGTTGCACAGAGTGGCATGTGTTTAAGTGAGGGGAATATGCTGCTTGTCACAGTATCCATAATTCTTGCAAATACATTACCTATAGGCAATTTTTAAGTCTTTTGTATTCACTAGTATCTAATACATACTAAGTGTCTGCAGTTAAGGGAAGATTAGGTAGTAGTGTGTGAACATTGATCTTCTATTATTTTGTTGCCAGCCTTGAATCACAGGGATCATAAGTTTTAGACTTCTGTGTAGGTAGAAGATGCCTTACAGTGAGATCTTGAGCTAAATCCATATTCATTGGGACAGAAGTTTGGACAGTGCATTTCAGACAATGTAATAATTCAAGTGTGTGGGGGAGAAGCCCTAACCACAATACAACTTCTTTTCTTTATGTAACCTTATATGTGTAAGTAATAATCAGTGTATTCATGTTTCAAAATAATATCTTGAATTTCTGATCTTTGCTCAAATCAATAGTTATGTTTATTTTAGGAAATCCTTTTTAGTATAAGAACATGTACGTTAGCTTAGTGTATATTGTTATACAAGTCATTTTTTGAATTCTAGAATGATATATGACTGAAGCAGTTTCATAATAATCTTTTGTGTCTGCAATTTAACAATCAATTTGGATGGAAAACTACCTTAGAGATGCTATTATTTCAGATTTATATACTACTTACTATCCCACATTTTTATGAGTGAGGTTGGAAACATCCAGTTAAAAGAAACCAAAAACTTCAGGTGATTTAGGTTGCTGTAGAACTATTTATAAATATTTCAAGATTAGCTTCTTTTCACTGAGCCATATTCAAGATAGAGTTGTGCCCCACAGAAATCGCTAGAGTTCGTTGTCCATGCAGGTGATGTTTCACCTTTTGTTCTTCAGTTTATAAAAATTATGCCAATGACTCACACAATATGTAGTGGGTTTACTTGCAGGCATAGAACAACCCAATAAAAAGTTATCTGGTCTGGCTTTGTCACAGAAGACATTTTTGTTTAATGACCATTACTTATTGATTTGTTTTTAAATTCTCAGGGAAGTTTTTAAGTGGCAGCCATCCTTCCCTGTTCTTCCTCCCCACAACTTTTTTTTTTTTTAAATCCCAAAGACTTCTAGAAATGACATGACAATCTACTGAAGGGGACATGTCATTGTATACAAAAATATCAGATTAGCTCTTTTCACTGAGTTTAATTCAATTTCAGATTCATTTCTGTGTGGAAAAGATAACTAGTTTGCAGTATCACTGCATAACTCGATCCGAGATCTACTTAGAGTGCCCTAATGAAACAACATTTGCCCATGGATTTTGTTCATTTTCCACTCCAGTGATCCCTCATCACTTTAGCAATGATTTGTTTTCAAAAGACAAGCCCAGAGAATTTCTGTTGACCATCATCTGTTCTGTGGGACTGACATAAGTAATTTTCCAGCTATGAAATACTTTGTAACCCATTATACATTTACGTTTCCTGTTTGTTCTCTTGTTCACTGAATAATGCTGTTGATTGCTGTTTACTTTTAAGACCACTCAGTGGCTTCTCTTACCTGTGCCTCAGGACATTTGGTTTTGCTTCAAGATCACTGGTTATTTTCTCATCATGACACTTCAGGTTTACCTTACTTATATCTTTTGTTATTTTAGATTGTTTCCCTACATTGAGGCTGATTTGAGATCCACTAAATGAGGGTGTTAGACGATGTCAGAAGTACGTCATGACATAAAGGATTTGGGAAACGGGGAAGATAGTCTGTGGTGAAATGTTAATGAAAGCCCAGGGAGACAAAGCAGTTTTTGAACTGGTTTCCTGGAAGGTTTAGCCTTCTCAAATAGGCTAGTGCTCTAGGACAGAATTTTTAATAAGAAAGAAGTCAGAATCTTTCAATGGTCACTTAAAAGAATTAGCAAATAAATAAATAAGTAGGTAAACAGGAAATGAAAACGCTTTGAGAAATATTTGACATCAGATAAGATTTAAAAATTACAATTGAAGTATAATTTGATGGCAGAAGGAATGTGATCAAAGAGAGATTTTCTGCCCTCTGCATGTTACCTATTTTGAGAAACTACAGAATATAATGCCAGTGGTAGCAACTGAAGTAAATATGTATATATTAGATAACAGTTTATAGTGGAATGTTTTTTATGAGCACAAATTCATTATGAAACTATGCATTTTCATGATTTGTCCATTAACTTTTCATGTATTTTCAATATTTAAACCTAAATGTCAGAAGACAAACTTTTCAGGTTTACAGTGAAGCAAAACTACCTCATGAATTGATGTGGTCAGGTCTGGAGAATGCTTAAATAAATGAAAGTTTATCCTAGAGATGATCCTTAATGTATTTATGCATTATGTCAAAGTAGCAGGCATTAAAGGAGTTCCTGTCACCAGGATTGAACTGCTTTGTGTGTTAATTTTCAAGGAATATTTGATTTACGTGCTTTTTAAATGTCAGCGTGTTTATAAAATTCAGGCCTGAATTGTTGGCAGCGTTTTGGTAAAAAATGTTGCTGTTTAGAGTTTCTGTCTTCAGATTCTGCACTTTGAAATCAGTAGGATTTTCAGCCATTTGAAAACTGAGCGCTGGGAATCCTAAATTAGATTGTCTCAGAAGTCTTGTTGCTTTTTGGGCAAGCAAATTTTAATTAAAAAGGGATGGATCAAAACAGCAGGTTTGAGATTTCTAGATAATGAGTCATGCAGTGCTTTGATATATATATATCTTTTAAAAAAAGTGCAAGGAACAATAAGACTTGACTAGATCCTAGAAGGAGTGCTTCAGACTTTGAACACTGTGTTTTATGTCGTAGCAGATACACAGCTAAATCAGCAGGACACAGGGGACCTGCCATGTGCAGGGCAGTAGACGAAAGAGTAATTGTGGAAGCTGTATTCATAATTCAAGGGATGAAAGATGGTCACTGTTTGCTTTATGGGGAAAAAAAAAAGCTCCTAGAACTGATATTTTTTTCTTCAGTTCCGTAATATCAGGAAACTGAGCCATTGTGAGAGGCAGAAATAATACCTTTGCTCCTCTATTACTCTTCTGTGTGATCCCTAAAAACCGATTTTTATCATGCCTCAGCTTCCCCATCTGTCTTCTGCACACAAACATTTCAAGATTTGGGAATAAAGGATTCTGTACTGATGCTGCATATTTACACTTTAAAAAAAAAAAAAGTGTTAAATTATGTTTTCTTCTTATTAATGTTAATTTACCTTTTTAGTTTTCTTTGGACTCCCTTCTCCTAATAGCACCAGGAACAAAGTGATCAATGTTCCATTTTTTATGCACATGATGAAACAAGGAATGTTTGTATATTTCAGTGCACTGCAAACATTTATTTTTTATTTTTCTTAATATTTTGTTGCAGATCAGTGAGTACAATGGACAGATGCAGGGAGTTACCAGTGGAGGATTTGCATCCTTGACGTTTGATGGCACTGTAGGAACGCCAGTCATTCCTCGAACCTCTAGCAAAGTGTACACATTCATGGATGAAGAAGAGAAAACAATTGAAGAATTACGTGTTTGGGCAGCCAGTAATCTTTCCATCTCTGGACCAGCAGCAAAATTGTCTGATGTTCAGCCAATGCTGTTCTTTGATCTCACTTGCCAGCTGGTAGGAAAAGCAAAAGTGGATGGATCTTCATTTCTTCTAAAGGTAGATTTATTTTTTAAATAATTTGTTAAATTGATTCATTAAGACACTTTGATGCCATTGTGTTTTTTGGGTTTTTTTGTAAACCAGACATATACATTGTTTTAAATAATGTTATGGAGATAAATATTTTAACGTTAAGCAAACTTATGATCCTTGACCATTTTATTTCTATGAAAACAAACCAGAAACCAGTTCTCTTAAAGGTGTTCATCTAATTTATTTTTAGAGAGTTTTTTTTTTTAAGATGGCATTGGTCTGCATCATCATTTCACAAACACTTGTGGATAAATACTGCAAGATTTCTTGCAGTTGAAAAATATTTTTAGTTTTAAATATTAACTTTTTTTTAGTTAGCAGCAATTACTCCTCAGTTTTCTCTATGTGCTGGATATAAATACTGCAGTAACTAGCAGTATCTAGAATCATAGAATCACAGAATGGTTTGGGTTGGAAGGGACCTCAAAGATCATTTAGTTCCAACCCCCTGCCATGGGAAGGGACACCCTCCACTAGATGAAGTTGCCCAAAGCCACATTCAACCTGGCTTTGAATGCTCCCAGGGTGGGTGCAGCCACAGCTTCTCTGGGCAGCCTGTGCCAGGGCCTCACAACCATTGTAATAAAGAATTTCTTCCTAACGTCTAATCTAAACCTGCCTTTTTTCGGTTTGAAGCCATTCCCTCTTGTCCTATCACTACACTCTCTGATGAGCAGTCCCTCTCCCACTTTCCAGTAGGACCCCTGTAAGTATTGGTAAGCTGTAATTAGGTCTCCCTGGAGCCTTCTCTTCTCCAGGCTGAACAGCCCCAACTCTCTCAGCCTGTGTTCATAGTAGAAGTGCTCCAGTGGTCTGATCATCTTTGTGACCCTCCTCTGGACTGACTCCAACAGCTCGATGTCTTTCCTATACTGGGGACCCCAAAGCTGGACACAGCACTCCAGGTGGGGTATCATGAGAGCAGAGTAGAGGGATGAATCACCTCCCTCAACCTGCTGGCCACACTGTTCTTGATGCAGCCTAGGACACAGTTGGCCTTCTGAGCTACCAGTGCATACTGCTGGCTCACGTTGAGTTTACCATCAATAGAAAATGAATGAATACATTGTTACCTATCTTGATAGATTCTTAATCTGCTTCTTTGAGTTATTCCTAAGTACTTTGGGGATCAGTGGTCACTGGAAGCACAAAATGCAAAGTGCCGCACAACAGGAGTGTACTTACCAAGGGTAAAAAGGAGGTTTGCATAATTTTCCTGGTTTGTAGCTCCAGATCTATCAATCTGGTGTTAATATGAAACTCCTCCATATTTCTTTTTCTTTCTAAGTTGATTGTTAAAATGTGAGTGATGAGCAGCCTGTTATTTTTCATTTTATGACTTCATAAAATTATTTATTGGTTCTACTGTGTTAAACTGTATTGCTACAAATTTTTCAGAAACAGCACACTACCTGATTACATTAAAGCATCAAAGATACTTCTCATGTAGAACAATGCATGCACAACACAGAAGCAAACCTTAAGTGTCATTCTATAATAAGTTTTGCAGCTGTTAAAATATTTCCATATAATTATCCCTTGTGAAATAATGTAAAATGACACCTAGTTAAACTTCAGAACTTTGTGGCCTGTAATTAAGCTGTTCATTAGTAAGTATATGTTCAGCATGGAAGGACCCTTTGCAAGGACAGAGACAAGTGCTATCTTAAGTTCTAATATCATCCTTATGCCCTTTTCTGTGTTGTAAGATCCAAAGTTGATTTTGTCAGTTTTGTATAGTGAAGATAATGACTTGTGGGGGGAAACATAGGACAGACTTAGGAAGTCAAAAGTTTGAAATCAGATGACGATAGATCAATTTTTCTGGTATGTAATTCCTTTCAGAGTATATTTTTCAGTTGTATAAAATATTAAATGCTTAAAGGTGTCTTAAAATACATCAGACAAGCCTAAAAATCGTAGACTGACTTTGGTATGCTCTTGCTAATTCCTGCAAATGTTGCTAATGAGAGAAGAGAAGCCTTTCTGAAAACTTGCAGACAGATCTGATTATTTTGTAGATTTGCTAAACAAAAAAAAAAAACAAACAGAAAAACCCCAACACATTCAATAGCAGCTCAAATGGAGTGATGATTAAATGTTAGTTTGTGGGGGGTTTTTTTGGCTATACCTTTTATTATAATGATTGAAATGTATCATGTCATTTCAAGTATATCAGTTGCATTAATGATTGGCTAGACTATACAATGTAACGACTACTTTAAGCACTTTAAGCACTGAGCTCGTGTAACTAGTGGGGATCACTTCAAACACAACTAAAATTAATTTCAGTGATATTGTGCATCACCCATGGCATAACTTTCAATATTACCCTTGATAAATTAATTGGGATGTGCTCAGCACCTGAGGTTGATAAGATGTAAAGGCGATGTCACTAGCTTTTTGGTGACATACCTTTTTCCTCAGAATTTTCTTAATCAAACTGATGGAGACTAAAGAACATGCTAGAAACTATTCTGTCACGTTTGGATTCTGTAAGAGTTTTACGGTTACTCCTTCCTTTCCTTCTGTCTGTCAGTTAAGTTGTGTAGAGCTGTGTCACACTGTTAGCATATGCTGATGAAGAGAGAAAAAGGTTTCATTGTGTGTCTCCCATTTCAGTGCGGTGCTGACCATGGTGATCAAAGGTTGTCGCTAACTATTCCTTAGCTCCAGCCTGTTCAGATTTGTAATGGAACCATTTGCTGCTTCTTATCCAGAATTAATTTCATCAGTGCTGGATTTTAGGCCAGTGTTGGTATTTGAAACTAGGGTTTCTGTGTTCATATCCATAATTTGACTAAAGTGAACCTGGCAAGCCCTTGCAGTAGAGAGTTTGATCTGTTTTCATATTTCTGAAAATAAAAATAGACCAGCTACTCTTTTTCTTGTAAAGCAAGATTTCAGCTTCCTCTGTGGCCCTGTTAGCCCTGTTAGTTCCTCTCGTGAAAGACATTTTAAAGCTAAGGAGTCATCCTTGTGTCTGACAGGAAGCATTCAAGTAATTTCAAACCATTTTCCAGATCCATCTCTTAAGTTTAGAACTGCCACCTTGTCCCAGGTAAAGCCAGTTGAAAAATAATGGGAAACTTTGCAAACTTTCGGTTCTTTATTTTTGCCAGTGACTAAATTCTTAATATATATGTATTCACTAAATCCGTGTTTCTCAAGCTCAGTTCTGGAAAAGGTTTGCTAATTCAAGCAATGGGCAGCCTCTTTCAAAAGTGGTTTTAAGTATTTCATGGTGCAGGATCAGAGGATAATAGGCTTTTTTTTTAATCTGTTGCAGCATGTACCACCTCATTATCTGGGTCCTTCAGAATACACTCTTATTTGGGAACATTAATTTGATGTTATGGGTCATTTTAACTGTGAACAGTTTTCCCTTTTATCTCTTGATTTGGGATGAGTATTTCTCATGAGTTATTCTCGGTGTATTTACACATAGCTCTGCTAGTTCTTAGATCTTTTCCTGTGGGTCCTTTGATCCACAGCAGTTAAGCATAAGGGGTAGAAACTCTTTAAAAATTAAGCTTTGGTGTCTTTTTTTTCCTCCCCCTCTGCAGTGCCTAACTCATGGAACAAATGTCTTGTTATCAGAAACTCTGAAAATTAGCTTCTGTTGAACCTATATGCATGAAATCCTATGAAATGCAGCACTTTAGTCTTGTAGTCCACATGCCTCTAGATTCTTCTTCTTCTGTGTCAGTATTTCAGACCATTATTTTGGTTGATATTTCAGTACTTAAGTGTACCAAGAACTTAGCTTTCAGCAAGCCATTTTTAGAATTCTCATCATTAAGTGTACATTAAATGCTGCTGTTTTTTCTAATATGTTCTGAGTAACTAGCAGTATGTACTGATGTACATTAGTATTTAAGGGAGTATATGCTGTGTACAGTCAACAAACTGTAGCCAAAGTGGTTAAAAAAACCCCTATAGCAATATTAAAATATTAAGTATAGATAGTTCTGCATATGCTGAGTTGCAGTAGGCTACATAAACAGCTGAGGTTTTGCTAGCACTGACTTTTTTCTTAACACTTGATCATACTATCTATAAGAGGGTATTTTGTACTCTGTAAAGAATAATGATTTTTTTAAAAAATCAAATTTAAGCAATTTAAGGACTTAAAGACTAAGATTCCAATTAAGATTTCCTATTTTTACCAATTTTTAATCAAGCATGTTTTTAAAAAACAAACGTTCTTTAAAATCTCAATCGAAAGTATTCTGAGCATATTGAAATCCTTCATTTTCATTGCAGGTATGGGATGGCACAAAATGTTCCTACCCAACATGGAAGGTGCCTGTGGAAGCAAGAGACCTGGAAGGAGAAAAAGTTCTTCTTCATCAGCTGCGAAATCTAACGGTGGACATTCTAGTCTATGATAACCATGTACAACTAGCAAAATCACTTAAGGTATTGCACAGTTTGGTGTTTCTAATGCTCATTTTCTGGCCTATTTTCTGTTTAGAACTCACTTCAGAGAATGTATCAATTAAGTTCTGCTGTTAATTAGTTTCAAATGTTCCTATTTATCTTTCACCATATTTCCCATACATTTTATTGGAATGCAAAACTCCTTCAACATCTGTAAAACAGCCTCATTACTCTAAAATTGCCATGAAAAAAATTCTTCCAATTAAGCAGTTCTTTCCAGACACTGTAATATCATGTGTAATCCTGTGAAAATAATGCACTCAGAAAATGTATTCTGTGCTTCAGAGTTATTTTTTAAATTATATAAAGTGGGGTTAAATTTGTAGTCCCATTAAAGGCCCGTAATTCTAACGTCAATGAAAGATTTTCTGTTCTATAAACTTCTGCAATTTGCAGTGCAATCTTCATTTAGTGGGTCAGTAATGTTGATTATGCTTAGATGGAGAAAACAACAGCATAATTAAGCATTTGATCTTCAGCAATACTGCCATCTTGCTTTTGAATACAGTAAATTAGCAAAGAACACATCTTTGATTTTATGCCTTGCCCTCTATACCAAATCATTGTTTTTAAGGAAGTGTTTACCAGAAAATGAAGATAAGTGATAGCCATTTGTTAGGTTGGGGCTATCAGCAGACCTGAAATCAGTTTGGAATATTAATGCCTGTTCATAAGTGAAATGACAGCAAAATAACTTGCCTTTGTATTCATCACAAAACTTATTCACAAAAGTATTTGATTACTTAAAGGTTCACTTCAGAATTTTTCTCATGCGAACTTGTATAGTTAATGGATATAAATAACTGCTGATGTTCAGTGAAGACATACGTTTTGAAAGTGAAGGAAAAATATTTTAACATTAATAAAATATATTTTCTTGTGTAGCTGATGATACTCCCTTTATTACTTTCTCCCATTTATAGTCAGGAATTCCCATTGAGTAAGTGGTACATGGGAAGTCTTCATCAGCTCTGGTTTTTATTTTCATTTCCTTTAAGCCCTTTCTTTCTGATCCCTAAAATATCTGTGCCTTGCTGATTATTGCACTGTGTAGACAAATTTCTAATGTCAAATGAAACTGTTAAGAAACAGGTTTGGCCTACTGAGCTACACCAGCTTTTTCTTCGTTGTGGTTGTGTCCAAAGTTGCAGGAGTTTCACTCAGGCAAGCTGTAGAAGTTTTTAAGTTAGATCATTTTTTAACACGGCTTTTTAGTGGATTTTCTTAGTGGAGTTACTGAAAAAAGTGCTGATATCCTACCGGAAGATTTATTGAGTTCAGGTTACAATAAGTGGAATTAATTTTATTTCACAGAATAATCTACAGGTGATAAAATTTTGAGGGACTCTTTCTCAAATGGAAGATTTAACAGGTTTGTTTCTAAATACTAGTGCAGATCATGTCATATCTTACAGAGTATTTATTATACTTTCTTACTAATCTGTGTAATATTTTATTTAGTTCAGTGTCTTTTAATACAAAGGTGGGTTTTTTTAAATCATTTAAGTAGAAGACTGGAGAGCATCTAATGTATGTATGTGCACCAGTGTGATCATGAGAACAGTGTGGACAGAAACTGTTACTAGGTGTTTTGGTTTGTGATGGTTTCAGAAACAAGAAGAGAGCAGTATTTCTCAGCCATCTCTTCTGCATTTGACAGTATCTTAGAATTGCCTTTTTTTAATGTAAATTATTATGGAATTGTTAGGTTACTCTCCCATGTTGTCATGTACCATTTGCAATGACAGTTGCAGCTCTGAAATGGTGTTTTATGTAGGAGCAATCTGTTTTACACAGCCATAATACCAAAAGACAGATTGGAGGTGGGGCAAAAAAATCCCCAGCAAAATAAAAAAACAAACCTGAAAAATTGTATCTCAGTATGTGTTCAGGCAAAGAAGCTCTGAGTAAACACTGCAGTCTAGAGAGAATGCATCATGTATTACAGTGAGTTTTCAGTAAGTCCTGGAGCACAGTGTCAGGGATAACCCTGCAAGAGTTTGTTAAAAGCTCCTTGTAGTGATTGTCCAGAGAATGTTGAAGATACGATCATTTTACCCCATTTTTTGAGACATTCAAATGACATTTACAGTTTTTAATGGAGAGAACTTACGTAATATTGAAGGTACACTACAGTTGATATTCTAAGTAGACTTTTGTCCCCTGTATTTACTGGCCTCCCTTTCCTACTGGGTAAGATTGTGGCTTCCCAGCATTTCCTGCTGTAGCAAAATACAAACAGAATTTTCAGAAATCTCATCTCTGAAATAAATTAGAGAGCTGCAACTGAGCACAGACAATGCTGCTTTTTTTCCCTGAATTTCTGTCTTCCTCTGTCTACTTGGGATGCATGAGGCTGTCTCATTACCCTGGGAACCCCAGCCTGCAACAAATTTTCTGCACTAGAGTTGCTCCTCATAGGTTGTAGTTTGATCTTCTTCAACTTTTCTTATTACAGTTTTTCCAGAAGCGAATCCTGAGAAGGGTTCACACAGACCTTGGCAAACAACTCGGGAGTAGGTCTGTGACATGGGTTTCTCCCTCTGGGGCATTTTGTTAGATGTTGAACATCAAGGTGAACATCAGTGGTCAGTCACTGCATAGTGGGAGTCCAGCTGTCCTCAGCTGGTTGGAGATTTACTTAGGTATTGTTATTGGCTACATGGTTCTGTGCATTCCTCTTAGGGCTTGATGCCATCAAGTTTGTTGCCATGTGTTTTCTGGATAGCACAGGTAAAACATTTGTGCTTGAGCATGAATAAAAATCCTAGTTTGTAATTTCACAGTATTTACTTTGTGTTAGGTATCTGCAGATGCAGGATTCTCGTATTTTCAGCTGTTCCTTCCACTGTATGCAATGCCATGTCTTTGTTGATTGTAGTTTGGACTAAGAAATCTCACTTTCTAGTGGCTGAGTCACATTTCCAACCTGCAACTTGGATATTATAGCAGTGTAACTCATTTAGCTTCCTATTTTTCAGGTCTACGTAGAATTCCTTTGACCTGTCCCTACTTCTGTCTTTGTACTCACAAAAAGGGGGAAAAAAAAAAAAAGGCAAAACACCACCCCTCCATTATACCCATCCGACAACCAAGTCCTCCAAACTCTTTAATGGATTTAAGTCGGTGGGTTTTATTGCAGAGGACCACACTTGAATGCTGTGCATGTGCTTCTTCTCATGCAAAAAGATGGGACGCAGTTTACTCACTAAAAACAGACTGTTGATATGATAAAATGATGACAAATTTCATTGAATATTACCACCGATGAAATAGGCATAAAAATTAGTACAGATGATTTCATTAAGTGGTTCTTGTACATAAAGGCAGCCTCTTGTCATGACTGTGTGGCCAAACATGAACCTTTGACTGCCATAATAAATGACCATTCCAAATTCATCAGTGGCTTAAATGTGAACATAACCCCATAAGTTTTGAAATAATTATGAGAAGTTGCTTTAGTTGGCTAATTACAAGGAGCTGCATGTGTGACTTCATTTCAATTTTTAGCCTTAATATGTATTTTTAAAATAGTCATATTTTAATTAGACTGCAAATAGGGTATTCCTATATATTATGTTCCTGCAAGAAATATGTTCTTATTGCTTGAATTTGATTTTAAATGAACTTGCTGTAAATGAGGTGGGCAGTTCAGAACAGCTGTAAAGTCAAGTAAGGAGTTGGGTTTGTACTATGCGTTAGCGACGGATCTGTAATCGTGACGTTTGCTTTAAGGTAGATTATGATTTCCTCTCAGTCAGGTACATAAAGACTTGCTCTGTCTGCAGGCATTCTGCTCACAGCAGAAACCCGGTAGCGTTTTCAGACCTGGCTGTTAGCAGCGAGCAATGCTGCCTCCCGAAGGAGCTCCCAAGAAGCTGGCGCTCCGTCTCGCACAGGAACGATCTGGTGCTCTCGGGTGATGGTCATGACCTTCCCGGCTTTCTCAGTGTTTGGCAACGCTGATGACAATGCACCTCTCTAATGCGGTTCTTACTGATGTTAAAATATATAAATTGATAACATTTTCAGAAAAGAGATCTAAAAAAATGCGTGTATAGGAAAGTCTATTTTTATGGTGATCTTATGTCTTGGGAAGTCGAGTGTTGCACTAAAAAAATGTATAATGCAGTTGACTTTTATATGACTTTCAGCACAGAAGCTCAGAAGAAAAAAACCAGCATTTTGTATTCTTGGCTTCAGGGCTCCCCTCTTGTATGTGCAGGAAATAGGTTTTTTTTCATACACTGTTTTTTTTAAATAAAGCCTTCAATTATCATAGAATTTTTCCTGCTTATAAAAAATTAGTCTTGGAATAAAAAAAAAGTAGTAGTTTGGCACTATTTTGTTGACATAAGGTTATTTGATGAGCAGAGTTTAGCTAAGAACTTAAAAAAAAAAACTTTCTACAAAAGCATTTGTCATAGTCATTAGGCTAGTTTTGTAGTATGACTGTCTCTGGTGATTTTGAATATTTAACATAATTAAGTGAAATTTAGCATCTGGAAAGAAAATAAAAAATCCTCCAGATAAGCCTCTTAACTGCCTTCTAAATGCACAAGCTGTCCTGCTGATATGCTTTGCATGAACAAAACGAGCAGCCCCCTAACAGTGCAGATCAGTTGAAACTCAGGTAAGAGCTCTGTGCCAGAAGCAAAATAGGTGCAGGCTGAAGTACACTTTTTTGTCCCTGGTGTCTGAGTTTGAAGATACACTGCCTTTTTCAAGTGTGATTACTGTTTGAAGGAGCAGTTTGATACCAGCATTGTATAGTTATAGTCTGTTCCTTGATACAGAGCAGAATTCCTGAATCATGATACTACTGTATCTGCTTTTATGCTTAAACACATGCATGTCTAAGACCTGGCCAACCCAGCCAATAGGAGTTCTTTTTAGGTTTCTACGGGTTAAAGTGAGAGCTGAAATAAGACTTAACAGACTGGCTGCTGTTGATTGAAGAAAATTCAAAAGAATTAATCATTTATATAGGGTGCTCTAAAAGATACTTAGAGCAAATGTAAACCCAGGTTATTGAATGTGTGTAGCTTGCCAGCTCGATCTTAGATTATGCTTTAAAAAAAAAAAAAAGGCTGCTATTTAATTTGATTCAAAGGCCTTTAAAACACATCAAAGGGAAATAAACTATGTAAATCTCCAGATTATCTGCCTTTAGATCCCTTTAGAACCCTGTTACGGTTTGGGGGTTTTCGGGGTTGGAGGGGAAGAATAATAGGTGTGGTATTTCAAAATAAAAGCAAAGTTATAGAGACAGTTTTGATGTTCAGCAGTCCATTCTTTGTTGATAGGTACTTGTATTAGTTAGCCTAAGTCTATTTGTGTAACTTGACAAAACTTTCAGACAACACAAAATAATTCTAAGCAAAAGAAGAGGCATATTCTCCATGTACCCAAGAAGAAAACATAGCAGTGGTACAATCTTTCATTTAGGTAGTGTGTGTGTTGCCTTTTGTCCTGGTGCTGAAAAACTGGTATCTGTAATCTAAGAATGACATATGATAAAGAAATCTGGCAAAGCAGATGTGTTTGCATATATACAGAAACAGATAATATGTCATGCATGATGATGGACATGAGGTCAGTTGCGGAGTGAAATAATACATGGAAAAATCACAGCACATCAGTCACTGGAGGACTGTGTTTTGAATATAAAAGACAAATTGCGCCCTCAGGAAGCAAAAACACTGGCTCATTTGATCTGTCGTCTTAAGTCTGCTTGAGAATCAGACTTTATAAAGCAGCTAAGCTTTTATAAGCTGGTTCTGAATCAGCCTGTGCTGCCAGTAACATTGTCTGATAAAGCAAAATAAACAAGTCACCCAGAGAGGTTTTGGAGTCTCCACCTTTGAAAATGTTCAAAACCCAACTGGAGACAGCCTGAAGAAACCTGCTTTGGCCATAGGCACTGGGCTAGTCAATCTCCAGCAGTCCCCAGGAACTTCAGCTATTCTGTGATTCAGTGAAAACAGGGAAGCTCTTTGAGGCCTAGAATATTTCAAGTAAATACCTAACTTTGTGTTATCATTTTTTTTTTTCTTTAAGATTGGAAGTTTTCTGAGAATTTACAGTATTCATACAAAACCAGCAAATGCTGACAGTGAAGGAGTCCCAAAAATAGAATTTCATCTTCATGGTGGCACCTGTTACGGTCGAGGAATAGGAGTCTTACCAGAAAGTAACCCGGATGTTAAGGAACTAAAAGAGTAAGTTCCTCCCTCCCCACGTGTTTCTGGAAAACTCTAAGATAAAGTAACAACTATACAGTTTAGGACTATAAACATTTGTAAGAACCAGAAACTCTGGAACAGAATGCCCTTAGCATTGCTAAGATGAAGAGTAAGTATTTGGGTGGATTGGTAAATAAAGACTTAATTTTTCAAATTGGATATACAGTAGGAATTAATATTTGTATTTTATGGCGCTGTAATAAGACCTGGCCACATTAACATACTTATTCTGGTTTATAGTGACATGTAATCTTTTAAAGATACAAGCTATGGTTAAGGAAAGAAATTAAGCACACTTTAAGCATGTGTATGTGGTACTTGGACACAGTTACTCCAAAATTAAGCACATGCTTCACTGAACCATATCACATACATATGGAAAGGCTGAGTAACCAAAGTCCACATCCTTTTATCCGGAATGCCGTTTCCAGTAGGGCAGATTTCTTTTGGCACTATATTGTGTTTAAAGTTTCAGAAGTGATTTGGGAATGAGTGTATCATCTGCATCATTACTATACACTCCTGCAGCTTCTGGCTGGCTGGAGTTTCATGTCCATGCTGGAAAATTTATGTCTGAACATTATACCTGTCTATCGCTAAATAGTAGGTTTCGTATAAGTGTATGTATAGTCATATATATATACTTATATATATGACTAAAGATTTCTCAAGGTTATAAAATATTTAGCCATTTATTTTTAGATTCTTAGAATCGGTGGATCTGGCAGACAGTCAGAATATGGAAAACATGTCTTCACTGGAATTGGATGGCACTTTTAACAATGTTACAGGTAAGAGCAATTGAAAGTTGGCTTGTTCTTTCTTCTAGCACATCTGAAGTCAAGATAAGGTCACAGTTCCTGCTTTTCTAAGTGTATAATGTTACCTTCCCATACAAAGCCTTAGAGAATTCTCTTGGATTACCGGAGTGTCTCACAGCAGAAGCCTTTCTTTTTCATAGAAAAATACTTTCTTAAGAGATAAAGAATAAATTATTAAACACTGGTGGTGTTAATCATACTATATTAGATCCTAAAGAGTGACATAGCTCCCTCCCTCTAAAGGGGAATTTCCCAGAGATAAGCATTGAAAACACTTCTAACAAGCTGCTTGTTGAGGAGCCCTTCTAAAGCCTTTGGATGGACAGTTGTGTCAGTGGCAGAGTTACAAGGTGTAGCACGGTGGAAAAGTCTTAAAGACAGTTCTGCAAATTCAATATTATTCTCTTAATGACATTTTAAGCTGCAAATAAGAATAAATAAAAGTTAATTAAACTGTAGAGCCAACTGAGCATAGTCTGCATCTTTGCTTCTAGCTTATAAAATCCTATGTTACTTAGCAATTAGTAACGTACTGTGACAGTGTACTTCTCAAAGGGGACAAAAGTCAAGAACAAATAAATGCTTCTTGTCTAGACCAAGCCACTGCAAATTTAGAAAGAACTATTTGCAGGTTTACAGCACTGTTTATGTGTAGTAGAAGTTGTTCAGAGGCACCAGGCATTCCATATTTATTTTTTTTTAATAATGTGTTTATGGTCTTGTCCAAAAAAAATTAAAGGAATGAGGATAGTTTATGTCAGCAGTATCATTCACAGTATATATTTGAAAAGTGTTTATTTTGATGGGCATGTCTATTAAATATATGCACCAATTTCCCACACATATATTAATTCTTGATATCTAATGTTTTTCCCCTGCTTACTTTGCTTTTTCCTTTTGCAACATTGTTTTAATATATCATTAGGATTTCCATTTCCCTTTGTTCAGCTTTTTGTTTTGTGTGTGCATATATCTGCCAGTCTATCTATCTGTTTTGGGCTGTCCACTTGATAAAAAAAAGAAGGAAAGTAATTATGAAATTCTTCTTGATTTTTAGACCTTGAATCACATTTACAGAGATGTCAGCAGTTATCTGTTACAGGTAGGAAATATTTTGACCTTGAGGTGAATTATTTTTAAGATACTAGCTTGAAGATTGAAATAATATCTTTTAGAATAACTAAAAGTAAAAGTTTATGAATGCCACATTAGTTTTATTCCATCTTCAAAGTACAGTGTATTTACATATCCTACTTGCATTTGTTTGGGGTTTTTTTTCTACATGTGAATTTCTGTACCCTGAAGTACACCATGGTCCTACAGCCTCCTGTGATTTATCTTAAAGTAAGACTATAGCAGGTTATTCTGTTGATAAAAGTGATGTTGAAGCTGGGGAGGGAAGAGAAGCTGGAAATTAAGGTAAAATACATACCTGTGATGGCCATTTCTCATATTCCAAATATTACTGTGTTTAATGGGTATGCATGGCTTTTTTGTGTGTGCTGCTGTTTTGCAGTGTTAACAGATCATCAGGATTTGAACAACACAGAACTGAAAACAGTTCTGAACAGCACGGCTCCTCAACAGTACCGCATTAGAGCAAAGCTGAGAACTTATAAACCCCAGAAGCTCTGTCAGTCTGTTAAACTTCACTGCTCCAAATGCAACACTTTGTAAGTTTTTCACACAATGAAACTAGTTAGGAATTGCTCTGTATGTTTTGGGATGCCTCGATGTTCAGTGTATTCTCATATCTTTTCGTGTAAAATGAGCTGAATGTAAATGGGTTTAATTTTGAGCAAAGATTTGAAACTCACTGGTAATAGGAAAATTTCAAATCATCAGATGATTTCCATTTAAAGAATCCTTTGAGTGCTTTCATAACAATTTTTCTTTATTTTCAGATTTAGCAGTGCAGTTGCCATATCAAAGTTGTATACAAGTACTTGTTTCTTTCTTGCAGTTTTAAGATAGGATATGCAAAAAGGTGTGATGGTCTCCAAGTAAATGAATAAAACTTTGACTAAAGAATATCTTCAAGAGAGGGTATCTTTTCTTGATCCAAAAATATCAGGGAAACACTATTCACCTTGATACTTTTGTCTTTTGTTTCTGACCTGAGTCATTTCACTGACCAATTTGTCATTATTATTTCTCCCTTAATGCTGTTTGTCATTGTATCAAATAATCTTTAATCAAGTAATCCTATGCCATCATGCCATTTCTGCTGTATATTCATCTAAAAATGAAAATTTATTTTAAATGGCCTATTTTTGATTAAAATGCTGAGTGGCATGCATTACAGTGCTATTCATGGTCATCTGAATCCTGGGCCATATTAATTTGCCTGACTTAGCATCAGTCCTGAGCAAACAGCTTTATTGTTGCTGGTGTAAACTTGCTTCCTTTAAATGACAGCACATTAGTGTTCTCCCAGCCTTTTGAATTTTTTTTTGCACGTTATAGATTTATTGGATGCAAACATTCCTGAGACAAGAAAATGCCTTTGCTATCCTTCTCTTACTGCTTCTGGATGCAAAGTAGCAAACGTGCAGCCTTATCAGATGTTGTTACTACATTCTCTTGGTTGCTAATGTAAAAGGAAGTGCTTCATCATCTTCACAACACACATACAAGTGAATGGTCTTTTTTACCAAACATAAAAAAGGAGATAATTACTATCTCTGCCACTTTATTTTCTCTCTATTGATATGTTTGCCAGCTCAGCATAGTAATAAGCATGTAGAGTTGATAGAATTTTGTTTGTTCCTTATGGAATTGTCTTTGGCTTCTAAATCATTTTTCGATATTCTTGACTTTTTAGTGTCTTCGCTTCTGTTCTTTTGAGTCTCCTCCTGGTTTACATACCACTGCCTTGTTTTTCTGCAGACTTAGAGAAGACTTTAACCAGATAGATTTGTGAGGGGCTTCAGTTACCGTATTTCCTGCTACTACTACTGCCATCCTGCTGCAATGATGGGATGACTTGCAGTGCTTTTCCAGAAGTTTAGCTTCTCTTTTGGGTGAGCTAAGAGGCCCAGGAAGGAAACATAATTTAGGGACGTCCTTCCCTCCCACGTGTTCTGCTGTGGCAGAAGTTGTTTCATGCTTTAGCATATTCTGTAGAGCCTTACTGAGCAAAATCTAGTGCAAGTTTGATCCTTTAACGCTTTAAGCAGTAAGATGTATATAATGCTCGGGGTATAAAATCCTTGAGGGTGATGTGGTTTCGGTTTTTAGACTTTGAAACTTCTCTGTAAATAGCAAAACACTGATATATGTGGATCTAGCTTTATTCATGTATACATAGTACAGAAGTTTAAATCCTCACATTTAGTTTGGTTCAAACACAACTTGTTCCATTCCTGCCTCTCTGGGAAACCTACAGGCAGGCTCTAGAGGCTGGAAGAGTTTAATGGGTGTACCTGGAAAGATGATGTGTTATGTTAGGTCCGTTGCTTTTGCATTTAAATTAACAACCCAGGAACACAGGCAGAAAGAGTTTCTGTGAAAAGCACAGTGTTCATGAAATGGAAGCTTTCAGGGTCAAGAAGATCTCTTGTGTACCAGTTCTACAATCATATCAGAGTAAGATCAAACTTTAGTTTCACAGGCAGGAATTGTTCTGTTCAGCGGTGGAAGCAGCTGCTCTTGGGTTTGAAAGCAAAATCATCACAATAATCTGCAGGAATTGATGATAGTTTTTCTGTAACTCCCCTCTGGTACCTACTTTCTTTCAGTGTTTTATGAAGTAGCCCAAGATTTTGGTTCCCCTCCCCCCCTTTTTTTTTGGTTGTCCTTTTTGTCACAATTTATATTCCACCTGAAGCCAGCACGTCTGTCCCACTTATGAGAAAGCATTCTAATGATTTTTTTCTTTCTGGGAAAACCACTGGCTTTTTACCTGTTATTGGTAATATAGGTAAAATTCAAATGGCCTGCTTTATTTCTCTGTCAATGACAACCAGAAATGCACGAGTGATGCACTCCCAGCAGGACAGGAAAGAAAGGGTGTGATGCAGAGTGACAGATTTTCCCTTTGTAACGCATATGTGAAGCTATTCTTCTCTTGCTCCTTTTTCTTTCCCCCCTCCCCTCTAAATAGGCAAATGAAAACCAGGCTATAACATAAAGCTTGAAATTACCTAAGCTTGTATGGTCTTTTTACTCTAGTGAAGTGCTGTACAGTTGTGTGGCCTTTTTCAAGCCCAACTAAAATCTCCTAAAACTGATATATTTGGTTTTCCGTGGATTTATATATGTGTGGATGAAGCCAACTAAGGTGCTTCCACTCCTAAGTAAGGTTAGATTACTTAATGTAATGGGAATTAATTACCTTTTCATAATCTTCTATAGAACTCTAAATATTTACAATGATATAACAACAAAATTATTTTTCCTGCATATAATTTAACTCTCATGACTGTATTTTAATATTTATTCAGAGTACTGCCTGCCTTGTTGAGAGATTGCCTGTGGAGAAGCTGTTTGACTTTACTTACTCATTTTGGAAATTGTTTCAGGATGGAAGTTCCAGATGGAGATGACTTTGACTTAATTTTACAAGGCTCTGCAGTTACTGCCCCCAACCCAGAATTGCACAATACGTCCTGGTATGATTCTGTAACGTGGACTACACAAAACCAGAAACAAAGGAAAATAGCTATCCATTTTGTAAAGCACGATGAAATGCTTCAGCAGCCTGAAGATACTTTACTTATGATAGAAGGTAAGATAAATTGCAGATAGGCCACATCGTACAGCACAGTGTCTACTCTGAGTATCTAGAAATTTAAGTTACATTGAAGAGGTATTCAGATGGATTCACTGATGTTCATAAAGGCATCTTCAAAGAAATAAAACTCTGCTGGAACTAAGTCATATGTGAAGGTCTTGTAAGTTGCTTCTGTCTATTTTAAAACTATGCCAACAAGTTTATTGTTGATTCTTCTGAAATTGACATCTGAATGATTTTTTCTAGCTGTGCTTACAGATACTTGGGTTTGATTTGAAAAAATCACCAAGTCTTCTAAACCCCCATATTTTCAGTCTTTATGTGGAAAAGTTTAGGAAGGCTTCTGATAATACAAGCCTACAATTAACTTTGTCAGCCTCTGGATGTCAGTGTTGTTTCAGATTAATAAAGATTCTCACAGCATGAGGGGGTTTTTGTTGGGCTTTTAGCAGATTTTCTCAGGGAAGAGAAATAGCCACTGAGCTTTAACCAAAGCAGTTTAGCAAGAATAGTAATAAGGAATGCTTTGAATAGAATACAGCTAATAAATAACCACATATAGCACCATTCTGAGTTTAAAAGAATCTTCAATTGTGCTCAAGTATTGGTGTGAATAAGCCAGTGTAAGTCAGGTGGTCCTTTGTATAAGGGTTACTGACAAAACCCCTTCTGTTTTCTGCTTTGTTTGATGTTCCACTAGTTCTGGTAGCTGATTTATTTCTCACATATTCCAAACTTTTTTGTTTTGTTTTGTTTTTGTGCAATCTAACCTTATCTTTGTGAAAACAAAAGAAAAAATAATTATTGCTACTCTGTTTTCCTAAAATAACTGAATAATATAACTTAGTAAATCTTTTTTTCAGATATTAAAATGCCAGCAACTACACGTGTGTGTGTGTGTGTATGTGCTTCATGTTGAAGAACAAGGAAAAGACATAATACATGATGAGCCTTGCCAAAGCTGCATGCTATTGTAGTATTTACCTTTAGCTTTTTGGAGGTAGAGATTTTGAAGTCACCCTAGAAATCTTCCCAGCTCTTTTGTAGATATGGCCTCAAGGGCCAAACACATTATGACTCTTATTAGACAAACATGGGGTAGTTTTTACTCATTTATTAAACACAGCCAGTTTTGCTTTTCTATTCTGTTCTTTCCCATAATTATTATGATGAAACAAGGGCTTATTTTTGAGTGTTGGACATCTATTGGGCTGGAATTGAGGAAATAGTTGGATAATGGATGGAATTCTACATGACCTTAGAGCGAGGGTCATCTTGCTACAGATGAGTTGCCCTGAACAATGAAAGGTTACGGTTAGCAAGCAGCTTCGTGCTTCTTGCATATCCTGGTTACTTGTACATTGCAATCACCAGGATCCATACCATTATCAACAGCTGGCAATTCTCTGTGTTCTGTGCCAGTCTCTTAAAAGCCAGAATACATTTGCTCAGTGTAACTTTCTATTACAGCAAAGTTTAAATTCTGAAGACCTTTTAGCTATGTCAGTTAAAACTACTCTGCATTTTGTATGTTAATCCCATGAAAGAGAGTTTAAATGTATGTGAGAGACTTTATCTGTGTCACTGTGCTTGAAGAACCTTTGTTTTCCAACCTTTGGGGAAGCCATTTCAAGTATGTATTCCTCGGTTTATTTTTTTTTTTTACTAGTAGTTAAGTTAATTGAGAAGGTTTAATGTTGTGCATTTTTACATCACCAGTAATAATGCCATTTTATTGGGTTTATTTTATTGTTTGGCTACCTCTGCAACACAAGTGACAAATCTATGCAAGTATTACTTGTCATAAAGTCCTTGAAACATCTTAATTATAGTTAGTGGCAAACACAGATGTAGATGTATTTTAAAACAATTTTCTCACCTTTTTATTGTTGTTCATCAGCTGATTAAATCATATTTTTATATTGAACTGTTCTCTGTGTGTTAAATAAATAAATTTGTAACATATCTATCCACTGAATTGGTGAAATGTCAGAACGATTCCGTACTCAGTTCTGCAGTCTGTGCTACAGAGACTGAAGACAGGTTATTATGTGATTTGTTATAAATGTGAAAGAACTTTTTTCCTGTCAGTGCAATTGGAAAATCGCAGGGTTCCTGCTGTAATATGTTTATTTCTGCTGTATTCTTAGCATGGCCCCATTTTAGTACCACTCAACTTAGTTTGGTGGTTCTGCATTTCCTACCTCATGTCAATTCTCACAAGCTTGAATAGCTAATAACCAACCATAAACTGCTGGTTAAAAATTAATAGAATTTTTGCCACGTAAAAGCTGAAAGAATCAGTTACTTAGGAATAAAGGTTTGTTATTGTCCAGTGTTTCCCCTCCCCCAGCCCCCAAAGAAAATTGCTAGTAAAATCATAGTAGATACTAAATTACATGGAAGTGATGCTAACTAAATACAACTTCATGGTTACAGTGAAAACTGTGAAGAAGGTACTGATAAACGTATTGAGTTCAAGAATTATAAGGTTATGGACTTTTTTTTTCTTTTCAGTTTTTCATAGTGAAGCTCAATTTTTACTGAAGTCCTGAAATCAACATCTATTCCACAAAGAAATTCAAGTTGTTCAATTTATTCTTGATGACAATCTAAAAAACCATGTTTTCCTCTTTTAATAGGTGGAACACTAAAAGAAGTCTGGAAGCTTACAAAAAGATTTAAATGTGTTATTCCTGTGAGATCCACAGAAGATGATCTTGAATTGTTAGATCTTTCAGCTCCTTTTCTTTTACAAGGGAACATAAAATATTATGGGTAGGTTGAAAGTATTTATATTTTAGTAGTTGCAGTAATAGAAAGAGATCCCCATCCTCAGTAATTGAAACCAGTGCTCAAGGATTCTTTGATGAAGAATACATAACATGATCAGCAGTACTGAGTTGAGGGATGGAATGCCATACTACTACCTTGTATTGAAGGACTCAACTGCAGCTGGGCTTTACCTTGCTCTATACATCTTATGCTTTTAATTACACAGCACCCGGGGTTCAGTCTTGCCTGTGGTGTGTGGTTAGGGCAGGATACTACAGAGACAGAAAAGCTATAAAACTCTTTAGCCTGCAGAATGCCTAAATCTTGCTCTTTTAGTCCAGGTTTTCCATCTTTTAGTTTAACTTGTTAGACTTAAGTCAAAACATATGTTTCATTGAAACTGTAAGCTAGGTTTTTTTGTACACAGATAATATATAAATAGAGACACAGAAAGTAATTTCAGGATGTCAATCTACATCTCATTGTGTCTCTTATTCCTTGTATTGGGAAAGCTTGGGTTTTGGAAGAAATCAGGAATTTTGGCCAGCCTTTCCCCACCATTTACCATTTATTGAGATCCACAGCACTGCAGATTGGCTTGCCTGTTTGTAGATATCCGTTGCTGTAGGGACAACTTCAACAGGGTTCTGAATTCCACAGTTACAGGGCTGTGGAATACAATTCACACATCTAGGTGTGCCACCTGTGCTGTGCAATACTGTGTACCTGCTCAGTGAGAGCTCAGTACTATGCAGCAGCATGGGATTGCCACGCTGGGAAGTACCAGTCTACTTCAGGCAAGCTGTCCATTCCTCCCTCTCAGCTGTGTCCTGTAGACAGTAAAAAAAATTCTGTGCAGAAATATTGCACATTTCATGCAAACCTTAAAGCTTCCCATAAGGACCTTATGCAACAAATACAGATAATTATTTTTCTTTGTCATATATTGTTCTGACCTTTCCAGATGTGGCTGCCCACAGCTTTTTTTAAATAAAGGCAATATATGGATATTCCTACTGGGAGTGGATCTTCACTAGTACAAAGTATTTCCACTCACACTTTGATAATCCATTTATTTCCCCAGCTACGCACGAGTCACCTCAGACATAGTTCTCTGTTTAAACTGCTGCATAGGATATTTAGGAAGGACCCTCATGAGGATGTTGACATTTCAGAGCTTTGTTCCACATCAGTAGCATATACTTAGCAAAGTCTAAAAATGATTGTGTCTAGTAGAATGAAAAGCTGGTTTTGCTGTAGGAAAAAGCTTGAAAACCTGTACATACACATGTGTGCATATGTATGTGTATTTGTGTGTGTCTGTATATATATATATATGCACTGGGATATAAAAATCAAAATTCATACCTAAGTTACTTTCTTGGAATTTGGGTGGGTTTTTGTAAAGGAGCTTGGCTTTACATAATTTGGGCGGAACTAGTGTTATTGATTCTTATTTGATTTTTATGACATGACATTTTGCATGGAATTCTGAAAGATAATAAATCTCTATTTTAAGTTTTAACTGTAATATACTGGCACACAAGCTTAATTTGGAAAAAAAAGAATTATTCTATAATTTTATTTCTTGAGGTAAACGAGAACAACTTTGAAAATAGTTCTTCAATTTTTTTTTTGTCTATTGCAGCATTTGCTTAGTATGTCATGTGTAAGAGATTGCTTTAATGACTCATAGTTAATAATTTTTAAACATAGGAAAAGCCAAATTTCTCCTATATTTCTCCTGTTGTATTTATAGACTGTGGCACAAGTTGAGATTAATTCCCTGTTTTAAAAGTGAGATGTTTGTATTGCTAAACAACAAATTAGTTACATATAAGTATATGTTTAGCAGTGACATAAGAAGATCAGTTTAGCAATGTAGTGATCAGAGAATGGTTTGGGTTGGAAAAGACCTCAAAGACCATCTAGTCCCAACCCCCCTGCCTTGGGCAGGGACACCCTTCACTAGAGCAGGTTGCACAGAGCCCCATCCAACTTGGCCTTGGACACTGACAGGGAGGGGGCAGCCACACCTTCTCTAGGCAGCCTGTACCAGTGCCTCACCACCCTCACAGGGAAGAATTTCATTCATCTACACAATCTAAGCCCCTTCTTTCAGTTTAAAACTGTTGCTTCTTATCCTGTCAGTACAGGCCTTGGTGAAAAGTCTGTCTCTCTCTTTCTTCTAAGCCATTTTTATATACATAAATGCTGCTCTGAGATCTCCCTGGAGCCTTCTCTCTCCAGACTGAACAACCCCAATGCTCCTAGCCTTGATGTACAGTTTTCCTCCCTTCTGTTCACTGAGGTAGTCTTTTTCCAGACCGAAAGATTTATTTCTTCTTGGGTATAATTCAAAAGCAGCATTGAGGGTTTTGATGTGGTCAAAAGCTCGTGTGTTCAGTAAAATAGTTATTTTAAACACCAATAGAAAAACTTTTGCACTTCCACCAAGTATGGAAATCAGAATTTTATTTTTTTTTTCTGTGCAGCAAGCTTCTGGTACAAATAAATCAGTGTTTGGTTAGTCTCACTCTCTTGTTTTAAATGCTAGGTGCAAGCAGTGTTCAACTCCAAAGCCCATCAAGAATCTAAGTTCCATTGCAGCAGATCAACGACCATCATGGGAACCAACTGAAATAGCACAAGGTCAGGGGACAATATATTGTCCTGAAATAGTTTTGTGTCTTGATTCTGAAGAATTAAATATGAAATAGTTTGGTTTCTTGGTTGCAGTTTTATACAGAAAGCGTGTTTGGTAATAATGTTTGGTTATGCTTGAGTATAAAGCTGTAAAATTTATTCAACTTTTACCAGTTAAAATACATCTACTTTTGAAACCACTACAGTATGAGTTCCAGGATTTTGTATGTTGAATAGTTTCTGCTACCACAGGTGTCACTAGTACAGATGTGGTAAATTTTTGTGGCTGGTACCATTTTTAAACTGTTTACGTACTTGTAGTCCTAGATGTCACTGTTGGTTTTCCTTTTGAAGAACAAGGTTTTCTCACCTGTACTATAGCGAATCTTACTTTAAAATTAGTGCAAGATAGACTTTTGTCTTCTGTAAGCCTAATCAGTGCTAAGCATCTTCCTGAGAGGCTGCAAGAAACTACTCAAATGAAAGGAGTTTTACCATAACGTATCTGTGTGTTCCATGCTTTATGTGTTCCTTATGTTACTCCATGTAGTTAACACATTGAAATGCTGGAGAAAAAAATGGACCTTAGACTTCACAACACAATAAGGAAAAAACAGTATTTTCATGTTTATCAGTTCGTATTCTAATATATTAAATTGGAACATCTGGCAGTATCTAAACTTGGTAAAGACTTTATAAAAGAAAAAACTGTACAGTGGTTCTCAAACTGTCATAATTACATACTATTAAACAAATGTAAAGTAATACATAACTGGCAGTGTTACAGCACCTGCAATTAACATGTCGCAATTCTCAAAATGAAAACAATAATCATTTAGTGCTTCCTGGCATTAAAATAATTATATGCATTATTATTCTTTTCATAATCTGTATTTTCAAATGAAACGATAACCTGAATTGTATCAGATCAGGTGAACATAAAATGACTAGCCAATTTAAGTAATCTAGGAAGGACTGATGCAGGCTTGCAGTAACTTTGTATGTTTAAGATATTTTATGTTTCAAGCATAACAGTTACCGCTGCCAGTGAGAAAATTACTTTAGTCTTATGCTGGTATATTTTTCAAACTGCCAGCAAACATTTTCAGAATAAGATTTTACTTTAGCTTTTACTAAACCATATGAAACTAATTGCTTTCCTCAGAAGATAGGTTTTCAGGTGGAATGATACCTTACTGTCACTGAATTAAGAGCAAGTCTCTATGTTTGGCCTGTCAATTTATACTTTTAATTGCAGTATTCAAAGTCAGTTACTATTAAAGCAGGGGATGTTATCAGCTTGAGTTATTATGGTTTGTCTTGCATGTTCAATCTAAGAAGTGGATTTTTATGTTTGGGGTTTTTTTCTTCAGTTTTAGGTATTGAGCCACTCCAGTATGTTTTTATTATGAAGTTTACACTGGTTGATGGAACAGGAGCACTAAATGCATATCTTTTTGATTATGTAAGTAAATCTAGGTAAAGCTACACATGTATGTTACCTATAGTTTTTTACAGGGTCAGTTACAAGAGCTGGGATGTTAGTAATGCTGTGCATCAGTGAAGATGTGCAGAACGTATAATAAAATAGCAGAGTATAGAATATCAAAGCATAAAGACAAAATTGAAGTTTTTAGATAGATTATTTGGTATTCCTATAGAGTTTTATGTGTTTCCATGGCTGAATTTCTCTTTTATTGGCAGTGTTAGGTTATGCAGCCTGAGTGCTGTCTGAATGATGTGAGTGTTTCAGGATTAATGTAGATAAATTCTGGATTAGTTCAAAATCTCATTACTTCTTCTTTTAACACTCAGTAGAATTCTTGATTTTTGTTTCATATGACCATGAGGTAGAAGAGGTCTTCCCTTCCCCTGAGCCTAGGCAGGACTCAGCTATAGCTATACAGATATTTGTCTTTGATTCCAGAAACCACTTATTCATACATAGAATTAAACTATCTTCAGTTTTCTCTGAAGCAACTTAAGATCATTCCTGCTACCCAAGACACTGAAGAACTAATGGTTTTCCTGTCGTTATACACTGTAATGATTTTCCAAAGGCTAAAAATTTGTTCTTTTTTCTTTTATGTCACAGGGTTTTTTCTTCCATATTCTAGTTCTTTGAAAGCTCTGCCCATCCTCACTGTTGTTCTGGGTTCTTCCCAGGTGGCCCACTTCTTCCTTCAAGTGCTAAAACAGGGCACTGGCATGACACATTCCAGATAATGCTTCGATATGTATAAACCAGTAGGGTAATCACTTATTTCTTGATTACTGTTTCATTGTATAATCCTGTCATATCCAAGTAGACCCTCAGCTTTAAGAAATTAATCCTTGGTCTGTGTTTCAGCAGTTGACTTGGCTTGCTAAAAAAGCAGTATTTTATACATGGATCTGGTGGAAAGGGGTGTGTGTGCCCCAATAGTTCTCAAGTTTGGCAAAAATGAATTCTAATTCTTTATTTCTACATACTTGCTGTTCTCCCAGCTTGTTTTTATCTGTAAACACAGTGGGCCTAATTGCTATTCTGTAAAGCAAGTCACTAATGAAAATTCTCAAAATCATCAGGTTTAGGATAATTCCCTGAAGAATCCACTTTAGACATCTCTCATTTTGACAGTAAATTATTGATTACTCTTCAGGATAATTTTCTTTTATTATTTATTTCCTTTTTACTCTGATTTGTAGGATTTACTATTAGAGTAGCAGTTTGGTGCACAAAGGTGGTTTGACCAAGAATTTTTTGTGATGCTTAAGGTGGAGGATTTCTGACTGACTAGAGCTGGTCATTGTTTCCTACATCTCCAGTTTGGTGCCAAAGATGAATTGTATGCATCTAGCATCCTCCTTAGTGCATTTACTCCTTTGCATGCAATTTTGTGCACAGTAGAAATATATGTTGTGCTGCATTTTATGTTTTTTTTACCTTTAGGGGTTTTTTATTATTTGGTTCGTATGTTTTGGATTTTACACACCTGTTTTAGTTAGTACCCTAAATTTTGAGCTGGTATGTCAACCATTTTTAAAAGGGAAAATAATAAAGAAGTGAGAAGCTGTAAAGACAATTATTATAATCTAAAATAGATTAACATTATATTGTATCTTTTGTCCTCCTATAAGTGCATTTGTGTATTTTCTCATTCCAGCAATTCATAGCTGGGAATACCAGGATCTCACAGTAACTTTTTGGAGTAATCTACCTACCCAAATGGAAAATTGTCAGTGTAGTGGCACTTCAGAGTTACAACTTTGTCCAAAATGGGGCAGAGAAACAGTTCTATTTAATGTATACGAATCTGCGTATTTTTCAGCATTTTACTACATGGGTTTGAAAGGGAATACTCTTCCTTGTTTAATTTTAAGACTGTAAGAAAAAATAATATAGGAAAAATGTGTTTTCTTAAAATACAAAGTGTATTAGCAGTAAAGGAGCTCCAAGACTTCAGCAAGTCATCTTTTTCTTCTACTGTCCTTTTTTTCCTTTTACTATTGAGAAACTAAACTGCAAAAGGAAGGTGGGAGAAAAGATTCTAAACTGTCTCTTGATGCAGAATTCCAAAAATCTCTCCATCGGGGTAGCTCAGATTCTTATCAGATACTGGTCAGTACTACAGCTTAGCTGCAGGAAAAATAACACAATTATTTCTGAAGTGCCAGCAGCTAGCATTCCTGCTGGTGGTACTTCAAAGAGAAGCCAATACCTTCTGAGCCTAAACTCGGGTCCTTCAGCACCACCTGAGAAAGAACTGGGCTACTTTGAAGTGCAACTGTACACTAGCTTCCAGTTGCACTTCTGTAAGAATGCTCTCTGTTCTTTTCTTTCTTCTTTATAGGAAGAGTCACTGAAGGAAAAAAGTTTCATAGTGAGAAGAAGAATTGAAAGAGTCAGAGGAAAAAGTAGTTATTTGTGTTGTTTTTTCTGCAGGATTATCCGCTGACTTCTGATCACTTCCATTAAACATGTCATACAAAAATTTTACAAAGGCAGAATTTTCAGTATTTGTATCTTTTTTTGAAGAAAAGAAGAAATTGCCATCAAAAGCCTTATCTCTTAGAGATACAAAATATGGTCACAAACTTTGAAAGAATAAAATGGAAGGTTTTGTCAGTCATTATTACTGTATGTGGTTTAAAAAATGCACAAAGATATTTAACATTTCTTTGTTCCATTCTTTATCTTACTCCTACATGCTAGAAGGTAGGACAGTGCTGTGCTCTGTGTTGGTAGCCAGCAAGGTGCTGGTAACACACCAGTGTTTGGCTGTTGCTAAGCGGTGCTGGCACACATCAAGGCTGTCTCTCCAACGTTTACCCTTGTGACAAGTAGGCTGGGGGTGGGCAAGGTCCTGGGAGAGGACACGGCCAGGACAGCTGACCTGCTCTGGTCAAAGGGATATTCCACAGCGTATGGGATCTGCTCAGCCATAAAAGCCAAAAGAAAGGAGGAGGAAGCAGGGCACATTCATTATTTACAATATTTGTCTTTTGGAGTAACCACTGTGTGTACTGAAGCCCTGCTTCTTGGGAAGTGGCTGGACATTGCCTGCTGATGGGAAGGAGAGAATAAATCTTTTATTGTTCCTTAGTTTCCACTCATGGCCCTAGCTTTTGCTTTATTAAACTGCCTTTATCGTGACCCACAAGGGTTTTTCTCTATTTTATTTTTTCCCTTCCCTGTCCTGCTGAGGAGGGCAGTCATAGAGCAGCTTGGTGGGCACCTGGTGACCAGGCAAGGTCAGTCCACCACACTATCAAACAATGAAATTCCTATTAAGGGAGTTCCACTTGTATGAAAACAGGTCACAGAGCCCCCTTTTGTTCAAGGGACTTTGTTCTTCTCACTGTGTCCTGCTCACTGCTTTCAGAGACTGCTGAGGAGGGCTGACTACCCCTTCCAGCCATAACATTGCCTGGGTACGGAGGTTTATGAGGAATATCTGCCAGTTTGTATATACAGGCCTACATGTGTGCTTTATGGATGGTTGTAGTCCCTGAATTCTCAGGGGTACTGAAATACAGGCTATTAATTATCTTTTTTTCCAGGCCGTTTGGGTTTTTTTCTGTATCTGAACAGTTTTAGAAATAATACTGGTTTTCTATTGTGTCATCCATCTGGATAATTTTCATTTCCTTAAATTACATAAGAACATGCAGTCAGGATTTTTACTAACCATTATTTATTATTTTTTTTTTACCCCTCTTCCAACACCTCATCCTTTTCTGTTCTCTTCCAGGAAAAGTTTTTCCATATTCCTGCCTCTGAAATCTTAACTAATAATTTTCTTCAGCAAAAGATGGAGATGACCATGAATACACTCTGTCCTCCGGGAAGAAAACTAGGTCAGCTTGCCATTATTTTAAAAGGGGGATGGGAAGAGAAATGGTCCTTCAATCTGCTATTGCACACACCACGTCTTAGCATTCATTTTGTGCAGGGGCAACACTGAGAGAAGTGCAGGGGTGGGTAAGGAGAGTTGAGTTAATTGGATATGATACATTGCTTTAGCAGTAGAACTTCTTTTTGAGAGAGAAAAGTAACGGTTCAGGAAATCCTCATGTAGCGTGCAGTGATGCGTGAGTGTGGTCATGTCTGTGCAGGCCCTAACATGTCGTTTGTATCCCTGTGGAAGTTCACCAGAATACCCTTGTAGGGAATGTCACAGCACGTTAGGGAGAACTGAAAGGGAATTTAGCGTATGGCACATACTGTGGGTGAGATGTACAGACTGATTTAGAGCATCCCTTGCTACAGGAAACAGCCGTGGAAATTGAGCAAACTCTTCATCCAAAGCCAGGCACGGAGGTTTTTGTGCAGTATTCTGTAGTGGCAGAAAGCAGCACTGCCTAAACTGCACACGTCCAGGGCAGTAGCTGTATGTCTCTGCTGCAGCTTGGACTTCTGGAGCATACACGTCCTAAGTACATCGCTGTGACCACCATCACTGCACTGGAATCTTTAGCATACCTATAAAAAGCAGCCCTGTCCTAAAGGGTGTATCTAAGGGGGTGTTCCCTTTGGGACTAATTAAATTGTCTCATTGAGACACATAGAAAAGAGTTTTTATTATTGGAAAGTCCTTATATATGCTACACTGTGGTACAACCACTGGTACCAAATGTTTCAGGGGGCACTGGGGTGGGGAGGGTGAGGTCTGGAAGATTGTGACTGAACACCATTTCAGATGGTGATGGAAATTTTAAGGTAAAAGGTGGGATTTCAAAATTCATAATTATTGTTTCTTCCTATTAACCATTGTATACATTTAGATATCCTAGTTAAAATCCAAGTTATACTTCTCTCTTATAAAAGTTAGAAAGTAGTATTAAATGATAATTTGGTGGTTTTTTTGTAGATGACTTGCCATGGCTGGAATGCTTCATCAAGTCCTATAATGTCAGAGATGCAACGAAACATCAAGTTTATTACCAAATTTTTGACACTACAGTTGCTGAAGATGTTGTCTAGTGATGTGTCACTAATAGAAAGTAATCCAGTAAGAATCCAACCTTCAGAGTTTTTGGGATCAGAGACTGTATAAAAAAATCTTTGCTCCTTACTTGAGAATTCAGCCTGTATATATGAAGTTTAAGTTTGTATATTAATGAGAATGGGAATTATGCTTCAGTATACTTACTACTTTCCTAGCACACAGCCTTGTGGTCCAAGTGCATGTAGAACTGCTGAACTTTTCACTGGAGGCTGCTTGGCTCAGGCTGATGGAAGCAAACTAGTATCCATCTGTGAAGTTACTCTAAACTGGTGAGTTTTACTCTGAAATATAGTCAGAATGACACTGCTTTGTTCATTTCTACGTTACAATAAACGTTGTCAGCAGAGGTAGCGAAGAGGAGCTATTCAGGAAACTTTCAGACTGTGAACATACCTGTGCAAGGGTATGTTGCTGTTCTCAGTGAGCTGGTGTGACAGAGAGGTTGTCTGTTTCTAGAGATTTCTACGATTTTGCAGTGAGATGCACATGTAGATGGAACTCTTCTTGTTAATCATGCTAAGGTGCCATCTGAGTGTACCAGTTACTGTAGGTTTTGATGGAGTGATGAATGTGACCATGTATTAATTATCACTGAAATTCAAGTTGAGCCATGAAAGTATGGTAGTGTCAATTTGTAAAATTAATATTGACATTCACTAACCATAATGATTCTTTAAGTGGCCCCATCGGGTACCAAAGTTACCATGCTTATTAGCTGCCTGTGTGTTTTCAAAGGCTCTCCCATCTGGCTGAATTTACTCTCCGATTGCACTGCCCAGATCTGCCTTGTCTGTCTGTCAGAATCAGATTGTATGACTAAGCTTAAAGACAGGGAACAGATACAGTGACACCACGGCTTGCATATACTGCTGGACTAGAAAAATTACTTGGTGGTTTTACTTTGCTTTCAGAAATCCACAGGACAAATTGAGGACATGTTTCTTCAATGATAATTAATGTAGAAATTCCTGTCAAATCAAATGCTTCCCATCAGAGCGAAATTACTTAATATTTACAACAGCTGTTTTTTAAGGGAGTTCAGAAGCAAGATGGAATACTTGTAAGTGGATAATTATTTTGATAGTAGATGACATTTTATATTTTAATTTTTCAGGGCTGTTTAGTAGATTATGCAATCTGTCACTTAAAATTTCATCTAAGTATCTTCTGATAATTTTCTGGTACTCTAAAAAATTATACTGGGTTTATATGGCATAAACCAAGAAATTATGTTCTTTATTGATTGGTGCATAGGGAGAAGCAATATTAAAAGTGGTTTGTGGGTATTTCCTTTAAAAAGTAGGGGAAAAAACCACCAACTTTGAAATTGAAGGAGCAGTTTACTAAAAGAGCAGTACTGGCATATGAAAATTTGCCTGAATCTGTGAATAAACACAAGTGAAAAACAATTGCAAGTTATTAAATTTATATTTTAAAATTTTAGACATTATTTCAGAGACAGGGTTTTAAATGTATGTACACTTGTATATAGTGTATGGAGGAAGGATTTTTTTAAAAATTTTTATTAACAACTAAGATACTGATACTGTACATTGTTTTCTAAATCAGTGGTTTGAACTTTAGTATAAGCTAAACCAATTCCACCACATCCCTTGCCTGAGATCCCTGCCAGAAAACTTTGAATATACATCACTTCTTCTTATTGTTGAATATTGTATTTTAAAAGTTCAATAAAGATTTTTCTAAATACTGAGGTTTTTCTTTTACTTGACTTCTAGTTCTTTGTTCATAAGACTGTGACAACTTCAAAACTACATCAGTAGCTTTCATCCCAATAAATGTTTGTCTGGGTTATTAGATTGAAACATACATGCTTAGTTCTCTTTCAAAATAGAATTCATATAAGTAATTAGTAATGAAAAAAGATTTGATGATACTGAAGATGGCTGTGCAGAAAGGACTTAGCACACAGTTGGAAATGTTTGTGTCTCATGGGTAGTAAGTAGCCTTTCTGTAGAGCAATGAAAGTCATTGAGATGGGACTCGGACCTTTAATCGCGCATCCTGGTCAGCGCTGAGGTCTGTGAATAGCTGGTTGATTGATGGAAGTTTTGAGATTGCTACACCCTGAGCTTACAGCACCAACAGTCTACAGTTTCTGGAAGTGGAGCATCTCAGCAACAATCACTTTTAGCTGTTACCAGCAAGGTAATAGGAACAGAGGTCACATTTCCCTCCAGTCAGTTTTTTAACCAGGTGTTTGGTTTCTAAAACATTATAAAAGGTCAAATGTCTATTTGAGTAGTTTACAAAAATTAGATGAGAGGGTTCATAGTGTATTTAAGGATGCTGAGTTGAACCAGTAGTAGATCAGTTTAATGTGGATACACTCAGAACTCCAGACATGTCTTCCTGGTGTCTTATCTTCTCCAGCCACATACATCCCAGCGTACAGGGTAACTGCATCAAAAAATCAACATCTTACTGGAAATGTGGGCTAAATAACAAATGTGCATGGAACCTGAAGTATCTAGCACAACACAGCATCACCACAGGCAAGGGCAAAGAACATTGTTTTGTAAAGGAGAAGCTGTGAGTGGAAAATAAAAAAAACCCTATAAAAACAATAGTGGAACATGAGCCCTTCCCCCCCCTCCACTTACACAGACCAGTGCATAAGGATGGTAAAAGTGACATTTACAAAAATTAACAAGGGTGTTCAGAAACAAAAACGAACAACTGAAAACAAAATAAACTGGGGAATAGTGTTTTCAGGAATGCATGTGATTGGGCTCCTTGAAGCCTGGGTTGCAAGCATGAGTGGAAGTCTGTCTGATGTCAGTAGAATGTAAGTTCTTAGATGCCTCATGTTCTCTTGAAACTCCAATTGGGAAGACAGACTAAATAAATAAGACATATGGCAGAAACAAGGAGGTAGTCCTGGTAGGTGACCTATGTTCGGTGGTGGCTGAACTTTCTCATCAGCTTTTGCTGTTAGAGGTTTACAGAGGTTTACAGACCAGACTCTGAAATGCTTTGAGTAATACCAATCCTTTGGCAACTAAGCAGCAGGCAGTAGGGTTGCAAAAAAGACCCGAGCCCACAGGCTGACAAGCTGAGGTCTGCAGTGCAAGGAAGGGATTATATTGTGTTGACAGGGATGAGTGGTTAGCTCTTCAATGCCACAGTGTTTTACAACACCAAAATTTATTTACATGAGGTCACTTTTTGGCCAAAGCCACTGTATTAATACAAGAAACTGGCAGGAACTGGTGCACAGGAATAAAGGGCAAGGCCATGTATTGACATGGGGTTGTGGATACATCAAGTAAATTTATATGTTCAGGTTCTTCAGGTGGATCACTACTGAAAACTTTCTTCAGTGGAGGAGAGAAAAAATTTCATATAAGCATTTACTTCAAATAAGCCTTAGCACAAGTGTACTGAACAGTGACTGTTAAGAATTGGAAACAAGGAAATTCAGCAGAAGGTGGGAGAGAGAAGTTTGAGAGGACATCAGCAAAGACAAGAAGAGATAGTAGAGGGTCTTTGTGAGATGGTTTGCTGCAGCCATCTTCCCAGCATTTCCTATATGTGAAATACCTTGTAAGAACTATGGTTTGTGGAAACATCCATCTGATGGACGGCATACCAGATCCAAAGCACTTGGAAAACGTAGAGCAGAATTATAATTGATGACACTGTGCCTGTGGTGAAGCTATGGGAGGACTTCATCCCAGAAGAGTGCTACCTTCTTGTTTGTTGCTACAACTCCCGTACATGCATACAGAGAGATCTCCATAAAACTTCAGCAGTGTTACCATTTGTCTGCATAAACCAAACAAACTGAAAGCTTTGGAATGAATCTACATTTAGTAGACACTTGGTTTAATTTGAGTTTTTGCGCCTAAACTAGCAGGAAAAACGTGGAAAACATGGAAATATGCCCCAGAGAGTTAAAAATTATTTTTTTTAATCTGCTGACTGTTCTGTTGCAGAGGCAGCTCTGAGCCTGAATTTGTGGCTCTGTGTGTGCACAGCCTGTGCACTGCTGCTGTTAAGGAAGTATGGTTTTGTGAAGTAGAAGCTGCATCTTCACAACTGAGTCTGTATCTCACCGTGACTGCGAAGGCTGGACATCAGGTAGCTTTGAATTAGGGAGGTGTTACTTAGCTGAAAGGAATTCTCCAAATGACAGCAATTTAGAAATGCTACTTGGGTTTTGTGACTGGGAGCTGCTGGTCAGACAGCTTTAAGTACAGGCTTGCTTGCTTTCTTCTTCTGTCTGCAAATGACCCCCTTAAGCAACGCAGCCCCTCCGAAGCAATGTTTCAAGTGACAAATATCATCAGTCACAGGCAGGATGTGTTTTACCAGAGGGGTCTTACTGGTTTTCACAGGGGGGTGGGTAAGGGCCTTGCACCACATGGCAGTGTGTGATGCTGTTATTCTGGCATGCATTCGTACAATTGTCCATCTCAAAGGATACTCATTTCTAGCGCTGTTTGCTATGCTAAAGGTGCAAAATCCCATAAAAAGAAAATGAAGCAGTTGCAGCAATTGATTTTGACATAAACCCACAGTATAAAGAGATGCCAAAGGTCATCGTGACACGCTGTGCTTCAGTTTCTCATTGTGCATGGGTATCCTGGAACATATGCTAGGCATAAGGCCTCACTGCTCATAAAACCACGCTTGTCTTAGAGGGAGATGCCTACTGTACACTTCCTCTGTTTGCTGTGTTCAGTCGAGGGTAAACCAACACTCGTTAAAGGTAAGCAGAAGGGTGAGGACTTGCTTTTCCCTAAACCAACACTCGTTAAAGGTAAGCAGAAGGGTGAGGACTTGCTTTTCCCTTGCGGGTGAGTTAATGCATTTGTCAGCCATGTGTATATTTCTAAACAAGTTTAATTCCTCTAATCCAGTTACTGGAAATTATTTGTATCTGAACTGAAAGAGGCCAGTTTGTGGATTTTTTTTAAAACATTCAATGTCTGGAAAAAAAAAACAACAACTTGGCAAAATTACAATATTTGTCATTAGCTAGATGCGTTCTTGCACTTCACCAAGTGCCAGGGCCTGTTCTCATCAGATTGGGTCTTTTCTGACATGGGATATATTACTCAGTGATACCTGGTATTCATGGCAAGCTTACCAAGGCATTGTAAAAATAGCAATAGTTTTCAGAGCTCATTTAGCTCTTCTGTGAGGCCTAGAAAAATGTGAATGTCTTTGGCCTACTTTTCACTCTGGATGGAGAGGTGGCTGATCTGATGTGATGGACAAGGAATTCCTAACTCATTTCTTAGTGGCTATGGCAAAGGTACACCAGCCTTGTTTTAAATATTGAGGTCATCAGCTAATATGTGTCAGGAAAGCATAGAGCTGTACCAAATACTCCTGTCAAGAGCACATGCAGCAAAGCACATCAGAATTGGAAACCTATTCCAACTGAAACTGACACAAGATAAAATGTGACACTGATACATTCTGCTTTTGGTAATTCAGCTTTGGTAAGGAATGCTGGTCTGAAACTTAAGCTAAATAATAAACAAAGGCTTAAATTAGCTGAGAATTGTATTGATAGTACTTGCTAAAATATAGCAGAGACTCCACAACCTCTCTGGGCAGTCTGTTCCAGTGCTCCATCACCCTCACAGTGAAAAAGTTCCTCCTTATATGTACACGGAACTTCCTAGGCTGCAACTTGCACCTGGTGCCTCTTGTCCTATCACTGGCCATCACTGAGAAGAGCCTGGCTCCATCCTCCTGACTATAATAAATAAATAAATAAATAAATAAAATTGATATTTGTAAATATTGATAAGATCACCCCTCAGTCTCCTCCAAGCTAAATAGTCCAACCAATCATTGGCTTTCCCAGCTTATTTCACTTATTATTACCAGCCTAGCCATCTATGTCAGCATAGAAACAGCATCACTTTAGAGACTGTTGTTGCTTTGGGATCTAGGAAGCTGTCCTGAACATTGCAGGTGATAAGAAATGTCACTAATACCATCCACTCCACGCAGTCTTTCCTGTCTCCAGTGGGGCAGCTGGAAGATTGTTGTACAAGGAGTTAGAGGTCTGGGCGCCTGCTGCCTTCTCATGCCCACTCTGCATTGCCTGTGAGTGCTTACCAAGAGAGTACTTGCCTGTGTGGCTCTGCACCGTGGATACTACGCAACTGCTTTATAAAATAGCATCATTAATCAAGGTATATATAATAGATGCATATGTAACCAGTTTGCATATATTCAAACATAATTATACGTATAGTCCCTTGTCCACTTTGAATAATACAAGCATCTCTCTGGGAGCCGTATCTTTATTGTGGCAAGAGTTTCGTAGCACACTGTCCAAGGGAACCATCAAAGCTGAGTCTAGATTCCAAACATGACAGCTGTCAGTGACGGATGAGTCTGTGCCTAACAGTGGCAGAGAACACAGAGCTGGCGAACCCTGCCACTGACTGAAATGCCATGCACTGCTCCAGCCTGGTCCTCCACAGGGTCAAAAGCTTCTTTCTGGGCAAACCTGGTCTGGTGTGGGTTTCTCTCACTCCCTCATCTCTGTGTCTCTGTCTCTCTCCATGGGTTGCAAGTGCTGGCAGAGGGTTGCTCCAATAGGAGTCACAGTGTCTGCTGCAGGTGAGGTCTCAATCTCTTCCATTGGCTGCAGTGGGACGTCCTCTCCACCATGGGTTTGTCCATGGATGCAGGGACATCTTTTTCTCCAGCACCTGGGGTACCTTCTCACAGCCTTCTTCGCTGGCCTTGGTGCCTGCACAGTTTCTTACATCTCACTCCCTTCTCTGGTGGCAAAAAGTGGCTACTTGTGGTTTTTTTTTTCTCATAAATGTGATTCCCAGAGGCGCTGTGACCATTGCTGATGGGCTCGGCCATGGTCAGCAATGACTCCATCATTGAGCCAGGTGGTGTTTGCTCTGTCTGGCCTGCAGAGAGCTTCTGGCTGCTTCTTGCAGAAGCCACCCCTGCAGTCCCCCTTCTCCACCAGAAAACAGACATGCAAAGCTGAAACATCTTCCCAGCTTTGAAAGGGACTTAACATTGTTATCACCTTTTCTAGATTTTTCACTCTTAATAAATCACCTAACCAGCCTTGAGCATAGAGTTCCTTTCTTATGGACATCCCAAAAGAGCTGCCACCTCCTCATTGTAAAACAACAGTGTTACTCTTCTTGGAACAGACCAGTGGTCCCCTGTTTTTCCTCAAATTAATTCATAAAGATTGAATATTAAAAAATACAACAGTCGATCAAAAGGAGAACATTAACAAGTTCAAAATAACAAGAGCAGATTAAATCATAGTTTACAATAGCGGTGTCTGCACAGTTGCAAATTGTGTATGGATGAGAAAGCATAAAGCCAGGTGGCACTGGGGTAATTCAGCCCCTTAACTCCTCCTTTGTAATTTGTGCTTACTTCCAGGATTTGGGTTTGCAAAAGAAATGTCTTCTTTAATACAAAATGCCTTTTAAGCAATATCCTTAGGTAAAAAATTGCTTTTTGTGCTTCCTGACTATGTCCTGCTACGCTGTAGTTACCCTTTTTCATTACAAAAAACCCCACCCAACCAAACAAAAAGCCAAAACATAGAAAACCCAAAGAAAGAGCCAATGGCTGCAGTTCCTGTCAGGACCCTGCTCTAGTGTGGCTTTACACAGACCACAGTTCCTTCAGGAAATACTCATCTGCTGTGGCCTGGGGTGATGCATAATAATAATGGATAGATTAATATACATGTAGCTTAAGAAACAATTAATATTACATTAATATAAGGAGAATAGGAAGTATTTTGGTACTTTAGATTTTAGTAGAATATAACCATAGCCGTTTGAGCTTGTTTTGCTAGAGTAGCTACAAAATTTAACCATAATAGTGGAACAGCCTTAAGATAAAGAAAGTGAAGATAGACAGCTAATAAATAATGAGACCAACAACCAATTAAGAGACAGAGTATATCTCCCTTTCAGCTAAAAGGGGTTCCTAACTCGTTTGTGCAGGAATGTGTTTTTGAGACTATGGACAAAACCATAAAGAGCATGTGCAGAAGGAAACGGTAAAAATTTCACTGAGAGGAAAACATCCAGCCTTCACCCCGAAGGCTACCAGAAGATCCCCTGCTGAGTGTCACTGAGCGTGCTCTCTATCTGTGAGGAGTTAATGTAAATGACTTCCTAGAGATAATTTGCATAACCCTCCCTTTTCTTAGAAATATAAAGAATCTGTATATTATTAATCTATATAAATATGAGAAATTTTGCTTTAAACAGTGCACACATTAGGGGGAGCGATCCCCTGTATAAATACCTGCTTAACAGCCATCTTGGTTATTCAGTCTTGATTTTGACTTTTTGAGGCTTCAGGGGTCCACTGCAGACCACAGTGTGGATATCTGCTCCAAGACTGGTCTCCTCCACAGGCTGCAGAGAAATCTATTCCAGTGCCTGGAGCACCTCCTTCCCTCTGGCTTCCTCCACCCCAAGGTTGTTTCTTTACATGTTTTTTTTTTCTTCTTCAGTTCTCATTGTTCTTGCAGGATTTTAGTCTTTTCCAGAGGCTATCATCTCGGCCAGGGAGCTCAGCCATGCCCTCTCCTCACAGAGGCCACCCTGCATCCCCTGGGCATGGACACCCAGTGCAGTATCTGTCCTTGTAGACACAGTGGCAAGTTCACAGACACAGAGAAACTAATGTCTTGACATTGGTGGCTGAGAAGTCCTGGTTTTGGTTAAAGAGAAAAGCATGAAAATTGATAGCATGGTAAATAATGTGGAAAGTTGTTAATCCAAAAACGCTAGCCTTTTCACTGATGGATCAGAGCCAGGCTCTGGATAAGATGTGAGGTTTTGGTAAACAAATATGTTTGTTTATGATGCTTAAATGGCTTGATTTCCCCAATTAAAAGCAGAAATAATGTGGGACAGAAGTGTGCAGTGTTCTATCCTTCTTTCCTTAGCTATCTGAAAAACAAATAATGAAACATTTAAGGGTGCATTCTTCCCTGTAATGGATGCACACAACTTAAACAGAAGTTTGCAACGGTGGACTTGCACATTTCAATCATAAGAACTGAACACTTAAAATCCAATTGTACAAATAAGCTATCTGTCTTGTACAGTGCAGGACCAGAGTGATATTCTTACGGCTAAATCAACCCCTTAGAAATTAGGTGATCCATGCCGTTTCTACCCAGCTGTACTTCAGGCAGTGGCACTATTATCCATCAACACACCTGGCAGTAAGTGACAGGTGAGTGGAAGGAAAGGACTTCTTAGCAAACGATTATCACATCTCTTCTTTAAACAGCACAGGAAGTATTGGAGCCCCAAAGGTATATGTACTCACTGAATAAAAGTGGTCCATTTGTAAATGTGTAAAAGAAGGAACTGGGAAACTCTCCACAGATTTCTCTTAATCTGGATTTTATTATTTGCAGATATTGTATGCTAAAGGACTGTCAAGTAAATAAGATCTTCATGACAAGCCCTCTAGCATGAGCCCTTTACTCTTCCTTTTATTCCGTAATGGGAATTTCTTTGGCATGTATCTGGAGGATATTTAAGCTTTTCTTGTTTACTCTTACTGTTCTGGTTGCATCAAGATGCTTTCAAAGGGAAAATGGCTTTAAAGATACACGAATTGAGGATGAAGACTGAAAGTTAGCTCTAGAGAAGAGACAAGCACAGATCCAATCCCAGTAAGCCTTTTGTGAGTCCTCTTGCAGTACTGTCCCAGAAGACTATGACATTATTATGACATTCAGATGATTAAAGGCCTGGAGCATCTCCCTTGCAAGGAAAGGCTGAATGAACTGGGGCTGTTCAGCCTTGAGAAAAGAAGACTAAGAGAGGATCTGATCAGCGTTTGTAAATATCTGAAGTGTGGGACACAGGGGAAATGGCCAGCCTCTTTTCAGTGGTCTGTGGGGACAGGACAAGGGGCAATGGCTGCAAGTTGGAGCACAGGAAGTTCCGCACCAACAGTGAGGGTGACAGAGCCCTGGGACAGGTTGCCCAGGGAGGTGGTGGAGTCTCCTTCTCTGGAGATATTCAAGACCCATCTGGACGCCTTCCTGTGCGACCTGTCCTAGTTCCCCTGCTTTGGCAGGGGGGTTGGACCCAATGATCTCTTGAGGTCCTTTTCAACCCCTACAATTCAATGATTCTGTGATTTATATATATATATATATATGTTTTGCTATAGGTACATTCATCTTGCTAGCCATCTGTCCACCTAGGCAAAGTCCAAAGTCAAAACCTATGTGGTATCTCTTGAGGCAGTGGCTATCATCTCGACAGTTCAGTCCATTTAGTCAGTTATTATCTTTTGCACCCACTAGAGATGCAAAAAAACCATTGCGAGACCGAAGAAGCTTCAAGGTGTAACAGCAAATTTAGATATTTATTCAGGACAGACACATTAAGCAAGTGGTCAGTGAAACTATTCCTTAGAATCACAGAGCCACAGAATGTGCCACAGTATCTGAAGAAATTGCCAGTATCTGAAGTGAACAATGACAGCTGAATGAAAAGTGTGTTAGATATAATATTACTTGGGAGGTAAGATTTTTACTTCTTGTTTGTTTTTTTTTTTTAAACAAACATTAACATTGTGATAGAAGAACATTTTAATTCACTGTCATAGTTCAAACTTAGCTGATAACATCAAGTGAGATTCAAACACAGACCAGGAATGAAAAAATAAACTCTTTACACAATGAACTGAAGGGGAGCAGGGATTGCACAGCAAAAATACTCTAGGCAGTCATAATAGCTACCATATTTCATTGTAATTTACCTGAAAAAGAAAGACCTCAGCCTGAGCAATCATGGTATCTCCTTAGAAGTGCATCTGAAGTATTTGCTATTTCATGTCCACACATAGAAAACATCTGACTAACACAGATCATTTTTAAGCCAGTCAAGCCAGGGACTGCAGCCAGAGTTGGGAATCATGCCCTTCACAGACAGGCGAATGGAGACAGTTTTTGCTGTAGATTGTGCATGTTTAGGACAAGGTACAACACATAAACAAAACTTCAATAGACAGGGATGTGAAAGAAAGGATGTCAGGATAACAGGGCAGTTAAACATGCACAGCAGCCACAGGCCAGCTCACTGTGCTGATTTTCTCTGAAGCAGCATCATTCCATTTCTAGTCCACTGGTATGTTTCCTGGCTTAGCTTTGCTACAGGTCAAGGTTTCAAACACTGCTCATCTCCCACTTGAGAAAGGAACTAAGTTTTCAAAAGCACTTTCTGGAGAGCTGTTCAGCTTCCTTTGGAAAAGCTGGCGAGGGGGTTTCAAATGACTTAGTAATTCACCCTAGTGAGTTACTCCTTTTCCTAAGGAAACAAACTCAAAGCAACAGGGCACCACACGAAACAGACCTTTATTCTATGTTAAAAATATAGCAGGAAAACAATTATATATGGAGAAATAGAAGTCAGGTTAAAGTTAATATTTACTTAATACTTCTAGAACAACTAGAAAAAGCTCCTACCTTCTGGGATTGTGCAATGGAGTCTTGATATTGTGCATACTGCCACGTGAATGCAAAAAGTAGCTAAGAACTGGATCTTTAAAACTTCATCATAATATTTTGTGCACATCCAAGTGAGGGAGGAATCAATTTTTTGGATGTTTGCTCAATGTATCTAATGTCAGTTTTCTTTTTCAAGCAAGTTAAACACCTGTTTGTGCCAGCAGTCTTAGAATTTAAGTTGAGATTGGCATAGCCCTTCTTTGAATGCTGATGAGAGATTGCTATCTTTAGTATTTTATCTTTGGAAATATGGAGATGAGTCCTCTTGTTGCTTCCTTAAACTCAATGAGCCTTATTCATCCCTTGTGTAATTATGGCAATTTCAAAGCAGTTACACTACAGATAGGTTGGACCACTCATGTGAATCTGATTCCCCAATGAACAGCTCTTTAGATAATGGAACGAAGACCTAAATGTAATGCATCTCACAGTAAAGATTTATTGTTGTCTTCAGACTGTTCTAGCTGATTGCTAATTAGACATTTGGACTTAAAACCAAAAACTTTATGCGAATATACAGAAAAGCTTTCATGATTATGACTGTTAATCTTGTAGTTACCAAAACCATCATGGGAAGTAAGCATAGTTATTATACTAGTGCAGACAGAACTTTGAAACTTATTTCATTGGCAAGAGTGTAGAGCTCAATTCTTCACAATATAGGAAGCATTCATTATTTCTCAGACCCTCTGTGTCATTATGTGTGGGCCTGGTACAGATTTAACCCTTTAAGAGATAAGCTGTCTGTTATATTCTACCTTTCTGAGAAAAAGGAGTTTGTGTCTGTGTATTTCAGAGGTTTAGAGCTCCTGCATGAATTAATGTACAATTACTTCATCTGTTTACAAAGAACATGGATGGAAGTCGTGCACCTGAACGCAAGAGGAGCCGGACACCCTGGCTTGATTGCAAGCTCTGTGGAGCTGCCTCTGTGTCTGGCTTACCTAACTGCATTCTGAAATGCTGCCCTACTCTGAGAAGTCTTTTTGCATAGTGCAGCAGTCAGTTCCTGGTCTGGGAAGGGCAGTGTGGGTTCAGGTGCTTAACTGATACTTAATGTTAGGTGGTAAGTCCTCTAAATTTCATCTGGGTTCTGTGAATCCAGCTTGCTACTTTTCTTTCAGACACCACCACTGATATCCTGTAATATCACCACTGGATCTTGATAGCAATTACTTCCCTCTCCAGCATCTCCATGGAAGGCCCTGTGCATCAGCAGGCTTTGTATGGACACAATTCTTTCTGAAGATGCAAATTCATAAATCACTTAAAGCCCAGCAAGTCCATGATGCCACCACAAAGGTATGTCCTGTATTTGTCTCTGGTCATAAACTCCCAAGCCCACCTTCATGCTGGTGGTAGTAGTAGGACTGTGTTATCTGACTCATCAGCTCCCTAATCTTTGCAGGGAGAGAGAAAAGGAGTGAAAAGATGTAGAAACTATCCATGTAGATGTGAGAAGCAGCCATGCATTTTGGCAGCATTAACTGTCTCAGGTCTTAGGCAATTAAGAAACCTATGAAACTGTGTCAAGCCAGAAGCTGTTATGTGAGAAGTAGAACTAATGGTTGGCACTGCAGAGCTCCTTGAAAAAACTCAGATTTGCCTCCTTTTGCTGCCAGAAAGATTTGCCATTCACAGTGCAAATCTTTGCAACGTGATTTCTCCTTTTAGTGTGATTTGATCAACAGTAAAGTCATTAAGAAGATGACCAAAAACTGCTCACATTAACTTGTCATAGTGAAGATGAGTGCTGCTCACATGTCTCAGGGCTGTTATTTCAGGTTGTCTCCCTGCAGACTGAAGGAGAAATTCCTGTGCTGCTTTACATTTGTCTTCTTTTGCTTCCCAACTACTTCCCAACTAGATATTTTCTTTTCTTTATTCTCTCTCTTTCTCTCCATTTCTCCCTCCCCTCTCTACTGCTGCACAAAGATCTGTGTACTTCCCTTCACTGTTGAATAGGAAATGTGTCCTTTTTTTTTACTTACCTACTCTTTTTTAGGTAGGGTTGTCCTGACAATATGGAGAGAAAAGGTTTCATCATTAATAAGTCTTCATCAACAGATCCTGATAGATTACTTCTTGCTTACAGAGGTCATTAAAAGACTGGAAGTTCTTCCTTACTGCTCTGTTCTGAAAATCCTTTATGAATTTTGAGAATTTCCCCATCAAAATCTGATAAAGAGAGAGATTAACTGAGAATATTCAATTTTTTAATTATAATGAGTTACTAGTTAGAGGGAAGCAGCTTTCTCTCTGTACAAGCTGTTTTTTTATTGGCAGCAAATCCAGATCCAGATTTATATCTGGATCCAGCTGTGCTCTCCTACATCCCCTCTCCAAAAGTATATCATCTCCTCTGTGTTTCAGCATGGCAGGTCTCCAAACAATTTTTAGATGTCTTGGCCGAAAACAAAGTTTCCTGAAAAAGAAGTATTAGAAAGTGATTGCTTTAGTCCATGTTATTCCACAAGTTTGGCTGTGGAAATAGTCACACAAAAAAAAAGTCGTATTACAGGAACTAAGGAGGACTGGAAGTAACAGAAATGGAGGAGGTAACTTCTTAACTGGATTTGCTGATGAGCATGTAGAGACATGTAAGTTTATGGAGCAATCCTCAGTTGTGTATCACAAGTATTTGTACTTATTTTCTGTTTTGACCCCTGGTTAATTCTTAAAATCTGTTGCACAGGAGGAATTTTGTAGATCTGTTCCAGTTTCAAAATTGTCTCTGTTCATTTCAGAGAGGTTTTCAAAAATGATACCCTTAGATAATTTCAGTCCTTCTCTTCTGACTGAAAAAACAGCACTTTATGGTGTTTCACAGGCTTATACACCACCCTTACTCTGAGCTGGCCAAAAGCCACAGGAGTATGTCAGTACACCGAACAATCAGACCACACTCAGAAGTGCACTCAGCAGGCAGATTTCATGTGCTCTGAGCACTGGCAGAAAGAACACTTTTACCTTTTCCTATGAAATACCCTAAATGAAAGGCAGATTCCTTTGCTGAATAATCACAGCACTTAGTGCAGCACTTGTCTTTTTTAAGACATGGGTAGCCTTGCTCTAGGAAAACACCCACACATTGAACTCTGTGTCAGATTTCATCCAGATGAGTCCATCTGATACTCCACACAGACAAGCACACGTAAGGAGAATGTAACTGAGGAACAAAAAGCAACTTTCTTAAGGAGCACCTGTGTCCTAGAACAATCCAGTAGGACTGTATTGACTAAGCATCAGAGAAGCTCACTGAAGTATAAACTGTACAAAATAGATGAAGCAGAGGAGATGGAGGAAAAGAGAATTTTATGTGCTTGTGATTCACCTTCCAAGAAAGCTTGTGAATTGCAGCTGATGACCACAGCCACAGTGGTGAGAAAGTGAAGGAAAATATTACACAAAGGTGGAGTCACTGGATTTGTTTCTCTTGATTTTCTTGTATTCTTTAGCTGTTCAGAAGGGTTTCTAGCAAATCTCTGGTACTTGGATTTTGGTTGAGTTGGGTTTGGCCATGCCCTTTCATGTTTCCAAAAAAAAAATAATTCTATTTTCCTTCAAAGAAATTTAAAATATTTTCCACATCACAAGTTGATCTGAACTGTAAAACCCTCACAATTACAAGTTTGTTTTCTCCCTATCAGTGTGTGGGGAAATAAACATACCTACTTCCTAACACTTATAAATGACTTCTGAGTATAAGAGAACAGAAATGAGGTGGGTTCCAGTACAAATTGTTTAAAGACAGTTAATAAAACCCCAAACAACTAACAACAAAAACCCACTTGCAGTGGCCTCACAATCCGTGTGGCAAAGCCCTTAATCAAAAAGTAGCTTTGGCTATTTTCTGAAATACACAGACACATTTAAGAATGAGAGGATGGAGCAGTGCTTTTCAGGTAGCAAGGACAGAAAATGGACAGAAGTGCTGATGTGGGTTTTTAACCCAACAAACAGGGGCTGTGATGTGGCCAAAGCAGGTTAAAAATTGCTTTGTAAAATGGAAAATGACAACTAAGTCTAAATACAAATATTTTGCAGAAATGCATCCCATTCAAAGCCTTCTGCTGGAACATACACAATGCTCTGCTGGAGGTTTGCCAGCTGCCTGGCAACACCAGATGCTGAAGAGCCTTTATTTTTCAGGGTCTATTGCTCTAGGACTGCATGACCATGTGGACAGCTCAGTGCCTCCAGGGCTCCCATGTTATCTGATTCCCATCCTGGAGTCTGGAAGTCAGGAGAGCCTTGACCTTGATGAGTGTCTGAAGGACAGGCTTCTCAATCCTTACGAGGAAGCCATCAATCCATAACATCTGCATTAGAGTTTACTTCAACATTTTTTGTTTCTTTGTTTTAAGTCACTCTTTTGGTATTATCAACAGTTCTGAAAAACTTAATTTGCTTATAATAAATAGATATTTGCATGGGATCCAGTGGAAAATCAGATTTTAAAAGGCCATATATTCCTTCTCCCACCCCCAGGCAGGACTAGCTATGCTAGACCTCTCTTACAAATGTTTTCTTTGACTGGGAGGTTCAGTTACACAGCACAGCAACAGTTAACGTGGACACATTGTTGTGGGAGTCACAGCATTTGTAAAATTTCTTTCAGGCTCTACCACCACATAGCAAGAATAACCTACATCTAACTAACACAACTTCATGTTTCTGTCAGAGGCAATTGGGTGAGTCACCTCACAATCTGCATGTGGTCATGAAACCTGCAATATGGATTTAAATTTGTAACGGATATAATCCATTCTGAATTTCATGAAAGTGATAAGTACTGAGCAATAATTAGCTAATTAAAAAAGTCAGGAAAATGATGGAAACAAGGAAGAGGGGAGCACATCATAAAACCTGAAGTACTGAATATTTTAATGATCAGTGACTATTGCAAGTGCTTTTAATAATCCAGGAGGAAATTATATATATATTTTTATATATATTTCATTAACTTGTTCTAAAATTTGGCACAATCTAAGGAATTGTTTACAGAGAAAAAGCAGCCTTAATACCCTTCCCAATCTGTCCCTAACAAACATCCTTCTAAATCACTAAACAATGATCCTGCTTGTGGAGCTTTGCTGTCTATCTAACCAACAACATTCATGATTGCCTCGCATTTGAATCATTTGACACATTTCTTGTGAGACCAAAACTACGTATTTGGAAGTGAAAATAAGAAAAATATGTTTGTTATGGATTTGCATAAACTGATTTCAGACCAGACAGTGCAATTCTGTCATGTATCATAAGAAAAAAACACAGATTGAAGTAGATATTTTAGGGAAGTAAATAAAATGTGAAACATAAACGTGAGAAACTCAAATCTTACAAGCCATTTGTATTTACTTTAACTATGTCAAACCTTCAGTCAAGTTAGTAATAAGCATGCAGGTCATTAAACAGCCTAATTGAATTTGAGTGACATCTGCTTTTGAACAATTAGATGGCAGAGCATATTTTTATAATGAAAGAGTTGACTTAATTTCCCTCTTCTCTCACTGAAAGTTTGTTAAGTAGTTCAGCCATTAAAGTGCTTATTTATTAGCGAAGCCCAGATGGCCAACCACCACTGTAAGTGTAACAAATAGCTGAGCCATGTCAAGCTTTAATTAAGTGACTGCATATTAGAGGAGCATCAGTCAAAGCGTAGAGGCTGAAATTACGCTTTTCTCCCATTATAATTCTATAATGATTTGTGGAAAGGAAAAAAAAAATCTAAATATGACTCATTCAGACAGTAAATGTGACTGCATCATAAGGAAAAGGCATGACACTCCTGGCTGTGTCCCTCCTCTGCTGAACTTGCAAACCCTGAAGTCCAAAGTGCATTTGCAAGGTGCTATCACTTCTCTACTTCACATGTCTTCAATGGTGCTGTAGTTTTGAGTAGTGAGGTTCTGCTGGAGAAGGGGGGCTGCAGGGGTGGCTTCTGCAGGAAGCAGCCAGAAGCTCTCTGCAGGCCTGACAGAGCAAACACCAGCTGGCTCAAGGCTGGAGTCATTACTGACGAAGGCTGAGCCCATCAGTGATGGTCACAGCACCTCTGGGAATCACATTTGAGAGAAAAAACCCGCAAGCAGCCACTTTTTGCCACCAGAGAAGGGAGTGAGAAGATGTAAGGAACTGTGCAGACATGGAGGTCAGTGAAGGCGGGGGAGGAGGTGCCCCAGGTGCTGGAGAGAAAGATGCCCCAGCCGTCCGTAGAGAAACTCATGGTGGAGCCAGTGCACCCTGCAGCCCATGGAGAGATCGAGACCCCACCTGCAGCTGACACTGTGACCCGTATTGGAGCAAGCCTCTGCCAGCACTTGCAACCCATGGAGAGAGACAGAGACACAGAGACAATGAGCAAGAGAGAGATACCACACAGGAGCAGCTTTGTTGGGTGGGAGGCTTGTGACTCCGTGGGGAACCAAGCTGGAGCCGTCTGGGCCTAACTGACTGAGAGACATTCTATGATTTATGATTGCACCCATGGAAGTGACCCACACCAGGGAAGCTGGTGTAGAGCTGAGGCCCCATGGGAAAGGCCTCACGCTGAAGAAGTTCATGAAGGACTGTCTCCCATGGGTGGCACCCCACGGTGCAACAGGGGAAGGTGTGAGGAACATCCCCCCAGCCAAGAGGAAACCCACTTGTCAGGAACTGACCAAAACCCCCATTCTCCCAGTCCCTGCCCCTCCCCATTGCACAAGGGCGGGGGGGGGGGGGAAGAAGGGAACAAAATCATGACTAAAGTGAAATCAGCCAAGAAGGGAGGGTTGGGGGGAGGGTTTTTCTGTGGCTCAGTTTCTGTTTTCATGGGTTGTTGCTAAGATGAGCACTCAGGCAAAACTATCACGGCTTAGAGAACAAAACCAAATGTTGTTCAGTGTTTAAAGCTCCCCAGTATATTAATCTCTTAGAACGCCAAGAAGAATTTTCATAACAAAACATATTTCAAGACCAAGATGGCAACCATTGTAACCCAGGCATTTAATACTGTTATTTAAATAACATCAGAGACTAATTAGCGCCTCTGTTCAAGCTAGTGCTCAAATGCTGAGAATCAATTTAAGCCTAATGTTGCGCATAACTCTTCCTAGTGTAAAGACCATGAAAAATCTATAACACATTTCACTTTTCCTTTAAACATTTAGGGACTTTCTGGATGTTGCCATCAACAAAACAGCTAGAAGACAACAACTTTTAGTTGAATGCAATCATGACACAAGCCCACCAGTCCTTTTATTTCCAGCACAACATCCTTAGTCCATGCAGTGTCACAGGGAGTGATTTCTCAGGCAACATACCAGAGGTACACTGCATTCCTAAGTTCCTTTTGGGTTTAACTTTTTTCATTTCCAAAGGCCACCAGCAACAAAGATTGCTTCGCAGGGAAGGTTGCTGTGATCCCACTGCAACCACACCACCTCACTGCAGGAGACACGAGATGAATTCAGCCATGGTTTTAAGCCATCAACTGAAACTCTTTAACATTTTTCTCTTGTGAATTCAAAAAGCTGCTGGTCACACAAACTTTCAAGCATGAAATAAAAGGTGAATTTCACACTGGATTAATTAAGGATGAGAAAATAAAAGAGATCAAGGACAGAGTGGCTGAAGAACTGTTGAATGATGCAGTCAATATGTTGCTGATGCTACTGTAATAAACAGGTGTATTTGCTTTCAATTTCAAGAAAAACTGGATTTCACTGAAAGCTTGCCTCTGCTTAACTCCTGATGGGATTTATGCCCACTGTTAATTGCTTAGCAGTTCCTACTTCCAGGCTATTCTTGACTAATTAGAAATATGAACTCTCTGGCACAGCACATCCCTAAATCACTGAGACACATCAAAGGACATTATTCATCAGTGCTGTTTCTTCATCAGTGCTGCTCTTCCTCAGCTTTTGTCAGATGGAAGATACAGGACTGTATCTTATCAGGTCTTTACAGTTAATTTACTTGAAATTCTCTTGCAATTACCTCTGGAGGAAAACTGAAAATATTTGGGAATTTACAATTCCCCTCGTAGCTTTGCGATGAGCAAACCAACTCAGCCGTTAGCTCAAATTCCTTACAGTCATGGAATCACTTTAAGTTGGAAGACACCCATAAGTATCATCAAGTCCAAGTCCCTGCTCCACACAGGACTAGCTAAAACAAAAACATATTACTAAGAAAATCATCCAGATGATGCTCCTTGAACTCTGACAGGCTTGGTACCATGACCACTTCCCTGGGGAGATTGTTCCAGTGATCGACCACCCTCTCAGTGAAAATCCTTTTCCTAATGTCCAATCTGAACTTCCCCTGACTCAGCTTCATTCCATTTCGTTGTGTCTATATCGAAGGTCACCATAGGGAGGAGATCAGCACCTCCTCCTCCACTGTCCCCTTGAGGAAGGTGTAGGTTGCAGTGAGGTCACCCCCAGCCTTGTCTTCTCCAAGCTGAACAAACCAAGTGAACTTAGCTACTCTTCATAACTCTCAGCATATTCCATTATAGTTTATCAGTGGGTCTTATAATGCAAAATATGATTGTATTCTTAATGAGATATTACTGTCTTCTTTTACATGACTAGAGTGCATTTATTCAATATTTAATAAAGTAAATGGCTATGTATCTATTCAATCTCCTTGAAAAAAGCCTCCCTTTGTACTATAAAGTGGATTTGGCTTCTTGTATCAACAACTATTCTCACCATTCTGTCTTTGCCAAAGGGTTATCTTTAAAAGATCAGATATGGAGCACTGCTAGATAAGTGTGTGTGTGTATGTTATATTTATGTACTGTCCTCAGCTGTAGGTCAGTGTGTCATTTGAAAGAAACTAGGACAGTATAATCAATCTCAGTAATGTTATGACCTTTATTGTGGCTGACAAATTAGACTCCAGCAATGCCATGTGCAGCACACCAAAATAGTACCAGCAACACCAAGAAGTAACTGTGGGTTTTAAAATAATTTCTGGATGAAAAAAGAGAAAGAAATGAGGAAAAGTGCATTGAGAAACCAGGTCTGCTTCTCTTATTCCAGTAATAATTTGCTAATGACTGTGATCCAATATTAATTGCTATTGCATCTTTGTCACCTGGAAAGAAAAGTCAAAGAATGTTACAAGTCAGCAGGGACAGGTGGAGACCTGAAGTCCTTTATATGCTGTACCCTGCCTAGTAGCCATTTCTCATGGAAGTGAGAATAGAGATGAAACCTGTTCATTACCATCTTTTTGTTGCTCTTGAAATAGTTGGTTTCCTTCAGCCAGCTTCTCCATAAACGTGTATGTTTTACCAATTGAAAGAGTGAGGATTTCACAAGGATGCTTCTGCCACATATGGTTGAAACCGAGAAGCTTTTGCTCTAAACATGTCTCAGTATTTCCCAGATCAGATGCTTGAAAATCATGGAATCATAGAATGTGCAAGGTTGGAAGGGACCTTTAGAGGTCATCTAGTCCAATCCCCCTGCAGTGAGCAGGGACATCTTCACTAGATCAGGTCACTCAGAGTGCCATCAAGCCTGACCTTGAATATCTCCAGGGATGGGGCGTTTGCTACATCTCTGGGCAACCTGTTCCAGTGATCTACCACCTTCATATTGAAGAACTTTTTCCTAATATCCAACCTAAATCTCCCCTTTTTGAGTTTAAATCTATTAACCCTCATCCTATTGCTACATGGCCTTGGGAACACCTCTTCCCCAGCTGTCTTACAGGCACCTTTCAGGTACTGGAAGGCCACTGTAAGATCCCCCCCAGAGCCTCCTCTTCTCCAAGCTGAACAAGCCTGACTCTCTCAGCCTGTCTTCGCAGGAGAGGTGCTCCAGCCCTTTGGTCATTGACAAATGAATGACATTCATATTTAACAGGCAGTTTTAATGGCTTCTTACTAAAATAGCATGTCTGGATCTACTTTTTTAATACTACTGGGTTATACATTATTTGTTATTAAGCATATGTTGAGAATGATGAGTATAAAGAGTCTGAAGATGCTCTTTAGAAAATCAAGAAAAGAGTCTGAAATTATTAACTGTTTTCAATAGATCAGATTCAATTCCCACTTGTATAACTCAGAAGGATGTTTCGAAAGCAAACATTTAAATTTCTAAAGATAAAGAAATGCTTCTTTACAGTCATACCTTCAGAATGAAAAGAAACATGTTAGTGGGAGTAAAAATAATGGACTCTTGAGTAGGTACTATACAGCAATGTTACTAGTCTGTTCTGTAGGCCTGCAAAATATGTGGGATCTGGCAAACTTATAATATCATATTAACTTCTAACTGCAGTCAACATATAAACTTCTTTCTTTGGTATTCAAATCCAAGTGCCTTGTTCCTTCAGCCCACACTACACCAGAAAGGGACCATTTCCATTCCAGGGTAAGCAGTCTTCCATGCCAAAGAGGTGTACCTGCCCATCTACACCAGGGCCCCGACTGTTTCGGACCTTAATCCTGGTGTTATTTGAAGCTAATGGCAAAACTTCCACAGTGATCTGTGGAGTATTCTCAAGATTACAGTCTTCTCATTTAATTTTATAATTCTGGGGACCTCTCTGATGTGAGGGACTAAGTCTGGATCAACAATACAACTGAATTAGAATAGTCTTAGGCAAGTTTAAGGGTATAGGTTAAGTTTCTTGGCCACCCCAGTCCACATGCTGGGGACCTGAGTTTAGTTATCAGCTACTTACATTGTAATCAGTGCATGTGGGAGGAGAAACTGACTCAATGCTATGTTTATTAATATCAACAGCAGTCCAAGATCAGATGTACCTTAAAAAGAAAACCAGACATGGAAATATATTGTGACCTAAGAAAAATAATTATTTTATTCTGACTAGCAAACACCTAGAAATAGCCTCCTCACAGCCCCTGGTGTGACTCTGCCTTAGCACCTTTTGCTGAGCGTTAAAATACCTGTACATATTTGCTAGATAACAACACAGAAATTTCTTATTGTAGATGCTGTTTCAATTTTTCTAGTGTTTGTTATGATTTCATACTTCCAGTCTTCACACTAGGGGAAGAGGGGGACTTTGGTCCATGCTCACATTATATTTATTATTGCTACTGCTGTTGCACCCAGCAGTCTCAATTACTACAGATATTTCCAAACACCAGTTAAGCAAATGCAAGGAAAATATATTATCTAAACCAGTCCTTGTCACTGGTAAAACCATTAATTTACTTCTTAGTCCATACCTCTTACAGAGGGTGCATTATCTGTTAAACTACTTGGCACTTTTTCTTGCAAACACATGATGTGCTAGAATTCATGAAAATAAACATCAAGCCCTAATCTTGCAAGAAAGTAGGGGGGTTTGGCCTTTGGAGAGCTTTTTTTAGGAAAAGATTGCTCTCTGTATACATTAGTCTTACACTGTTCTGGAAGCACTGGGGTGCGAAATCCAGCAACGGAGGTAGGACACCTGCATGGATGAGCAAGGAGGTCCTGAAAAAACACAAGAGAGAAGAAGGAAGTTTAAAGTATGTGGAAAAAGGAACTGACCACTTGGGAGGAACATAGGACGTAGTCAGAGAATGTAGGAATGCAACAAGGAAGGCTAAGGCCCAATGGGAATTAAACCTGGCAAGGGAGGTCAAGGACAACAAGAAGGGCTTTTTCAAACATGGCACTAGCAAAAGGAAGACTGGTGAAAATGTGGGCCCGCTGCTGAATGAGGTGGTTGTCCTGGTGATGGAGGACACAGAAATACTGAATGCCTTCTCTTTTCAGTGGTGCTTGGTGACAGGACAAAGGGCAACAAATATAAACTGGAACACAAGAAATTCCATCTCAATAAAAGGAAAAAAACTTCTTCACTCTGCGGGTGCCAGAGCACTGGGACAGGCTGCCCAGAGAGGTTGTGGAGTCTCCTTCTCTGGAGATATTCAAATCCCACCTGTATGTGATCCTATGCAACCTGCTCTAGGTGATCCTGCTTTGTCAGAGGGTTTGTACTAGATGATCTCCAAAGGTTCCTCCCAAGCCCCACCATTCTGTGATTCTGTCACATCAAATAATTTTTCACACAAGATATTAGGATAGATGGACTGATCAAACATCTGCAGTTCTTGCAGTATTTGTATTATTACTCTATCATGCTGTATACATGCTCACTATGAAACAGATGCTGTTTTGATCTTTTTCTTTGTTTTTTTTTTTTTTTTAATTTGGAAAAAGGTATAAGCCCTCCAATCAAAGAAGAAAAGTCTAAGAGATGCAAAGTTTGTTTATTCTTAGACAAGAATTTCTTTAATGAGCTCTTTTATTGTGTTTGTTAAAGCACTCTTACTATACTTGTAAATGAATTTAAAACCTAGATGTCTGACAATAATTCACAAATTACATACTCTCTGTATAGAAAATTGATCAGCAATGCAATTTACCACTGCAATCCAGTTGAATATGCTGATTTTTCTATTTAACACTTAAAGAATAGGTACAACATTGTTCCTCTGTGGCTTGCAGCAATACCTTCTGTTTTGCAGGGGAGGGAGCTATTCCCTGCATATTTTAGGATGCGGGTATGTAAAATCTTTCAATGTGCTAAAGAGAAACATGCTGGGCAGGCTAGGGATGTCTGTGTAACATATATTGTTTTGCTCTGCCTCCAAGATTAAAACAGACAGCTAGAGATGATTGATAAAAACAGAGATGCTTTTTCCTGCAGACCTTCAGCCTAACAGCATTTTCCAGCCACTTGCTTTGCCTCTACATCCCCACCTCATCTAGGGAGGAAGGAATATTTAGCTGAGCTTTCTGGTCTGTTTACAGATAAATATGTCTGGATGGTGATAATGCTGCAATTTATATTTTTTTTCTGCCAATATAAATGAAATATGATGTTAAAAATATGTAATTATTCTACCAATATAATTGTTCTACCTCACAATTTGTTGGCATCTGTTAAAAGATTCCCATCCCAGCTTTGTGCACTCTCAGCCAGTCTGTCCTCACAGGGCGGCTGCATTTAAACTCCGAGCTGGAAAGCCACAAAGTGCTGAAGGAGAAGCTGTTTGTGTATTGGTAATGTCTTTATCTGTAGTATCAGCAGCGTGTAACTCCTGGGGCAAATTACACGTGTTTCTTGCAGGGCAGGCAGCACGTGTCTTCTGTGCAAGTCAGAATGTAGGCAGTGCTGGTTGTGCTCTCCATACATGTCAGTTTGTCCACCTGTACCTGTGGGAGCAAAATCTGAGTCAAAAATGGTTTCTCATTTTATCCATATGTAGCCCCAAACTAGTACTTAAAAATGGAGAATATACATGGAGAGGAAAAAAAAAAAGCATTTGGAAATATTGATGGTGACAGCTGGAATTATCTCTGCCTCCATTCATTTAGTTCCCAATTCAAATTCCTGTGCAGGCCCTATTTATTCTCTGTAACAGTTAACACTGCAAATTGATGCGATTTCAACACAGCCTAAACTACAGAGATGAAACATATACAGAAACATACTCACTGCATTAACTAGTGACATCAGTCAATCACTTGCATTGCAAATTGAAAATCACAATAGGAAAGAATCTGTCAGCTAAACTCTTTCTGAAAAGCATGGAAGAACCTCTGGATGGGAGGTAAAGGAGTGGGAAACAACTTCTCAGGGTTTACAGCATCCCCCCACCCCTGCCTTCCCTTCCCAAAAGTCTGTTCCCTAGTACAGCATGTTCCTAGGGTACTGCATATTCCTGCCCCTTTGCACAAAATGCAAAGAAAAAGAAACAAATATGACTCAAGTTTATAGAAAAACTATCATTGAAACTGGTAGGGCTAAAATGTAACTTCCTCTGTTCTCATTTTGGCTCTGTAAAGTAATTTTAATTTGGGGTTTTTTTTAATTTAGGGGGTTGTGTTTTTTTCTCTCTCTCTCTTCAGTTTCCAAAGGGGAAATGTGAGTGCCAGAAGCCCACCAGTTTATCTCAGCCAGACAACTTGGACACAAATTGGAGGAAAAGAATCATAATAAAGAACAGATTCACTTTCTTACTGAATGATGATTGTTATGGAACTCAGAGAAGGAACAATTTTTACAGTGATTGTCATAATTTTGAATGCCATCTTCCTCTTCTCTACCCTTTTTCTCTCTTGGGCAATTGTACTTACGGATGTTAATAGACTTTTTATTTCTGTGCAAATTCTCCTCCTGCAAAAACAGCTCCAAACACCGGTATAAATTGCCTGCAAAATCCTCTTTAGAGTTCAATTTGTGTCTATATTGAACACATTGATGTTGAAGAAAAATATGAGAATTGTGCTCATTATTACACAGAGAGGTTCTTCAGGCTAGAGAAATAGCTGTCCCCTGCTTCTGCCTTGGAGTTTAATGTTGTTCACCGTCTAATACTATTTATTACCTATGTACAAATAATTTTGATATAGCCTTACATTTTAAGGCCTTTACTGGATTTTTTTTAAAAAAAGGATAATATTATTTTAAGACAGATTCATGAACAATATTTGCATTTTAAAAGTGATATTTATGTGCAATTCTTGGTACAGTATTTTTCTGCAAGTATGGCTGTAACTCACTCAGTTTATGACAAATATACTCTAACAAACTCCTCTGCATTTCACTTTTGTATTATTGTTTTTATTGGCTCAGAAAAAGGAGCTTCAGGAGCTTCAAAGCCAGCTAATACACGCGTCTGGGCCCTTTTATTTTTTAATCTTAGTATGAAGCTCTATTTGTTCCCTCCTGTCAGTCAAAGCAATAACATACATCATTTTTGGGGTTCCACAAGACGGGCAAATAACTAAATATGGTTGTGAATCCTTTTGGCTAAATTTGAATAGCTTCACTCTGATTTCACTCGTGGCAATGTGCCTAAGTAAAAACAGGAAAAATAGCCTGGAGGCAATGAAAAACAGTACCAACAACAAACAGGTGACAGATCAAGTGTCCTATCGGTCAAATCCTCTTCTTGGTTTTGTATATTTTTCTGGCTCTGGGAAATGCCCATTTAGAGTGTGAGGTACAGGTCTGAGTTCAAGTAAGAACTGAAATACCTGAAAAGTCATTAAAAAACCTTCTGAATGGAGTCTTCTGGTCCTCAGAAGAACATCAGGAGCTCAGCAGAGCTCCATCATTTATACGGTTTCTGTACTGCCAGCATTGCAGCTCCCCATTTTCGAGCACAGGTGACATCTCATATGCTTCATCCCAAACAATTCTTCTTTTCTATCCAGATTAAGATTTCACTCATCAATCGTGCTCAAAAGACACTTACTTCTGCTGATGGGAGGGTAGATAGGAAGCTGCTCAACTCCTGCTAGGTCACCAGCAGGCTTCTAGGCCACAGGTTTTCACCTGCCTGCTCAAGATTATCTCTCAGTGAGTAGGTAATGGATTACTTCTCAGTGAGTAGGTGATGAAATATGTAGAAATGCCTTGGGGAGCCGAGGTGGGGGCCACATTCAGTTGCTTCCCAGAAAGGTCCTAGCCCTAGAACATGTGGTAGACACCGTTTAGGTGACTGAATGACTCCAAGGAGGGAACTCAACATAGGCTATTATTTCCCCATGGAAAGTATCAGTCACTAACCTGTGACTAAGACAAGCGTGTAAGCCCTCATTTCTGGAGTCACTTTTTCCTCCTTCCTCTGTGTTCCAGTAACTCCTACATTCCTGATTACACAAGGGAAACAAAAGGCTGCACTGGTCTGAAAACAGTCATCTCCTTGGCCAAGCACCTTAACCATTAAAATATAACAGAAAAAATTGGCTGCTACTAGTACAGTATTATCAACTTCAGTCGGTTTGGAGCAGATATTTAATGCTTTACTACCTGTCAACTTCAGAGCTACTAAAAATCTCTTGTCCCTTCAGAAATTATCTATCTTTGCTGCTTCATTTCTTCTGCCGTCCATCATACCCTCCCCAGCATTCACACTGCATGCTTCTCACTAATCTCTCTAGTACTTGTAGTTGCATTCTCCGTTAGTTACAGCTATGAATTGCTAAGCTGCAGCATATTCAAATAGTTCGCTTGGTATCTTATTGTGAAATACTTAAGTTGCAGCTCATCAGTTTAATTTTTATGCTGCTACAGCAGGATTGCTGAGCTTTCAGTGGTAATAACAGCAGCATCCTAAGAACATATTCAGAGGTGATTATTCTTAATGGCACTTAAACTTCATCAGTCTTGAAATAAGGTGAGTATATTTTTTTAAGAACTGCCAAAGGATCTCATGAAACATCATTTCTCTTTTTAAAGCAAATTTCAGCAGAAATGGCCAAAAACTCTCACTCTCATTCTGACTAAGCTGCTGCGGGATTTAAAAAACCCTTGTGAATTAATTGCTGCGCTCTCAGGGAAAGAGAACGTGTGTGTGTCCCCCCTTCACTTTTCAGTAGCAATTTTATGTCGGACTTCTTTACTACTTCTTTCAACCATGACAAATCATGTCACGTAAAAAATTCAACAGAATGAACAGCAAGTAGGAGCATCTTTCAGTAGCACTTGAATATCTCTGATTGCTTGTTAAGAGAGAGGTCAACTCTTTTCAACTTATTGTAGCCTCAGAAAAAAAAAAAAAAAAACAACCCACCTCATGTAGGGTAGAAAGACTTTTCTGCAGGTGTATTTCATTCTCTCAGGACTACTCTCCTTACTTACCCTTAAGCAATCCAGAGCAGGTTTCTCTGACATCTCAATGTGAAGTAAAAATCCTGGGTTTTCTGAGCCTGTTCTCAGGGACACAGGGAGATTTTTGCTGAAGAATTTTAGAAAGGTGCTACAGAAATATCTTCTGGAGACAGTCATCATTTAACTCACCTCATTGGTAGAGATTGAGGCTTTTTGAAGGTCTTTCTCCAGTTCCCAGCTCTGGAGGACACTCTACTGGTATCCCATCATGGCAGTTTAGGATAAGACTGCTTTGTCTAACCTTGACTTATAAAATCTAGATGTTGAGATGTCAGAAACAGCAATAGTCTGATGATGGGAGAGGATAAAAAGCTGGTCCTACATTTCTTGTGATTATATGCAACTGTGTAAATCAGCAAGAACAGCTTGGGGTGTGAGGTTTCACTTACCCAGAGCCATGTACCAGCACCCATGAGTGACACAAAATGTCACAGTTAGCAGAGACAGAGTAGACATATTTCTACAGGGGCTGTGCAGCATTCACAGCTCTGTGTGTGTGTGTATTGTGGTGTGGTCAGCAGTGTCCTTTGAAAACAAAGCACTCGGGCACATGTCAGTGAAGTGATGTTACCATTCCTAAAAATCCCACCACAGTGAACTGGGTTGTCCAACTTGACAGAGACTCTCTGGGATAATGAATTGCTGCAGACCCTGCACAGTTGGTACCAGGATGCATCACGAAATATATTTTTAGAAATTTGCTGTCAAGCACATAAGCAAAAAAAAAAAAAAAAAAGCAGCAATGTTCTGAAAAGTATGAATTAAAAATATATTCAGTAATAACGTCAGCTGAAACACTTTGTTATGAGAAAGTGCCATGTATTTGCCCTCTGGGTCTTCTGTGAATACACAATTAGCATAATAGCATTCTCATATTAATAGGCACCAATAATTTTCCCAATTGTTGTCTGCTTGCTCTGATAATCTAGCAAGCTATTAGTCCATGTCAGTCTGATATAAAAGGTGCTCTAGAACATAGGGGTAGAAATGTATCCAAAAGCAGTACTCTGACACAGCAATGTATTAGATTAGTAGGGTGGTCACTGATTTAACAGGCTGGTCTGTAAATACTAGCTGGACTCCCATAATTTTACCCAGTGTATTGTTTCAAGAAAGTGCCCATAGATGTTGGCATTCAGATTTTTCAACACCTCTTGCTGCAGCCAAGGTCCTGCTGCTTCTCCTTCGTGCTGACAGCCATGACCACTCCCCTCTCTTTCACTGCATGAATACCAATCACAGACACTTAAGAAAAAGGTCTTTAGCAGCACATATAACTGAGATGGAGAGGCGTTTTGCTCAGAAGGAGCAAGATATTACGTATCACATGACTCACAAGTTATTTCAGCATGTGTTTGCTATGTGTAGCAGGTACATGGCTAAAGGAGCTGTCAGTCCTTTGGGACAGCTGCTAATCCAGCCTTCACAGTTTCAGTAGGGTGCACAGAACAGCCCACACGTTACCAGGGCTGCAATGCTCCAAATTGCGGTGGTTTGACCCTGGCTGGGGGCCCAGATGCCCCCCAAAGTCGCTCTATCACTCCCCTTTTCAGCTGGACAGGGGAGAAAAAAAAATATATATTAAGAGGATTAGGAATCAAGATAAGGACAGGGAGAGATCATTCTGCAATCAGTGTTGTGAGCAAAATAGACTCAACACGGACTAAAAATGTTGAAGTGTCTAATGTAGTACACTGCACATACACAGAGTGAAACCAGAGCAAGTAAATGAGAAGTACAACCAGATCTGAAAGCACCTCCCCCCACCCCTCCCTTCTTCACAGACCTAACTTTATTCATGATTTCACTCCCATCTTCCCCCCAAGGGAAAGGGGGAGGAAGGGGGAGTGGAACTGGGAATGGAAATTTTGGTCAGTTCCTCTTGAGTTGTTTTCCTTCTTAGTGGGGGCAGGGGGACAACGACGGGGGGACATTCTTCACACTCTGCTGCTGCCTGCCAGTGCTTCCTCCAACTCAGGTCACAGTGTCTTCTGTATGTCTCCACCCACTCCAGCATGGGTCCTCTCAATGGGCTGCAGGTGGAGTCTCCGCTCCCCATCATCTTCCGTAGGCTGCGGGGGGGCACCTGCTACACCAGGGACTTCCCCAAGGATACAGGGGAATATTTCTCTCTGGCACCTGGGGCACCTCCTCCCCCATTTCACTGGCCTTGGTGACAGTTTCTTACATCTTCTCACTCCCTTCTCTGGTGGCAAAAAGCAGCTGCTTGCATTTTTTTTTTCCTCTTAAATGTGATTCCCAGAGGTGCTGTGACCACCGCTGATGGGCTTGGCCTTGGTCAGCAGTGACTCCGGCCTTGAGCCGGCTGGTGTTTGATCTGTCAGGCCCACAGAGAGCTTCTGGCTGCTTCTTGCAGAAGCCACCTCTGCAGTCCCCCTCCTCCACCAGAACCCCACCACACAAAACCAGAACACAAATGCAGAGTATAAATGCAGCCCTGCCATGAGTCTACAGTGTCTCAAGATCCTGCCTTGCAGCAGCAAGAGAAGGGCGCAGGCCTCCTCTCCAATGTAGGCATGGCTCTAACGACAATGGGCCCTCAGCACTGCTGAGGTCCTCTGGAGATAGCTGGTACTCTGAGGTTGCTGCCAGTCACTCCTGGGTGGGGGGGGGGGTGTCTGTCACTGTCTGCCTACAGCAGGTATTCATGGACCAGAAGCTCTTGTGGCAAAAACTCTTCTTGCTCCTCTTTTCCCTTTCACACAATATAAGCCCACACCAGGCTCTCATCACTGCCACACTGACAGTAAATAGTCCAAAATGAGTGGAGATTTGCCTCTGGAAAATTTCTGTCTCTGTGGAGGGCTCCAAAAATTTTTTTTGCCTGGAATAATTTCTAATTTTTTAACATAAATACTTGTGCCTTTCTTGAGCACTGCAGAGATCTGAACAGAGAGCAAAGATGCAGAGTCACCACAGAGGGAACAGGATGGGGTAAGACTTATGAGTTCCCATTTGACCCCTATGGTTTGGTATACATTTTGCATGGAAATGCAGGAGATTTTTCTTTTCTTCTCCTCTATGCCATGTGTCCCAGATCCCATTTTCTGTGTTGGTGACTGAAAGTGATTTCCTAGCCCCTTTTCTTTGTCATCTTCTGATGATTTGCCTGTCTGTGAGTGGCAAACGATGAATTACACCACATATTTTTGAACATATTCCCATTCAGCATAGGTGTGTTTACCCCTCCATGACATTTTGCATTTGTGCTACATCTTAATCTGTGGGTTGTAGCAATTCCTGTTAATTATGACCTGTGGCTTTTGTTCAAGCTTGTCTCCTGCATTGCTCAGAGCTTTATATCAAGTCCCTTGGCATTTCAGACCTGCATGGACTATCTCCATAAGTAATTCTTGAAAGCTGAAGGAAAATTAGTTGAACAGGTTTTGATTCAAGCAAGCTTGAAAATTTACAGTCCTATAATTTCCTGGTCAGAATTTTTGCCCTTGTCTGATGTAAATGTGGCTCAAGCTTGGCATGCAAAACTTCTGTCTTGCTCATGCTTAAAATCCAAGTTCGCTTGGTGCTTCAAAAGTCTGAAATACATGAATATGTGTGACTGCTGTCTGGCAAAGTTCTGCAAGTTTTAGCACAACTATGTGAGTGTAATAAAATAGTCTCATATCCAAAGTGGGTCTCTTCTAGAAAAGTCAGGATTCTTGTTTTGAACTCCAGAAGTGACCTTCTGAAAGAAATGAACTTTCTGGAACACATGGCCAGCTAAACACACGGATAGGCAGTCATCATTTAGGTCATTCACTCTTCCTGGAAATACACATTTAAGGCGCATCCAATTTGGAATTCAGAGGTTTTTCACATCTCTGAATCAGAGAGTTTGAAAAACGTAGAAGTCTGCTGACAAAACAATCCACATTGTTTTTACTCCTGGTTCTGGCCAGGTCAGAGGTAACCTCCCCAAGCAGCCAGCACAGGTGAGCTGAGTTAGCACCATCTGTTTTCCATACCATCTGACATCACTCCCTCAGAGAAGGGGCTGGTTGGGGAGGTGTGATCCTGGGTGGCTCCAGGGCAGTCTGAGTGTGGCTTGGGCATTGTCGGGTCAGTCAAGTAGTCTGTGTTATCACCAAGTGTGAGTGAAAATTGCTGTTATTCCCCTTTCACAGTGATCCTGTCAGTACACTCTCCTTATCCCAACCCACAGGGGCTCTGTTTCTCTGGGAGCAAGCGAGCGGCATTAGGTGCTCAGCCACTGCTTGAAGCTGAATCACCACAAAGGCCATCATCATTCTCCAAAACCCTTTCCTGTGAAAAGGGGGCTTAAGAGCAATGTTTTGGACAGCAAAGAGTTGCTGAGATTTGAGATTCTTGAGCTCAGCTCCAGATTCTAGAGGTTTTTGCCCAGTCTCTTCAAATCCAGACCTTCCCCATCCCCTTTTTTGTCTGTTAGCTCTCAGTCTCTTGACCCATTTCTCCCATCTCCAGACCCACGAGTAGTCATTCCCTCAATCTCATCTTCATCCCTGTCCCCTTCCAGCGCAGTTCCCCACCCCCTAGGTGCCTCCTCTGCAATAATGCTGTTTTCCTTCCTTTCTTTTCTGCTGCTGAGATTCTTTTCTGAGCTCTGGTTAGAGCAAAGAGATTGATAAGAGCACAAATGGTAGAGAACTTCCTTCCTTTTGCTCACTGTCTCTTCAGCCAGGTGCATCTCCATAGCACCAGCAAATGGGATCAGCAATTACAAAGTCCTGATCTGGATACTCCCTTGGGATTGTGAAAGTTCAGTGAACAAAATACCAATGATGGCATGCATGGGGCTTGGTTAGAGTACTGTAGCATCTGCAGTGAAAATAAGATGTGCACCAGGCATTTTGCAGAGAAAAAAACCCAACAAAACAGCTCAAGTGGAATAACATTTTGTGGAAATAATGAAAGGGAACCTCCTCTTTCTCTCTTCTTCTGCTTCTGCTTGAAAGCTTCTGAAGGAAACAGGTGTCAGCATTTTATATTGATCAAAACACTAGATCATTTCCTTAATACTCTATCAAGAAACTTTCCAAGAAATCAGCCTAAAAATTCAGCCTGAATCAAGTAATCCTACTTAATTTTGCCATTTTCTAGGAAAATGGAAAAACTCTGGAATTAAATTGAAGGGCAGCATCAGTTATAGGTGTCATTACCTGTTCTGTCCCTAAAAAAAGTTTAATAGAGTTTAGATTTTCCTGGAATTTAAAATAAACAGCATTTCTTATCCATAATATTTCATTTTAGCAACCAGAGGAAATGGTCTGTGTTTCTAAAGCTGTTCGCCAGTGTTCTTATTCACTGTTCTTTATTTACAGCTTGGTAGCACACACAGGTCCAAAGAGCATTAGAACATCACATATTTGGCATTTTATAGGTGTTTTGCTGCAACCCAGTCACATCCCCGAGGGCTTAGAAATATCAAGACAATTAGAAGACCAGAAATACTGATCCTCTTGTAAATAAGGAGTACCATATAGTGGCCTGTAGAAGAACTTCCTCAAGGGCACAATATAAGAGCTCTCAGAGCCATCTACTGAGCCTGTCTCCCAAGGTCTTACCATAAGACCATCCTCCTTTCCCAGCTGTCTAAAAAATGGGAGATAACCGTCTCTGCTGGGTAATTGTGTGTCAGAGTAAAGGAATTTGAAATGTGGCACCCTTCAAGGCTCTCCTCCTTTCCCATTTCCCATGCTATAAATACCAAGTCTCTTAGGGAGATTATTACTAAACACAGGACAGAATATTACCATTATGCTGATGATGCAAGACGTATTTTTCTGGCCTTGTAGCTGCAGGACCCGCTCCATGGGAAATGTTGAAGGATACTGTTAACTGCATGCATCAGGAGTTATTCATCCCCAAACCTGAGAATATCCATGTTCTTGGCAGAGGTCACACACGTCAAGAGAGTACTCGAAAGTCCCCAGCCTATCACCACACTGCATATGCTAACAGAGCCTTTTTTTATTATTATTTTTATTCAGTTGCATTATTCCAAGACCCCATCACAGGACTCTCGATAGGGCAGTTGACGTCATTGCAGCTGTACATTATCTCAATGTGATGGGCTATTGTGACACATTATGTCCACCCAGCAATTTTTTTTTTTTTTTTTTTTTTTTTGCATCAGCTGCTGCTTATTATTTCTAAATCTTTCACCAGGCTTTACTTTGGCTATATTTAAGAACTACTCACTGAGCTCTAAACTGGTTTGCCTCTGTGCTCATACACCACCCACTGTTTAAAGTTTCTACCACTGAATATGAAGTCAGCTGGATAGCTTAATTCTGTTATGATAGCCCTCCAGAATAAAATTCTTTCTACATCACATCTGTTCCCATTTACCCATTCCCAGTGTTATGAATGTAGACTGAAAATACGCCTCTACATTCTTGGTTTTAACATTAACATACAACACAGAAGAGGAAGTGTGGCATACACACTTCAGTAAGCATGACAGAGCATGTGTTTGTGAGGAACAGTGTGTGTGCATATGTGCATTTGCAGCACACAGCATTATAAAAATGCAATTGATATTAAATCTGTACACAAATCTCTATTATGTGGCTTTCAGGGTTATCAGCGGTATGCATTTCTATATATTTCCCATATTAATTTTCCAAGCACTCTATGAAATACTGTGCAACATTTCTGTTTGCTCTTCTATGTGCAGAATTGCATTCCAAATGCCATTCAAGATTATACTCTCTTGTACTATACAGATGTCACAGAGTATGTAAATATTTTATTGTAAAATGCACCTACTGTGACTAGTGCCCCAGAGGCATCCACTAATTTAAGAGTGCTTGATGAAGATGTTTACATTTTATTTGATATTATTTATTTTTGATAGCATAGCAGGAAAGTTGGTGTGCAGGGGACAATCTTGATGGATTTGCCATGACAGATCTGGTGTTTTTATAAAATCTTCTAACCCAAAGAAATCAGTTCTCCTGCAGTGATGGCTCATGGGAAACTCTGATCACTTCCATTAGCAACGATGCATTGGTAACATTACTGTACGGTGATGTTGGGAACTCATTTTAGCTGAAGATTTATACAGTGAACACAAAGAAAGCACAGGGTTTTCTTGGATGGACTCGGAGTAGCTGCTGCACATTACTTCCCAGCATGAAGATACCTGCAATATTTATATTTTTCCTTTCATTTTGCCAGCCTTCCTTCACAGTTGCTCAGTCACCACCCTGTATTTTTCAGAGAATAAAGCTACTTTTACCACCACAAGCACTCCAGGGCCCTCCAACGAGAAACCCCTTCCCCCACCCACAGAGTCTCACATCTGTCTGTCTGAACTCATTAATCCACAGACTTCAATGAAGGCGGGATTCTCTCGCTAACAAGCTGGCAGCTTGGGTTGTGCTCTGTTTCCTGGCTCCAGCTAAAGCCTTCCCTGCAAGAGGTTAGAAACAGCAGCCCTTCATTTTAAGAAAGGCTCAAGTGGGTGGCTCAAGCTGAACTAGGAGTGCTTTTCAGAGAGGCTGGGTCTCAAAAACAGAAGGAAGAATCTTCATGAACACAAAAGCACAGCCCTTTCCTATTTCGAATATTAATTCATTCGTTTGTTTTGAATTCTTCACAGAAATCATTCCTGCTACCCCTTACCTTTGTAATGTTGGAAGGGACGTGACAGATGCCTTGGCTCAAAGCGAGTTGCAATTCAGCCAGGCTCAGCCTATGTGGTGCACGTGTGTTTCACATGAAATGCATATGTGTTTCACTCTACAGTAAGATAAACATTTTGCCGCCACTCGAATGAAATATGGTTTGACAGTGGCTGCTAAGAGCAAAAAAATAAGCATATCAAAACAGATAATGTTCATTTCATGATTAGACTATAATAACTCTTAACTTACAGTTTGTAAGTAAAAGCAGAGAGAAAAGTAGATGCCATTAGCTTTCTTTTAAACTGTAGTTATTTAAAAGGGAGTTCTAGATTATGTGGTGGATTCTTAATTGTTATTTTTTTAAACAATTTTAATCACCTATTCCAGCCAATAACATATTTTTCGTTTGGAAACCATGTAGTTTTCTTTGTTTTTCAGGCTTCTGTGGAATTGAGTGTTTTGGGAGGTCAATAACACATTTCTAAAGCTCTTTACTGCAACCCAGCTGGATCCTTGACCTTTTTTCTCTGGTCTCTTTATGCTGTGAAGTACACATATTAAAAAGCAGCTAAAACAAGGCAAGTGAGATTTTCCTGATCAAAGAAAATTGCTGTCACCCAAAGCCTTCTAGGACAGCTCTGTGTCACCTCAGGAGGATGGAGGGTTACAGATGAGAGTCCAGAGCACCATTTCTGTGAGCATCTCTGAACCCCAAAGCAGTTTTTAGAAGCTTTAGAATCAAAGTAGCTAAAAGGCAATTTACTTTAGCTCTGTCCCTGTGTCTTTCCTGGCCTGATTAGCAAAGAACAGCCACAGCCAAAAATTTGTCCCACTGTACAAGTCATTCACTTGTGAAAACATTTCTAGTGTGGGAAATGACTGCACTCCCAATGTCAAGATATCCTCAGTTTGGTAAACAGCATCCTGGAATTTATTAATAGGAACGACTAACAAGTGCCTCCTGATGGTGTTTCATTTAACAGAGACATTCTGGTAACGACGGTGCTTAAATTAGGGCTTTCACCAATGATTTTAAAGGAAGAATTTACTAGCTCATGCAGCAAGCTGAGGTTTCCACCTAAACAGACATGAGTGATGATGCTATTTAGATTAAAAAAGCACAGTCTAGTAAAACGTGACCACAAGCAGCTTTTACCATCAGCCTCGGAAGCCTTGTGTGGTCCAGGACATCTGTGATTCAAAAGACCAGTGACAGAAGAGCTGGCATCCCCGACTGCCTCTTCTGCTCAACAACCTGCTGACATTACCAGCGACTTTATACTACGTCCTCATTAAGAGATGCTGATAAATTGGAAAATAGCTATAGAAGGCAAGAATTTCAGTCTTTAAAACAAATATGGAAAAATATGTTAATTTGGAAAATGATGCTACATCTAAACGAGTTAACAGAGATCCCTCAACAAGGGCACAACAAAAAATAACCCTTCAGCTGCTGAGATGCAGTTAGTAATCTCCCTATTCACTGTTAACCTTTAGAATCTATCCATTTATCATGGGATATAGAAGGAGGAGAGAGGAAAAAAACAAAAGAGAAGGAAAAAACAAACAAAAAATAGTAAAAAAGACTCCAAATTAAAACAAAATATAAGATTTGACAACTAAAGGGTATCATCCAAAGTCATTGCAGTGGAGTACTCTCACAAACTTTAATACACTCTGGATCTGTGCATAACTGAGAACAAAGATGACATGAAAGGGAGAATGTGTATGAAAAATACCATACAGTTTTAAATAACTCTCTCCCCAGGGTGATGTGTTTACTTACGGAGAAGAAAGCAAACAAAATATACAGAGTGGGTGAGTGTTTTGGGAAAAGATGAACCACAGAATATGACTTGTATGGGCAACAGCAAAGCATAAAATCTTATGTTCAATTTGAATGGGCGAGCATTCACAAAAAAAGCTGCATGATGACTTCAGCAATGAAAAGTAAGTGTGTTCTTGCAATTTCGTTAGACCATGGTTGAAGTACTCAGTGGCTTTCAGGATAAAGCCAAGAACAAGTTAATGCTACCAAATGGGATTGTTAAAAAATACAAAATAAATGCAAACACAGTCCAAAAGTAAGGCTACTTTGGTAGGAGAGAGGTGGGAAAAACTCATGATTACCAGATACATAGATTTATTATTTGTTATTACTGAAAACAGAGGTTTGACAGAAAACAAGAAAAAAATTGCTATTGGTAGTGGACAAGGAAGTAAAAACTGTTCTATCCAGCCAATTAGTCCAGGTTAAAGGCATCCCTGAGTACACACTGAAAACACTAAGCTTTCAAAAATTATTTCTGAAATGTCATATAGCATCACAAGTATAGCCTCAAACATCAATAAAGGGAAGAAGAGTGGTTTATTAAACAAGGAGTCTAATTTCAACTTATTCTGTAATGTGAAAGAACAGAGCAGTTGCTGAGGGGAAAAAGAAAATAAAAGGGGTGGGGGGGGGAGAAGCCCCAAACAACCAAAACACTCCTCTAAACATTCAAAGGATAATGAAACGATAAGCAAGAAGCAGCATGGGTTCATATGGAACATGTCGTGCCAAAGAAACGTGATTGCTTTTTTGATAGAACTGCAGAAATCCTGGATGAAAGATACACAGCATGATTTTAATAAAGGATTTAATACAGTGTCTCACTAAATCTCCCAAAATGAATTCAAATTGCTTTCGACGTAAGCACTGTCATGTAAATTGAAAACAGGTTGAAGGATCACAAACCCTGGCTGATAAGAAATGGCACTAAGTTGTGGGGAAGTATGCAGTGGGTCTACTGCAAGGTAGGAAGTTATTTTGTGTTTTAATAACTTCATTAATAAGCTGGACGAAAATGTAAACAGCATGTAAATGAGCTCTGCAGGTGAAACTGCAGTTGGAGTAATACTAAAGGGGCAGAAAATAACAAACTAAGGTCTAACTTTCAAAAAAAAATAAAAGATTAAAAAGACAGCAACAAACTACAGCGTTGGAGCAGGGACAGCCCACAGCAGAGAACCAAATATCTTGTACAGGCAAAGCAATGGCCTACACTTACCCTGAGGAATGAAGGGCAACACACACATGAGGGCTTGGAGTGCCCTTCATTGGACACAAAGCTCGTGTGTGTTTGGGCTGTATATTTGGTAGTTTAATGTGGCACAGGGAGGGAGAAAATCCTCTGTGCATCCAGGAAATGTAAGGGTTTAAGTGTTTACAATTAAATACATTTTAACATTCTAAACTAGAGAAAAATCTTGAACTGTGTACAAGAGGGAGAGACAAAGACCACAGCACTGGGAGATAACAGGGGTTAGGGACAAGCTATCTATGCTCCATGCTGTCAAGGATGAGGTAACCTCTACACTGTAGGCTCTCTCTCTCCATTTTATTCCTTAAGCTGTTCTTTTTCTCATCTTCTCTCAAGAAAATCCCTTCTCCTTCCCTCATGACCATTACTTTTCTACCAGAATTCCTGACTTCTTTCTCAGCTTCCCTTCCCATCATTTACCTCATTTCTCTTTATAGATGCACTGGCCGCTTACAAGCAGCAACTGAGATGCCATTTGACTCCTTTGCCACTCTGTGATGTATGTTATTGTCCAGTCTGGGCTGGTCTGCAGGTAGCATTGGAGCAGGTGCTGCTATTCTGGGTAATCTGGGCCATCCCAAGCACAGCAGTGCTTCCAAAACTTTTCGGACTTATGAACTACTGCTGACTCTTTGGAATTTATCAGCACAGTTTCAGCTGGAAATGGTGGACTTTTCATTCTTCCATCAGGTTCCCCATACCAACTGTGAAAGCTTTGCTGTGGCCTCAGAGATCTTCCTTAGTTCATGGAACTTAGAAGTCACCGTGGTTCAGGCCCTTATTTCCCTTGAACTTCAGTTTTGCATTAAATAACAAACTCGGGCAAGTAGTGACTAACTGGAGCAATGTTGCTGGTGATTTTCTGTAACACAGCCCAAGTTGAAGTTCTGAATCCTAGTTTGTGCTTTTTAGGGTTTATGGCTCCAATCCAAATGAGTTGAAATAGTCAAACTTGGACATCAAGAAAATAAGGTGGCCATCTTTTCTGCATGGAGAAGGTAAAAGGACTGGTAAACAGAGGAAAAATGCAACAACAAAAAAAATCTCACCCATGAAATTCCCCCAAACCCAACAAATAATAATAATAAAACCCCTAAATATTGTCTGAAATGTAAATACCAAACGAAATTCCCCCCAAACCCAACAAATAATAATAATAAAACCCCTAAATATTGTCTGAAATGTAAATACCAAACGAAATTCCCTCCAAACCCAACAAATAATAATAATAAAACCCCTAAATATTGTCTGAAATGTAAATACCAAAAGAAATTCACCATGGTGGAAAGAAAAATCACTGTTAGGTTGAAAGCTGACATTGGCTACCATTTTAAAAGCCTGTAAAGGTTTAACCTGTGTCTGTAAGACTCTTACTGCACTTCTACATTTCTTGCTGATTACAAGATTAAAATCAAAGTTAAAAGGCAAAGAAAAAAGACTCTGCATCTCACCTCTGTAGTTTACTGAGACCGTTTATCTGTTTGAACACTTTCTGCACCGAAACACGTGAAGATGATCGCAGGTAAAAGGGACAATGCTAATGTGAGAGACTGGAATAGAATGATTTGATGTGGATGGACATGACTCACATCGTTTCACCCTCACTGTCTTAACCTATGGCCTATCAAGGTTATTCAGTAATAATAGACAGTCTTTCTCACAGCTCCACATTATATAAATATACCTTGTTCCCCAAGTAATACATCTTAAAAAAAGAATTGATGACTTCTCTCTCCAAGAATCAATGCTGTTAGATAGTCTATATGTTGTTCTGCCTTTTGGATAAAATAGGACAGAAAAGCAGCAATGCAAGTATCAAGCCCATTTTAGTTTTCCATGTAAACCAGATCACTTGTCCTCTTATTATTAGAAGGGTTACTGATACTTATCTTTCAAAACAAGGATAACTGAAACGACAAATCTACTTGGACTATGTGATATGAGAACCTTTAAAATGGAACAGAAAGTTCAGAAAAAAAGCAAGGTTAATAGGAAAAGTATTGTAATTTAATGTGTGAAACTAGACATAAGTAGCAGTCTATATTCTGGAGCCATCATAAGCTTTCCTAAAGGATGTCAGTAAATGCAGAATCAGAATAGTAATTACAATGAATTCCCAGCATTGGCATTACACTTTGAATTCCTTTTTGAATTTCAATTTCAAACTTTTTAATGTACAGAGCCTGACCCAACCATATAAGCAACTGAATTTCAACAACAAAAGTCCTTCCATTGATTACAGAGTTTTGGTCTGTCTCAAATAAAAATCCCAGTGGTACCACATCACGGAAATTATGTTCTTTCTGATCTCAGATTTTTGTGACAAGGTACTACACATCAAAACACAGTGACATGTAAGAAGACAGCATAAACAAATCAGTTTTTTTTCTAAAGGAAAAAAGTTGTCCTATTGCATTTGTCTAAACGAGGAATGCAAATGGAAGCTGAGCACACCACAGTTTAAAATAAAAAAAAAAAAAAAAAGGTAAGTTATTTTTGGAAATAGACTCTTTCTTTCTCTTTGAAAAACCCTGAGGAGAGGTAAAAGGACAGCAATAATCCCTTCTTGCTCCAACGCAATAACATGGTCAGGCTAAAAGTACCACTTATGCAGATCAGGAATATTGGAGATGTCAGAAAAACAACATTGCAGGCATTGGAAGTCTATTGATTTTTTTATCATAGTTGAAATATCATAGGACAGCAACAAAAAAGAATTAATGTATTTGGAAAACTTTCAAATTACATAACTTTTTTTTTTCATGTAGGAACATGTTTATTGGTTTTCCTTTTATAGATTTTGGCTGCAAAAAACATCTCTGAATTTTAGTTCCCTCATCTAACACAGAAAAAAGCTTTGCTTTTAATTTTTTTTGTAATGTGTTACAAATATAAATGTCTGCTTATGGTTTGTGAGACTATTTCTAGGCTGATACATGAATTGGTAGAAAACTGTCAAATCATATACAACTCCTTTAGAAGAGAAGCACGCTATGAGTTGTGAAAACCTGAATGAACTGGAGGTTGTGTCAGAATATGATGGAGTAGGAGCTTTATCCTAAAGGAGTACCTTGTAGGACTTATTTGAAAGACACAGGACATATGCACCACTACCTCCAAAAAAAACCCCACAAAGTAACAACTCCCCTTCCCCACACAAAAAACCCCAACCCAACAAGAAAAGAAACCCACCAAACCCCCCAAACCCTCCACACACTCAGAAAATATATGGACTGATCAAAATTTCAGCTAAATATTTGAGACCAAAGAACTGGGAAAAGGCAACCTTCAGACACTAGCTTACAGCATCTAACAGGGCAGAACAGTGAACAGGGGACTATCATAGCAGCAAATTAATTGCTTTAAAAGCCGTGGAAAGAGGACCTTTATAGACTGACAGAATTAGGTAATTCTGGTGAGGAGACACCCAACTCTGCACAAAACTACATCTCAATGAGATATAAAACCTCTAGGAAACATCATTCCCCTGATTCCCTTTGATGCATCTGTTTTAGCAAGACAAAAGCCCAGAAGAACACTTCCCTCATGCCTGTATAAATACAAGCTTCTCCATTCCAGGCAGGGTGGTTATATGGCTATGACCTACAAAATCCTTTTTTTTTTTTTTGGCACGTGCTGTTCTTTGTAATAAGAGAAATACTTAATGAAGTAAGAGAAATGTGACAGTATGTAAGGAGAGAATAATAATTTATGAGAATTTTTTTGTGTTCAGAAATCAATTTTCTCTATTATAAAGCAGGCAGAATGCTGACACTGGAAAACCTATGCACAACTTGGTTCTTATCTCACCATTAAAGGATCAGTGACGTAAACCAAACACTGCTTAACCTTCTTCTTTGTGATCTATATTTCTTGCAGGAGTAAGCAGAAGGGCAATATGTCTGCTAACTGCTGTCTGCTCCTTCCACAGAGAAGCCAAAAGCAATATTCCTCAGTATCCTTTAAGAACAAGCAGTGAATTTATCATATCTGTTTGTAATGCCCTTTGGGACTCTTCAGGAAGAACGGCGCAGTAAATGTAAGCTCATTATCATCATTAACTCCTTTTATACACCAGCTGAGCTCAGAAGAAACAAATGGGAGGAAAATATAAGGGGGAAAGAAAGGTTAAATGTATTTACCATTCTTTTCTTTCCCTGGTAGATTTTGGTGTGGGTTTTTTGGTTTTTTGTTTTGGCTGAGTTTGTTTGGGGTTTTTTCATTCATAGATATCTTTATTAGATAAAAAATTATTTATTTGGAAGTCTTAAAATTCACTTGATAATATAACTGTCACACATCACTAAGGAAGAATAAGAATAAAATAGCTTGACTTACATTAAGAGAAATTCAACACAGTGGTTTCTAACTTCTTATACTCGTTCTCATAAGCTTAGAAACGTCTTAAGGTCCCCACAATGACACCTCACTAATGTGTGTGAGAGACCTGTTTCATGAAAATGAATAGCTTTCCATTTGTCCTGTTGGGTGTTTCCTGGGTAACCATCACGGCCAGGGGGGTGGCACTACGCCTGGATTTGAATGGGACAGGACTCGTTAGCGTTAGTCATCAAAAGGTCACTGCTTTGGTCCTAGTTTTCTAAGCTCCTTCTAGGGCAGACGTGTGTGAGCAGCACCACCAGAACAGCAAATTGTACCGTGCACGTTGGATGTTAATAGTGGAGAGGTGACCTCAGGAAGGCACTTTTCTCTCTCTGTTGATGGCAAGGTCAGCCTAAGTGAGCACCTTCACATAAAGCCTCCTTTTCTGCCAAAAAAAAGAAATTTGCAACCGATTTCTTTTTACATATAAGCAATAATTAACAACTCATACAAAAGGATCCTTTTGACACTACAGCTTGACACTACCCCACTGCGAAAAAGTGGCATTATTCTTGTCTCTGTTACTGCAGCTGATAGAATCACAGAATCACAGGGGTTGGAAGGGACCTCGAGAGATCATCAGGTCCAAGCCCCCTGTGAAATCAGGTTCCTTAAGAAAGGTTGGGTTTATGCGTGTATGTGACGTGTATTTTCTACTACTGTACATTTACATGGTTTTCTTTATTGATCATTAATACAAAGCAGATGGGCTCCAGCCTGCCAGCACATCCCATGGACTTCGGATTTCAAGACTTTAAAAACCGCCCATCAAAAAAAAGAATTGACAGGACTAACAGATCCACTGTCCTGATTTCAGTCGCTAAAACGGTAGTTCTGGTGGTTTTGACTGCATTTCTGATCTTTACATCAAATGGGTGAAGTTTGAGGGGGTGAAAGAATGCTTCTCCAACTGCTTTACGGGAAAGTTTTAAAAACTTTCAACCCTGTTGGGTTTAGCTACGCTAAAACTCTTAAAAGTGGAAACAAGGGCAATAGGGAATCCTTAAGGCTACTTACAGTGAAATACTGATTGTATCAAACTTTGGCAAGCTAGGAAGTCGTTTGAATTAAATCAGAGAAACAAGGAGAAAGAGCTGTGAACTTTATCTGACACTATAAAGCCACACACAAACGTTCAAAACAGTCAAGAAACGCAGACCTGCCTTCTCCAGGCACCGAAAATACGTGTGGAGACGCTTCTGACGCCGTTCGGAAGCTGCGGGGGTGATGTTTTGAACACCATCTCCTACAAAGGAGATGAGAGCTTCATTCTGCACTCTCACACGAGAGTACCCGTTCCTCCCCCCAGCTCTGCCCTCTGTCCCCCACAGCAAGGCGCCCTCACGGGCTCCTCCGCCCCCCGCAGATGCCCGCAGCTCCCCCATCACCGACTGCGCCCTGCTCCCATCGCCCGGGATTCGTGCCGGGGTGCGAGTCTGCCCGTACCGGAGCCAGGCGCCCCGTGCGCTTATCGCTCCCCACCCGCCCCGCTGCCACCTGCAAGCTGAGACAGGCAGACAGTCCCCGAGCAGCAGCCTGGGGAGAGCCGCCCAGGCTGCGGAGACGCCGGCACGCGACGGGTCCCGCCTGCGAAGGCACCGGCAGCGGGGAAGCAACTTGCTGCCGGCGCATCCCCGCACGCCGAGGCTGCGGAAGGGCGGGCGGGGAGCGCAGGGCTCGCCTGGTCCCCTCACCCTCCTCTCCCCGCGCCGCCCGGCTCTCCCGGAGGGCGGGCGGCGCCTCGGCCGCGGCCGGGCGGCGGATCAGCCCCGCAGCGCCGCCGGGCGGCGCTTGCGCACTGCGGGCCGCCGCGCTACTCGCCCGCCTCCCCGGCGCGCCCCCGGGAGCGGCGGCAGAGCCGCGCGGCGCCGAGCGGAGCCGCACCGGGCTTAACGCAGCTGGGGAGTCGGGATCAGGAGCGGAGCCCGCTGCAGACCAGCTCCTTCCTGAGCGGGCGGACGCGGCTGCCGCCCCGCATCTCCTGCTGCCCGCGCGGCTCGGGGAGGCGGGAGCAGCCCCGAGGGGTCGGTCGGTCCCGGGGCTGCGCCCGCCCGGCTCCGGCAGCAAGTTTTCCGCCCCGGCCGTTCTCCGCCTCGGTGAGAGCGCTTAGGCGGCGCGGTGATTAATCCCGGCAAGAGTTTTTGCAAAGCTCTTAAACACTCTAAGCTGCGCGCAGCAGCCGGTTTTCTCCGAGGTTGCTGGAGAGGACGAATTAGCGTTTGCGATTACCGGGAGAGGGCAGGTACTTTCCACAGGGGACCTTTCCTCGCCAATAAAGCCACCAGCTGCCCGCAGCGGCGGGAGGATGTAAATAGGCAGCACGAGGCTGATGTGACTGCTGGCGAGGAGGCAGCGGTCCCGGGAAAGGGCGGAGCGCCGGAGGGGGGTCCTCCCGGCGCCGCACTTGCTACATTAACTCGGAGCGTCGGAGACGGCGGCACAACTTTCCGGGTCTGCCCCGGGAGGCAGCAAGAAGAGCCTCCCAGTTGCTCCGCTCGCCGGGCGCCCAACGCCGGCTGCTTCCCGCAGCGGACCCCGGCGGCAGCGGGAGCTGCGCTCCGGCGGCGGCTGCGGTGGTGTCGCGGCTGCCCCCGCCCCGGCGAGACAGGCTGTCCCCGGGCGCCGGGCGGGCATGTCTCCCGCTCCCAGCCCCACCGAGCGGGGCGGCCGCTGCCTCTGAAGGGGAGCGGGCGAGCCCCGCCACCTCCCGGCCATGCAGCCCCTCCGCGCTCCCCTCGCCCTGCTCTGCCAGGTGCTAGGCGCCTGGGCTGCTTGCGCCCTGGTCCCCGTCGCGGCCGCAGGGCTACCGGTACCCCCGCAGCGCGCCCGCTCGCCGCCAGCCCCGACGCGCCTCGCCCCGGGCTGGCGGGCGCCCGCGGCTCTCCCCGGACGCGGAGCCCTCCACCACGGAGCCGAAGCCAGGCCCGGTGGAGCAGCGGGGCCGGGCGGTAGCTGCGCGCCCCGCGGGGCGACGGGGGCCGGGCGACGGCGGGCGCGGAGCAGCGAGCGCGGAGCCGGTGCGGCGGCGGGGAGGGGCGCGGCGGACGGCCCCCGCTGGCTGGCCCTGAACGGCTCGGCCGGCGGCGAGGGCAGCGCCGGGGGCCGCGGCAACGCCACGGGGCGCCGCGCCCGCCTCCGCAACCCCTTCTACCCGCTGACCGAGGAGTCGTACGGTGCCTACGCCGTCATGTGCCTCTCCGTGGTGATCTTCGGCATCGGCATCATGGGCAACATGGCAGTGATGTGCATCGTCTGCCACAACTACTACATGCGGAGCATCTCCAACTCCCTACTGGCCAACCTGGCCTTCTGGGACTTCCTCATCGTCTTCTTCTGCCTGCCGCTGGTCATCTTCCAGGAGCTCACCAAGAAGTGGCTCCTCGAAGACTTCTCCTGCAAAATCGTCCCGTACATCGAGGTAATGGCGGTGGGTCGGGATGCGCGGGCCCGTGCGCCTCCGCGCAGCCCCCGGCCGCGCCTGCCCACCCGTCCGAAGGGACGCGGACCCTCTTTTCCCCCCAGCATCCATCCCGTCTCTTGTCCTTCGCCGGCCATAGCTGCGTGCGAGCCCGGGGCTCCCCGCGTTCACTGCTGCCGGCCCGGGGACGCCCAGGTGAGGCGCGGTCCAGGTTTGCCGGGCACCGCCGAGGCGGAGCCGGGCCCCGTCCGGTGACAGGAGGAGGTCGCGGCCGCATCAGGTCCAGCAGCATCGGGATTTCCGTAGCCTCAGACCGAGCGCGCCAGCTCTCCCTCCCGCGCGCGAGTTCTGCCAAACTTTCCTTGCTCCTTGCGATTCTGAAAGGCGAAGAATCATCTCATAATTAATTTAATGGGCTTTTTGGGGATTATGCTTGTTTTCCTGAAGTGAGTCAGGAAAGTGGATGGAGGGAGTGACTGGGGGACAGGTTGTAAGGAGATTGTAAGGAGGTGATTGTGAAAAGAAGCATCAACGGAATGTATGAGCTTTAATTTATACTTGAGATTTACAAATCTCACACTTATTTATTTAGCTTATTTTAAAATAAAAAGAAAGCAAGACACCCCCCCCCCCTCCCCCCCATCTAAATCACAGCTTCTTGGCAGTTGTCTGTCAAAGAAGCCCTCAGCCAGCTGGCCAGTGTCCTGCCAGCAGCGTTCAGGTTGTCTGCTTTATTTATTTACTGGAACTGAATGCTGAGGCTTGTTGGTAGGGTGATAGCCTGTAATTCTGGCTGGCTGTGCTGCGTTCCCAAAACCTTATCTTTCTTCAACATTTTTCTGCAAACTGAAAGCTGAGGAAATAACAGTCGATTCTCTTGTCCTAAGAATGAGATAGTGGGGGGGACACGACCCAACAAAATCCACCACTACTACAGTCCACATCCCCCCAACAAAACCCAACTTGTTATTAATACAAAGAATATAACTTCCAATAACATATTTGTACACAGTAATGCATAGTTAATGGTGGGATGATATTTTTAAGATCTATTTATTAAGAATATTTAGCAAGGTGTGTGACACGTAACCAGTAACTTGTTGTTAACTTCTGTCGCATGTGATACACTATTACTGGTGGCATTGGACAAAGGGTGGAGCTGTGCTACGCTCGGATGAATCCAAGGCCAGTAGTGTGCCACTGCAGCTGAGAAACTCCGTGTACGCCTAATCAATTTGCATTTAAGGAGACATGAAGGACTAAATATATGTTTGTTGAGAAACCGATAGTACAAGGAGCTTTTAAAATTTCTGAATTGGCCTCTGGCGCTGCTGCCTTAACCAATAAAATAAGTATTAATGTTTCAGTTAAAGTGTAACCATTTAAATTAAAGTAGGTAGTGTAGTTTAAGTGTTTTCAGGACTTTCCCACAGTGACATTTCACGCTTCCTAACCTTTTTCTTTGGTGCTTACACATGCAAACTAGAAATAATCCTTTGTAATGCTCACTCTAATTAAGGAACAGTAATTGAAATGATTTGCATGGCCACGCTGTTCTTCAAAATTAGTTGCTTATGCTGCCTAGCTTTGGGCACTAAAGAGTTTGTCAAACTGAAAATAGTTTAGCTGAAACATAGTTGCTGAAATTCAAAACTGTAATCCTGAAAAACACCCAGCTGCTGCTGTCCCCCTTTGTACTGTAATGACACCCTATTTTTTTTCACTTTAAAGTTCTGTGGAAGTCTTGAAGTCTTACTCAAGAAATGGCACCAATCCGGCTGTGATGAACCAATAGCATGGTGGCTGGCTTAGGCTTGATTATTACTGAGGCCTAGAAGTGAAACCTTCTCCTTCTCCCTGGGGAAATTTAATTAATTTACATCTACAGATCTAAAAAGACAAAGCCTTGGGGGTTCTGTGTTGCTCCTGGAATTGCATATTTCATGCAGTAGTCATTAAATATAATACTGATGTATGTGAAGTCGCTCTATCACCCTGGGAGCAATAAGTAAAAGGCTGTGTTTCCCCCTCTGTAAGCTGTAGCCATGAGTGGCAGGTATTGAACACCACTTGTGGATTGTGACTCTCCACAGCTCGCCTTGAGCTTGGCAAGAAGGACTCTGTCCCACAAATCAGGATTTGACCCCGCTGAGATGGAGAAGGCAGTCAGAGCAAAAATTCTCTGCTTTCCAAAGTGGTGGTGTTTAACCTCACAGGCATTACACAGTGACCCTGGCACCGCTGTGAGCAATGCAGATACCGAGCACATCATGAAATCTGCCCCGTGAACAGCTGCTGCTCCATTCTCTGTCAAGGACTATTCACAGCAGTGCGCTCATCTGACAGGTGAACACTGTCTTCTCGCTTGTAGCTCACCTGGGCAGGTTCATGCCCTTCTCACACAGTGGAGGAAGGAGCTTCTTAGCTCCTTGAGAGGAAAGTTGTAGACAGCTTCATGGAATACAAACAGAAGCATCTTCCTGAAGATAGAAAAATCGTAAGCCGTTTGTGTTGTCTCTAAGTTAGCCCAGCATTTTGTTCTTTTGAGTGTCTCTTTATTCCATACTTACATCTCTTTTCTTGCATGCAAGTTCTTCCCATGATGTTTAGGGAACTGTGTGTAGATCCAGGAATATCTCACTGTCAAACATGGAAGGTCCTTATTGGACTGAGCCAATACCAGCTTCTACTTCCACAAGTAGGGACTAGGGATGTCTGATGATCCAGAGCAAGTGATGATGATCACAGCATTTTACTGTAACTCAAGCATATTTATTGTGTTTGAAGCTTTCAAGTGATCCCAGTGAGGAACATTGAGTTTTCTTAGTTTAGCCTCTTGTGGCCAATTGTTTTTTATTTGTGCTGTTTAATGGGTATTGTGTAGAATTTCAGCAAAGCATCTGTTGCCAGTGATAATACACATGCATGCAGTCTGGGGAGAATGCTTTATGATACCTACAAGCACATTTGTATAGGTAAACAGTGAGCTTCCAACAGTGGAAGGTTTCCACAGTATTTAATATAAAAGGCAGTTTTCCCAAACCTCATAAAGATGTGCTGTGACCAAGTACATTAAGCAGTCATTTCAGCCATATATTGTGTCACATTTTGGTCACTTTCAACTACATTTTAAAACTATGTCATAGCTGTGCTTGCATAAGGAATGCTGTAGGCATGATGGAAAAAAAACCCCAAAAGAATAAATTAATTCTTTGCTTGTCACGAGGTCTTTAGCTGAAACTGCTCGAGAACAAAGTTAGAAATACAGATGATTAGTAGAAATGGATGAAATTACTGCCACCAAGAACCTTGCTTGACCCTAATGGTGGCACTGTCCTGGAGAAGCAGTTTTGGATGCACTGAGAGGGAAGTGAGAAGGGAATTAGAACAACTGGGGCAGCTACTCTGCCCAGAAGGATGCGTGGAGATACGCTTCTCCTTTGCACCTTTGGACCTCAGCAGCTCTTCAGATTTTGTTGCTTTTCTGCAGGTGGTTTAGAAGTCTAGCTTCAGGAATGCAGGTCTGAAGTATTTACCTGCACACTGTTTGCTTTGCCTTCCCTATACTTTTCTCAGTGTTGTTCAGGATCAGGAGATACAAGGTAAACAATAATACAGAGACAATGGCTTTGGCTGACTTCTGTTTCACAAGCCTTGCCAATGTGGAACCCTGTTCTTTTTGTGTAAGCACAACCAGGCTCTTCAGCAAAAAGGACTGGGGGGGGGGGGTGGGGGAAACCCCAACCAAACAAAAAAGAAGGAATGCAGAACAACAAGTTCCAGTTCTCTTACTTATAGATTTATGCTACGCCTTACTAGAAAGAAATCAGTAGCATTACTTTGCTTCTGAATTTTTCACAGCTGTTAAATATATAACAGTCCTGTGAAGCAGCATTTTTATTTTTTATTTTAATGCTGGAAGCCAATAGTGAAGAGATTAAAGAAGTTGTTTAAGGCCCAGAGCAGTTTGCTCAAGATGACAAATGTTTTGTGTCAACAAGAACCAGAAACTGTCTTTTGGGCTTTAAAAGGAAGCTCAACTGAGTTGTCTGCATGCTGCTCTTGGAGTTTTTGTTAGGAACTTTGTGAGTTTGAGAGAGGTCATTGGAAGTAGTCATCACTTTCTGTTTTGGCAGATTGGAGTAATCATTTAGGAAACGGGAAGGGATCTAGGACAAGGGTTTACAGAGGCTGATTTACTGTCTTATGCAGTCCAGCACAGAGTAAGGCTTTTTGAGGCCAGTGGTGGTGCCCAGCCCAGCACTCAGTGCTAATAAAGGTGAGCCTGTTTGCCTTTCTCATACCCCGACAAAGAAGAGAAAGACAAAGCTTGTGGTGTCCTCATCTGGACCGTATCATGCAGACAAGACTGGCTTGACCTTGGATCAAGCTAATAGTGAAAGCCTCTGAAACTCAGTGCTCAGCCTCTGCATTTGCTTCTGACAATCAATTTGTGGCATCAGTCCTGTTCCTGGTGGGTACCTTCCAGCTCAGGGAAGCTATCACTATTTGTATTCTTAGTGGAAAGCATAAGGATGGATTTGGCATGGAATACAAATTGCTCTCTTTCCCTGTAGTTGACCCTCCAGGGAAGTTTGAGGTGAGGCTTTTTCACCTTTCTTTATTTTTCTTGGTAGAGGCAAGCAAGGGGCACAAAGAAAGTGGCCATTCTCTGCCTGTTCCAAAGCTGTCAGAAGAGAGCCTTATTTTAAGTTTCACTTCAGGGAAGCAAATACATTTTTTATGGGACTTTATAAAAGCTGTGTGTTATCTGTCTTTTCTATGTCTTTTGTTGTGCGGCATCTTCTTTATGTCTCTTCTTTGAGCCTATTCAGAGCTGGACTCCTCAACCTCTAGTGAGTCCTCTGGGTCACAGACAAAGATCCTCAGAGAGGTTTGTGGTTTCAAAGCTTCATACTGAGAGTTTTCTGGGACAATGGCTACACATGTCTTTTACTGAGCAGAGTATTTTCTGCACTTAACCACACAGTAAATAATTATTTTAAATGGAAGTGTTAATGCATCTTTGCCCTTTAGGTATTAACAGCATGATGATAGTAACTGCCATGTTGGCTGTCCTGTCAATCTCTCTTTCCTCTTCAAGACCTGTCCTTAGGGGCTTAAGTTGTCCCTAAAAATTTGCTTTTGGCTTAAATTTTACATGTGGCATTTCAGCATGGCAATGAATTTGTGTCAGACTGGGTTTAAAACTGGGTCAGTAATATTTAAGTTACGTATGTGTGGAGAGAGAAGAAGGAAGCATCTGCTATCTTGGTGCCATTGACTAGACTCTGAGCACTGGAATGTCATTTCTCCATATGACAGGATTTTTCCTGCAAAGGGCGAAGAGGCGAATTTTTAGCAGGAGTTCCACGTTAATGTTAAGAATTAGTGCAGGAGTCCCTCGTGTAGTGTGATGAGAATTTGATCCTCAGTGGAGAATGGCACTCATTTCTATTTAAAAAATTAAAAAAAAGCCTCCCCTAAAGCAAATTTAATTTACTTAAATGGTGGCATGGTAGATTGCAAATAGGAAAATAAACAAAAATTAAATCCTTTTGTATTTTGTGATTTTTTTTTTTCCAACCCTCTGGATAAGCATGTAGTGTACAACTGAGTATTTCCAGTGCCTTGATGGTATGTTTGACTTTCTCTTCCAACAGAATTCAAGAGCAGCTCTTGGAAGTGGATTCTCATTCTGAACACTCTTACTGATAGAATATGCAGAAGGATAAAACCCACACAAAGCACATGTACTTTATGTCTCCCTGGTATGAATGTTCATGGTACTAAAAAGGAAGTGACCGTATTGTACCCATTGTCCCACATGTGTAGAACAACTCTGATAGTTGTTTCCATAATTACCATCTTGTCTTTCAGATAAATAAGGTGGCATATATTTTTGTCCAGCATGCTTATGCTAATTGCTAATGTTGAAGGGGTAACCTGGGCCCAACGCTCTTTAGCTGCTGAATTACTGTGCCACATCACAGTGGTGTTTTGATTTATAGAATCACCCAGGTTGGAAGAGACCCTTTAGATCATCGAGTCCAACCATAGCCTAACACTGACTAGTCCACCTCTAGATCCTGTCCTTAAGGACTTCATCTATGCATACCTATTTTAATGCATAAACCCATTAATATTTGATAGCACTTCATGTAAGAAATATAGAGCTACTATATTTATGTTTTTATAGTAATGACTGTAATTTTTTTTTATATTGACAGAACAGAAACCAGGCACTTACATAATCTTAAGCAATTAACAATTAAATAATTGTTTGCAATAGGATGGCCTTTTATTTGCAGTAATCCAGTCTTATTACTGTACTCTACTGTAAGTGTAGAGTAGCACAACAACAAAACAATGCAGTCTGTGCTAACTTTATTAGTAAAACTGACAAGTTTGCAAGAGTCCCCATGGTGTGTTGCATTAGCATGCTCTAAAGCTACCAAGTTTAATGTGTATATATAACAGCCATAATAAAATGATAGGCTATAGTAGCTTGGGGAAAAACATTATTTGTTTCTATAGTATAACAGGAATGTGTATAAAGAATCTACAGAGTGTCACTGAAAGCTCAGAGATGGCTTGTTTGGCTTGTAGTCATCAAACTTTTTCTGAAGTTCAGCTTTCCTATTACAATGGGGAAATGCTTCAGATGCCCATCCTGCCTTGTAACAAAGGAAGAAAGAGTGCCTTCTATCTTAAGAAACCGTGTTTGTGTTATCAGCATAAAATTCTGTTTTAGAAAATCCAGCAGCCACTCCTTTGTTTTATCTTGTTTCATATAAACTCAGCCTCTGTTGTTTCCTTTCACTACCACATCAGAAGGCGTGCTCCAGAACACCATGCCTTAGATGATTAATGGTCCTTCTCATTTCCAGCCTCAAGTTGCTCATGGCTGATTGGTTCCCTTTCTGTTATATTCACTGTCCTTCACCTTAAGCAACTTTTGTATCTTAAGACAGGCTTGTTTGTGAATAGGAGCAATATTGATCTTCACCTTACTGGACCGAGTGACCCATCCTCTCTTTTATATTCACTCACAGCATTTGCTCTCTGACCTTTTCACTCAAGTCAAATTTTCTGATCTCATTTCTGTGTTTGTTTTCATTACCTTTTTCTGGTCAAACAGGTATTAGTGAGGGAGAATTCAGAGTCTTTTTTTCCACTGGCATTGCTCACCCAACTACATCTGCACTGTTTCCCTGGACAGCTGGGGGCTCTGCTCCTTAAGGCCAAGTCCAAGAGCTGTGGGACCACTGTCAGAAGTAGGACAGACCGGGGAAGGCCTGGGAACATGTTGGTAATGTTTAAAGTGAATGAAAATGGATTGGGTATGTTGAAGGGATGGAGAGGAGAACTGATGCAATTAACCTGAGCATTTCATGAGTTTACTGTTGTTCTCTGTGGCCTTAGTTAACTTAACTGGTGAGCTAAGGACCAAAGATTTATGCAGTGTCTTGAAGGAGCATCATGGTGCCCACTAACATCCCTGTCAATACTTTTTAAGAAGCAACTCCTGTAATGCTGTCTTTTGTGTGTGTGTGCTGTAGCTGGTAATCCTTTAAACAGCAGTTCTCTGCCCAGATAGTTTGGACTAGGTTACTTCACCATCTCCTCAAAGCAGATCAGTGGTCATTCAGTTAGAAACTCAGGGTCTTTTCTGATCTCATCTAGTAAGAGAATGGCTGGTAAGCGGCCTGGCAGAGAGGGATCTGGGGGTGTTGATAGAAAGCCAGCTGAATATGAGTCAACAGTGTGTCCAGGTGGCCAAGAAGGCCAAACAGCATCCTGGCCTGGATCAGGAACAGTGTAGCGAGCAGTGATCATCCCCCTGTACTCAGCACTGGTGAGGCCCCACCTTGAGTACTGTGTTCGGTTTTGGGTCTCTCACTACAGAAAGGACATTGAGGTGTTGGAGCATGTCCAGAGAAGGGCAGTGAGGCTGGCGAGGGGACTGGGAGACAGATGTTATGAGGAGAATCTGAGGGACCTGGAGCTGTTCAGTCTGGAGAAGAGGAGGTTGAGGGGAGATCTAATTGCTTTCTACAATTACCTGAAGGAAGGTTGTAGAGAGGCGGGGGCTGACCTTTTCTCCCTAGCGACAAGCAATAAGACAAGAGGAAATGGCCTCAAGTTATGCCAGGGGAGGTTTAGATTAGGTGTTAGGAAAAATTTCTTCACAGAGAGGGTTGTTAGGCATTGGAACGGGCTGCACAGAGAGGTGGTAGAGTCACCATCCCTGGAGGTATTTAAAAGGCAGGTAGATGCAGTGCTTAGGGACATGATTTAGTGGCGGTTTCGGCAGGTTAGGGTGATGGTTGGACTTGATGATCTGAAAGGTCCCTTCCAATGAAGACAATTCTATAATTCTGTGCTTGTAGGAGAAAGATGTAAAATGGTGTCATCCTGCATGTCTAGACTGAAGGAGAATCCTCCTAGACACCATATGGAAATAAATCAGACAACTAAGTGACAGTCAAAAACTACTGAGCCTGACTTGCCCTTGGCTTTCCTCATTTCCTGCTGGGTTGTTGAAATTAAGACTGCAACAGCATATCAACATATCAGAAACTCAGCTGTTACAAGAAGAGCACCATTAAACCAGCTTCAGACTACTTCAGGATTTGTTAACTTGTCCTTTACCTACTCCCCATCAAATGCGTTCTGTGGTTATTTCAGGGCAATGTAACAGATTAAAAGGAAACTTCTCTGGCTTCTTCCATATTTTCAGCGTAACCCTAATTATTAGTATGCCTAGTATGAAGACACACTCCTAAAGTGCAGACACAAGCATGCACAATGCATGTCCCCGTTCTCACCCTTGTGGATTGTGAGCAATGCAGCTTGATTGTGCTGGCTATTGCTCATAGTCTGCGATGGGGTGGAGTGGGGGGAAATAAAGTGGGGTGTTAAATTGCTATACTGCCTTCAAGCAAGTCAGCTGGAGTGAATCCCTGTTCAATCTGCTTGGGAGTGTTTGGGTTTTTTTGCAAGCTTTTCCATGGCATCACTAACTTTGTTAATCTACAGAAAATAGGAAACCATTGCCTGCACCAGAGAACCACTAGCTTTGTTTAGCTTCTTTCATCAGTGAATCCACGGGAGAGTTTTCAAAGCTGGCTTCCACTGTTCTTAGTTTCCTCTTGCTCTATTTCACTGTCTTAAACCTCCAAGTTGTTGGTCAATTAATGTGACAGGAACCCCGTAGGTTATGTTTGTTCATGGTAGACATGTCTTCTTTCATTAGTCCAGCCTTAACAGCTGTCGAGTTTTAATGTTTTAGCTGCTGTATAACAGCCTGTGTGCAGTAAAATGCTAAAGCAATAAAAGCATGTGCACTGGGGGTGGGGGAGAGGCTCACGTGAGAGCTGAGAGGCAGAACGGTAATGTACAAATCCTCAGATTTTCCTCTTCTCTGCTGATTTTTCTTTCCATCTCTATTCATTCCCGAGTCTCAGTTATTTCCCTGTCTCCCATAACTGTAGAAAGCTGAGCCCTGACTCTTTCATCGTTCATGTTGGATGCTCTGGCTAAAGGTTTTGCTGTCAGTCTAAGGAATTTGAAGACTGCATGCTTTAAATGTTTTGGAAACAAAATCTTGAATTTGAAAACATGACTCTCAGCAGTGATGCATGAAAATTATCTTTCATTAGCTAAGTTTATAGCTGTTCATTAAGATTTCCCTGTAACTGTAAGCTTTCTTTAGTTGTTTTCATTTCTTTCTGAATTTACTAAGTTTTCTTTGAATCTTGCAAGAGAGTTTAACTTCCTAAATCAATAGGTTTGCCTATTAAAAATGTTTACGGTACTATTTTGTCATCGTTAAATATTCCCACAAGTTAATTAGTAAGAGATTGCATCTCACTCATCCCATCTTTTAGGAAGCAGCTTCAAAGTATTCCCCAACTAAGTCAGTGCCTGACAGTTCTAATCCCAAGTGTCTAATATTTTCCAGTGATATTCAATTTTAGCAGTCTCATATGGCCATTAAATATTGAAGGCCAAAATTAATGATACATTTATATAATTGTGCATAATTGCACTATTTATCTTCACAGAACTTTTTACAAGACGTGTATAAACAGGGGTATTTCACAATTATGGTGGAAAGCATAAAATATATTTTTAAATCACCTACATGAAATTTAAATATAGCATTGCACATCAAATTTGGGTGAGCAAAATTACAATGTCCTGCCTATTACTACCCTAGATTTCCCAGATAGATGCACAGACACGTGGTTTATTTGTTATAAAAGTGAAAATTCTTTACATTTATCAGGAATATTATTTAACAGTTTATTTTCTTTTGCATCAACACATTTTCAGCCTAACACAAGCATGCAAACACAAGAAAATACATTAATTAGAATGCAACAGGGCATCTAATCTTTCTCCAATTGAAGTTAATGAGAGTTCTGCTTTGAATTTGAACTGAAGTTGAATTTATTGGAAATAGGATTAGGCCAAAACCTATATAGTCTTACAAATTTCTTTTTAGGAAATTTAATTATAAGCAGGATGAAATGATAGGAAATTATGTTTCATGACAGTACAAGATTTCTATTCATGCATAGAATTATGGTTATTAAAGCTAGAAGACATATGCATTGCTCTGTACTTGCTCCTTTCAGTATATAATTGAGAGCTCTGTCCAATTGATCTTTAAATCATCTTTAAAATAACAAACCTTCTGCCATTTCTCCTGGCCTGCAGTACACTCACCCACAGGATGTTTTCTATGAAATTAAGTCTAGATTTTCCTGTGATTTCTTTTTTTCCCTAAATTAAATGTTGAAGATAGATTATTAAAGCCTAACTACTATAGTCAAGGTCAGTTTTGCCCTGGCTACAGAAGTCTGAAGATTTCAGATATGGTCTCTTTGAACTCTCAGTGTGGGATGATTTTATGTGTCTACTCTAAAGAAACCTAAGCCCACAGAAACAATCACCAGACCCTACTGCATTCAGTAGATGCCTAATCCGATGGGTTCCCACAGTTTGTAAACACAGAGGGTTTCAGTGTTATGATCCCCTTAATGCTTGATGAATGTGTGATGTGGGCATAAGTTCATACTTCTGCTGAAGTATCTGATCTCTCCTCTTTTGACTTAAATTCCAACCTCTTTGGTTGAACTGATCTTTTTGAAAACCACCCCTTAGAAAAATGGGGGGAGGAAGGGGTTTGCTATTGGTCAGTTCTCCAATTTTTTCCACTCTGTGTTACATGGATGCCTGCATGGGCCTCCAGGAGAAGGTGACATCAAGCTGAAATAAATATTTGTAGTAAAACAGGACATGCTCTTTTGGGATGCATACTGGGTGGTAGGTAGTTCAGCTAACACTGGAAGCGAAGTTCTGCCTTTGGTGCTGCTTCTGATGATGCTCAGTACCACTGATAGCTCCAAACTAAGTGTTCCTTTGCCTTTGCCAGTTAAGGGGCTAGACTTGACTGGTGTTTCAGAGTACAGCTTGAGCTCTCTATGAGAGCTTCTCTCTTTTCCAGAGAACAGCTCAATGGTAAAAGCCATGTACAAAAAACTAATTCCCTCTTCAGCCTGAGCGAGTTCAGGCCTTCACCTTCCTTCTCTTAGGAAGATTGACATCAACAGGAGACATGAAGACTTTTGAAGGAGATAAATTTTCCCCCTTTCCACTGGATAATGGACTGTACCCTTGTAGTTGTTCTTTTTTTTTTTTCCCTTTCCTTCCCCCCAGCCACCCCCCAGACAGCATCTGTATTAACTTGTGTTCCCTTTTCTCCTTCCTAGGTAGCCTCTCTCGGAGTCACCACGTTCACACTGTGCGCCCTCTGCATCGACCGGTTTCGCGCCGCCACCAACGTGCAGATGTATTACGAGATGATCGAAAACTGCACCTCGACGACGGCCAAGCTGGCTGTCATCTGGGTGGGTGCACTGCTGCTGGCCCTGCCGGAGGTTGTTCTGCGCCAGCTGGCAAAGGAGGACCCCGAATACAGTGGCAGCCCACCAGGGGACCGGTGCGTGGTGAAGATCTCCACCACCCTCCCTGATACCATCTACGTGTTAGCTCTCACTTACGATGGGGCAAGACTCTGGTGGTACTTTGGCTGCTATTTTTGTTTGCCGACCCTTTTCACTATTACCTGCTCCCTGGTAACGGCGAGGAAAATCAGGAGGGCTGAAAAGGCTTGCACAAGGGGGAACAAGCGCCAAATTCAGCTGGAAAGTCAGATGAACTGCACAGTGGTGGCTTTGACCATTTTATATGGGTTTTGCATCATTCCTGAAAACATTTGCAACATTGTGACTGCCTACATGTCCACGGGGGTCTCTCGGCAGACTATGGACCTCCTCCACCTTATTAGTCAGTTCCTTTTGTTCTTTAAGTCCTGCGTTACCCCGGTTCTCCTTTTCTGTCTCTGTAAACCTTTCAGCCGGGCCTTTATGGAGTGTTGCTGTTGCTGCTGTGATGAATGCATCCAGAAGTCTTCCACAGTGACAAGTGATGACAATGACAATGAGTACACCACAGAACTGGAGCTCTCCCCTTTCAGTACCATCCGCCGTGAAATGTCCACTTTTGCCTCTGTGGGGACTCACTGTTAATTGACCTTAGGACTTTATTTCCTGTATCTTTATCTCTTTTTTTTTACCTTTTTTTTTTTTTTCTTTTTTTACTTCATACTTTTCTTCTTGAAGCAAAATGCAAGAAGAAAACAAAAGATTATTGAAAACTATTCCGGAAACCACTTTGCATATTAACAGTTGTGCTTTGGGAAGTAATTTGTTTGGTTATTAAAAAGAAAGAAGAGAGAGAGAGAAGAAGAGCCGGCACTCAGTTTTAAATCATGATACTTTGGTGCTAGGAGCTTATTGTTTGGGGAGGAGAATCCGTATCAATCCACTTTTATTTAATTCCATAGTATTTTTTTGGTTTTGATAATCACTGTAAAATGATTATATAGACATTGTGGGTTTTGCAAGATGTTTCATGTAAAAGATGTGGTGGGAAGTATTTGAAGATAGTTTTAATCCAATTACTGTAAACTATTGTGAGAGGACTTGGATTTCAGAAAATTTATAAAGTAGCATAAAAAATAAATGAGGTTTAATTCTTTAACTTCATTGTCAATCTGCATTTAACAAGAACACCTACAAGTAGTATTCAGTTCCTTTAATAAGTAAAAAATATCTTTGCTTTGCACAAAATAATTTAAATGGCCATATTTAATTTACCATTCATGTAGTTACCCTTGGAGGCTATAATTACAGTGTCTAAGGAAGATGGTTATAATGCTATTAGATTTACATGATCGGGGTTTTTTTTTAATGTACATTACAAAGGTTCAGTGTGCCTCATTGAAAATTTCCTTCCTAACCCGCGGGTATACAAAACCCGACTTATTTTGTAGTTACAAAGAAAGATTTGCTTTCTCATTAGATTCTGTCTTGTGTGGTTTCAAAATCAAGTTTCTTTCCTATTTGTTATTGGTTTTACATTGAGATGCTGTCCTTAGTCTCCGTATATGTAGCTCCTACTGGCTTTGGTGAGAGTCCCATTGCAGAGCAAGGCAGTCTTTCGCCAGAGGTTTCCTGACAATAAATGTGGGGGACTGAAACATGTGGAGAGTTAATTCCTTCTTTTTTAAAAGGTATAAACACACTTGGACGCTTGGGGCTTGACCCTGAGCCCATTGCAGTCAATGGAAAGATTTCCATCAATTTCAGAGGGCTTTGGATCAGACTGGCATCTCCTATTTATTCTGGGATATGTAGCATGAATATTAATCATGGGGGCTCTGTATGCTGATTATAAATCATGCTGCTTTCACAGAGACAGCTATTCAGTAGCAGCTCACAGCTCCGAAGCTGGTTTTGAGAGCCTTGGTGTGTTTGGCTGATGGCTTCTTGCTGTCTGCAGTTATTAAAATGAGGGTACATCAACACTGCCAGCAAATGGGACGATACAGTGAAATCTAAGGTTGCTATAGGGAAGCCAGGCTGGAGGCTGGAAAGTGCCTAGCTGTACCAGCAGAGCTTATTTGCCCCACTTCTTGGCTGAAGTAGACAGACTGTTCTTGGCAGGCAAACCTGGCTGGTATTTACACTGGGTAGCAGGCTGAAGTGTAGACACATGCTAAGGATCTGAACTTGTTATAATTAGCTTATATTTTCATACTAATTAAATAAATAATGCAATCGCAGTAGTGTGTGCAGGAGTAAAACCCCATGCATTTGTCCTTCGAAATTAACAGTGACTGTAACTGATACAGTCTTACTTCCTGATACCTGCCTCTAAGTATGTTAAAGAACTTGCTGTAACTTCTGGAAAGGAGACTGCGTTTAGTAAGTCTGAACTTAGTACGTTTAATCTTTGTATCTTCTTGGGCGAACAGTATTTCTTTTTCTTTATCATTTTAACCTATACCAATTTCAACTGAAAAGCAGCTGAAATTAATTAATCTAAATATGAATCCAAATATATACATGCACTTGAGGTCTTGTTCTGATTTTTGGTGCAGACATTGGACCCCTAGCAAAGCAGTTTGCTTTAAGTGCAGGCCTAAATTTAAATACGTGTTTCTGTTTGGGACTCGCTAAAGTACCTAAGTTTTAGAAATAATTTCGTAAGATGGTCAATCACTTCTGAGGATGGGGGAACTGTCCCATCTTTATAAAACCTTCACTGACTTCACATTGCTTGATTACATTCAATAAACTATGAAAGGTATTAAAGAGAAAAGATAAAGCCAAAATCTCCTCACTGTGGTGCCTGCGTCTCCTCAAATACGTATTCCCATAGCTACACTTTGATTTGTACAATTCCTCTTTTTCTAGGTGCCAATATTTTTTAAAGAATGGGAATAAACCCTCACTTTTTGTTCCTTTATCGTGTTGCTTGCTGACTTGTTTCTCTTAGATGCCTTTTCAGTCCCAACATGAGCAGCCTGTGGCTCAGGGACCTGAGAAAGAAACAGCAGAATGGGAGGAAGCATTTTTTAATCTTTTCCTTTAAGAAGGAAATATAGGAATTACTCAGAAATATTAAATCATGACATTTCACTAATTTGGTTGCAAGACTTACACTGGGGCAGGAAAAGTCCCCGGTTGTCTTGGATGTTGGGGGCTTCCAGCTTTCCATTGTGCAGTGGATATGTGTAAACTCTGCTGAGGCGTGCTGCTGGCTCCCAGATTAAATGCTCTCTGTCCCACAGCTCTTTGCTTCTCTCCTGAAACATTTCCACACTATATGTGTGTTAATCTAACTGGAGGGGAAAAAAAACCAAAGAAAAAACAAAGAAAAATATCAGAAAAAGAGATTTTAAAAGTCACTGGAGAAGGTAGAATTTGAAGATCAATAATGCTGTGTTTGAAAATAACTCTCCTGCTTGCGTGGTGGAGCATTCTCCAGCCTGGTATTCAGTGGTGCTTCTTTGTATCCAGTGTCACCTTGTCTTTTCTGCTGCTGAAAGAGCATTTTTCACAGCTATTTCTTCCCTCTGCCTTGGACCTCCATAGCAATTGGACATGCAAGATACCCTTTTATTCTAATTTGTTGTCTGAGTTGGTTAAACAAATCCCACATCAGCAGGTTTGCATTGTCGCAGCCATTCTGATGCTTGTGAATGCACTTAAGTGTCATGATAAATGGTTCCTTCTGTTAAAGATGAGGTACTGCATTGCTTTTCTTCCTACTTCTGGGGCTGATGCACTGAACTCTTAACATTTTCCTTGTGTCTGCTTTTCTTACTTTCTTTAACATTCTTACAAGCCATTTCTGTCTGGTTTGAATCCAGTTATATTAAGTCATTTGTCTATTAACAAGAAGACATTTAACAGACTGGTGAATGAAAATTTGGAAATATTAATGGCAAGGATTGAATTCTTTTACATAAAATGGAGAAAAATACAAATCAACATAAAGGCGATGAAATGGAACCTCAGATTGTGAAAGCCTTATGCCCCTCAGGTATGTAAACCTTTAGTACATTAACACTTATCATTCTAGGCCTGGTCCCATTAGGAAATCAAAACCCATAAAACTCTAGTATGAGTTCCAGTATCTCAAATGAGATCATGTTTCTTCACCTGTATCAAAAATATGATCTTTGTAGGCCACAGTTTAAATGGTAAATTACTGAAAAATATTGCTCCTTTAAAAGAAACCTCTTACTTTACCCCTTCCAAGATAAATTCCTGCACCCAATCTTGAGTAACTCCTGCGCTTGAATCACCTCAGCAACTTGTGCAGCTCCTGTTCTGTCACTGGGACATAAACATCCACAGCTGCTTCACCAGCAGTAGAGACTTTGGCCTCAGTACCAACACTGCTGACCTAAGCCACTCTGCTGTAGGAAAAAAAACATCTCTTGATATCCATGAAATGTTTCTAAGGGCCACAGCTACTGTCAGGGAAGTGGGAGAAACTATGACTCAAGAGTAGCTGGCAGGTTGGTTGTTAAAAGTGTGAAGGTGAGAAATGAGCAGTTTTCAAGTGCATGCACTAACCCAGACATTTGAACCTAAGCCTGTTTTGGAATGCCTATGCTTCCAATGGTCTTACTGGTTCTTCGCTGGTAGAAAGTTTTTGATCTTTGTGTCTCTGGCATGGGGAACTCCCCACCTAACTGAGCAAGTTGTCTGTTTCAGGTGACTAATGAGAGAGTAGTCACAGTGGGTAGGCTTAAGCAGAAGGAAATCTGATGCCTTGTTCTGCATTTCTGTCTTTCCCAGCTCTTCTCTACCTGTTGGTTTCTGAGCAGCTTTCTTTTTAGGCAGTGTGGCAGCAGTCCTGAATGTTAAGCGGGGCAACACTGGGCAGTTGCCCACATACACACCTCTGAGACTCCAGGCTTCAGTCCCTCTACCTCAGGAAGATAATAGCACGTAGGAGAACCATTATGCACAGGAGAACCTATGAAGTGAACTGTCTGCAGGAAGGTGGTTCACCTCAGCTCCATAAGAACCTAGACCTAATGCTTTGCACAGATTACCTAAACAAACTGGGATCTTGAAGTCGATTTCTTACGTCTTCATCCCGAGAAAACCCTTCTTTTGAAGGCTGGAAAATATCAGGTGTAACCAGTAAGGTCCATTTGCCTAATAGCATGGAGAAATCTAAGTAGGAGGAATTACATCAGGCATTTTCTGTCATAATGCCTCTTTTTCTTCTTTCTAATCTTTCTTTTTCATGGAATCATTTAGGTTGGAAAAGACCCTTGAGATCTTCGAGTTCATCTGTAAAGCTAGCACTGAGAAGTCTACCTCTAAACCATGTCCCTAAGCACCACATCTTTTCCCTGAAAAGCTCAGCCAAAGTCAATGTCAGTAGATGATGTGATTTGTTAAAACTTAATGGTATCCTACATGCACTTGCTCATGCTTCAGGAACTGTATTTTTTCACTACCATTTTGGTTTTGATGGAGTCATTTAACACCTCTGCTTAGCAGATGTCAAAGTTTGAAAAGCTGGTTATGTTTTGTGGTGAATAAGAAACCATGAAAAAGACGTTGACTGAGATGCTCCAAAACACCCAAGCACCTCTGCTGTAGAAACAATGACTCATCCTGAGTGCTAAAGGTTCATCAAAGAACTGAGAGATGTATTTACCCTGTGAAATCCAGGCTACTTCCCTCCTCAGTGATTTGGTAGGTTCAGTTTGTGATTTTTAGGCAGTGAAAGTGGAGGCAAAGACTCCCTGGCATTTTCAACATGTCCATGACAGCCTTGAGACCTAGTGTATGCTGCTGGTGACACATTCCCTATGTCATGTCACCTGCAGTGCCAGGATCCATATGCCTGGAGCTGTCCCAGCCGCTTTAGCTTTAGTTTTGCATTGCAGCTTCTCACTACCAAAACGTAAAAGACATTCCCCTAACTAAAATGTGGGGTTATTTTTTTCTTCTACGAGAAGTTTGACCTGTCAGAGTATAGATAAAGTAAAAGCTTTTATTTTGCTTCCTAGCTTTTAACTTTTTGTCTTTTTTTTTCTATGTGATTACAAAGTTAATGTCTTGTTTGTTGGTTTTGTTTTTTTCTTTGGGATTTTTTCTGTTGTTTTGTTGTTTCTTTTTTTTTGCCTGAAACAAAATGCTAAAAACCCCACAAGCACTCATTCTTCTGTCTAGTTAGAGAAATTCCATCCATGGCTTACATCAAGCTTCTTCATTTATATCCACAGTGAATTAAGGCCATTGTTCTTTGAGAAAGAAGCCAAAATACTCACATTAGAAATACGGTCATGACTAACTTGATCTTGAAGATTAGATTTGAATAAACTTTGAAGGCTGGGATGATAATGTAAAGCGAGATGTATATAATAATTATGGCCTTGACAGCCTAATTTTTTTAAAGATATGTGAGATCTATACAGTTCAACAATAGCTTGTGGTTGAATTTCATAACTGTCACAAGCGACTGCAGAATGCATATAGTGTGGAATAAAATGATTTAATAGCAGCTGGATATGCATGTGATAATCTTTTCTGAAGACAATACATCTATTTACATGAGGAAATAGAGTATTATACCAGAGAAAAAAATTCTTCCCTAAGATGTGCTTCCAATTTGATTTAATATAATATATATGTGTGCTAGCAGAAAAATCTATTTAGTGTTTTTAGTGTTGTACAGAGAACACAAAAGCTTGAGAAAGAAGGTCCCCCATCTGTAACTGTAGCCAGCAGTATACTTCACATTTTTTCTTCTAAAGTCTTTCCTTCCTCTACTTTGAAACTATTTCTGCTGGCTGTTCTTATCAGCCTTTTCAATGTCTTATTCCATGTGCTAACTCTCCCCTGAGCAAAGGAAAATCCTCTTTTGTTTCTCTGATGATCAGTTCTTTGAAATCGAGTTTGTAAGTCTCATTCACTTTGCACAATTTATCCACTGGAAAACTTCTAATGCGAGCAGTCCTTCTCCCTGTGGAAAGTATTTACAAATAAGGAAGCTGCAGTTTTTCTCTGCTAGCAGAACAAAAAAGAAGTCTCATCAATCTGTACCAGGCCTGTGGCCAGAGTATCATCACTACAGCATGAATTTCTGACTTAAAACTGGCTCAACTACATGCAAATCGTGAGGCTCTGCCAAGAGACAACAGCACTACCCCCTTGCCAAAACACAGGAGGTTCCTACCTGACATAGTGCTGGCTCAGGTATCTTTATTTCATATGCTGATTCTCTACTGATTCTTTGTTTACATCTATAAAGGACCCTTTTGCAGATCTTTAGATGCCTTCATGACCTCTAAGTAAACCATTTATCAATCTGGTCTTCATTTAACATATATTAATCATGAGCTTGCACTAAAGTGTGTATAGCTAAGCTGGGGGTTAACATTAGTCATTGACCTACCTATGATATAAAATACGCCTACGTTTTGATGGCACTGTTTGAAGCTGAAGCTGGAAGTTGAAAGGATGGTGATATTTTACAGGCAATGTTGTCAAAGGGAGCTGCAGTACATCTGCAGCCAACCTCCTTGTAGTTGATGACAATTTGGTGACAAGTCTGTCAAATACTAGAAGTAGTTTTGAGAGGTCTACATAGCACTGTTTTAGTAAAGATTTAAGGGGTAGTAGTCAATTCCTTACAGTATGCATTCTTCCTTAAGACATCCATGCTTCCTGTGGAGGAAGACTTGGTCTTTTGACAACAGAAGAGGAAGGAAGGAGCTAGAGGAAAGAAAGAGAAGCTCAGATCTGGATTAGTTTGACTTCTACCTATTGTCATACAATTCTCTGATTGTAACTGTTTCCTAGGGTTAAAGCAGATTGCACACTGAATCATTGACCCTAACATCGACCTCCACACTGTTGCTGAGGACGGACTCTTTTTCCCCAACCATACAGTCCTATTCAAGCAGTAACTCCTTTTGGATACATACAGCACGGGGAGCACGCAGGTTAGCTTGCTTTTCCTGATGTCTCCTCTTGGTGTGGAAAGGGTTAAAATGGTTGGCATTTACTGTAGCAGAGCCTGGTTTCAGATGAATAGGGGCAGTTTGTGCCTGCTCAGTGCGTGTTTCAGGCTGTCCTCATCCTGCACAAGGCAGCACTGTATGCCTCCAGATCCTGAAGGTTCCATGGCCTGCAGGGCTTGACTTTTCTTAAACATTTCTTTTTTTTTTGTAAATAAGAGGAAAGAAATAAAGTGATTGTTAACAATTTGAGGGTTGAGGGTTTAGCTTTGAATACCTTCTTCCTCCACTGTTGCATAAATCAGGGTTTGCAAATATGTCCTTGCCTGGCAACTCCTCTATAGAGATTTGAACACTGCAAAACCTATAAAGGAATGCAAAATTGTGGGTTTACATTGAATCTGCCAGAAGGTAATCAGCCAAGAGAGAACACACCCAAAATCTACCTCTTTCTGCTTTCAATGCACCACTCCCTAATTATAGAATAATATTTGTTTTACTGTCAATCACAATATAACTGCTTAAGAATTCTTAAAATTCTTTATTCTTCCTTTCTGCTCATTTTATTCTCCTTTGTAATCTTCTTTCATTTTATTTTCTGCTTCTGTTTTTCTTGTAACCTGGCAAATTTTAATTTTGTACTGTTCTGTATATACCTCACAGTGATCCCTGTTTAATCAGAGCTCGAGTTCAGTGAGTAAAAGGTGAATTAAAGAAGCCAATAAGCGTTTCCAGCTCACTAGATTAGCATGTACATATGAGGTTTGTGCCTTAATTGAAAATAACTCAATATAAAAGCCAAAAAATAAAGCAGCCTGACAGAAACTTAAAGCTGTCAGGACCTGGAGACTGGTAAAATGAACATTACTGTGAGCTTCTCTGATCCCCTTCAGCAGCCAGCTGTGAAAGTCTGCCTTGGGGTGGACCTGTCAAAGCCGCAGATGGGAGTCCCTTGGAACTAATCTTGAACATAGTGAAAATTAAAATATGAAGTATTTTAGATGAAATATTCTGTGTTCAGCTGAGGAACATTGGAGACACCAAGGTCTGTTCCATCAGAGCATACCTGACCTGCTCTACCCCTGAGGCACTGGCAGGCTTTCAAGCTTTTGGCCCTGCTGAAAGAAAAAAAAATCAACAACTGTTCTGTTGATTCTGGCATCTAAACCAAATATTAGTGTCAACCTAAAAGTATTAAAAGATGAGATTCCTCATGGGCAAATCTAATTCCATCTTGATACGTTCCTAATAGTTGCTGGCTCAGGAAGGCTGGTAAAAGGTAGGATTTTTATTTGTCTCTAAAAAAAAATCTTTATTCAAATGAAGAAGAAAAATTAATTTGAGGCAAGGTTTGATCTATTTAATATATGCTGTAATATATATGCTAACTAATTTAATATATGTTATATAGGAAACAGGAATGTGGTTTTCTTTACCTTAGAGCTAAATATTCAGTGATGTAAAAAGGCCAGGAAGGCAACAAGGCTAACTCTTGTATAATGTTCCTGATCAATTTCATCCAGTTTCATCCAGTGCAAAAGTCCTGCTTTGGTTTTTGATACCAGAAGCAGATCTAATTGTTCAGTCACAATAGAGAATCCTGCACTTCCATTTGCTTCTAGTGCTAATTATCCTCATTAAGAAAACAGCAACCTCGTAACCTCCACAAACCTTTCATAATTTTCATAGTACACATTCAAATAAATCTAGTTATTTAAATGCTGTTGGCTCAGGCTGCACTGGAATAACTGAAAACAAGATTGGTTCTCTTTCACACTCAATTTCCAAAGTTGAACAGTTCTCTACCTTCAGGATCCACGAGTTCATTACTGGATATTTACATACTGATTTTGATGATGATGCAAGATAATTACCTGTAGTTCCTTAGCTAAAACTCCATTAGCGTTTCCTCCTCCCACATTGTCAGTCGCTTTACCAATGGGCATGTCTTGTGCATGTTGCTCTGTTTAGCATGTGGGTCTTATGTCATGTCAGGATGGCACATCATTGACATTTAGGCAAAGTATTTCTTCTGACTTTAAAGCAATCAACTAAATATATTCCTGATTTTTTTCTTTGCCCATTTTCTACGTATAACTGTTTTTTACTTCCAATGTTTATTTTTAATATGAAATACAACAGTAGCTTTTCTTCAGTCTGCTATAGGAGATTGTTTGATGAAAGGCAGTATCTGATAAGTAGCAAAGAAGCTCTATCTGACAGTAAATTAATATACATTCATTACTGGCATTTACTCTTTTTAGAACATTACATAATCTATAGTCTGCTAAGGATCCTCTCTTAAAGATAAAATTTACTACATTTCAGCTGTCATTTATGCTGAAAATATGTTTTAGTACCTAGGGCTTAGAATCAGAGGCTGTTCTCAGTTAGTGTACACTGTAGGAGTATTACTCCAGGATCCTTCTGATGTAAGAAAACCTTCATGTACTGAAGAATCAACACCAAAACTCCTTTGCAGAGTGTCTAAGTAGTTGCAGCCACACCTCCTTCTTGAGATCCGTTTTCCTTGCAGCCTCTTACAAAGCATCATTCAGGAAGCCACCTCTGCAACCCTTGGCAGTGCTGGGTGCTGCGCTGCACAGCCTTCCCAGGTTTAGAGCTCCTGCTGATGCAACGCTGCACGCAGGTGCAGCAAAGTGTTTCTGTCAAAACCAGAAAGGTTCTGTTTCTGTGGTGTGACTATGCCAAACCACAGAAAGGGCAAAAAAAATAGATTATGTCATTCAATCTGGATGCCTGTTAGGGTTCCCTCCTTAGGACAAAGCCCAGCCCTCTAACCCATAATTTATTTTGAGAGAGAGAAAGAGATCACTTCTGACTGAACAAGCTGAGCAATTCTACAGTTGCTATGCTTTAGATATGTTAGGGCCTTGCTGGAAACACGTGCTCAATCCTCTTTGACTCCTCTAATCTCCTTGGGCCACACTGATTTATAAAGGAGGTCTCTGTAGAGAAGCAGGTCCCTCGTCATTGACATCAAGAGCCACCACAGTAAAGAGGAATACATTTGCCATCCAAGAGACCCTAGGGCTCAGAGGCAGAAAGAGTGGTGCAGGTGGTCAGGAGCACGATCAGTGCAGTGCTTTATTTGCATCATAAACCCATCATCTTCCTGAGCACAAAGGAACAGCAGGGCTGGCAGCCTGCGCAGCCCCACAGCAATAGGCACGGTCCAGGTTGGGAATCCCAGCCCTGGCTGAGCTGGTCAGGGATGTTTCACACATTGCCTCCACCTCTGAAACACTTGGGTCTTGTCAGTGATGATTGTCTCTCACTTTTTTGAGTGCTAAAAGGTTTTCTCTCCTCTGGGAGGGGGGTGGGATGGGGTGGGCAGTGGGGAGATAGATCACCAAACACAATTTAAGTGTGTTTCTGCTGAAGCACCAACATTTTTGGTTGCCTTTTGTTGTTCTCATTGCTGCAAAGAACGATCTTTCTGATAACTTAAATGATCACTTGAAGGCTGCAAAACTGTATGTCATTTTTAAGCTACTGTTATCATTATGGCCTTAGGGAAATTTTACAGATGCCTTGCCACAATCCATTTCTTCCCCATGATGAGCTACCAGGCTAGCTGCTTGGATTCATTCACCACAGCTGTTTACCTCTTTGACCTCAAAGCTACACAAGTATGGTGCCAATGGAATGCAAAGGAGGCTGCTTTTTAAGTTACTGTTTGTAAGGATTATTTTCTAAAGTAAAAAAGGACAGGAGATGGTAGTGTGGTAGTCTTCTAGTCAAATGGAATGGCTGAGTATTTTGGCTTCACCTTTTAAAAATGTTCTTCTTTCTTTCCTTTTTCTGTTAAACCTGTAGTCATAGATAAATGAGGAACCCAATATTAATGTGCTTATTAGTCTGGAATAATTTAAGACAGACTAATATCTCCTTGACAGAAAATTGTCGGCTTAGGTCTATCATGGCATCAGTCATCACAAGCTATTAAATTCATGCAGCAGAGCTACTAGGTAGGTACCTTGTTTTATTTATTTCTGCAGTTCAAACACACCCCATTTCCATTTTGTCCACAGTTTTTCCTATCTGGTTGTGCTTATTTATTTGAAGTTATTTATAGGTGATACTGTCCCCAGCTAACGACTCAGCGTGCAAGAGCTGATGAATATTAAATTATAATTTGTCTAAAAACCAAAGACAACAAATCTAGGTCAAAGATAGTGCCTTGGGCAAAATCCACCCAGGTTCTTTTGCATGACTGAGTACCACAACTCCTGTCTTTCTGTTTAAGAATGCTCATACCTGATCAGACAGGTGCCTTTTAGTGCCAGAAAGGGGCATATCTTTTTAAAGCATCTAAGAGTTAAGTGCATAAATCCTGGGCTGTTACTCCCCAGTAGCCATTAATCTAATGACTGATCCTAGAGGTGTGGGTTTGTATTTGGTGCCTGTCCTGTTTTGAGGAAGAGACTTTCTCCTAAACATTATGTGACTGGTCTAACTAAACAAAGAACTAGGAGAATCCAAGTTGCTCCTCATGTTCTCACTTGTTGAAGCTGCTACTTGGTATAAAGTTCCACTAAATGCCTCTACTCTCATTTCACCTTTATACCTGTTTTCCTGCATAGCTGCCAGTTTCCTGGTGATCCATGCTGCACTTACACCACTCTTTTCTTGGTCTTTCCTCTGGGGTGAATGAGTCCCCTCCTAATACAGGATAGTTTTCATTTGAGTGCACAGAGAGTGAGGCCTTCTGCAGAAGGTGCTAGCTTTGAATGGTGAGAGTGTGGGCACATACAGACCAGGTGGCTTAGGAACCAAGGTTCATTCCTTCAGAGTCTACAGAGGCCCTGTAGGTACATTCAGTGAACATAAAGTGGATAATTTTGTAGCTTGATGGAAAAGACATTAAGCTGAAAAATAAAATGAAAAATGAGGTTCGGTGTTTTTATCATGGATCAGGTAGGAGAGCTTCAGCAGAAGAGATGGTCCACTGCCTGCCCTCCTCCCCCTTCTCTTATAAAAAACATTCGGTAGGCGTGGGTTTGGCATTCTTTTAAATGGAGAAGCAGCCAGCTTCTGCGCACTGGATTCCTCTGTTGCAAGAGATGTTGTTTACCACACCTAGGTATGCTGAAAAATAAATGCTACAATGAGGAATTCTTTCTGCTCCTTGGCATCCTTTGAAGGTATAGGAACATGTCCATGCCATGCCCTTGTATCTTATTATGGATTTGGAACTTTTCTGGTTGCATGCCTTCAGTAGTGCAAGACAATTAACTCTATTTTGGATTGATAGTATGGCTAGAGCAGGGAAAAGCAGACAAAAAAGATCATTGAAGCATAGTATAGTATTTTCTTACCACTGTAGTGATGTTTTTATGTTATGAAGCATTACTGCAGTGTTGAAATGTTCCCTCTTTGCTGAAAGGTGGGGAGAGACTAATTTTGTTATACTTGAATTATGTGGTGCTGCTTAGTGAAATATGCTGTAGTAACTTCAGGTCACTACTGTGACATGGTCTTGCGAATGAAAACAAAAGAAATCAGCTCTCAAAAACATCAATAAACATTTTTAAGCATCTGTTTCAACAGGCATGTGTGTCATACGAGCCATCATATTGCATGTCACAGGGTAGCACACAGTTCCATATGTTTAATTTTCATTCCTTGATAAGTCTTTGATTGACAGTGTCTGAAAATGCCTTCAAGTGCTTATAAACAAAACATATATATATACATTTATAATAAATTTATATAAGAAAAATATTTTATATTTATTAGATATTTATTATGAATGCACTGCAAAAGTGGCCCAAACAAATGCAACCTCCAGTTCTGTGTTTCATTTTTCCTGCTTTTTTTCCCACACAAGTGTTTTATCTCTGTGAAGTACTGGTCACCTGAATTCATCTTAAAATTTCATAGAGTCAGAGCATTGCCAGGTTGGAAGGGACCTCAAGGATCATCTGGTCCAACCTTTCTTGCCAAAAGCACAGTCTGGACAAGATTGCCCAGCACCCTGTTCAGCAAATCTGAAAAGTGTCCAGTGTTGGTAAATCCACCACTTCCCCAGGGAGATCATTCCAATGGCTGATTGTTCTTACTGTGAAAAAGTTTCCTCTGGGGTCCAAACTTAACATCCTGTCCTGGTTCTGGCCCAGAAGACAGGGGCGGGGGGGGCAGAAGAGGTGGGGAGGGGTGTGGATCCTTGACAAAAGGAGTCTCCATCTTCTTTGTAGCCACATTTTAAATACTGGGACATGCTGATAAAATCTCTCCTAAGTCTTCTTTCATCAAATCTGAACAAATCCAGTTCTCTCAGCCTTTCTTCACATGGCAGGCTTCTCAGTCCTTTGATCATCTTTGCATCGCTTCTCTGGACTATCTTCTTGTGGTTTAACCTCAGGACCACACAGCTGCTCCCTCACTCCCCCCAGGGTGGGATGAGGGAGCGAATTGGAAAAGCAAGAAAGCTCATACATTGACGTAAAGACAGTTTACTAGGGAAAGCGAAAGCCACACAGACAAGCAAATCAAAACCAGGAATCCATTCCTACCCACTTCACGTGGGCAGGCAGGATGATGGAGCCATCTCCAGGAAAGCATGGCTCCATCATGCAAGACCAAGAGACTTGAGAAAGCAAAAGCTATCACTCTGAGTGCTCTTTCCCCCGTTTCCTTCTTCTTCTGCCAGAATTATAGGATGAGCACGATGTCATATGGTATGGTATATCCCTGTGGTTGTTTGGGGTCAGCGGTCCCAGCTGTGTCCCCTCCGAACTCCTTCTGCACCCCCAGCCTCCTCCTTGGTGGGATGGAGTGAAAAGCAAGAAAGATCTTAACTTTGAGTTAAAAACTGCTGAGCAATAGCAAAAAAATCCCTGTGTTATCAACACTGTTTTCAGCACACATGTAAAACATAGTCCCACAATAGCTAGTATAAAGCAAATTAGCTACCCCAGCCACAACCAACACACCTGTCTAGCCTATCCCTATCATTGTCAAACTTCATCAGGTTACACTTGATCCTGTCATCCAGATCACTTATGAAGATATTAAACACAATTAGGAGCAGTATCCATCCCTGGGGGACTCCACTTGTGAGAGGCAGCAAGATCGAAAGAGAGCTATTTACACCACCTTCTGTCAGCCAGTTCCCCACCCACTGCACGGACCTCTTGTCTAGACCGTAAGGCATCACTGTCTCTAGGAAGACTCAGTGGAAAATCATATTTCCCGTAATTGAATTGCAAGAGAGGAGGTTTCCATTTCAAAATATCAGAAAGACCTGAATAGTCTGACCCTAGAAAATAGCTACATATTGATTAATGATCTTACAGATCACAACTGAATTGTAGATAGCAGTATGTAAGCAATGTTGCCAGGCTCCACAAGTCTTTACGATTCCATCTAATCAGTCTTCAGCCATCTTCATGTTGATTTCATGAGACGTTTGCAAGTCTCTGTTGATAGTAAGTCATAGTTGCTTGATGGATATCTCATGAAACGCATCAGAAAATACTCTGAAACCTTCTGAAAGGCATATGGAAGGCATTGCAGGAGCTAAAAATTCATCCAGCACTTTCACTTAACTTTCAATATGTACCTGCATTATTTTTCTTGGTTGTAACTGAATGCCTTGAAGTTTTCATGTTTGGACACGTTTAGTCATGATACATCTTCTTAGATCTAGCACCACATGTGCCAAGCTAGTGCATACTAACACCATACACAGTGCTACAACCAGGTACTGTATCTCAGTACAGATGTGGAGGATTTTTGCACTACCTCATTTTAAATTGCTAGGCATACATACACAGTTTATTTTACTCAAGTTAGAACAGAATATACAAAAATCTGGTCAAGAACTATGCTTGAAGTAGATTATGAGAGGATGAAAACAGGAATCCTAAGTTTCTACATAGTGTGGCTGCAGTGGTAGGATGTAAAGAAGGTAACTGAAGTAGTTGGGCAATCCTTGTGTCTAAACAGGATCACTGTGGTTTGCCCATATGGCTCTTGGTGTAAAGTAGTTGTAGAAGTGAAGATGCAGAACACAGATTAGGAAATCTCTAAGCATTTGAGCCCTATGTGATAGAATGCATGAGTCAAAGACGAATGCTCAAGTGAATGAATCTGCAGTAACAAAAGGTTAGTTCAACAACACTTGATATAGTAGAAAAATATGGTGTCTAAAGAATAGTCAAGTGTATAAGAGTCATGAGTAACTGTTATTTGGCTATTGAATGGCTTCATTCCTTTGGTTACACAGCATTTAATTGTGTTCTCACGACTTGTCACCTTGTTTCAGCAAGGATACATGAAACAAGCTGCATGACTGAAGCTGCTTCAAGTCTTGAAGGGGGGAGAGAAATATTCTAGAGCAGTTGGTACTGAGTAGTGGATAAAGCAGGTGACCAGAAATGGCTAAGGACCCTGGAGTGTCAGTAACACTCACTGGAAGAGGCAAGTCAGTGCAGAGGAAAAAGAAACGAGCAGTGGAAACCCCAGCTGAAGCTTCTCCTGTGAGCAGAACTTTTATTAGGTCACATAATCACTTCCTTTAGTGTCTAAGAAGATGAACTGACATGACAGCTCCTTTATCAGCCACAATCAATAAGATCACTCCCGTTTACAAATTATTTTCATGGCCCTGATGCTCTGTCAAATTTGTTTGAAATTATTAGATGGATTAAACTATGGAATATTGGCTATTGGTGCAGTATCTGGACAGTTGTATATATCCAAGTACAATCATGTAAGTTTTGTTGCTTTCAGAAATTGTATTTAAAAGGCTATTTAAGAAAAAAATAAACAAAGTCTTTCTTTGAATTCTGAGGTATTCTGTTTATTCTGTTTTTTCCCAAGACAACTTTTCAGTCAAAGGCTTCTCTTTAAAAGATCATAACTCATGTCTGTCACAGAAATTATGGAGGTCATCAAACATCTCTTCAAGCTGCAGACCTGGTTATGTTTAAGCAAATAAACCATTTACTCACTATAGTCTTTCTAGAATATGGCCCTTTAGATTTTCTATGGAATTTATTAAATCCAACTAGGTAATTTTTAACAATTGCTAACTCTCTAAGTAGTCTTAATAAATAGAGGAAAAAAACATATGAAAAATACATTAAACAGTAGAGAAAGAATTTAGCTGACCTTTCAGATGCCACATATCTTTTTGACTCTCACAAAAAGCTTTGTGTACATATTCACATTCTTTTTATGCATCCAGGTTTGGACATTAGAGGACATAAAGTGCAAATATTTGCCTGAAAACTTTGACTTTTTATGTAAAAAGTGAGTTTCTCTGTCCTTTTTTCTTTTACTGAACGTAACAAATGAAGCTACAGATTCCAAATCGATCAAGTTCCTGTTAATGAGAAACAGGACTGAAGCAAACTATTTAAATGCTTGTCTACATCTTTCCTGATTCTGCTTCCAAGTATTTAATGTATTTACAATCTTTGTTGTTAAAGCATCTTCTGTACTCTGTCTTGGAAGATCTATGCTGACCTATTTGGTAAAATAAACAGAGATAAATGCCTCTTGAAAACATGTCTAACTACAGGATTAGGTAAAAATTTTGGAGATTTAATTCTCAATCCTTATTTGCAGGGTATCTTAGGAGCACACCTAAGTGATACCAGCTTCTTGTCTGGTGAGTTAAAGCTGCAACATATTCCCCTTCCATTCACATCCTGTCTTGAACATTGCAGAGCTTCTATGTTCAATTCAGATCTTACCAGTGGTCTTGAAACACGGTCACATAGGTGTCTTCTACAACTCCTGTACCACTAAGTGAAAGAACGGGAATAGCCTGTGCCCAGGCTACAGGCTGGGTATATCATAAGTTGGTTATTGCACAGGAATCACAATTCATGTGGCAGGGAAGAGGTGGTGTCCCTTGTCTTTCAACACTGTTGGGCTGGCTACTGTGCTGCAGAGGATGTTTTCCTTTTAAATAAAGTATTTCATGGTACTGAGAAGGACAAGAACAAACCCCATAAAATATTTGATACTGTAGCTATTCTTAATGGTCTCAGATGAAGAACATATTTTAAGATATTTGAACGTTGCTTAAGAATTTTTGAGTATGTATTTCTAAATTTTAAGTTATTTTTGTTATTCAAACTCCCTGCTGAAAATAAAATTGCATCTGTTTATCTGTAAGACCATTTGTTAATACACCTGTCAGCCTTCTTTATTTTAATGTATTATTATGTTCAATTCCTCATTAAAACTGAAATAAACATACAATTATGATGATATACTTACATTTAATACATTAAAAAGTGGTAGTTTGGATAGTAGATATGACTTTGCAGCACATGCACATTTTCAGAACTTCAACCACTCTACTTCCCTCATTCCCATTATTTAATAAAGCATATATTAAATTCAACTTCCTAAAGAACACTGATTTCAATAAATGGAAAGCTTCATCATGCAACAAAATAATGGGTTGTTTTCTTGTATTATACCCTTTGTGCAGAGGAAAGAAAAACATATATTATCTAAATATATCAGATGTTAATGAAACCCTGCACAAGAGCTATATCTAATGAAAATCACTCTTCCTTAAATTTCTTGCCTCAGCAAAGATAATTTTTTTTTTTTGTTTCAAGGTAGAAAACAAACCATACTTAGATAAACAATGTGTTGATAATGTTGGAGGGCATAAAAACAGGTTAGAGAATTATTTCCTTTTAGCTTTAACAGGCACAGCTATTTATTCTGTTTTTTACTTGTTCAACTCATTTTTGCTTTTATAATTCTTATTACAGACTATCATTTCCCAAATTGTTTAAGCGTAAGATTGAATGCCATTAAAATTCAATAGGACCCAAATACATAGTTAAAGTTAAATATGTTTAAGTGTTTTTCTTAACTAAAGCCAGTTAAAAAATACACCTGTGATAGAAAATCAAAATGTTAACATCTCAGTGGTACGGATGTTTGTTTCTCTCCTGATTGTTGATTGCCTGAATCTGTTCCTCGCAAAATCATCAGCAGAACTGCCACTCACTTTAATGAGGCAAGATCAAGGCTGTAATTTTCACCAGTGTACCTGCATTGCCCACCATGTACAAAAGTGTAGCAGTTTAAATGATTAAGCCCATCAGTATTTATCAGTTGTTCTGTCAAGAATGAAGATGCTGATGGAAGAGTTCTTCCATCCCCATGAGACCTGTCAGAAATTCATGTGCTCTGCTGGACACAGTTTTTAAAGCAAAGTCACACAACTTGAGACCTGAGAGCAGCTCACTCAGGCCAATAAGTCAGGACTGATAACGATCATTTCTGGCACAAAGGGATTGTGTATGAACATTTTTTGTGTATCAGAAATTTTTTTGTACCTAGATTGTCCTTTACTCCCAAAATCTTGAATACTGAAGACTTTGCTAGTTTTATTAATGTACAAATCACCTGCTATTTTCAAATAAATTGACACTAGGTGCACAGATATTTGCAACCAAAATAATGTATCTGTACACAAATTTTTGGATTTTTTTTTAAAGATTCATATAGTACAAACCTATGCCATTTCCCTGAGAAAAACTCTGAATAGGAAAATAAGTGAAAATTTGAAATTCCCTTGCATGAGTGATTTCATCATAAATGGAAAACAAATTTTACAGTTATCATTGAGCACACAGACTCATTTCTTACCTAACAGTAATTTGTAGGCTGACATCTGCATAGTATCTGCTATAATACGTCATGTCAGACTATTGTGATTTGAGCTTTGTACATTTGAAACTGTATTTCTCAAAAACTGGCTTGGAATTTGTCAGCATTAGAAATCTTGTCACTAATTCACCACTGTAAGGATGAAATTCTGGCTCATCAGCAATTTTCTTATCGATGATAATCTGGTTTTTATTTCACGCTTAGAGCATATTGGTAATGTTAATATTAAAGTTAAGGTTGGCCACATTATTATTATTTATTATTGTTGTTACTTATGCTATAATTATACATTATAACCATAGTATACAAAAATGTGTGGTGATATACAGTAATAGAGTAAACCAACAGGAATAATTATAATGATAAATGCTAAATAATTAAAAGCATTCCTATAATACTCAAAGCCTCTGAAAGGGAAAAATATGCCAATCTATAGAATTCCTCATCAACTAAAATTGTAATTTGTTTGGGGTTTTTTTTTGACCTCAGGATTGTTAAAGAAAAAATGTCTCTGATGTGATGCATGCTGTAACTCATTCTCATCCTTACGTAGTTTGGTTTTCCTGAGAAATGACATTGATCCTGCTCTGAACATGAGGCAGCATGACATGGGGAAGTTGTTCCTGGGGAGTTCTTTCTGGAGCTCTTGTTTCTCCTGTTCAGCTGATGGTTTCACACAGCCTTCCTCTATGAGGTAGCATGTTGGACTTATGAACAACTCTGAATGCTTTCTTACTGTCTCCTGCTACCAAAGATGACTGAAAACAACTATATTACATAGGTGTTGCCTTAGGAGTAAATATAAAAACTTTTAATCAAAATTATAGGGATTTTTAAAAAAGCCTCCAAAAGTCTGCAATGGCTTCAGGCAGCTTAGAAACAACAACAAAATAACCCCTCACAGGTTTCCTAATTGGAATACTAGAATTATTTAAAGTGAATACAGCTCCTAGGTTTCTTTTGCCTCAGAGTACATTCCTTTGAAAATCTCAGCCAAGAGCTTTAATAATTTAAATACTATCTTCCTTTTTTTTTTTTTTTTTAATCCTGTAGAGTAGTGGATCTCAAATATCAAAATTAGCAATAAAGGGCTGATGGCATTGTGGACTCATGGGTCTGCTTGACCTTAAACTTTGCTATTTAACATTTCTTATGTGCACAATATGTGAGGAAGATTCCTTTTCCCTGGTGTAGATGATTAAAATGGCTGAATGAGGAGAGGCAGGGAAAAGAGAGGCTCTGGTCATTAGCTGCACTCTATTTCACCTCAATCAGAACTCAAGAAGAACTGACTTTACTGGAAAGAAGCAATAGCTGCAGGTATCAGTAGGCACCGGATGTGCAGCTGTAAGAATGCTGCACTTCAGAAAGAGGGTAAAAAGCTGAGATGCACATTTCATTCCTGGGGTTGCATGGTGTTCTGATGATCTACAGAGGAACATCAAGAGAAAAATGTTAAAGCTGAATTATCTCACTTCCCTCATAAATCAGGCCAATAGGAAATCTGAAACCACAACTGCAATTTTAACTGTCCAAAAACCTGAGGAACATTTGTTCCTGGATTACAAGAGCTGGGGCTGCAGGCTTTCCCGGCCCACAGCACTGATGTGAATCAGAAATGTCACTTGTATGTCAGCCTGGATGGTCAACTCTAATTCAGACAAACCACAAGAATTTCTAAATTACGTTTGTTACAACTCAGCTCCAGTGATGGGAAAGAACATCTGCTCTTACTCTCCATCTCCCCATCCAATTTTTGCTACACCTATACCAGCTAACTAGGACAGCCATAAGGTACAGCTTAGAAATGTGGGCTCAGATCTAGCAAAATAAACATTTTCATACCTATGGGAGTAATATATGCCTTTTCCAGGAACACTCTAAGCACTACACTGCTACATTTTTGGAACAGTCCTGGTCACAATTATCTTCTAAATTTCTCCCTGGCATGACTAGGGAATGCCATCATTCCCAGATGCTTTGCCTACACTTCTGTTCTGAAAATTGATAGCTAATTGTATGGACACAGATTGTCCCGTGCCGCATTGCAAGGGTGTGCACATCTGAGGTGTGTTTATTTTATTAATATTTTGTTGAAGGAGGCTTGCTGGTTGAGATGTTCAGGAGGTATCCATGTCAATAGAGGTTTGGAAGGAGCTGGAGCTCTTGGTGATACATCTGCAGCTTTGTGGTCACAGCTCATGACGTATGGGACTGTAGCTGAATGAGGAACATCTTTGTCTCCAGCTTTCAAAGTTTTTACAAAAGTGCAGAGGAAAATGAATAAATATCTGTTGGATCCTCTGTGGCTTTTCCTCTTCTTATGACTCATACTGTTTTTCACATACAAAGCAATGCCTGGCAGCCTGACATGGGATTATGGGATATAATTGTATTTTCTCCCCCTCCAGCTATTTGTGATGGATCCGAAGGGAAGATCATTAGATAGAGGAGGAGAGGCATTATGCTGACTGTGGCAGAAACAAGAGAGGCTGTATTTGTAAAAGTGGGGGAGAATGAAAATGCTTTTACTGCTGTGAATGTGAATGTCTCTCAGCCTTGCACATATGTAATCCAAGAGCAGAGGAGAGAAGGTTCCGCAGAGCTCTGATACAGCTGGTTGTTCTTCAATACTGAATCACTCTAGAGATTTCAATCCAGAGCCAATTTCACAACATCTGGATTAGTTTGAAATTCACTTGGATTCATTCTAGCAACCTTAACAGATAGCCTGGGGAGGTTTAGGAGTCTTTATCATTGGAGGTCTTCACCACAGTTTATACAAAACACCTGTTCTGGACTGATCTAGGTGTAAGAGTCAGGTTTGGGCCAACCACTGGACAGATTTGATGTCTCTTTTTCTAAGTTTCTATGATTATAATGTACTTGGGCTAGGACACGAAAAGAATGAGGTCCTGACTAAAGTCTGAAAAGAAAGTGATCTCTATGTTCATGCCAGAATGCAAGCAGAGTCTAATGGATTTGTATATACATCATGCAATAACATGCATTAATAGCAGAATGTTTTTAGAACATGTTGACATATAGTGGTATCAGCAAAGTCAGAGAGATTTGAATTGCTGGAAGACAAATACTTCAGTTTTGGGTTTTTCTTCTATTCTCCCCCAGTTTTCCAATAAAGAGCTTACATGTGGAAAAGCAAGATAACCACATAAATTTAAACAGCACAGTAAAAATAGGTATTCACAAAGTTTCAAATGACAGTAATTAATCTGCACAGTGGGTTTCTTTGCTTGTTTTGTAAATGGACATTCCTTGCCTCTATTAGATTACCCCCTCCTAGCAGGTGACTTTAAACATTAATTACCTGAAAAATTTAGGTCAGGTGCTTAGCACCTACCTTACCCTTTGAATTGAAACCATCTTCATCCAGTGTTGTCAGCTAAAGGATGTGGGATAGAGATTGCATTGAGGTTCACAGAAAGAAACTATAGTAAAGAGTTAGAAAAGTTTCTGAGCACGATTGCAGATTCTCCCTGTTGTGAAAGTTACAACAGCTTTTGGCAAAGCTCTGCACCTTGGAATAGACATTAAATCTTTAAAAGCCAAGTAAAGAGACAACAAAGTCAACAGCCACATTATGATTAAATCATTTGAAAGCATGCATATGTCTGTGTTTTCTTATCTGTCTGTGTGTGCAAATATTCTGTATTGAGGATTATCAACATTAGAATTCAGGAGGTTGATTAAAATTGCTCGAGGATAAAGACAGTAAATAAAAAATGATATGTGTCTCATTTAGATTGAAACAATAGTATCAGTAACAAGTTTTGTCCTTGCAGGAAGAAAATTGCATTTTTGTGGAGATTAGGACTTTAAAAATAATGCTAATTCATTGTACTACAGCAATGAAAAAGAGAACAATGGAAAATTTGATTTGGCACTACTAGAAGGACAAAGGAATCATACTAAGTTCAGCAATTCCATCATGTGCCCATGAAGGTCTCTGGAAAGACACCCTAGGACTTTGCCTCCTAGAAAGACATATATTAGTGACATAGTTGGGAAAATTAGCTATGGAAAAATTATAGACTCTTATTGCTGAACCATATGCATATGTTCTTTGCTGCCCTTTATATCCACCATAATGACATACCTATCGTGCTGTGGAATCAGAAACATGGCAGACATAGGATGAAAGATACTGCTGTGGCATATACTCACTTTGCTGACTCAAGTTTATTTTAAAATATTAATAAGCTAACTTCATATTGCCAGGCTGCCTGCCAGATCAAGTATTATCTGTCTGCATGTCTCTAATTTATGCCAGATCAGCCTTTTTCTCTTGTTTTCTAATTGGCATAAAACCAGCATAAAAGTGTATATTCAGCACAAATCCTATATGGACAGGACATTTGCCCATGAATGGTCCAAAGCAAAGGTTCATTTCGGTGTGGGGTAGATCCAGTTCTAAAACACATACAAGTACGGCTTAACAGGTGCCATCTGGAAGTCTCCAGAAGCACAAACTTCAAAGACTCCAGTAGTTCCCAGGTAGCCAGGAAAGCCCCAGAGAGCCTGTGGAAAGAGACTTCTACCCCCGTCATTCAACTTGTATGTAGCACCTTTTTTCTTTAGCTTTGAGACTCTTTATGTCATGACAAGCCAGAAACTTCTGCAATTTAACCACTACATCTCCTGAGCACAAACCTGAGTTATCTTCAAACCAGCCATCTTGCATACCAATAGCAGATTAGGCAGATTTCTGTCCACTCCGCTATATTTCTTCAGACCTATAACATTTATATCTGTAACGAAATGAGCTGGTGTAAAGAGAGCTTGGTATACCTACATGAGTGGCAGGTCATCCCACTGGATTCCAGTAGAATATTGAATCAAGCATAATAGAGTTGTCTGGCTCTCTAAAGTGAGTGTAAGAGAACCAAGGTGAAAGCCCCAGATGGTCACAACTTCTACTTTTGTTATATGATTTGAAGACCATTTTACACATAGGTAGAATGTATCAAAAGTAACACATGCCCGGGGGAAATTTGTAAGTCCTGACCTCCTACAATGTGTGACACTAAAACTCCTAAACCACAAAAATATCTAAGTCACAGAAATGGTGCTTGTTGTTAGCAAATTAAATGTTATTGCATATCAATGTAAATAAAGCTATATAAAGAAATTAAGTAACATTGCTAAGATTTAATGCCAGCATACTGAACAGTCCCATGTTTAGATTTATTTTTTGTGTTATATTGATTACCATGCTGATGATACAGAAGTCTTGAATAGCATTTCAATATTAGAATAATTTTTATATAATTATTCTACACTAATAATAAAAGTAGGTTTGTCTCCAGAAACATCTCAGGCTTCTGGCTTGTTTCTCCTTTCCTTCCCTCATTACAGTCATGTTGCCAGTTAGATTCAGTGATAAACATATCATAGGCATTCCAAGCCAGAACTGTTTTAAATTAAGACTACAAAAGCTGTAATTTGTTAATGCACCAGGACTTGGGTAACTCGAATTAAAAATAATATAAAATAACCTTAGAAAAAAAAAATTAGTTTCTCTATGAGGTAACAACAGGTAGATTACCTGTTACTTGGCATATTCTGTTAAAACAAAAGTGACTATGTGCCTTCATAGACAAAAATTCAGTTGGAATTGAAAACTCAAAAGTTTAAGGGGAAGTTTAAGCAATGTGCATCTGCACTAGAATAAATATTGTCCTCTGGGGCTACTACAGAAACACAGAATTGCTGGAGGGAAAATTATTCAAGCTAAAATTTCCTTTTTAGTCACCAGTCTTGTGAAAGAAAATTGTGAAAGTGAGATACTGTAAAAGGAAAAGCCCTCCTCTTTCCCTCCCCAACTATTCAAGTCAATGGAAGGTGACATAGGAATAACTGTTCAGAAATAGACAAGGAAACTCCATTTTAACAAGGCATCAAATATCAAATTATAACACCATGGCACCAAGGAATTCAAGTTCCTAATAGTGCTAACATTTTAATATATTCAGGGCTGTGTTACTGGCTTTTCTTTGCTGTACGGCATGGCTGAGAATACAACATCAGCATTAAGCAAATAATGGGAGTGTTGCTATGGGCTTCCATGAGAGCAGGCCTTAGTTTAATGTGTTAAGACATCATCCAAGTAATTTTCTTCTTGCCATCTTCAATTTGGTGTAATAAATTATCATAATAAAGGGAGCTGGGAGCAGCAAGACTTGATTAAGTGTCAAAATGCTCTCAGAAACTCAAAACCTGAGAGTTCTAATGTCAGTTCTTTGGTTTTCAAAGCAGACAATGGTCTTAAAGGACAAAAAAACCCCGGGCAACTCGGAACATTCATATTTGAAAATAAAAATATACAATGAGGTCCTTGAACTCCTGCTGTAAGCAGCACAGGAGTAGGAGGGATTGATATATACCCCTTTGTATTGTCGAGCCTTTGGTTAAGACCTTCAAAAGTGACTAGGGGCTAGGTGTCCAGCTCCTGCTTATTTCATCATGCTGAGTTCCAGAGTTGGGGCCCTCATGAATTTATGCCTTTGCTTATCAACACTACAAATAATATTTAACACCAGAAGTATTCAGACTTCTGTTGAACGCTACAATATTGATTATTAATAGCATTTTTGTGAACTATTTTGTTATTTTATCTCCACTCTGCTTATGAAAAAAGAGTTGTAGAGCAACAGTGACTTGCTTACATTTATTATTTTTTTTGACGACCGTCTCTCCTGAAGAATACTAATATCCTCTGTCTGCAAGTAGCACTGGAAGGATAAATTAATTAATATTTGCAAAGAGCTTTGGAATCCTGAGCTGAAAGGTGCTAGATAACTGTAAAGAATTATACTGTAAATTATGCATAAGTATTGTGAATGCTGCTTTTTCAGATGTGTCTGCTACAAAGATCACTCAGTAGTTCAGACATCTAAAACATGGATGATGCAAGACTGTTTAAGAATTGATTAGTATACCTTTGGGGGCATAAGAATGGCAGTCTACAGCAATGCAGGAGACAACAGCTACTATATATCATGAGGAAAATGACATTTCGATACCATAAGAAGTTCCTTATGCCTTTGAAGTTGCATCTTAGTTCAAAGTCAGTCAGTATTCTTTATTTTTCATATAATTATGAAAGTGGTTTCATGTCAATAAGTCCTTTTATTAAAAAAGAAAACAACCTAGATGGAGCAGTTATAAACCTAAGGAAAACTGTCTCCTCTGTTACTATCAGCCACGTTATTCTTATGCATCTATCCACGGGTGTATTGCTTCAAAACCAGCACTCAATGTAAAACATAAAGTGTTGTATTCTTTAAAAGCCTGGAGAAACAAGACTTCTAATAAGACTGAAATGACAAAAGAAGGAGCAAAATATTCTTCCAGGCAATTAATACTGAAGTTTTGTACCACAGGAATGGTCAGAGAGCCCTAGGTGAAAAGGACAGGTTTCCTCAGAGTCCAGGTATATGCCATGAGCATAGGTCTGTGCAATTTCCCAGAGAACTGCTGACGACATTGACTGTCAACCAGACAAGACGGTCCAAGCAAGCTGGAGAGGGCCCTGACTTCAATGCCTCTGTTGGGATTGGCTGATACTAAGATGGAATTGACTGGTCCTGGTACAGGATTTTCACATCACAGCATGCAGGCCTGCTGATGATTCCATTAGCAAAATACATCTCAGTAAATAATCTTCAGAAACTGAAAATAAGACATAGATTAGGAGCAAGGGAGATGAAGAACTTTGCCAGTATTTTCTTTTTCCAGGGTACCCAATGGATGAAGAAACGCCCATCTGATCTTTCTCAGTGAAATATCTGGATAATATCTGGTTAAAAAAGAAAACCCTGAAAAGCATCTGCCACTAAATCAAGACAAAAATTAATTTCCCAATTTAAAAGAATCCACCAGCAAAGCTGTTCTGTTCCCTTGACAACCTCAGTCTCTCCTCTACTGGCCATGAACTTTCTTCATCTCTGCAATTAACACATTGGCTCCTGTGCCTACAGGGCTGTCATCTTCTGCCAGCTGAGTGGCATAAATTCGGTGTCTTTAGCACAGTCCTAATGGATGTATTCAAGCTAATAACAAAAGGTGACCTAGTAGGCAAGTAGCAGAATCCATGTGGACTTGGAGGACTGTGGTGAACTGAGTTTCAGCTAGACCCTAGGTCTAAGTGAGAAAATATAATTTCCAAAGCTGAAGAAGCTTATAGCAGGGAAGAAACAGGGAAGACAGAAATCCAAAGCAGAGAGACAGACAGAACATTACAGCAAGAGTGCCAGGTTAAAACAAAATCTTTGCAGTGGACTAATAGGTAGGAAAGGAGGAAACAACAGAAAGTAATGCCACAGAAAATGTTGTAAAGAAAAAGCCTGAAAAATAATTGGGTGGAAGCTGGAAGGACTGCAGGAAGAAGGAGTCTTCTTACGCTTTCTTTTTTAATGCTATATTCTTTGTGTAATCATGTGTCACTGTATGATTCAAAAAAAGAGCATGTGTCTTGTTGGCTTTTTTATTTCAAAACCAAAAGAAAGAAAGTCTGGGGAAAAAAAGTAACCCTGCCTGTGAGGTTGCAGCAGCTCTGTGCCCTGCATGAAAAAGATCACTGATCTGAGAGTGAGTTTCTCGTTATGCCCTGCTGTGCCCAATAGCTTTCCCCCAGCCTTCCATCAATATTGACAGTGTGTAACAACCCTTCAAATTTCTCATCTCCTACCTGTGGTGAGATAACTTCTTCAGAGGATTTGAAAGCCAGCCCAGAAAATGAGAAGCAGCCTGAGTCCTGGGTCAGCCTTTCATCCAAACCTTGTGTGATCACCCTGGTAGAGGTGAGTACAGGTTATAAAATCCATCTCGTAAGGGGAGTTTGAACACGGCAGCATTTCCAACTCTGGAGACTCGAATTAGTGTCTAAAGAAGTTAGTTTCTTTTTTTTTTTTCAAGGAACCAAGCAAATACATGGTGGTGAAGTATTCTATACCTGCCAACCAGGCCAGTGGCATTTAGCTTGGTAGAGGGTTAAGTCCACTTGTTTGAGTCATTCCAATTGTCTAATGTTAGTGAAGAATTAACTGTGTTTTCAATACGAATATTTTGAAAGTAAAAAGAGAACAAAATGCATAATATTGTTTTGCCTTAGCCTTTTCAAAACAGGAAAGAATTTGTCCTGGGATCAAATGGGCATATAATATTAATGATTTACATAATAAGGGTGACGGGTCTTGAATATCTTCAGAGAAGGAGACTTCACAACCCTCGTGGGCAGCCTATGCATCCTTCTCAGTTTTATTTCCCTTCACTAACAGGAACTTCTGGATTAAATGTGACTGTTACACTAGGTCACATACTATCTAGATACTGCTTTTTCACACCACAAAAATCATCACACAAAAATGGAAACTGGTTAAAAAATCATTATCATCAGTAACATGATTTAATATGATGACAGCATATTTTTTTTACTATCATACATACAAAATGTACCTACATTAGTGAGCTTGTTAAGAAATCATCAGCAGATGCAGAGTGAGCAAGACAGTTTTCTGTTATGGCAGATACTTCATTAGCCTTAAACTGCAATTTGTTATTGGAGATGTGTATGTGAACTGGAAAATCACATCCCCTTGCCACTAATTTACACAGGAATTTAAAATTAATTTTTCATGCAATGCCGAATTCCTTTGTGAGTTCATACACTATTAGCCCATATGCTACACATAGTTTTGCCAGGTGTTAACATGGTACAGACAAATTATATGCCCCCTAAGATGTCTGAGGCACAAAAGTGAAGGAAGAATATAGGATTAAAATAACTTTGGAAATAATTGTAAAAATGCTTGGAAGGACTTAAAAACAATGTTCTTGCTTCTCAGTAAGAACCACCATATATATCTTAATCACTTTAAAAGATCCAGAAGGTGTAGTGTTGATGAAACATCTAATTTGCCCAGTGCTGTCCAACAAAGTTCCTGCAGACTTACCAGCTTTGTTTAAAAAATCCACCTCTAAGCACTTGAAGTGGAGAGTAGCAGAAAAGTTGCTCCAAAAGTTGCAGTAGCACAGTAAATTATCATATTGGGATACACATTTCTTCTGTCTTATGGTTTTATCTAGTAAGTATCAGTGATGATCCATAAAGGAGAGGGAGGGAAATTAATTACTTAGGTCTGTTATGTGTTAGAAATGAAATGCAGTTCATTAGACTATGTCCAGTCCTGGAGATTGACTATCAGATCACCAGTTGTCATATACTTTCTAAATGCAAAAGTCAAACAAAACATTGTTTTAATTCCTCCCTGCCTGTAGGTCATATAAAACTATGCACATAAATCCACAGGCAGTGATATAAGAACTGCCAAACCTTTATTATTTTCTTATAACAACTTGATCATCTGAAATTCATGCATATTTGCATGAGGCCATTTAAGACACTAAGATGAGCAGAGCACTACAGCGTATCCTTAAAACAGATAAATATATCCTTCAGGCATACAACTGGTAACAGAAACACAACCCATCAGCAGAGGTGTTAAATTGAGCAGATTTTCAGCCTGCCTGGATACCGTTCTCCAGCCCTTGCCTAATCTTAAATTATTGTAGTTGTTAACATATAATCATTTAGTTGTACCATGCTGTGTTTGCCTGCCACTGAAAAACCAGAAATCTACTCCATGAGCAAATAATTATTAGGATGCTGGTTCACTGTTCACTTAGTAACATCTGCTGTCAGGTTTGAATCACTTTGTCTCCAGGCAAATATTAGCGGTTAAAGGTAAGATTCACAGTACCTTCTGAGAGGCAAATAATAAATACTTAACAGTGGGGACTCTCTTCAGCTCAGACCTCTGCTAATTATTCTGTGTCTGTGCCTGCCAAGTCTCACCAGGTTCCCCCTTCTTTCCCCGCTATTTAGTTCAGTAGGGTTACCTTCAGTGCCATTATGAAGGTTAAAGGACACTAAACATCTCCTCTGCGGCACTGGCCATTCTGGTGTCTTACCAGCTGCTTCAGCATCCTTTAGGCTACGATGCTGAGTAAATTGCTTCAGCTCAAGCAGAGGTTATGGTTATGATGCCTTTTCTTTCTGTGTGAAATTCTGTACTTCGTGTGATTTGAGACCCTTCTGGGTTTGCTTCTGGGAATATCCATACAACAGTAGTTACACAGTCAGTGAACCTAATTATTACTCATCCTTGTGAACACTACTTCATGCAAGCTCCTCTGCTGGGTCCATAATGAGTACTGCTATAAATGAGTAAACAGGTTGCACAGTCAGACCCTATAAATGAGAGCAGTAGCCTAGAAAAGTGCTTTACAAAAATACTTGTTACGTGGTGCTTTCTTTTTTGCCCTTGCACAGAAATTGCAGGTAAAGGTTGGTGCAGCTGACGATATTAAAATATAGTTACCAGATAATAAAGAAACCAGCAGTGGCATTTATTTTCCGGGAGTCACTGAGGAGAGAACATGTTGCAATCTTTTATGTGGAATTTTAGAGTGTTTTAAGTGGAATTTTGTAGCAGTTTACATGGCAAGAAGCTTCTATTACCAGTGAGATCAAGAAGCTAGTTCCTTTGCACAGGCACAGCTTGGGCAGTGGCATGGCTCAGCCCCCTTACCAAGCCTGGCTTCCTGCTCTGCCTTCAGATGTGGACTGAAAGTCCAGTTCTGAGCTGGGAGGAGGTGGTCCCTCAGGCTCAGAGACATGTTCACTATATGTCCGAGGAGAACAAGTGCCAGAGAAACTTGGTGAAATTTTTGAGGGGACCACAAGGTAGAGAGAGACAGAGTGCACAGAACAGAACCCCTCCAAGCTTAGATCTGTCAAGTAAGCCTGAGTTTTATCAATCAATGACAGAGATTTTGCCGAGAATTCTGGAAAGCATGGGGAGACAGCTCACTTCAAAATATCTTTTATTTTTCTAGCACTTGAGGGTAGCACCAGAAGCACTGATTTTGTAACGAGAGGTTCAAGTGTTTCTACAACTGGCAAATTTTCTAGAAGAAAAATATGTCAATATTCTCAATCACTTCTTACTCAGGACTGAGTAGCTATTGACTATCATACTTTCAACCTTTAATCTCTCAGTCCAATTAAAAATTCTATACAGTGATAGAAAAATTTACCAAGGACAGTCCCATTGAATTCAAAGACAACTTAGTACTCTCCTTTATAGTGCAACTTAGATTTAAAATATGCACTTCATAAATCTTGAGCATATAATTTATTGGGCAAAACCCAACCGATTATGAGTAGGATTTCAAGAGAATCACTGGAAACAAAGAGGAATAGATGATGTCCAATTTCTCTGCAAAGAATGAGAAGTGCTTTTCCCATATTTTATGTTCCCCATTATGGTTTTAAAAAGCTGGTTTTCACGTAATGTAACATTTTATTCATAAGGCCAGACTTTGCTGGGAAATCTTTGTGCTTTGACTTTGGTAAGGTCGCCATAGGTATATGTCAAGGTAAAATTTGCGCTGTAATATTTACAGTTGAATTTCCCCCTGCATTTAATATAATTAGATTTGTATTAAAATGTCTTTATATCAGCAAAATGTCACTGGGAGCTAGATCCTCATGCCCTTACATATAGTGAACAGAATTGATGCACTGGCGCTTGTTTGAAAAGTAATGTACAATTAACTGTGACTGCAAAAATGAAAGTTTGAGTTGACCCTTGGAACCATGCATCAGTGATTCTTTTTAGGCGCAACATAAAATTCATGAATTTCAATAAATTTCTTTTGCAAAAGACTTTCTGGTATGTCATTATTTTCAAGCATTATTGTTGAGGGAAAATAAGTTCATTATATAATATATAGCGCTATTCTTGCATTGGCATCTCGAATTCAACTACACAAACTTAGTGGTAAATCTACAGCAATGTCTGAATTAAATTTAATGTTGCATTTTACATTTCAATATCTTCTTCAGAGAACATTCCACAAATAGAGTACCCATTGCTGATGTTTTCCTATTATTCCCATCTATTCATTTATTTAGAATTTATTTCCTATATATTCCTATTTGATAACACTGTTCAATATTAAAGATAATTTTAAAATCCATCTTCAGTGATGCAAAAGAATAAATGTATAATCACTATAATCTTATGCATTCTTATATTCTTATAAAGTTATTCATATCCCATGTACCACATTGTCTAAGTAACAGCTGGTTCGACAGCTATGGGAACATATTTCCTGAAATTCATGGGGCAGAAATTCTGAAATATAAAATTTTGTGCTTTGGGAGATAAAACAACCATCAGCTGGCATACTATTGGGTGATTTTTCTGTGTGTGGTTCCTTCTCTTGTTCTCTGGTATTTCTTGTTCTGCTGACAGCCAGATTGACGACACGGCCTAAAACAGGCCATTCATCTGTTCTGCTTTGCAATTCCTTTGTTCTTCAGAGAATCTTATGCTTGTCTTAGATGTCCCATATCTGACACTGTACCCATCATTAAACTTCCTTGTTACCTCTGGGAAACCCTTGTGGCCTTTAGTTGTGATGGTCACATTAGGAATCTTTCTGAAGGAACATGCCTTAATAATACAATTTGTTTTGTGGAAAGTGTTACTGCAGGGGCTGGTCAACAAACAAAATGTGATGCAGTTTTCACCCTGCATTTGGAGAGTAGTAAACTACTTCAGTCCTTCATAAAGGAAATTACTCAGTTGAGTGGGCCTACTCACTGTCTCTCATTCCCCTGGGAGGAGAGCCTCTGCTTTTGCTACTTTCTACTTAAACCAGGCAGCTAATATTCTCTATCTTCCTTTCTTTCTGCTTTTTGGGGGGTTGTGGTTTTGGAGGGGGTTTTTTTGTTTGTTTGTTTTGCTATTGTTTTTTTTTTTTCTTCTCCCCAGGCTTTATTGGTTTTATTGGTAGCTGGAGTAAGGAAGTATTTTAATTATCTGTGCCTTAATAGATATCAGTAACACGCTACAAGAACTTTGTCCTGCAGAGACCAAAAGCAAATCAAAGCTCATTGTCAATAGAGCCTGTCTCTGCAACTCTGAACATTTCTGACTTCAGAAATACTTAATATTTAAGCAACACTGCCTGAGAAGAGTCATATTAAAACTAGAGTTGGAAAGATTATCATGATTTTTTACAACGTTGATACTAGCTCTCTGTAGGTTAGTATAGATAAGAGGAAAGAGATACTCATGTAATGAACACTCAGCTAAGAAATTGTTTGTGTGAACCTAGTTGCTAAGTGAGTTTTAGAAGTAATTGTTTTGAAAGCTGAAAAAGAAGAACCTAGCATAGGTTCCTTTTCTTTTTTCTTTTTAAACTGTGTGACTATTCAGTAAGGCAGAAGCAGTAATAGAAATGTGATTTTTTTTTTAAGTAGATAAAATTTTCACTGCATAATTTTGTCTTTGAATTGGGGGGGGGGAAATAGACTACTGCAGGGAACAAGAAAGTGAATGCAGTTAGTGGACTATGAGGAAAGGAGAAGTAATAATACAGAGGATGTTAGTACAGCAGGAGCATTTTGATAAGTCAATTCAAGATGTTGGGATAAATATCTGTCTTTTTCACACTGATGTTTGAAAAAGACTGGCAGAGGACTTGACTGAATAGGAGAGTGCTACTGGTTGCTCCTTGTATGTTATGCTGCTAGCAGAACATTTCTTTCCTCCTTTACATATTTGACTGTGAAATTTTGAGGGGGAGGAAATATCATCATTGGTCTTCAGTCTGACTACTTTGATCCTGAAGGCACTTGCTAGGGGAAATCTGAAAAATTTATATGTTTATGGGACATACGTGAAATAGAAAGAAATCCTATAATGTAGGCATGGACTTTTCTAAGAAATCAAGTAAAATAATTCTGATGTTCCAATGGCAAATTGAATGCAGGGTCCTGAAAAATTGTTCTGACCGCAATGCATTCCAGAAACTCACTGAAGACTTGTAGGGTACTGTAGAACATATATAACATTTTATGTGAAAGTTAACGTTGAAATGGATCTAAATTATTTTGGAGGTTAGAATTAAAACAGGGAATACTCTTTTTAAACTGGAGCAAGTGTCTAAAAGCAATGAAATTCAGTAAAGGCTAATGGAAATAAGTTCATATATGCCACAGTAATGAAATTCAAGAACATGTTAAATTGGGTCCATCAAGAAATGCGTAAAGATTAAAAATAAATTGGGGATAAGTTGGTGTCCTGGCTTCAGCAAGGACAGAGTTAATCTTGTTTTTAACAGCAGGTACAGTGCTGTGTTTGGAATTTAGAATGAGAATCATGTTGATAACACACTGATGTTTTAGCTGTTGCCAGGCAGTCAAGGACTTTTCCGCTTCTCATACTTCCCTGCCAATCAGAAGTCGGGGGACACTCAAAAAGCTAGGTGGAGACACAGCCAGTACAGCTGACCAAAAATGGTCAAAGGGATATTCCATACTACATGGCGTCATGTACTCTTTAATAACTGGGGTTGGGCTGAGGGCCTGTGTGGCAGCTAGGGATCTTGTGCAGCATCGACTCTGTGGTGGTGGCTGAACACCTGCCTGATGATGGGAAGCAGTGAATTAATTCCTTGTTTTGTTTTGCTTGCAGATGTGACCTGGGAGGCTGGGTAGTTTGGGGGGTCTTGTGCAGCATTTGGGGGTCTCACATAGCATTGACTTTGGGCAGGAAGAAATTGTATTGTTGATCACTTGATTTGACTATATATTACTAATATATATTTTTTCCTTACTTTTTTTGTGTGTCCTATTAAACTGCTTTTATCTCAACCCAGGAGTTAATTTTCACTCTTGCAATTCCCTCCCCCGTCCCACCAGGGAAGAATGAGCAAGCAGCTGATGGTGCTTATTTGTTGGCCACGGCTAAACCACAGCAGTCAGCCATCATTAAACAGGCAGTTCCTGTATTGGGTTTTATCAATAAGATTATCACAGTAAATCAAGCTTGCTGGTAACACCTGTGTAATAGTGCTGCTTCGGCTTTACTTGAAACAACACCCACATTTCGAGACGCTGCATTTCAAAGGGAATAGAAATCTGCAGAGAATCAAAAGAAGAGCAGCAGGCTTCCTAATATACTTAAAAACTTGATCTGTGAGGGTGGGATAGCATGAAAAAACAATGAGAGTGTGAATACCCTAAAAAATAACTTGTAGAAAATCTGAGAATACAATTACTGAAGAAGGAAATCTTATGTCACAAGCCGTTATCATTTGTTAGAAGAGAAGAAAGGGAGTTATGCCCTGGCATGGGGGAATGTGAGTAAGTATTAGAGGATGCTTAATTATTTCTGTCAGAAGAACCAATTTCAAGGAAGCTGACAAAAGTAAACTCATTTGAAATATACACAGCTAGTCCTGGGACCTCGAAGGAATATTTACTTCAGTTCTACCATGACTCAGGAGGATGAGCTACTATGAATGACTCACTTGATGTCTCTTCCCACTCTCATAATTTGCAGAAACTCATTCCAGAGTGTTTATTTATTTAAACTAAAATACTAGACTGAAAGTACCAGTCTATGCCTCAAGTTGTTCAGAGTGTTGGAAGTGTAAACTCTGTCAGTTAAATGTATTTCAAAGGGAGGTATCTTTAAGGACCAAACCAATATACACTGATGTTTTAAAAAGCAGATGGTAATGGTAAAGAACCTTTTTTTTTTTACCCCACTCCCTACTAGCCATATTTTCCCTTCTAATGTAATGCAACATCTGTTTCTAATTCCAAAGGCAGCCAGACTTGTGGAATCATGGCAGATGTACTATTTTGGTACAGATTAAATTTTACATGATTTCTTATATTTGTAGAGTGGCATCTGTGATACTTTATAATATAGGAAATACTAGTAATTAGAAACAACAGAATTGTACCAAAATGAGTTTTGGCTTAATGTGAATAGAAAATCCAAGTAAAGGAATGATAGTCCAGAGTAATTCAGGGAGTTAACAGCAGATCAAGAAGTAGTGCACATCCCTTCAGTATCAATCCATTATTTTATAAATTCACAGCATAATACATGAAATTTGTTCAGCTCTTTCCTATCTGAGAGAGGAATCATATAGGAATGACGAGGCCTGTATATCAGATATTGCTTGTAGATGATCAGTCTCTCTTACTATTCATTAGGCAGTAATTTTAAAGGTGTAGCAATAAAATTGTAAAATTGTATTAATAGGGTTAGAACTTATCTTAAGCACCAAATGTAGGAATCAGGTATGATTTAGTTGTTCTTATCCAGGACATAGGTCTCCCAATTCCTGTTTGACTGTCTTGGAGTTAACAAGTGTCTAGGGACTCCATGTTTGGGGTTTGAATTTTCATAGAAATTGTACTTCTGTACTTCTGGAATCTCAGCTTTCACAGAGCTGAATAGCTCTGCAACTGTCTTCAGATTATACACAACTAAGAGCTACCTAAAACTCATTGTAGGCACTAACTAAGCACACCTCCAGGACCATGCTGTTTTCAAAACACACAGGTTGCCTCTGTTTTCTTTCAAAATGTTCTTGGAAGAGTATGCAAAATGTTCTCTGTTGTATTATAAAATTCAGCTTTATTAAAAACATGGAGAATGATTCCTCTGAGAATTAATTCATACTCCTCCCAGAAGAGTTGTCTAGGCATCAGACTACATTAGAAAGCCTTTTTCTATGTATCCTCTTGAGGTTGAAAGAGAAATCAAAATGTAAGGCAACTGTCATGAAGCTGGACATAAAACTAGTGTTAAAGAGCATGATTTAGTATACAAATGCGTGAAGCATTTGGCTAAGAGAGAGGAAATGTGTTTCTGTAGCTCTGGAAAGTCTGTTCATATTATTGGAGTGAAACAATTTTTGGAAAGAACATAAATCACCATTAGACGAATGGTGAGAGCTTCTCTCCATCACCATAGTGCTATAGAGTTTTATCTGCTCTGGGCTCTTTATCTAGGATATAATGAAACCTTTCCAGGCATGGAACCACATCTTAAGTTACTTTTTAGGAGAGTCTTATAAAGCTGCAGTTGAGGTTTTGAATCTTTTCAGATGTAAGAAGATTGGCTTTCTAGTGTCTTTGATAGGAAATGCATTGCTAGCAAAAACACAAACGAAAAAAAGGAAGGAAAATGGTACCAAGAGGAGAAAGTCAGAGTTGTGTGTTCCAAATACACAGAGGTATCTTTCTGTATGTCTTTGGACTCGTATTTGAGTTTTCCTTTTCATTCATTGAAGGTGACATTGCACCTACACTGTGAGGCAGGTGTACATCAGGCAGATCCTTATTCAGTGTTTCTTGTTTTGAATTCCCTTTGGAGGTGCAGCTGGCCAAGTCTACATGCAGAAGTGTTCCGTAGTGCTTGGCATTCTTCTGGTCATCAGCAAACTGATCCTGCATTTTGACCCTGCTTCAGGAGGAGACTGGGCTGTGCCTGCACATCTGACTGGTTTCCTTGTGAATGCACCATTAATGGGTGAAACGCATCTACCCAAAAGCAAACTTGCCACATATATCCAGAATACAGACCACACTATGATCTACCCTTCTCCTGGAGTACTGACCAGGTCCAACTCCTCTGTTCCATACAGAAAGGCTCAGCTGCAAGGTCCTGCTCCAATAAAATATTTAGATTTATATTTTCTAAGTTCTCTTTATTTTCCTATTCAACAGAACGTGAAATTAGGAATTTAAATGTGAGTTAAGGGACTGTATTTTCAATTTGTACCTAAATGGCAATGTTGTAGTCCTTAACTTTCAGGTGCAGAAGGCTTTTATTGCACTGATTCTTTAGAGTTTTCTTGATAGCTATCAGACATCTGTTCTGAATTAATTCTGGAATACTCTCAAAGATTAAAATATTACTCCAAAGACTGCAAGAAGCAATCATTTCAGTCTAAAGATTCATAGACTACAATTAATTTTCTATTTGTCCTTTCAAAAACTATTTGGATATAATGGAGTAGGACTCCTGGTAAGTACTAATCAAAAGTAACAATTTTGTTTTAAAAATATCAGGTTTTTTCAGTTTGTTTATACTTGTAGGGATCTCTTTAGTCACAAATATTTATGTAATTTGCAACATGTGTGAGAAAATTAGTGAAGTATTTGCTAGTTAAAAAGATTGCCTAATGAATGAACTATGTGGGTAGGAATTACATCCTAATAAATTAAGACATCCTAATAAATTAAGAATCCATAAAAATTTGTGTTAATATTTTTTAAAAGGTCCCTTTCAATACAGTATGCCAATGAATTAAAGAAGAGTAACAGTAAGATATTTCAAGCAAAAAGTATTCATTAGCTTTAGTGTCAAACTGACATGGGAAAGGTTGTGTGCATTTGGGTGTTAGAGTCAAGATGCAGGAAGGAGGCAATTTGAATATCAAAGTCATTCCACAGACAAAAGAATATATTAAATATTTTTCTCAAAATATTTGTTTCATTAAGATAGCATGAAAGCAATCTCTTATTTTCATGCACTGAGTGTTCATTTAGTCTTAAAAAGGTTTTTAGTAGTTAGACTTGTGAGCATCAACTCTGTCACTGCAACTGAGTTGATAATAATGCAATTCTCCAATTTAGGCAGCCACCCAAGTCCTAGTCTTTCATTATTTTACTAAATTATAGGTTTGAGATAGAGACAAAGCCACATCCAAAATCTAATTTCCTTCTAAACTTATAGATAACTAAGGATTTAGATACTTGTATGACTACATCTAAATTTTCAAATGCCCAATCATTATTAATGGAATTTATCCTCAAAACTGTCCCACAGATAGGAAAATAATATCCTGAGTAAGAGGGGATCAGCCAAAATAAATTACTTACCATTCAATCCAACATTCTCTCTACAGGTTGTTCTTTCTTTCTTGTATAATTTTGTGGTGTTCCTATCAATACATGATGCAAAAGGGAATTTAAGTTCTTGATCTGTTAATTGCATACTAGCAATCATACCAGTTTTACCTTTTACCCAAACACATCTTTGGCTATAAATGCTTCCAATGTCTTATTATTAAATATTTGTTAGATACCAAGTTTCCCTTTTCAAACTTACCAGTTTACAGAATCACTGCTATAGCTCAAAAGTTCCACCCACTTGACATAGCAACAAATTTCCTAGGAACTCAGGACATCTGTTTGTTTAGTTGGTTGCTTTCTTTAAATCTCTGTCACCATCAAGACTTCTAACGGGTCAAAGTAGAATACTGTTATAAAAGTTATTGTTTGTCAATCCCTAATCTGGTGACATCCTCAATGCATATATATATATGAAGGCACAGCTATTGCATTACACTAGGTTTGTAGAAATATTTGATGAGGAATTTGTGGACTTCTCCATTAACTCAAGTTTGTAAAAAATGAGGGCAATGTAATATACCGTAATAAAACTAATAAGTAATTTGACTGGCATTGACAATCTTAATGGTGGCAATTCCTGAACCTAGTTTGGATATTAGGAAAAATTTCTTCACCCAAAGGGTTATCAGGCATTAGAACAGGCTGCCCAGGGAAGCAATTAAGTCACGATCTCTAGAGTTATATAAAAGACATGCAGATATGTACACAGTTTAGTGGTGGGTTTGGTAGCATTAAGTTAATGGTTGGATTTGACAATCTTGAAGATCATTTCCAATATAAATAATTCTACGATTCTTTGATTTTCTCAATGGATATCTTTTTAAAACATAGTCTAGTCATTCAGTATGGTGTTTTGAAAAGGTACTAGGTGATTGTATCACTTCTTTTTTTTTTTTTTTCTGTAACATCTATCAGTGTGAAATATATATGTCACAGGAATAATCAGAAAATCAAGGCATGGCTGAGTACCATGCTGAGAAGTGACCTTTATAATACTGCCACCTGGAAAATAAGTTAATCCAAACTATCACAGCTGAGCTTCCAATCCATCTAATCCATCATTATTTCTGACCTATCACATTCTTCCGTTCTGATAAGGTGTCAACTCTGTATTGTGCAGATGCATCTGCTCAGGATAAAGTCTTGTTAAGAGATGAATTGAACCCCATTAGAGTGAGCTAAGATGTGATCCAAAGGTCGCCCTACACAAACTTCATAGCCTTCTCTATTCAGTACAAAACTCTTGGGTCCGCCAACTAGCCATTTAGACTAGTTTTCTTTGACTAAGGACACCAGAGAGGTCTGTCAGACTCCAACGCCTTCTCAACACATTTTCATTTACCACCTTGCATAGCTCTTTCCTCCCTCTTTGAAAGAGAAAGATATACAAAAAACAGAGCTGTCTCTGGCAGTCATGAAATATTTTGCCTCTGAAAGATAAAGCCCAACTCTAGACTGGAATTTAAAAATTTGAAGATCTGAAATTCCAAGAGCTATGAGGAAGATAACCTATTGCCTTTGCTATATTACTGTCATTTTCTATATTTGCTTCTCCATCCCTTATATGAGAAAAAAATAAATAAAACTCAAGTGTGTTTTGTGATAAAAACAGGTATATAGTTTTAGAATGTGGTTTATAAACAAAAGGCAAAAGGCTACATTACAATTGCTTTGTAAAATCTCATTAACCTGTTGGTAACAAGGGATGATATAATATTTTCAGTTGCTATTTCTATTCCCTGTGCTGGCACGTTTAATCTGAAATAGCTGTGCTGAAGAAAGGAATCATAATTAGTGAACATGAAAGGAAGTGTCCTGCCTTTGAATAATTGTATACCATAAGCTATTGTAGATTACACAAAACTACATGTTCAGCTTGATGAAAAGATGACCAGGAGAGAAATATTTAATGGGGTAATTTGTTAGGGCAATAAGTATCAAGATGCCAGACATCTCCTGGAAATAAATAACTGTCTAGGAATGGGTTTACAGTTCTAGACACCACTTTAGGCCATTTACACTTGTCATTATTAATGACCAGGAAAATTGAAGCTGAGATGTCCTCACTACTATTTAAATATTTTATTTTTTTTTGTCTTTTCCTTGACAGAAGACAAAGTTAGAATTAAGGACAAATGAAGGCAGAAGTTTAATATCCTTTACAATGTCAAGCAAATGGCCTATAGGGATATGAACATAGTAGGAATTTTTCCCTATTGTGTATGGGGCACTCTTAGCTTCTCAATGGGGAAATCTTGACTTTTAGTAGCAATGTAGGTCCTTGTGAAACTAGAAATCGTAAGGTTACTTTAATCAACAAAATATAATAATTCTGACATATTATTATGCATTCACTAACCTAAGGAAGTTTTCTTGAAAGTCTGGCATCCACCAATGCTGCATACAGTGCTTCCATCCATAAAACTCCAGGGGGGGATTGCAGGTTTCTTAATATGGAAAGAATCTTGGCTGTGATTCTTTGGAAGTTTCATCAAGTTTGTAACTTGTTCATTGCTTTATAGTGCAAAATAATGCACATTCTGTTTCTGTAAAACAGTAAAATTCTAGACCATGAAAAGGAAAACTCTAAGGTTGTATTTTTGATGAAAATAAATTGTTTATTTGGAACATTTTCATAACTGTCTTTGACTGATGGGCATGTAAGGGCCTGACAAAATTAGTATTCACAATATATTGGCCAGATATCAGTCTATATACTTACACCTTTAGTTGACTGCCTAGAATCTGAGCACAGAGAAGACTACCAGTTGTGCATCAGGCTCTGGATTTGTCCTACCACAGCTGCAATTTTTTTCCTCTTATCATTTTAAACTAAACTGATTTAAGTATGGAGAACATGGAAAAGAAGCAGGTGAAGAATGAATCATCATACACTAAATTAAAACAGTAAGAACCCGGTGTTCCATGGTGAGCAACAGTTTTGTAGCTTGATAGACAATGGTAATTTCTGTGTGGTCCTGCAGCCACTCAAAAGGGCTGTCATAGAATGTGAACTGAGAGTGAAGTGATTCATGCCATTTTGAGAGCAAATTCACCTAAGACTACTTCGCTAAACGCCCTGGTGCTAAGCTACATGAAATGCTGCTGGAAATGACCCTGAGGTAGGCATACCCAAAATAATTTGACAGCACAGTGAGCTCTTGATTGTTTGTAGACAGACAATTTGGTTTGTAAATTAAAAAGGCCAAAAAGAACAATTTTTTTTTTGGCAGGACTTACTAGCTCAGACGCTGTACTGTACTAACATGATTACACCATTTCCTGAGCTCATCTGGCTTCACGCTGTCCCACAGGGCTGTGACTGAGTTAATCTTCTTACTGTCTGTGGAACTGTGGTGGTGTTACTGAGATATCTGTGCTGATTTGGGACAATCTATGCAAATTGGGAGATAGTAATAGTCATATTATATATTTTCCAAGGTATCCTGATAATGAGTAAGAGACATGATCGTGGTTCAGCAGTCAAACTAGTCAGCCCCGAAGCAGAACAGACCACAAAGGATATTCAAAATTAAGGTAAGCATTAATTTGGTGAGTTGGACTAGATGATCACCAGAGGTTCCTTCCAACCTGTGATTCTGTGATTTAAATGTCCAGTTCAGTCTGACTTGTGTACAGCTGTGGATAGTTGCTGGAAGTGATGAGTTTAAAGTAAGAGCAGGTGCAATTATCCCAATCAAAATTTGGCAATATATCCATTTCCTATATTACATTCTTTACTGTCCTAATAAAACACCTTGCTCTTTAAATGTTCACGCTCAGGAAAAGGTCAGAAAAATATAGCAGCAGGGGACACAGGAAAGAAAATATTATTTTACTATGAGCTGTGGAGAAAAATCTTCTTCCTTTAATGGTTCTCAAGGGACACGTTTATCTCAATGGACATGATTGTTGCTTTTTCTGGTGCTGGAAGTTTCTAAGAAAAATTTACTACGTCCTCAGAAAAGTCTCAACTCAGAAAAATGTATAATCTTACAGAGTCAATATGATAGAATTATTGTATTATAGACTACAAAAAATATTATAAAATCTGAATTTTATGTAATTGGAGTACCCTTACAAGCACTATCTTTGTGATAAACATTATTATCATCCTGCTTTTTTGGGCAGGGAATGGAAGCCTATGCAAATTCACAGAATCACAGAATTACAAGGTTGGAAAAGACCTTTAAGATCATTGAGTTCAGTTGTTTCTGTCCTATGCTAAACCATATCTCTATGTACCTCATCTACTCTTTTTTTAAACACATCCAGGAATGGTGACTCAACTCTTCAAGTTAAGCTTCAAGTAAAATAAATTCAATCCAGACCTCAGAACCAGTTTAGCCAAACTGAAGGGGTCCTCACGCATGGAGGAAACTGGAGTTAGACATTCAAGGACAGGTTGAGCTCTTTGCTAGGCTGGTAGCTACTCTGATGTTCACTAAAGTTAGTGTTTTTACAAGTATAACGTAAAACTCTCCTCATCCACAAAGCTTCCCTAATTTATTCCATGTTTGAAATATGGACTGAATTTTCCTTCATGGTTGTGGGTGAAAAAAGAAGGGCCTTGATCTGTTGAGGAAGTAGTTAAACACTGCTAGTAGAGTATACTAGTACAAATCTGATCTGAGAGGAAAGCCAGGTCCTGTGAGCATACAGCTTCTTGTTGTAAGAAGTGTTTGTGCTTAAGCATTCACAAATTGCCCCAAAATGTTTTATCATTAAAGAAAGAAATCTGCTGCTATAAAAAGCCTTATTCTGAGTTTTATCATGCATTACTTCTTTCCATATGCTCGGCTCAAAGAAAATATGGAACAACTAGCTTGAAGTTACTTGCATAAAAGAATTTATCACCAAGCCGTTCTTTGGTTCCGCTGAAAATATTAGCATTTTTAAACTATCTATCTCATGAAGCATTAAAAGGAGTCTCACTCAAAAACTTCTAAATGAAAAACAAAGACATGTGGATACTGTTTCTTATGTATGATTTGCAAATCGTGGGGTTGATTTAAAAAAACAAACGAACAACAAAACAACAGAAAACCACAGTTTGCATAATCAATAGTTTACCTTTGAAAACTAAACATATAAATAAGTTACCAAATTAGAATATTCAACTACTACTATGTGCTACCATATTAACCTGATAACTGGGGGGCAGTTATCTATGAAAAGACTAGAAATCATTTTCATATAAAATGAGAAAAATGAAAAGAATTTTTTAAAAAGTTTTTCAGGTTACGATGAGATGTGTAGCTGTTGGAATAATACAAACAATATTTTCATGGGACTTTTTTTTTAAAAAAGTTAAAAAGTTGCCAGCATATCTTTATAACAATCTAAAATTAAATTGTTGTCTTTTTTTTCTTAGGGCACCCCACCTCCCCCAGCCCCCCAGCCCACAAACCAACCAAAGAAACCTACATATAGGGTTATTTTTCTTGTTTATTTGAAAAATATGGAGGGAAGGAATCAAATGAAATTAAAATTTCCATACAAGGTAAAAAAGGACGTTTTCTGATTAACACAATTTTGACAGAACATTTTCCAATCATCTCTATTTATGTGGAAGATTAGCTCATTTCATTGCTATTGTTCTGTGCAATCCTCCATGGAAATTCAACCAGAGACATGGAGAGGTAATGTTATTGGGGTCAGTAATGAAACTGCCAAAATGATTTTCTCACTTATTAAAGCAAAACGTAGTCTGTAATTGACATGCAGTTTTCTGCGTATTGACTACACAGATGTGTCACAGGATAGTACAGGTGCTTGTAAATATGGTGTTTGAGTCATTTGAAATGTTTCTTAAAAATGAAAGCTTTCCAGAACTGTAAGTGTTCAGCCAAAGCCAACTTGATTTAGGTCCCTTGCTTAAAGTATTTTCATGGGTTTTTTCACTTTTCAAATTTTTACTTGAAATATTTTAACAGAAAGATATTTCAGAACAGAAATTATAACAGGAAGACATTAATATAATATGTAACTAGCAATTCCTGTATATAAAATGGAAAGCAATATAAATATGTCTTTCTCATTCAAATTCATAAACACTAGAAGTATTTACCTCCGTCTGTGCTCTCTCTATACCACTACACACAATAGGTACCAGCCCTCCTTCCCTCCATCACTGTCAAACTGGCTGTGACTATACCAGTCTCTTCTGGCATCTCCAAATGTTTTTTCTTTATCCTGAATGATTAAAATATAGTATTTATGCTACTAAGTGCTTGACAGTGTCCTGTGCATTCTGTTTTCCAATGCATGTACTGTAATAAAATAGCTGGAGTTTTTATGATAGGAGAAAACTAAACAGTTTTAGAGTGACAGCCATGCATGCAGGACACTGTTTAATACCAGGACATAAAAAAGGCAATTTACTCACTTTTTAAATTGATCTTGACATTTATAGCGCACATATTATCTATAAATAGGGAAATAATTGAATACTCCAGGTAAGTGGGTTAATGTGTTTTCATGAATATGGATGATCATATTTTGAGTATTCTTGCAGAGGCTATACAGCTTTTGTTGAATGTCTTTTGATTGCAGGCTATTGAAAAGTCGCATTTCCCTCCACCCCATTAGAAATTTATAAATCATTTGCTGGAAGAGACTTTCTCTGCCTGTATGTGCCAATATACTGTCAGTGGTAGAGCTGGGACCAGACGTTTCAAACGAAGCTACAATAAACTCTCCAGCAGAGAGGAATTATGGAAGAACTGCCACACAAAGGGAGTTGTCATCAGTTACAGGTTATCTTCTGCTTTGAAGCCGGTTGTTCATTGCTTTCAAAATACCTTTGTAAATTGTATTATTTTAACCCTTCCTGTTGTGACACAGGATGGGTTTGTTATCTAAGTAAATGTCTAGCCCTTTAGAGAATATTATTAACCTCATAATACCTTACAACTGGCTTTGTAATGTATGCCCATTAGTAACAGGATTTAATGGTCCATTAGAACAACAGGGATCACCAGGACCCCATAACACTGTAGGCTCCTCTGGACGCAAGCCTCCTTGATATCCTGTGCAGAGATGATGTTAGAAAATGATGATGCCATTTGGCTTGAGCTTTGGTTTCTGCATTGATAATAATGATTTCCCAGTTAAAGGGGAAAAAAAAAAATCAAGGGCCTTTTTGGGTTAGCTTGATAAGCCACTGAAGTTGAAAAGAATAACCTCCTTTATTTTCTCAGTTTTTACATAATTTTATGTCATTCTGGGGAGGTGAAATAAACATTTTTAATATCCATATTTTCAATTTCGTCGGGTAGTAACCAGAGGAAGAAATGGTGCAACCATGCTCCCTACATTCAAAATGCCAGTACAAAATTTCAGTAATCTCTGCCAAGTCAGAACCTTATGTAGGAAGCAGAACCATATAGGAGATCAGCCTTCATGCACGTCCCATACTGTGACTGCTACAGATTGTCCTTTGTTGTCCTGACTTCTGCTTTTCTCAAGGCTACCTGAAAAGGTTTAGTGTCTTTGACTTTTCTCTTTTAAGATAAACACTGAGATAAATGGTATGATTGGTAAGGGGAATAACATGCACAGAGGAAATAGAAGTCCTCAGGTTTGGTGCAGGTGTCCAGATGGAATAGTTCACACAAATTCTAGTGTTGCTCTGAAACTAGAAATGATCCTCTTCACCACAGGATCTTCACCATAGCTTTCTGTACAACATGCTCTGGAAGGCAGACTAGAAATGTCATAGTTTATGGCCTGGGCACCTAGATTGTAACCTGGTAAAGACAACTATATCCATAGCTGCTCTTCATCTTAGGACAGAAGATCAATGGAATTTGTCTTGAAGATACTAGTCCACCATGAGTATCTGTGTACACGTCTTCATTTTTTGACCAACCCTTCCTGTTGGAGACTGAAGTGTACATGGTGATTGGTGTCACAAAAGGGATATAGGAACTTACATTAGTGGTACACATTAATTAGACATTTAAAAATATAGCTGTATTGGTTTTGCAAAACCCAGGACAATAAACCATTTTTCTTTAAGCAAATAATAATAAGTGCAAAGTATTTACTGGTTTTGTTTCAGTTACTAAATCCACATTATCTGGGGCTTGGTCCAGTGATCCTAGGAGCTATGGGAGTGGGGCTTTGAAATCTTCCTTGCAAGTGACATGCTGTTTGTGTCTGTGGACATATGCTGGTAAAAGAAAGTCTCTCTGAAATTTTTTACCAAAAAGTTCACCTTGGAGTCAGCCTTGCAAGTTTTAATGGGGTTCACAAGGGACATGAATGGGATGCCCAGTGTGAATACAAACAGACAGATGTGAACAATCATTAAAACATGCATGTGAGATCATGCCTTTGAACAAGACATGCAGCAGAGACCTCTGAGCATTTTACCCACTACTGAAGGTCAACCTCCAAAGCCCAGACTTAGGATGATTATCTGTCCTGGTTCTGGCTAGGACAGAATTAATTTCCACAAGGAACTGGCACAGGTGAGCTGAGCTGGCCAAGGGTGCTTCCCATAACATGTGACATCATGCTCCACATAAAAAGGGCTTGTCGGGGAGGGTGGGGCTCTGTGTGGCTCCGGGATGGTCTGAGTATGGGCTGAGCATCCAGTCGGTCAGTAAAATAGAGTGAGCGACTGGGGTGCTCAGCTGCTGCCTGGGACTGGACCATGATATGATGACGTAAAACAGGTTTACAAAACTCTCAGGTGTGATCCTGTCCCTCAGAATTTTGGTTCTATATTTTGTGACTGGTAAATGACATACTACTGTTTTTTAACTGACTTACTGTTTTATGTTTACTTCTTGCTTTGTACCACATGCTGTATGTTCATGATGCCTCCTCACCATGGAAAGACAAAAGTCTTCTTACATTTAAGAGCTTATCAACAAAAGAGTCTTCCACTGAAACATTTTTTCTCAATAGGTTTATAATACATAGCTCAGGCACACCAGCAATGAACAGTGGGGGGTTTTTACTTACGCTTGTTGTTTATTAAAACAATAGCAACAAAATAATTACTTGAGGTACTGTGAGTTTCTTTTATGGCACAGCATCAATTAGAAACCTTAATTAAGTTCAGAAATCTCTTTTTAAGAACTGTGTACTTACTAACAAACAGTTACCAACCTAACTTTTTTTGTAACCTAAAGTTAAATGACTGGAAAAGGGAAGCTGTAGGAAGAAACTGACACCCGAGACTGGTGCTAAACAACAGTCAATGGCAAAAATGGAAATTTATAGACCAGATGTATTTACTTGTTACTGACATTTGGGGTATTTTTCTTCCTTAACTTTAGACCTATATAAATATATACATCAAAGCTATGCTGCCTATGCACCCATCACAGTTAAACAAATAAATCAGACAATGAGAGATAAGCATCTCTGGAGAAAGTCATCTGGCCTGTTTTAGACATCTGTCCACTACATACCATTGTCTTTAGAAGAAACCCACGGTTGCAAGATAACATCTAAATTTAGCTTACAATTAAAAAAAATTAGTCCCAATTCTGATTACCACCCATATCCTTGAAAACATGGTTTTCCCAGGTTTCGTAGAATTGAAGCAGTCCACAGTTCAGTGCTGCCTGCATTACAGAAATCCTCCTCTAGGCATACCTCATAGCTTACAGCACACCAAAGACGATGCTACCACACCACAAACTGGCTTCATAGTATGGATTTTATAGCTAATATATTGGCTTTTATTCTGCCTAGTGCTTTTCAACCACAACAGCTTCCATTTCATGCACAGCTTCTGGCTAGGCTATGGCTGCAACTGAGAAACCATCTTGAGGACAGACCCAAAGTCATATTTGTTTCCCATCTGCATTATCAATCTGCAAAGTAGACTGCAGGGCTGGTTTTAAGCTGAACCAGCTGGAATGTCCCTAGTAGAAAACCAGAGATAAATCAGGAGCTTTAGAGCACATAGGAAAGCGACTTTCTTTCCTGTACAGAGATAGATATGGAACAGCTGTAGAGACTGCTTCCACAGATCTGCACAGAGGAGATAGCAGTGGAAAGCTGTGAAGAAGCCCTCTTGACATGCTGCCTGCAAATGCACCAATTCTACCTGCCACAAAGGCAGATGGGATTTACAGTTCACAGATTTCAGGTTGATTGCAAGCTGCCTGTAAATGTAAGATGTGTGGTCTGGAGAGCTCCCCTGATTGTCCAGCCTCTGTACAGCTCAGACATGGGCAGTAGTTAATCTTTTTCATTACTACTTCTTTTCTTCATATATCATAAAGATCTCTGGGAATGAAATCATTTTGCTCCTCTTTTTCACAAGAAAAAGATCAGAAGGTTATCAAGATTTATGTGTCTGACTTGAGTCACTTAGGGACATCTATACGGGGCTGAAACTCCTGCAAAAATCAAAGTGAATTAAATGGTTTTATGATTCTCCTTGTCACTTCTTGCTTCTAACCCTTAGAGTGGTTAAGGGTGGGGGGAATATCAGGACATGGTTCTGAATCCAGTGTTAGAAGTCCACAAAACTCAGGAGTAGCTGCATTTGGGGTTGTGATTTGAGCCTTGGTTTGCATAGCAAAGCCAAAAACCATACTGGAGATGAGCTACTTCTTGTCTTCCTGCCAGCTAAACGTGTGCATCAGGTAAGAAAATAGAGCTGACCTCTGAGTGTTTATCTGATAATAACAGGAGACTGCCTGTCTTCACCCAGCACTCTTATCCTGGGATAGTCAACATTAGGGAGGAGCCCTGAGACAGGATTTTACAGCTCTTTTAACAATGAAGACAAACCTTGAAGCTGCTACACAAGTTTGTTCTCCCGTCATGACTTTAAGAGCACTTCAGAACACACACCGTGACTAATGTGGTAAGGGAAGAGCCTGCTCACTGACATTTTGCATCAACAAGGGTGGCTGCAGACAAATGACACGTGCCTTTTGTGTACTACATCAGCCTGTTGATCAGCCTCCCCAGCAAAACTCTTCAGGTAGAGGCTTTAATTGGTACTGTCACGAAATGTGTCTTGCTGCCTCTCTCATTCAATAAAGGTGTAAAAAGCACTAAAAGCTTCAGAGTAGCAGAAAGCTGCATCACCAGGAACATGGAGTTATACAAAGCTGTAAATGCAAAATAAATCAACCATGTTCACTGCAAAACAGAATATTCAGCGCAGTGTTTTGAATCTACTGTTTTCAGGACACTAAATAGATCTGTCAATATATGCTATTGCTTTTACAAACTTTCATATCTTGTTTTTCTCACCTCAGGTATTAGCAATATTTTCCTTCCTGTGTCATTTTCTTTCAGTTTCAAGTTGAAAGCTGAAGACATTTCAAATACTTTCCTGTCCAATTATTTATTTTTATTTTATTTTAAAGAACTTTGGCCAATGAATATAATTGCTGCTATCTCCTTTTGATGAAAGACCAGCAAAGCATCCCTGGATTTTATAGATGTGTTTGCATCCAGGTCATTGCTTGAGAGCAAATCCATGTCTTTGCAAATATTGATTCTTCAGAACTTCCAAAGTCACTGAAATTCAAGGTGACCTGTCGCTCCAAAGATGCAGGTCAATACATTTGAGTGCTTGAGCCTTGTGTAACTCCCTTGTTTGTAGAATTCCTCTCCTACCCTTTTAATGTCTTCACAGAACCAATGGCAATTTACTTTATGGAAGTCTATTAAGAAGAATGGTAAAAAGGCTCATATTATTTGAAAGCAATGGGGAGTGTCGAAGGGTTAAAAATACTTTATGTTAAATAGAAAATATGTTTAGCCACTTCTTGAATGAATGGAGAGCTCAGTACAGAAGGTGCTAGAGGAATTTGATGTGAATTATTCTATTGCTCTTTGCCATATTCTGTAAATTCTGGAATCTTCACTTCCTTCTGCGTTCCCTGGATTCTCTCTTACACAGCCACACTCACCAGTGAGGCTATGTCACCCTTGCAGCTATCTACATTCTCTTAGACTGTTCAATCTCTATAGTAGCTTTACTCAGATTTTTTTTTCTTGAAATATTTTGAAAGACATCATGCTTTCTAAAAACATTTTCATGGGAAGTGTCTGCTTACTGGTAGCTTGAGCCTGGGGTGTTTTATTTTTTGTGTCTTTCCAAGAAAAAAACCAGACACTAGTTTTTATATTTTATTGTAAAAAACAAAACAAACAGAAAACACATATAACTTTGAATTTGGTTGGTAGGGAAGCAGCATGTGTGTGAGCAATCACAAAGAAGAATTATTGTACAGGGAAAAAAATATCTCCCTGACAGTGTTGTTTACTCTCACTTGGTAAATGTGCCTTGGAATCTGTCCTGATGAGAGAACATCCTATCAAGCAATCAAACAGCAGTACCTGTCAATAGAGGAAAGTGTAACTCAGATTATTCTATGTTCAATTCACAAGTCTTGCACTTTTCAGCTATTCCTGATGGCTTAGGGTTCCAAAAGTGATCCAAAAGTCTTCACAACAGTCCTCATGCCAACTGTATAGTGGTAGCACGCCAGGAACACAAAGGTGTTTGGGTGTTCTGCTGCTGATAGTGTGCACAGAAAGAAGAATCCCTTCTAGAAAAAACACTGCAGAGGTTAATCATGACGTACTCTGCATTCAGCCAAAGATAGGCAAGACCACACTGATCTGTGACAGCAGTGAGCTAGTCTTTAGCAAAGAGCTTTCTGTTAATGTGGTAACTTGAGGTAGTTCCTGATATATTAGGATATGTAGTGAACAATAAGTCAAAAGTTGATTATGTTTTGTCTCCATAAGTACAGGAGGTCTTTTTTCTGTTTAAATGACATCACAATGAACCGCAAATGAACTCTTTTGTAGACTTTTAGAAAAGAAGAGCTGGATGAATGGAAATGACAAAGACTGCCTTTGAAATTACTTATTTTTACATGGAGTATGTAATTAATAAGAAATGAAAAGAGTGAATATTCTGACTTTGGTAACAAAAGTGGAACTGCTTTTTTTGTTATATGGATAATGGTGAAAACTGCATAGAAGATATGTTTACCATTTCTTTTTGATCCAATCATATAGGTACCTACAACCTTCCACTTGCAGGAACAATTTGTTTTGGTTAAATGCCCTGACTAATCATTTTGGTAACAGATATCCATGTGATATAAATAGGACCCACAATTATTTTAATACAGAACAGCAATATTCAAAATTCTGTTTCTAGTTGTTGGAGAACAAAAAATTAGACCAGAATGCTTAGATTATTCTTGGGTTTCCTGATCTATTACAATTTTTTGAAGTTAAAAAGTTCCTCAGTGTCAGTTGAGGAAACTAGATCTAAGTGATTCATAAAACATCTTCTAACCTGCCCTGATTCCAACAAGCAGTCTGCTGAAAATAGTTCAGACACAGCTTTTGTGGAATGGTTATTTGGATGCTTTCACTTCTGAATTGGGAAACCAAACTATTGATGCATCCTCAAAGAAAACACATCTGTGTCTGAAGCTGTAATATGCTATAGGTTGTCATTCTTACTCAGTTTAAATACGTCTGAATCATAACAGATAAAATTTACCCCGGGGTAACATCTTTTCAGGCAAGGGCAATGAATTTGGCCCTCAGTTCCTGGCTGTGGGAACTGTGGCTAGCAATTCAGCATATTTCATAATAATTACAGGCACATAAACAATTGCTTTGACCTAAATGCCTAACAAAAGCAGAATACACTTAAAAGGATGACTTGATCTATCTTGACTAGGCAGAAAAGGAAAAGAATTCTGAACATTCATAATCCTCTTGCTTTGTGATTCCATTAGGGAATTAATCTATTAACTACATAATTAAATGTATTGTATGCCAAATCCTGCATAAGTTATGATATCAAATAGGCCAGTAAACCATTTATGCTCTTAGTTACACCAGTGTAACTGTAGCAATAGAGTGGTATCCTGCACTGTACACTGTGGCATGTGCGGGATAGTGTTTGTGCATTCATAGGCTGTACAGTGGTAGACACACTGTCCACTGGCAAAGATTTCCACCAATGTATGCAGGGGCAGATATAAAACATTAATGTGAATACTAATGCTTGTACATAGTGCAAGAACAAAAAAGCATAGGATGGTTTAGGCTAGAAAGGACCCCAGGGATCATCTAGCTCCAACCGCCTGCCACAGGCAGGGACACCCTCCACTAGACCAGGTTGTGCAAAGCCCTATCCAACCTGGCCTTGAACACTTCCAGGGAGGAATCCACAGTTTCTCTGGCCAACTTGTTCTAGTGTCTCACCACTCGCATTGTAAAAAAATTCCTCCTTATGCCCAATTTTGATCTACTAACTTCCAGCTTAAAACCATTGCCCCTTGTCCTATCATTACTTGCGCTTGTTAACAGGAACTTGCCCGCTTTCTTGTAGGCTCTCTTTAGGTACTGGAAGGCCACAATAAGGTCTTCCTGGAGCCTTTTCTTCTCCTGGCTGAACAAGCCCAAATCTCTCAGCCTGTCTTAATAGGAGAGGTGTTCCAGCCCTCAGATCATCTTCATAGCCTCCTCTGGACTTGTTCTAACAGGTCCAACTCCTTATGTTGAGAACCCAGAGGTAGACACAGTACTCCTGGTCGTCTCAGATCTGATCTTCTCCAACAATGGGCACTTCTTTATTCTCGCAGTCCCTGCCTTTGCTTTCTGTGACTTCTGCAGAGTGGCTAGAGCACTTGACTGTGAAGACTGAGGCAAGAAAATCATTAAATACTTCAGTCTTCTCCATATCCCAGGTAACCACATTTCCGGTTTCCTTCCAGAGTGCCAACATTTTCCCTTGTCTTTCTTTTATCACCGATGTACCTAGAGAAGCTTTTCTTGTTGCATTTGGTGTCTCTAGCCAGATTTAATTTAATTAAGGCTTAGCTTTCCTAACCTGCTCCCTCTCTGCTTGAGGACTATTTCTGTATTTCTCCCAGGCTACCTGTCCTTGCTTCCACTTTCTGTAGGCTTCCTTTTTGTCTTCAAAAATCCAACAAACTACAAAAAAATAGAACTTAAAAAGTCAGAAGTGTCTGATCTAGCCTAGGTGCAAGAATAGGCGAAGTGCATGCTCACTTTGGGTAGCAGTGTGTAGAAAAGTGCCTGTGTCCCACATTGTGCTGTGGATTTCTTCTGTTGCTGACAGAAGTGAAAGGAATATGGGACAAGTTGATTAACAATGTAGTTGCTGTCTACCTCATGACTGCGTATTACATTGCATTGAGCTTGCAATATGAAATCACCAGGGCTGGCCCCTTATCCCTCTGATTCTATCCTGCTCCATACCTCTACTGCACCTTTTTCCCCAAAAGGAGTAACATAGTGACCTGGCTCCTCAACATAGAGTAGAAAATCCAATGTTGCAATGCTCCTGAGAACAACTGAGCCATCTCTGAGGAGTTCCAAAATAGAGCATAATTGTTGAAGTGATGTTTGTCACAGGATGGGCCAGAAACTCCCAGAAGAAGTAGTACAAGATGAATAGTCAGTTTTTAAAAGGCAACAAAAATCTTTCAAGGACTTCCGCCATTGAAGATAATTTTAAACTAGACAGAATCACTTTTAAATTTTATTTAGAATGCAAAAAATGCCTAAGATTTTAACAGCTAAGGAACTTCTTAACAGACACTGAGGACTTTGACATCCATCCCAATTCTGATGCAGTGATTAAAACAGTTGAAAAATGTTTCAGAGTGTCTATTCAACACTTTGCTGACATAGCAAAACATTGTACAGCATGAAAAGAAGTAAACTTAATCCAGACTGCTCAACTTTCCTTTTCATCATCTCTTTAAAAGAATGCAGCAAAGTGCAGTGAAGTAATTCTAGATGCCAACAAAATAGTGCTTCGTTGTTCTTCATGGAAATTAGTGATGCATAATAATGTATGCCATTACTGCTAGTGAAAGCCATAGGAGAAATCATTATTGAATTTTAATGAATGAGTTAACTGCTTGGGATTGTCAGGACGTAATTATTGGAGAAAAATTAATTCTGGCATTCTGTAATTACTACTTCAAATATTGTAAGATTTTGCTGAAAGGACAATCTGAAATAATTCCTTTTTAAAAGGGGAAAGGACATACTAAGAAACACTGTAGTTATGTTTTGCAGGATATTTGTTTGTAGTAGTATCGGTGTGATGGAAACATAGTACACAAATACAGTCTGAAAATAAATATTCATCTTCTTACATCTGCAGCTCTTCTAATGTAATAGGTGCAAATATAGGTGAATTCTGCATGGGGATTTCTTATTGCTCCAAAACTGCTGCTGACCATGAGGAACGCTGATTTTACTGTTGGTACAGCCCTTTGAAGATTAATTTCACCCCAGGATTTCCTCATAAGTGGACTTCTGTTATTTCATAGACATATTAATGGCTTGCCTAATTCCAAAGCATGAAGAAATGTGTTTCAAGTAAGCTCCAGCTCTCAATGAAGTCAGCAGAGGGAAGAGCAGGCTCAGGGCCAGACCTCCGGAGAACAGGCAGTAGCGCGGGGCGGTAAAATGGCCCACGGCCCAGCTGCCTACTCCGTCTGTGCCAGCACCATGTAGCGTGGTGCTCTGACTGAGGAGAAAGGTTTTGCCCAGATGCTCTGCATTGACTCATGTTATAATATTAATTTGAAAATGGTAAACCACACTTTTATCCTAGAAACCTAATACAATAAGCTCTGCAAAGGTGACTGTACACATGTTACTCAGATATCAAGGGGTAGGCCTTGCAAGAGTGGGCCAAAAGAGCTCTGGGGAAGTGCTGGTAGCACAACTCAGAAAGGGCTCTTTCTCCACGGGCATAAGGGGGAAATCTGAATGACAGAATATGGACCAAAGGTGCATACTAAAACAACTACCTCCTCTGGCATGTCTAACTAGAGCAGTGCTGCAAGCCTCTTCAGAAGCCTACCATGCAGTACTGCAGAAGACACCTCGACTGAAGTACCTGAGAACACTGGCGATCTCATCACACATTTATGATGTCATCTTTTGGAAGATGTATAAACCCGCAAAACCACAAGCATCTCTCTTATTTTTTTCACTAGACCCTTCATCTTTCTGCTAGAAAGGAAGACTTTCATCTCTATAGCTGTTTCCTTCTGGCAAGCCATAATAATGCTGTGATTGTCATCATATTAGCCCAGATGTCTTCAATGTGATGCTGTGACCATAGCCTTTTAGTGCACTCTCACCTGCTGTTGGCTGCTTTCTCTGTGTTTCTTTATGAATGCCACAATAGAGCTGATGGCCTGAGGTTCAATTAAATAGAAAATGCAAAGCTATAAAGGGAAACAATCCACTTTAGGACACCTCTCTTCATTGTCAGTCAACTTAGCCAGTTATGTATCTAAATATACTTAAGCATTGCTGGAGAATGTATGATAGGATGGTGTTTTGCAAACAATGAAAAAGGATTTGGCTCATGAAGACATCTTTCTTTGCAGTGGATGGGCCTTTGGATTTGAAATTCTGATCAGAGCTGAGTAGTTTCAAACTTTATTACATTTAAGTGAAATGTTTTCTTCTGGTAAAATTGTGTCTGAGTGGAATCACTGGCATCATGTTTCACCTGTCCTATTTTAAACTTGAGAAGAGCAGCTGAAAATTAAGCAAGCTTCTAGGGAAAATCAATCACAAATAGCTGATTTGACTAGAAGAAATTATGTTTCTAAAGCATCAAAAAGAGAAAAGTCTCTCTCCATCAATGTAACTTTTGGGTCAGAATATGGTCTCAGTTTCAGATCAGAATATGTTGAGCACCGGTGAAGGCAACACCAATACCACAATGAGGTCCTCTGTGGACAAAAGAGTGGTCATTAGTGCTCATTAATTTCATTGCACCTGTATTACTGCACTCAGTCTTTTTATCTGGTGATCTGTGTGACTGTAAAGAGTTAATATGAGAATGTGGATTTATACATAGCATGCATGAAATTGGTGATCCAGATGTAAGAAGACAGTGTTACCCTTTGTTACAGAAACTGCCATCTCATTACTTTATTCCCACGTATTTCTGGTGACATATCAGTAATTGGATGCATAAGCTGTCAGACAGCAGTGTTCCCAAGCTCCTTTTCAACTTGGTGTTTCATAGAATGTCAAGCTTTTTTCTCTGTTTTAATAAAATATGGTGTTACATACAACACCATTTCGTTCCATTCAGTGTCATGCTAATATTACTCACCAAATCTGTATTGAAAGTGAGTAAAGCTGCCTTGTTATTTTGAAGGAATAATGAGCTCAGTTTATATTCTCATTAGTGCCAAATAACAATATTCAGATGCTTGTAATTTGGGAAATATTAGAAGAATAGACTTGGAAATAAAAAATTGCACACCACCCCGGAAATACTAAAATCCCATAACATTTTGTTATTAAATAAGGTATCAATTAAAGCAAATGGGTTATAAAAATTTAGTTTTCATTCTTCTACTGTGCCACCGTGTGTGAGAAAAACAATGCTTTCTTTACAAATTAGACTAAGAATTAAGGTCTTTTGAAAGAAAAGCTGATCATGTTTTCAAACCATGGAGCTCCTTCACATCGTATTGCTTTCAGGAGATGAGTATTTGCAGATGATGTAAAGTGACCTCAACTTTTTGCTTATTCATTTCTCTTGAAGTTTGCTCTGCAGCATGAATAATCAAATGTGAAAAGCAATAGTCTCAGGAGGACATTCTCATTTCAGTGTAATACACTATCAGTGTTTTTCCTAAGGGCTTCGAAATTGCCAGTTTGGTAAATACTGGGAGTGGTGAATTTGGAGAAGCTTTGATTCACCAACTGCTCCAAAAATTCCTTGGAAAAGTCTTGCCCCACATTGTCTCAGGGTAGGGAGAGGAAACTGTAATTCACCACAGGTCACACTATGCTGTTATATCACTATTGTGTTTGGACCAATCCTTGTGATTATCTAACTCACAGTGTTCAATAAAGTACTTATATTCCACACCCCCTTGTTTAATTTATTCAGAAATTTACCACAATTTTCTTTAGACTTTATAAGTAAGAGCAGACTAGAACTTCTGTGCAAAACTTTGAGAAGCTTGATAGAAAACAAGCAAATCCCCTTTTTTTTTCTTGTCAATTAAATCCACTCAAGACATTTCAGCTTTAAAGAGAAACTGTGACTCTACTTATGGAAACCCTATACATTGGACAGAATATTTTTCCTGAACTGAGACATCAGGTATGTCATCCCATATTATTTTTATAGTTTAGGAATACACAGGACAAGGTGGGGGGGTGGGGTGTAGCAAAGGAAGTTTTCAGGCCTCTCAATATTTGTTAAATCCTCATCAGTGGATGAGTCAGGAATCTATCAGCTTGAAGAACACTTCAGAATATCTTGTCTTCCAGCATGACTTTCAAATGAGAAGTTTCTTTTTCATTTGTTTAAAAAGTATGAACAAAATACCTAAGCACTGAGTATTTCCCTTATCAGATTTGAGCTTTGATGGAGTTTGTCCCCCAAAGGAACTTCATGCAGCTGGATGAGAAATACCAATAACACAGGTCTTCCCTCTTGAAAATAGTTACTTTTGTTCCTTTTTCCATTCAATGTAAACTTTAGTAGGACTAAAAACAAAGATAGAGGTTAAATGGACAAGGAATATATTAGCAATGTCATTTGACATTATTATGATGGAATAGTTATTTATTCATTGCTAAGGCTTTGGCTAAAGGAAAGCAAATTGTATACAAAAAATATACATTTGAGGCAAATAATTCAATCCAATACATAGCTTCAGCTACAAGAAAACACCAAGGTCTCAACTGTAGCATTATCCTCATCTGTCACAGCTGAAAGTAACACCTATACAAGAATTTGTAACTGCAGTGAATCTAACCAATTAATTTCACACTATCATTGCTCTTTTACACAACTGTTAAGTTTTCACCTTTTTGTCAAAAATAATTTTCTAGCTGTTCTACAAGCAGCTACTTCTCTTCTGCTAAAGCCCTCCCCCTGCCAGCCTCAGAGAACCAGTTTGACAGCTCTATTTTTATAACAGGGTGCAATTTTAAACATACCCCTGGTTCCTCTTTATGTATTATTTACTAACCTTGCATGGCTGACAGAAAAGATGGAAAGGATTCTATTCTGTGCTGGAAAATTTGTGGCTTTCAGTGCTGATTCAGCAAACCTCCTCTCACCATTTCCCATGCTAGCAGATTGCCGAAGAATTTTTCCTTTATTAAATCTTAAGATTAGAGTATTCATTAAATCATGCATGAAACTCCCATTCAAGTGCTGAAATACTGGTATTGCTGAACCCTGATCATTGAGGCCATGTATGAAACCACTTAACTATCTTGGATTAGAATTGGTCCCAGTTTTCCTGAATGTCATCCCTCTTACAGCAGTATAGTGGTACACGATACAAAGAAGGTCCGGTTTATCTTCTTGTCAAAAAAATCAGCTGTGGAGGCAGAAAGCTAGATGATTTGGAGAGTTTGTCCTACACCCCTTCAGAGGCTGTGACAGAAGAGAGGCAGTGGTAGGAAATGCTTCTCTCTTACCCTTTCCTTACTCTGCAACCTGCAGCTCTTTTTTGTCTTGGAGTAAATGCAGGGGAAAAGGGGAAAGAGCAATTCCCTCTCTCCTCCTGCCTCCACACAGCATCCCTCAAAACACGACTTGCCCTGGTCTCCTTCTTTTGTTCTTCTTTGTTACAAGATACCCAAAAAGGGAGATGCAGAGTTTGTCCTGTTTCAGACAATTTTGTTAGAGGAAATGGCTTAGCATGATGCAGAGTAGCAGAAGGCAACACTGCATGCACACGAGTGACCTGGAATGCCAGTGCAGGACCTATCATACTTTTAGTGTGATTGACTGTAGAACATTAGTTCAGTGACCTACTCAAAAGTTTCATAAGGGATGCTATCAAAACTCTGTGCACCTGAGTCACTGCAGATTGTATGAAAGACAGGATGGAGAAGGAAATTAAATTAAATACTAGTCTACATGTATCTGTATAGCACTCTGCAGTACACAAAAGCTGATTGACTCACTAACAGAACGGGTTACTTGGTGCCTGCCAGCCAACCCATGGCACAGCTGTAGGTCAGCATACCAGCTCCTTCATGGTGTGCCTTCTGCTTTCCCTTCCTGACCTAGACTGACCTCCCCCCGGGGAATTGTCATCATGACTAAAAGAAAGAAAGTAAAAAAGATAAATCAAGGTGTTTTAAATGAATGTCAGTGGTTTTCTGTTGCCCTGCTTCCCCCAAGATGCTGAAGGAGACAAGAGTCCTACAAATATGGTACTCTCAACACAAAAAAGTTTGAGAATTAATATCTTTAGTTATTTCAGATATTTCAGGGAAAGAACAAATTTTCTTTTTTTTTTTATTATTATCTCATTAACAAGATGGATACTTTGACAAAGAACCAAATTCAGTCTTCCAACATGTATTGTATAGCTCCCATCAGCATCACTACAGTATTTGTAAAAGACGATACGTGTTTCTCAGGCTCACTGGACCATGAATAAGAAAATACTTACAATTCTGGAGCTTTTTCTTATAACACATTATCTGTTGAAAAGATGTTCAGGCATGTACCAGAGGACAGAATTTTCCCTGCTGAACATTTTGGGGCTAACTTAGAGCTAGCAAACTAATGCCTTCCAGTGCAAAGTAAAACATGCTTTCATAAAGGCATTTATGACAGCTCGATATGCATCCAAGCTAAGAAACTTCACAATCACAGGTTCATTGGTTGTTTAATTTGTTTCTTAGGAGTAATTTAAAATAAAATAGTTTGTTACAATGTTCATAATTCTGATTATTCTGGACCATATTGCTTTTCTTCTCTTTACTCCTTTCAAAACCTCCAGTATTTTTCTTTGTCTTTTGGAATTTCACTTTAACACTGTTATTCTGAAATAAACATCTCCAGTCTTCCACTTCATCACTTTCAATTATGCCGAAGTATTACAGGGCTAGCTTGTTCGCCTAAGGCATTATGAATTATTTGGGAATACTACCACATTTTTATATAAGCTGAAAACAAATACAGTGCCAGGTAATTAGCAATTTAACATGGATTCCTTTCCTTTGTTATTCTTTAATACTCCCATATTCCTGGCGTACTTCCTCCAAGCTGGAATTTGCTAAAAACAGATGATATGTCTATTACTGTGTTTAAATCAGAAATAAATATAATACTGTGCTGAAGAATTATGCACCGGGACTTAAACATATGTCCCCTCTTAGTGAGTCAGTAGTTACAAAATGACTGTTGGGGTTACAGCTGGTGTTGCTTCAGTACCATTCTGCACCAGAAAAGAAAGAGGAAAAGTAATGTGGAAATAAGCAGCATATGGAATGGAAAGCATCACTGAAGGCAGCATAGTATGCCTTATAAAGTTCTTTAATACACTGGTGAGGCCTGTGCGGTCACAATTCTAAATTTTCTGAGAAGAACATCCAAAGATTTATACTGCTAGTGTATCAAAAACACATTCCCTTAGGTTAGTCTGCATCCTGATTTTATTCCAGTTTCCTTAACCCATCCAGATTTTATTCCTCCATTTAAGTAGTAGGTATGGAACCTTGCAAATGTGTGCTATTGGACTTCTCCACCAGCTTTTATTTTTAATATTCACACCATTTTGTGACAAAGCCTTTGACTGGGTAGGTCCCTACATAACTGAATGTTATGTTTCAGCATGGAGTGAGAAGTCATACAGTTCTTTCTAGCTGCCAACAAAGTCACCTACGTTCCCTCAGTTCTTTGTGCTCATAACTGAGGCACTCAACACTAGTAGCCATGGCTTACAGTCTTCTGCTACAGCTACCATGGAGAAGGCAAGGCAGCACGGGAGGCAATACAACTCACCTGATTGTTTCTATTTATTACTGTGGCAGTTGAGGACCAATTCGTTCCTAACTTTATTACTTTGCTGAGTGACTAGAGTCAGCTAAGATAAATCCAAGTGTTCTAAATGTACAAGACATGATTGGAAATGAGCCTGCATGAGACGATATGAAGTCAAAACTAACTGTAAGTCACATTCTGACTCCTTGCTGTTATCTCTTAACCACCCTACTGTAACATCACTCTGGAGACTCTTCATCATTTTCTTTATTCAAGTTCACAGAATAAACCCATTATACTCCTATCACGGAGGAGCAAACCCAAACTATTTCCTAATCTTTGAAAGGAATTCTCAAGAAAGCTAAGAATATTCCAAGAAAGGAAGTTGGTAGATACATTAATAATATCATCTGGTCCTCATCTTTCTTGCCTTTCTTGCCAACATCTTGCCTTTGCCTCCATCTTTCTCTTTGATGTAAAAGGTTCTCATCTTCTCTCCATCATGAAACTCCCCACTGCCATCTCCCTTCATACCCTTTGATCTCATCCTCCCACCCATCCCACTACATTCTTCTCACATCCACAATCTGCCACACATCCTCTGATGTCTTGTCTCTTGCATAACTTTTGCTGACACACTTCTTAGGACAAGCAAGTCTTTTTTGCCCCTAACATCCTGATGTCATGTCATGCATCTCCATTCTCCAGCATTTCCACCAGCTTTCACTCTTTGCCTGAATCAAATTCCAATTCTTGTTGCTCGTTCTCAAGACTCAGCACAGGGCTACCAAACTTTTAAATACAAGGCTTTACCTTGCTCATCTTTCCTACAGTTGTCAGTTGGTATTTCTTAATCTTGCATAAATATTAATTTCCTTAACCACACATAAACAAGATAATTTCAGAATGTTATATAATGTGGCACTTTTTCTTCAAGTCCATCTTTCATGGAACATATTCATCCCTGACCTCTCATTCTGTCCCTCAGAAACTTGCGTCTGGAAGCTGAAGTTGGCTTTTGTTAAATCCTCTACCTACCCACAGTGCCTACAGAAACTTATTGGTAGATCAGTACTGTAAATGATTCCATTATTTCTAACAGTAACCTCAGGTACTTCGGATGAAACATTATGATGAAGTTAGTTCTTTGTTTCAAAGCAGTTTTTAATGAGGAAAGCAAAATGGTCCTTCTATAACAGGAGAGAAGGAGCACTGGCAAGCCCTTTTCCACCTCTAGGAGTTTAGCTGGTTGTTCAAGGTCAGCTAAATTGAGAAGGACTGCTACAAAGAAAACTAGAAGCTTCAGTAGGGAGTCCTCCTTCTTCTCTTGGGAGCTGCTCTTGACCTGTATCCCAGTTGAGCGACAGCCCCAGATGCTCTGAAACCTTGTAGTTCTGGGTGAGCTCCATCTCACTTGACTGTAGCCACCTAAAAGTTTAGTGAGTTGATACAAACTAGTTGTCCAATTTCCTTCAGAATCACTGGGCACTTCTGAAAGGAGACACTAGCTGTAGGACAGCATGAACTGCCCTCTGGAAGGACCACTCTGTCCCTGCTGTCCATGGCTTAAAGTGGTGTCTTACTAAAGTACATCCTAGCAACTAGGTGAGATTCTTCACACCAGTAGTGACAGTCAGCTACCCTGAGCAATTCAGTAGTTTCTTCTTTGTGTTTTCCTGTTCTCCATTCTCCTCTCAAAATCTTTCCATACACTGCAAAGATCCATAATTAAGGTTAGTTGTTTTTCTACACACAGGGAAAAATGTTTAAGTGTAAACAAGTGCTTTTGCTTAGTCTAGGAGCTCATAGGTATTTTTGCAACAACATAAGCTATTAACATTTCACTGTGGATTTGGTTTTATCCTTTTACCTGTGATTTTCCATTTTGGTTACATATATGAGTAAGGTATCAGCAACTTACTGTCTACAGATATGAGTTTCACACTATACACTTAATGTAGCCACGTTCATATTTACTGTTCTTGTTTTCTGATTTAGCTTGAGTTGTAATTCTTTTGAAGTGATTTCTCCTCAAGTGATTTCTTTCACTCTGTCCTTATAAATGGGAAGCAAATGGGTTAAACCTATGTGGGCAAGCAGTTTCTCATCTTTGAGATACAAGCATTCACACACTATGTTGTGAGTTGTGCAATACTGATTTCCTCTCACAAAGCAGGAGGACAGAGAGATGGACAGCAGAGTTACACAGTATGAGCCATACTCAGACTGTCAAAAAAACACAGACCAGATGGATTTCATAATTATTAATTTTTTCCTGAAAAAATATGTTGAAATCTTTAAGGAGCTCAAAGTCATTATATGCTCACTTCTTAAGTGGATTAGTTGAAGTCAATAGTCTTTTTAAAGTGTTAAATACTTAGACCTTTAAAACTTGCAATTAACTGAAAAAACTGTGTAGGGAATCTACCTCAGGTTTCAGCACAGTAAAGTGTCTGTTACATAGTGTTAATACTTTCTGAGGGGAATAACTTCTTACAAGGTCAGTAACATTCAACCTTTTTTAACTTTGTTCTTAAAAGTTGAAAGTGGTGAGGAACTGAAGAGCATTTTATGAATTACTGTATTGGCGTGACCCAGAATTACTTCACAAAAGGCTAGGAAGTTCAGCATAGCATCAAAACTCAGACGTGTGGCTTTTCTGCCTGGACTTTGGTAGTGTAGTCATGATTAAAGGTTCCTTTGGAAACTCAGAGCATTCCCCAAGCGAAATAGAAGATAAAACAGAAAACAGGGCCCCAAGGGATAATAAAGGCAGGTGAGCACTGACAAATGTTTCCAATCCATTCCTCCTCATGCTTCTCCCAGCTATTCTTCAAAGAGGAATAACTTAGCAGAGAAAAGGATTTGTTCCTTTGTGATAAAGAAAGCAATGAAACAAACTGGAAACCCAGTGTTATGAACAAAGAAAAAACTGAAATTATCTAAATGCTTATTTGAATATAAATCTCTTCAAAGAAACACAAGTGAGGCAAATTCTGAGCCTGTGTTAACCAATGTAATTCCCTTGAAACCAATGAAGTTTTAAATTAACTGTAACTCTGGCCTTAGAATTTTTTTTTCCTTTTCCTATTACCAGAGAAGATGTCCTACTTAACCAATTTTGCCTGTTTCCTCTGCCTCCCACCCCTTACCATTTTCTTACAATTCAAAAAAGATGGAAGGAAAATGTGCCTTCATTTTTCACTCTGGATTTTCCTTAGCTTCCTTCTGTATAAAAGGGCTTTAATACCTTTCACCTGCTCCTTCAGAAGCTAACTTGGTGACTTATTTTGGACACCTGCATGTACTGAGGGGAGATGGTGGTGATTTTGTATGTATAGTCATTCTTATTCATATACTGAGGGTCTTGGTTCCTTGCAAGATCAAGTTCTCTGCTTCTGTCTTCTGTCCCGTTTTCTATGGTTTCTCTGGAGCTGTTAATTTTCTTGAAGCCATATAATAAAAATATCTACATCTGGGTAATATTTTTGTGTAAAGCATAGCATCCTGCATATAATTCAGTACTTAACGGCTCAATGTCTTGCTAGAAAAGAAACAGTGCAGCCAGGTGAAACTATTTTTTTTCCCTTTCCTCCATATTTTCTCTGCTTTACACATAAATTCACAGAGAGAGAGAAGAATAAAGACTTCTTTCCTTTTGGAAACACATTGTGGAGAACTTTCTTGTCTCTAATCTCTGTTTTCTCTACCAAGCTCAGACTTCTCATAGACTCCCAAGACTACATTAGGTATAAGAAATGCTGAATGGAATTGACATCTCACCTCTCATGAATTTAGGGATAGCTCTGCAGTGTGGTGTTATTTGGAGTTTTTTTGAAGACTTACCCTTCAGCCTTTGGGTAGAGATAACTACTTCATTCTTGTAATTTTTTTCAATAGAAGTAGGACTTGGGTTTTATAGTGTTGTCCATACTGTCACCAATGTCCTTCCTTTCCCAGAATGTGCCCTAGAGCACTGAGCTTTTAAATTAAGTGGAAACATGGGAGAAAAAGACAAAAGAGGGAGAGTAAGGGGATGACTTGCACAGCTCATGTGAAAGTGATGGCACTTCATAGCAGAGAATGAAAGATTTTTGGGGTCAGAAAAAGAGCTCAAAAGCAAGAAAAGGCATAAATCTGTGGCTTAAATATTAACTCCATCTCAAACCCCATTGATTCCCATTTCTCTTGTATGCCTTACACATTTTTCACTATACATTCTTCTGATGAAATGTAAATCAAAGGAGGATACTGTAGTCACCTTTGCTAGGGACTGCCTTGTTCTGAAGTTTTTGCTCTCCCATTTGTACCGCTCTTGTGTTCTTTCACTGTGACCCTCTTTTTTTTTCCCCCTGTGTTTTCTGATATCCGGCTTCAGCAGTAAAAGATGCTAAAGAGAAAACCTAAAATAGTCTTAGTTTTATACTGAACTAGAGCTATAAGTGCTCATTACCTCTTGAACTGACCCAGGGGTGACTCAATGGTATGACCTGACTGGGTTAAATGGGAGTTAGGCACTGAGAGGCTCTGCTTTGTCAAACTGGGGACTGTTCTTGGCCGTAACGGTAGCCTGCCAGTACCTTGTAATAATAGTAACCTAACTGTAACCCAGGCAACCTAAGAACATTAGTAGCCCATTAATTAGTTAATAATAAGCAGTTACAGCTTTTCAGAAGCCTCAGAGTAGTTAATTGGATGAAATAATTCATCTCCTCAGCGCTAAATTTTAGTTTTTGGTGGAAGTGGGATTTAGGGCTTGTCAGGGTGAGACAGGGTGAGAATAGATGCTTTTCAGGCTAACCCACACTAACTCACTCAGTAAATGATCTCACTGATGTCTGCATCCCGGACTGGTTCTGCCCAGCATTCAATGCCTGGTGGAGGTGCCTACTTGGGACCGTGCTCAAGCTTAGCCCCTCCAGGCTCAGCAGAGGGAAATGGACACCATCAGAAGGACCAGGGATCATGACCAAATGGGAAGCAATTAAGAAATACATTATTAGCAAAGGAAAAAATACTGCTGCTAGATTACAAATGAGTACAATTGATTGAGTTAGTCTAATTAATCCATATCCATTGCTTCTTTTCTCCTGTTTCACGATATTTTTGGAGGGAAATTTATCATGTGACTCAATACAATGCTTGTTGAGTAAAGACTAATAAATTTGGTCTTATGAACTTCTCTTAATCAAGTGTAAATCAATACTTCTTAAATGAATTATAGTGTGATTTATGTAGGATTAGCCTTGCCCCTGCTTTCCAGAGTATACCTGAAAGCTTTGACTAGTTAAGCTACAGTGAGTTCCTTAGAGTTTTCTTTTGGTGTTTAAAATGGTCTGATTTGGGTTTTTCCCCAAATAGCATTTACATCACAGAAATATTCCTGCCATACACTACAAAATAAAGCCTTTATGTTTTTCCAGGGTTTCTGTATTTTTAAAGATACTGGGGAAAAGTGTTCCTCCAAATCTATTCCTCCCATTTGCCGTTTTGTACAGACATTTTTTTGTTTTGTTGTTTGGTTTGTGGGTTTTTGGGGCTGGTTTTATTTTTGATTGGGTTGAGGGGTTTTTATGGCTACTGTGTTGTAATGCAATTACTTCAGACAAAGGACAACAATGCCTTTTCTCTGAGATGTTGGTAAACTGATGATGTCAAGTGAATATTAATTGATCACTGAAGCATAACTCTTTAATTGCCTCATGGAGACTATGGAAATCCTGTAAGTGGTCATAAACTGCAAAGGAGGGTATGGCATCTGCTTCCTCTCTTGATATATTGTTGTTACTGTCATTTTTGTCCCTTCCCTTTGCAGTTTCCATGACTGTCAAAATAATTCCTTGGAGCTGAAGAATAATAGCTAGCAAGCAGCCACCAATATTTGGGCTTTCTTCACCACAACTATTGTGTGTGTTGGTTTTGTTTGTTTGCTTCCAATTGCCTTGTTAATAAGGCAGTGACCAAGCTGTGCCGCTCACAAATTAGGGTTTGCCCCAGGCAGCTGCTTTGCCAAGTCCTCGTGCTTCCTTAGGTCACTGCTGCATTTATTGTCTGCCCTTTAGAGGTCCTTTTCCCAGACATCCCTGACAGTACACTACACACACCTTATATCTTCTTTTGTGCCTGTGAATATAAAACACTCTTAAACCAAATTAATTCTGAAATGACACTTGCCGTAGTAGCAGCATTTCCTCACTTGACTTCATTTCTACTCTCCCTTTCATAAAACGAAACAAACATAACAAGAACAGCATGGAAACGGCCCTAACTTATTTCTTCATGGTCATGTTGGTTATGAATGCTCTGGGGGTAAAGATAACACAGGATTTATACATCTCTGATTTCAACATCAGCTGTGCAGCAGGATTCAGTCACCAGCTAGAGGGGAGCGGATAAAATCCCTAGAACTTCTTTACCTGAACTCAAGCTTCTCTCCAGGATCTGTAAAGATAAATCAGAGTTGTAAACAGCTGTATTTCCATTTTGCAACTTTATCTCAGCATTTTTGTCTGCTGGTGCATTGATTTTTATGAAAAAGCAAAGCAGGATCCATCATTTTGGAAATGGTGGGTCAGCTTTTTATATAATACTGTCCAACTGGGGACAACACTTCCCTGAAAACAGAAAATGGTGTTTCAGACATTTCTTCATAGTGAAGGCCTATGACCTGTAACCACTAAATTATGTGGCTTGAGTGGCCAGCTCAGACATTCTGTAAAAAATGCAAGACTCACAGAGCCAGACAGCAAGCAGAAGCCCTCAGCAGGAGTCTGGATTCTGCTCCCAGAACTGGTTCCGTGCTTGGTCAACTGGAATCTAACTTGCCTGAATATATGTGAGAGCACACTCTTGAACTCTCTTCTACAGAGGCACTAGAGATGTCATGATGATACTATGCACTGCTATAGCTCACTGCTTATCTCTGTGGCCATATAATAATTTCTGTGCTGTAATTCAAGTCCAACAAAAAGTAGAATTATCCCTTAACATACTTTGGATTATGGCAGGTGGCTAGGGCACTCTTCTGAGAAAACCTTAGTTCAAATCCCTTTGGATGTAAATTCCCAGCCTTTCACACTGTACATGTTTGGCTGTATCACCAGTTTCTTATGAAATTTACAGGTAGGTGCATCACTTTTTCCAGACCTATTTTTATTTCTGCTGTATTTTTCACACACTCCATTACTTTTTAAAAAGACAGATGTGAGCATGTACAATACATAAACATTCATCTTTAACTGTTATTATTTTGGCTGCTTTTCTCCTGACGTACTTTGATATTCTGTAAAATACTTTTTGTCAGCTCTATTTAAGAATCAAGGTATTAAATGCAGTGGTCAGAAGTTTTAGATAAACTTGCTTAGGGGTAGTACCTCAATTGACCACAGTCCAACTATCACACTATTTTTTTTTAATTGATTTGTAATATTGAAATGTGGTGGATTCTGTTTGAAAATTTTATCATGACACTTCTGATATGGAAGTTGGTATAAATATTTCTGTTGTAAATTCATTTAAATTGCATCATAAAAAATTGCTGTTATAAAGAGCTATGGGCCAAACTGAAATAAGTAAGAAAGGAATTTTGCAGTATGGAGTCTATAAGGTTAAAGTTCTGGAGAAGCATTTTTAAACACAGGTTTTTGGTTTTGTTTTGGGTTTTTTTTTTCATCTTTGAAAAGAAAGAACTGAAAAGTTCAAAAAAAAAAAAAATTCAAGGTCACAGACTAAGTGCTTTACCTGTATGTTTCATACTCTTGCCTAGCTGCATACTAGAACATTACATTTAAACCAGGCTCCTCCTGCACCCATGTGACTCAGAATTTCATGAGCTATTCTAGCTACCACTGTAAATAAGCAGAGCCCCAGGACTGAAGTTTTCCAGATTTGGAAGCCCTTCCAAAAAGCTCCAATAAGAGCTTTAAGTCCGAGTGTGATCTGGACTGCTTTAGCACCACCTGAGGCTGAACTTCATGTTTCCTATTTCCAGTTGCCCTGTTTGTGTGTCATGAACACACCAAGAACATAAAGTAAACTCTAGATCTGAGTCTTCATAGCGTGGATAGTAAGTAATCAGCTAAAGCAGAATATAACAGAAACCTTTCTTAACCTGTGCTGAACAGGTCATTTATATTAGATTTTTGCAGTGGAATTCTATGATGTATTGATCTATAACAATTTAAGTGTTCCTCAGCAGAAGGCTTCTCAACAAAAAAAAGGAAACAAAACAAAAATCCGTCCTTCAGGAGATGACAGTTCTGGTAGTTGTTAAGGTGGCTGCAAAATTTCAGAAGGCAGCTGCAACTTAAGCTACAAAACAACATAAACTATGATTATTAAAAAAAAACTTCTAATTGGCTCCTGAATATGTTTAACTTCTGGAAGTTTCCTACAAGCAATGAGATAGCAGTGAGTAAGAATCCATTCACAAGGTCATTTTTCATTGAAACAGTTGTTTACAGAGCTGAATTGCTCAGAGACTCAGATGTCCGCAGGAACATTTGACTTGTGTGCTAAACAGTTGGTGAGATATTTGTAATGCAACTAAATTGTACATTTCGATTTCCTACCATTAATGTTACAGAAGTCAGATTGCTATCCACGCTTTGAAACACTGATGTTGCAGATGTCTACAAAAGTCAGTGACCTACCTAATCCACCTATGGGATCTAAGATATCACCCCAAATTTCAGAGTGGTGTGGTTTTCAAGTACTATTGCACACTGTCTTTTTATCATCACAACTTTTTAGAGGGAGAATTACATCTGACATGCTTTACAAGCTTGTTGTGGTAGATTAGTAGTTGGTGTGATTCCCCATGGGCATTAAACGTAGCAAAATGTATTTATTACCTTGGCAAACAAGCCTGGCATTTTGTAGTATGGGGCTTTCAAAATCCATGCACCCTCACTACAATTGTTTTAAGATTTAATTTATGCGCTTTATATTGGTTTTGCACATGATGTTCCTCCGAAGAGACATATTGTATATCATCAGATGTAATTTTTTTTAAACAGTGGTGTAATAAATCACTGGAAGAAGCTAAAAAGTCATACTGTAGCTTCTCCATCACTTTCACTCGTTAAATTGAGATTGTGTCATTGTATATTCTAATCCACAGCTTTTCAGGAATTTTATATTGACAGTTATAAAAAATATGCACAAACCATTGGAATAATATATGCATCATCTCAAGAAATTGGTTCTAGAAATACTGCTCTCATTTGTTTTCTTTCTTACTTTTCTTAAAAGTTACATTATTTCACAGGTTTCCCTACTTGACTTTCTGGATTCCCTGTATTTTGATGAGGAAGGAACAGAATCAGACCCACAAGTTAAAAAAAAAACACCCTTCTTCAACAGGTTATTGTTGCTCAAATCAATGGTTGAAACTCCTTGTACATTTTTATGAAGCATGCAAAAGCTACAAGCAGTGTCCTTTAGATTTTCAGTATGTCCAGTTTCTCTGAAAGATCTGGACAGTGCAGGAAACAGGTTTTCTGCTTACCATCCTAGATAACAAGTTCCTGTCTAGAAAGATGGTAATGAGGGTTTGTGTTCCTTCCACAGTAATAAAGTACAATGGTAAAGATGGAAACAATTGACAGGTTTGGTTAGCTTGTTTAAGAGCGGATCAGTTAGATTCAGCATCATATCAACTGATTGTAATTAAGCCCTGCTGGAATTAGTATTTGTGTGTATCAAACTGACATTTTGTTGAATTCAATTTGCTTTTTATCATTTTTACCAAACCACTCTAGAAGACTTTGTCCAGATCGGGATGTAATAACATTGTTGCAAAACTCAAGAGAAAAATTAACATACCCATAAATGGAATTACCTTCTGTTTATAAATGCAACAGTAAAAATTGGGAGCATATTTAATTTTTGCCTCCATTTTCTTAATTAGGAGTGATAATAGCCAAGATCTTATTCTCGTTTTAGAAATCTCTGAATAACCCCTTTTGCTGACAACAAGTTCCCCGCCCTCTACATCAATTGTATATTTTAAAAAATCCCTCTTTGTCTGACATTTGCAATCTCACTACTTACTATGCATGCAGGTTCTAGAGATGTGACAGATACCAAGCAATACCCACTGAAACAGGTGGCATGCCTGTCACAGAGGCTGCAGTTGCCCAAGAGCAGATCCCTAATTCCAGGTGAGATGCTATAGACAGCCCTGCAAGTCTCCCACTGCTGCCCTAGGAGGATAGGAGTCTCCAGTGTCCTACCACAACCCCCACCATCCTCAGACATGGGTTGACACTGGCTGCCTGTCTTTAGACTAGAGACTCCCCCTTTGATCAGTAAGGGGCTTTGAGGGGCAGGATTTAAATATCATCTGCTCTGTGTGTCTGTCTTTGTTGGAGCACTGCTGAGTCTAGTGCAGTTTACATATCTCTGCAGCAGAACAGAATTTGTTTCACTGCATTAAAATCAGTGTACACTGTAAATCCCCAGAATCTCTTTGGCACAGCTCATGAAACTGTACGTCTCAGAGAATTGCTTCAGATCTGTGTCAAGGCTTCTGACTCAAACCCTCTTGTAATCACAAAACTCCATAGATTTCAGATAAAATAATGCACTCTGTTTCTGGAGGTGTTTTTTTTTTTTTAACCTAAAACACATGTTTGAGAATACAACTTTATAAGTCAGCAACCTTGATATGTCTTTGAAAGTTTTCTGAAATTTGCAATTATAAGTCTTAGCCAGCAAGAACTTCATCATTCCGTCATTTTCGCTTTCTTTTTTTTTTTTCTTAATGTCTTCCCTATTCCATATGCTCTCTGGTGTCCAGTTTTGTGTTTCAGAAGAGGACCAGAGAGACTGATGATGCAACCAACCCTGTAAATGTCGATGTCCTTCACAGGTGCTAGTTGAGCTTCTGCTGCAGGTAGGAGTAGGTGGGCCAGTTCTCAAAATGGCCCCAAAAGCAGACGTGTGGGAGATGGAGATGCCTTCCAAGGTGAAAAGAACTGACACAGTTGTATTCACAGCTCTAAACATCAGCAGGAAAGGAAGATAATGTTCCCTCAGAGACTGTCTGTGGAGACATTCAGGAAAGTTCAGAAAGATTAACTAGAGCTATAAAGTTAAATCTCTTAAGAATACAGGAATTATGGGCAAGCTTGTTGAGCTGAAAGAGCACATGGGAAAGCTGGAGGCTTGGCTTCTTTTTCTGCCTCTGGCATTGACCTTCTGTATGACCACCATGGTTGGATGTCGTCACCCTTCTCCTCTCAGAAAAATGGAATAAGGATGTTTGCCTACTCCAAAAACAGTTTGAGAGCCATCTGATATTATTATTGAGTTCTTATTCTGTGTATACTGTTGTGAGTTGGAAATTTATGAGATTCTCTTGTCTCACATAAGGCAGGAAGGAGAAGAAACTAAAGGCCATCCTGTTTCTGAAGATGTCTAATTTTGGGTTTGTTGTCTGGTTTCCTTTTATAGTTAATGGTGGCTTCAAAGGATCAGTTCACCTTCTCTGAAAGTAGATGACTTAAAAACATCACATCAGTCGTGTCCTAAAATTGCTTTTTTCTTTCCATTGGTTGTAACGGGCACCTAGAATGAAGTTCACAGCTGACATTGGACATAAGGTCAAATGAATCCCACCTTCTGAATTAACTTTACCATGCATGCCAAGAAATGTACAGTCCACATAGCACCAAAATTAATCTATTCTTCAGGAAAATGTTGCTACTCTCTCTCCTAACTTGTTAATTTTGTCAAAAGTGCATTTCAAAGTTGAACAGTGTTTGCCTTTTGAACAGTGTTTTTCATTTGAAATTTAATTATATGATAAATCTATTCATCCTTCTGAACCACATGGAAATATATTAGGTTAGCCACTGTGATAGATTTCTGCATGTTTTACTTACCCCTAAACCTAGGTAATGATGGCTTATTTAGACATCAGATGTTACATGGAAAGACTATGAGGAAAAAAAGTATTTATTATTTCTTCTCTAGATTGATTGGACACTAGCAAAATGGATCAGTAAAAGGGGCTGCATTCTTGTTCCAAGACATATCCAGGAGAAAGGTCCCTATGGTGTTTAAAATGATAGCACATATCACTATGATGTTGACAATGCTGGTTGTGAGGAGGTACTTTCAAAACTATCAAATCTTCTAGTGTTGGAGAGGGAAAATACACCTTCCAACAGTGGAGTGTGGACAGAGAAATGATCTTATTCTCTGTAGTCCTTTTTCCTCCTGCTGTCATAGCATTTGCCTGGGGGTTGTTAGCAATGCTTTTGGCTAAAGTGCAGGACTCATGGTCACATGTCAGCAAACATATGTTTATGCCTAATGGCTGTGTGCCTTTGCTCCCCTCTGCTGACATCTCAAAACTCAACTTCCAACGGAAAGTAGAGGCTCATCCTAGGCATTTTACCTACTGCTTCTATTGTACTGGAAATTATTAGAGTTGTTGCCAGAGGAAGATGCCAGTTTCTACCTTGGACAGCCAGGCAGGCTGTAAAAGCAGAGGAACCTCCTCAGAACTGCTAAAAGTTGGGTTTTTTTCATGTTCTGTGGTTAATTAGATTCTGATATTTATGCCACTAGTGTATATCCAGTGCTGTTTCTTTAATTCTGTTTGAAATGAGGTCATAGAGAAGACTTCTTTTGTCAGTTGTGGTCTCATTTTTCTATTTATAGATACTGAGGTATAGCAGTTTTTAAAAAGAGCACTAATAGTGCATTTGCAGCATCTGCTATAGAAAAGGTTGCATTGCAGAGGATCAGAAGGATGTAAAGAGCAAAACCAGCAGCCAAGCTCTCCAAAGAAAAAAGGTTAGCTAAAATTGCTAGCTCCTCTCATTGCATTATCTTGCCAACAAGTCACAGATGTACAACACATGAGCAAGTGAAAAAGTGATTATGAGGGTTATAATGGCAGCCCTGAATCCATAATGCATAATACATTCATCCCAAGGTGCATTTGTGCATCTGTTAAGGTATTTTTACTAGTAGTGTAAGAGCTTTTAAAACCGTTTTCTAAACTGTATAGCTCATTTGCTGTGTTTAATTGATATTTTATATTTTTGTCCTTATTACTTTCTGACATTCAGCCATGACACAATGCATGAATATATTATAGTGACAGTTGTTCCAGCTTCCGTCTGTGATTCATCCCTTCGAGCCCTGTCATTGTTTCTGCTTATTTCTTTGTGCCCTCTCCTGCCTCTGCAGAGTGCCTGTGACACCAAGTTGGCCCTGGCTAGGCATGGTACTGTGTCTGAGTCTGGGCTTGCTTCCCTAGAGGCTCACATGAGCCGAAGTGCGGCCTAACAACCTTTGCTGAGAAATAAGTAATTTCTGTTCATTTCTGTTCTCCCTCTTGTCATACGAGCTCCAATTTGTCTTTGATCTCTCTGACACTCAAGTAACACCTAGACAGTTCCTGACTGAACTTACTTCCCTTACCAATTTTGTACAAAATAAAACCTGAGATTATTCTTGATCTACGGCAGTGATAGTGAGAAAAGATTCTGGCCCAGTGATCCATTTCCACCCTCACCTATCTAGGTGCTGCTCATGTTGATTTAAATGATGGCTGAAGCTGGTCTTTGGCCACCTGAATTCTAATTGCTCCTCCAACCCATCATGTCTCCCTGCTGTATTTGCAGAGAACACCAAGCCCTACCAGCTGCCTTAGGCCTTAAAGCCAGAACTTGAAACTTGTCTTAATTTCAAAGTTAATATTTTTCTTTGTTTTTTCTCCTTCTTTTTTTTTTTTCTTTCTTTTTTTAATACAGTAATCCCGGATTTCCAAGTGCCCCTCACAGCCATCTATACCAGTGACACAGAGTAGAGTGGGAAAATCTGAGTTATTAGAGTGATATTTACTTGGTTCCAGTATAAGGTACTCTATATACAGTGGAAGGTAGTGGAGATCCTGTCAGCATGATTAAGTCATTTGTAAGTGGGGAGAAAAATAAAGCTGTATAATTCTCCATTTATCATTTCCCTGAGCTGTTCTCTCCCACAGCACTGATATCACCAGCACAAAGCCCTTCAGAGAGATCTTTATCCTTACCAGAATGATGGTCTCTGAGCTTGTTGCTAACCCCTTGTTTCAGTCTCCTCTGAGGTACAGCATTTCTTTTTTTTTCCTCAGTCAACGTAGATTATGTTCACTGTTTCACACCTCTCAGCTTTATGAATTATTTCCTTTAAAAATAGCTGCAGCAGATATGTCAGCCGTGATTTATTCTGTATGATATTATAACAAATTGCTTTCATGAGCTGATACTTTGCCAGACATTTCGTGGCCTCCAGGCCTGAGTGTGTCTGTGTTCACCCCAGCACAAAGCTGGCGCCACTGAATTCACTACTGAGAAGCACATGGGTAAAAACAGCACGTTTGAAAACAGAGCAAGATCTTAAACTTTTCTTTTTTTTTAAAGGTGATAAGTGATTTGAGGAATAAAATTTGAGGATGCATGAAATAGAACCTAAAGGAGTCATGGTACAACAAAGGACAAAAAGCCATGTGTGGATTAATTTGGTGGACTAAAGAAATATTAGCCTCTCCATCATTTAAGTTATCCAGTGAAGGGTATGGTCCTGCACCAGATACTGGAGAACATGACAGCAAAATCCCACTGCTGTTCCTGGATGCTAATGTTGCAGAGCCTCCACCTCTGCTCCTTTTCTGTCAGTGGAACGCCTGCTGACCTTGGCAGGAGTTGCTTTGAACTGTTTGAATCTAATTTACCTTTTTTACTCCATTGTGTTGAAGGGCAAATAAATACTTAGAGCTGAACAAAATGTTTTCCTGAGGCTCTGAAATGTGTGATCTATAAAGAGGGCACAGGGCTAGGACACACCTCACCTTCAGTATCTTGGGGTTTAGCATCTCAAAGCAAAGAAACCTGCGCAGACAGATGCAACTCTGACAGCCCCTACAGGTGCCTTTAAGTTTATTGTGTGACAAGGTAAACTTTTTGCATTGGGTGGTGTGTGGGACATGACTGAATCATGGTTATGTAATGCACCTTCTGAGTAACCCGAGCAACCTGTCCAGGTTTCTTCGCTACTGAGGGAACACGAGAGGAGATGGTGAAGAGAAAATTGTGACAGGATCTTCCTCTTAAGTTTGTCAGTGGAAACTCTTGGCTGCAAGAATCAATGTTAAATCACCCATCTGAACCAGTCTAAGACCCATCTGAGGCAGTAATGTGTTATTTCTGCTGTGCAGGGTGGGGGTATACAGAAGAACTAGGAGTCTGACTCAGTGAAGTTCTTTAAAAACCTGCATTACGGGGCAAAACACAGAAATAAGGATCAAATTGGTCCTTAAACATCTTTAAACACATAGTCATTAGTATCTGTCTTCCTTTCACTTTTTATTTTTGTTTAAATGATGCTCCTGGGCCTCAAGGTATAGAATACATTTTTAAAGAAACTTAACGAGTTTGCTCCTCATTAAATCCTTACACAACATACAGTAACCTTATTTGTTTGAAAATTGCCCTATTAAAATACAGCAAATAACCTGAATAACCTCCGTGTAAACCCCAGTCCTTATTATCTTGCAATTTCAGTTGCTCCTATCATCTCTGTGACTAACAGCAGCTCCCTCTGAAACCTGCCCAGTCGCTTGTCTCTATGCAGTCCTTTATTTTGGCAGAAAAATGCATCTGTCCCCTACCATTTGCACAAACAATGTGGAGCTGCTGCCTGCGTGCTGCCTGCCCTGTGACTGAGGGGTAAGTGTGGCTCCCCACTGCTCTGGCCACCAGGTAAGGAGTGCTTTCCCAAGCCTCACAACCTTTCTCAGTTCCATGGGTGGGAAGTGGAGAACGCGACAGTGTTCTCAGAGGGGCTGGCAAAGCATCTTGCTAATTTTACACCACCAACATCTTCCCTATAGCACTAGAAAATTGTTTCAGGGAAAAATAAAAACCACTGTGAGAAGAGCTTTTCAGTAAAAGACAGAAAGAATCTTATCCATCCATCAAGTCACTTTGTAGGGACTATTTCTCAGTAAGCTGATTCCCTCACTGTTTGTGAATGCACTGTACTTGAATAGGTTTACCACTATTTTCTGCTATTCTTATACCCCTTTTCTCCCTGAATTTTGGTTCTGGGACATGTCTCTAGCAATTTTTTTCCTCTGGAATATTGAAGCTGATGTATACAAGCCTACTGTATGCTCATATCATGAGGAGTAGCTTCCCTCCTGTATCTCTTGATAGAAATAACAAAAAATACATGGAATTAAAAGTGTGGAGCCCCAGAGAGTCAAGGGAAGTCAAGTTAATTCCATTTTTTCAAAACACGGGAAAAGAGATGTGCCAAATCCCAGTAAGATTGTTATTTTGATGGGTGCTGGTGGAGCACGAAATACCAATGTTAATAGGTAGAAACAAATCCTGTCTCACAAAGCTCATTTTGCTTTAAGCAGAAGCTGAGGAATTGGCCCCGTTCTCTCTATGCAGCTTTCATGAGTCTGGAATTGGCACCGCCTCAAGCTCCACTTCGTGCCCCAAAACAAGATTTTGAAAGCAACATAGCCTTTTGGTTTTTCATCGCCAAGGAGACTGGGCCATTTCAAGACCCATTCCATAATAAATTACTACTAACTGCCAGCTGTTAACAAACTCAACATTGTCCCCCTTCTGTATAAACAGCTGTGTTACAAGAATGAAAGAAAAAGAAAGAGAGGAAAGGGCTTGTTACAGCCCCATGGTGCCAGTGAACTTTGTGTGCTCTGATTTGTGAAGAATTCAGTGACTGTGTTTTAATGGAACATGAAAGTACTGGAATAGGAAAGTGAGCAAGCATTAGATGATCCCCGATGTTATGATATGATTTCTTGCTGCATGGCAGACCTTGGGCACTGAGCTATTCAGAAAAAAACTCCTTGCATCCCAAAAGTACATAGAGACTGTGGCAGAGAGCAGTGCTCATTTGCCCTTTAGTATAGAAAAACTCATTTGACCTTTAGTACTCAGAGTTTACAAGTTTTATAATGAAACCTCTGGGAACAGTATCAATACAATCAATACACACAATGCATCTACTGAAACTTTGCAGCAGCAATCCACCAATGTGCTAGAGGAAAAAAAATGTTCACTAAGTCGCCTGTATACTTCAGCAACTCAGAATTGCTCAACTTGGTTGCCAGGTCAATCTGGTAATAGTCATTGTGACAAAATACATTTGCATATGTGCATCAGTGAGCAAATTTAATGATGTTGGATAGCACAGTAATAAGGAGTGGTGGAAAATGTTTTGCTAGAGACTACAATGAGGTGGGCTGGGGATAAAGTATGAATAAAAAAAATTGAAGTTAGGCCTAAAAAGAAAGGGTTGGAAAATACAAACCTCTTTTGTGCCACAAGAAATGTACTCTGCTGGCAAATCCAGACACAAAGCAAAGCATTTTGAGGCACCGTCAAGGGTTTGTTAAAATATGGCTGGACACTGAAGCACAGCCAATTTACACAGTACCAGTTGGCAAGCACAAGAGTGTTTATTCTGCTTGATAAGCATCTCCTTAGTAACTCTATGAGTCAATAAATTGGTTTGATGAGCACCATGTGGGGGAAAAAACTTGAGTGCAATAATACTGCAACGTGGAGAATGTTAACCAAATGTTAGGGATAGTAAACTGAAATCAAGGCTGCAGAGGATGCCTTTTGCAAAGGGACTCAGCGTAAATACATGGAAGGTGAATAATGAGAAGTATGTAAGGGGAGATAATGGGACGAATTACTTTGCAGCTCACATCCAGGCTTATTTCGCTCCGCTTGTTCAAGCTGGATTCTGAATTGATTTTCCCTGGTTTTGACAGGCCCTTCTTTGAATTGCTGTTGACCGAGTGCCAATAATTTTAAGTGGTGCATAGGGTCTTTGTTCAGGTGAGATGCATCTGACCCACAGGCAAGGTAACATTTCTAATTGTAGCTTAAATGGCTACTTTGGTTCCTTTCCCCTAACAACCACTGGTTTGGATGCCATTTACCAGTGACAGACAGGGGACAGGTAAGAGTAAGACTGATCAGTGGAAACCCCCTGTTCCTGAGAGGAAGTTGCATAGGAATCCCTAACAGTATCAGGACAAGCCTTCAATGTTGACCACAAATCTATGAAAACTTTGAATCTTGTTATGTATCGCCCCCTTCCCAACCCTTTACTTCTAATCTAGCCTCTCTGGGGAAATTTCAGATGAGGTAACACTGCCCAAAATGATCAGCAATACTAATAGCATAGAGAATGGAATTTTAAATTCCAGACATATATTTAATAATCTCCACTGCTGCCTAAGAGAGCCAAGCATATTTAAAATCAAATGCAGAAGGCTTAATGCATAAGATGAATAGCCTATGAGGTCACAGAGAATAGTTATGATTATCTAGTCTGACCTTTTGAATAACTCAAATCCTGCAGTTTCACCTAATCATCCCTACACCAAGCCCATAACTTTTGATTACACTATGACAGATATTTCAGAAACACATCCAGAACAGATTTAAAGTATTAAAGTGACAAAGAATCAATTGTATCATTTTAAACTGTTCCTGTGGTCAGTTAACAAACCTGGTTTGCAAAAAAATTGTTGACAGAATTATTTCCCCAAGCAAAGTCTTCCCTGATGAAATCAAAGCGTATCACAAAATTCTGTAGCGTGGTGTGGTTTTGCTTCAGGTAAGAGAAGAGCTTCAGGCAAACATTATTTAAAATCTTCATGTTTTGAAATGTCTTCGCTAGAAATTCCAATTTTATACTATATGCCTATTTGTACTATTACAAAGTGAAATAAAAGCTTTCCAACTTCCTGAATTTTTCTTTACTAAGAAATTTGATTTTTTGGACTACATTTAGTCAAAATGCAGATATATATTAAAGAGAGATATTTTATATTTTTTGTTGTTCCATCCATTTTATTAATTACCTTACTAATGAAACTATCTTAAAATCCAGTCTGGACGAGAGCTGAATAGACTTCAGTTCTAAACAGAGGATCTTTCTTTATATATAAAGTAGTATGCCTGATAGCTAGCTATTAAAAATTTCTTTATTTCTCTCTTCTGAACAAGTCAATTTTTTAACCTTTTCCTGGAAAACAGGATTAATTGAGGTTCTCTGGGCTCTCACCATAAAAAGATTTTTCTATACTTTAAATCCTTATGGTGGCTTTTCAAAAATCTCTTTCTAATTTTCAGCATCCCTTCTAAATATGTCACTACATTATTACAACGACCACTGAACTACTGTCATTTTTTACTTCCAGCGTACAGTCATCGCCATTAACTTCTAATAAGCCTCTTAGCTCTCTTCAGTAATGCATTAAGATTTATGTGTTTAAATGTAGGGAGCATTGCATCTCATCGTAAGGATGTCTAAAATGCAGTGGATGAATCATGCCCTAAAAGTGCTGACTTCTTTTCATTGACTACCAGTGGAGTCTTGATGACAGCTCAAAAGTAGACATCAGCACTGTAGATATTGAAAGGTAGGCGGGATGAATCCCTCTGTGAGAAAGCAACAGTCTGAATCAGTTATTGGCTCGGAGACACAGGGTTTCTAAATCTTTTTTGTATTATACCAACAACAGTTTTCTTGCCTTTGTATAAATGGAAGACATGTTCCAAGGTGAAAATGATGAATCATCCAGCCATAAGAGTTTCTATCGCTGTTTTAAAATATTTATTTTTATGTCCACCACTGAATGTTGACAGTCATTCAGGCTAAAGAGAGGTTATATGGAGAAAGTAGCATGCAAAAAATATTCTAATTTCAAGTCTCACCACAAAGAAAAAGCGGTGGCAGGGGGATAAGTTTATCTATCACTGAAAATTGTAATGATATCTCAAAGTTGCACCTTTACTGTGAGTGGATGCAATAATTCGTCTTACTGTTTCTGCTTCCTTCTTCTACCGTTTTTTGTCTACCTATATGTGGACACAGCATTTCTGTTTCACAGAAAGGACAGACTTATTTCCCTGACTCATAAGATTTTACAGGTTTATCCTCAAAAGGGGTTTTGTCCACTCCATTTTTGGTCTCTCTAACCAGGTGGTCAGTAAGCATCCAGGCTGGATGGTGAGTCAGGAAATTTGTTATTTATTCTCAGAATCATAAAATGATTTTGGTTGGAAGGAATATCTGTAGATAATTTAGTCCAACCCCCCTGCCATTGACAGGGACATCTTTCACTAGATCAGGTTGCCCAAAGCCCCATCCACCCTGGCCTTGAACATTTCCAGGGAGAGGGCATCCAAAACTTCTCTTAACAACCTCTTTCAATGCCTCACTGGCCTCATCATAAGAAATATCTTCCTCATGTCCAATTTAAACCTACCATCTTTCAGGTTAAAACGATTGCCCCTTGTGCTTTCTCTACAGGCCTTAATAAGAAGTCTTTCTCATATGGTCCCTTTGGTATTGAAAGGTGATAGTAAGACTTCTCAAGGCTGAAGAAGCCCAACTCTCTCAGCCTTTCTTCACAGGAATGCTGCTTCAGCCCTCTCATTATTTTTGTGGCCTTCATATGGGCTTGCTCCATCAGCTCTATGTCTTTCCTGTGTTGGGGACTCCAGGCCTTGACATAGCACTCCAGGTGGGGTCTCACAGGAACAGAGTGGGGGGGCAGAATCACCTCCCTTGACCTGCTGGTCACACTTCTTTTGAAGCAGCCCAGAATATGTTTGATTTACTGGGCTGAAAGCACACATTGCTGGCTTATATCAAATTTTTCATCCACCAGTATCCACAAGGTATTCTCCACAGGGCTGCTCTCAATCCCTTCATCCCCTACTCTGTATTGATGTTGGGGATTGGCACACGTGCAGGACGTTGCACGTGGCCTTGCTGAACTTCATGATGTTCACATGGACACACTTCTCAAGTTTGTCAAGATCCCTCTGGATGACATCCCTTCCCTTCAGTGTGCTGACTGCACCACACAACTTAGTGTCATCGAATACTTGCTGAAGGTGCAGTCAATCCCACTATGTCATTGATGAAGATATTAAATAGCATCTGTCCCATTACAGACCCTTGAGGGACTGCACTTGTTACTGGTTTACACTCAGACATTGGGCCATTGATGTTGCCATGCAGCCAACAAACTACTAAACTTCTCAACTACATCACTGTGCTATGGAAGTCTTTGACTAAAGTACTTCATCAAGTATTTACCTTCTCACGTTTTGTGTCTCACTCTAAAGTCTGAAAACCAGGTCTGGTTTTTAATATGCAAGTGCTCAGAGCAACGGAGTCTCCAAATGTATTGGGATGAATAAAGAGGTAATTAACTGTGTGACTGAGAATGTTTTTGATTGTCAATAAAGGAAGTGTTGAGATCCCAGGCAAAGTAACTTCTGTGCAGAGAATTCCTCCTGGCCTCAGCAGCACTCCTCCATACACAGAAGAATTTAAGCAGAGGCTTGAGCAGGATCTGGGCTGACATCAAAAGGGTAAAAATCTGTACAACTCAAACTTATTTGTGCTATGCAGCCAGCTTTTCTCCATCACAATTAAAGCCTGCTTATCTGTCATATCACAAGAGAGTTATTACTTTGTTCCTTGCAAAAATGGCTATATTGTGTATTCCTAATAGGAATACCTAAAAATATTTTAAATCTTTTAATGATTTCAAATATGGAAAATAATTTATATCCTTCTATGTAATTTATTTTAAAATAACTTCTTTTCATGGATTTTTGTTATTTTAAACATACAATAACTATGGAATAAAACATTCATATCATTTGCTTTAGTCTATTATGCTCTCCAACAGCTATTTTACCCTAAGGCATGGATTAAATGGTGCCCCATGATAATATGTCTTCCTTCTTTGTTTGTATATTATCTTATGGTATTTTCTAAGTCTACCATACTTGTTAGACCAGTATATTATTCTGTTTTAGGCAGAGAAGTTAATATTTTCCAATTTCATGTGACAATGTATCTTGATAAAGGAAATTACTTTTTTTTTCCTCTTTAATAAAAGACTGACTTTGATCCAAACTATACTAGGTTAAAATAAATTTATAGCTAAGAGACCAGAATTTGCAACATTTTAGTAGATATTTTGTGGAAAGCACCGTAAAGAAACAGGAATTAAGAGCAGGATTTCAAAATACAGTTTGAAATACCCTACAGTATTAAAGATTGTAACAAGTGCCAAAACTGGCAGGTATAATTCAGGACTTCTAGAAAATCCAGACACCACAGGAAGTAAAGCTGGGTGTGATGTCTTGGGGCATCTCATACGGTACTAATATTTACATAGGTGCTAGGCCTGTGCTTTAGGATGAGCTGAGTTGCTCTCTATGGTCCAATGACTGTGTTAACTAAAACTTCATTAACTTTGACAAGGGAGTAGACACCTAATGGACAAGGAGACATCTACATTTAAATGACATAATTTGCAAATTGAATTCTAGCCTCAGACAGAAATGGTTGTCTAGGTTTCCACTGTTGCCAATAAAGCAACATCTCCTCAGGTAATTTATCTAGCCTAGACCTCATGAATCACCTCCTACAGATGCCTTGTTTATTTATATCTACTTTGGTTTAGGTGCCATAGAAACAATATGTAGTCAGTCCACAGAAAAACAACCTTTGATAAGAAATACTGTGTCTACCATAGAGAATTTTCATTACAACTGTGGCCAGTCGATGATCAACAATGATCTTGAAGGTCCTTTCCAACCTTAATGATTCTATGATTCTATAGACATGCATTAAGACACCCTCTACAGCCGTAATTCCACCTTTCTGTGACTTTGAACTATGATGCCGCCTTTTAATTTAGTAATTACATTTTAAAAGAGTGCTGTATTTTTTTGCTGTGTTCCAAGGACAGACACACACAGGGACTAGTTCTTCAGTGCAGTGTTTGGATGTCTGAAATAAAAGACCATGGTTTCTCTTCAGGCAATTTCTTACTCTTATTTTCTACATAACCGCTACATTTCCTCATAAATGAAACAAGAGATTTGTGAACAAATACCTCTTGACTGTGCCACATTATTGTTCTTGAAAAGAATTTGGGTTTTTTTATTTATTTTGAAATTAATCCCTTAAAAAAGTAATAAAAATGTAAATATTTTGAACTTTTTATCAATAACCATGATTTGGGGTTGTTCAGCCTGGAAAAAAGAAGGCTCCAGGAAGATCTTATAGTGGCCTTCCAGTGTCTGAAGGGACCTACAAGAAAGCTGGGGAGGGACTTTTTAGAAGGCCATGTAGTGATGGGATGATGGGGAATGGTCTTAAACTGGAAAGGAGTAGATTTAGATTGCACATTTGGAAAAATTTCTTCACTGTCAGGGTGGTGAGGCACTGGAAGATGTTGCCCAGAGAAGTTGTGGATGACCCCTCCGTGGCAGTGTTCAAGACCAGGTTGGATGGGGCCTTGAGCAGCCTGATCTAGTGAGAGGTGTCCCTGCCCATGAACTTGATGATCTTTAAGGTCCTTTCCAGCCCTGACCATTCTATGATTTTTTTTTATTTCAATCTATAGCACAGAACTTTACTGCTTGGGTTATTAGTCAGTAAAGCCACAGTTTAATTTTCCCCTTTTGGGACATTCCCTGGTGAGAAAGGATGTATGATGCAGGACCTCACAGTAGCAAACAACTGAAAGAGGGAGAAACAACTAGAGAATAGCTCAGTCCTTCTTTTGCAAAATGGAGTAAGCTGTTTTTAACTAATACATATGTACTATAGGAGGACAGAGCATGTGCACTATTGTTCAGTGTGTGGTCCTGTCAGGTACAAAGCAAACTTTTAAGCATGGTTAAGTTATGCTTCCCATAAGCTTGCAATTAGGATACTTTTGTTGTTGTTTTATTGTTCTAAAAGCAGGGATAGCAAAAAACTCTTATTCTCCTGGCAGTTTCCAGCCAAAAAATGTGACATTTTTCAGTGGTTATAATAATTTGTGAATTACTGTGAGAGAAAAGCACGATGTTATACTTTAATTTATCATTGGAAATGACTACACAAGTGTTATTCAAATGTTTCCGATAGAAGGTCCATCTGTGGATGACACTAATTTGGGAGAATGCCTAATTTTGATTTAAATCAGTCAGGAAATGAAAAAATAAATTATTAATTGTTTACATTAAGAAGTTGTAGGTACTGATGGCTATGCTGTTTATTGCAGTTTCAGTCCTGGTATACTCATATGAGATGACTGCCATTCCAGTGTAATTCTTCTGAAGACAACAGGGTAGGTGGATTATACTTGTTTTGAAAATGACACGTGCTTTGTGACTCCTAAGTATCCTGAAGCTGAAACTGAATCACATTGAAATGTACCTAAGATACAATATTTCAGCTATAGAAGTGTAACCATAGACTTTTAGAATCTACTGGGTGTGGGTGACAAGAGTTCGTAAGATTTAGTACTAAGGGGTAGCAGCACATACTGAATGCATGCTATCCATACACTCGCAATGCATGGCAAATCTTGGTATATGAACTTCTTTCCCATTGCTGCATCTTCATTTAAATCCACTGCTGCATGCTGGGATTTTACACTCTCTTAGTGTTGCTCTTCTTTTACAGAAACCATCGCATCTGTATCAGATGCTCAGCTCCTGCAAAGCAACCAGTCAGTCATGCAAATGCTTAAAGTCAATAAAAACTACAATACAGTTTTCTGGAAAAGAGTGTTTAATTTCCCCATGTTGTTTTTTACTTATGTTTGGAGGGTTTTTTGCTAATGTCACATTTCTTTCTTAATCATCCAGGAAAAATCTATGTGATGTCATCATTTGATCATGCTAAGAGGCATCCAGCTGCTATGGGAATGGACAATTAAGGAAAGTCATGGGGAAAGGGGAAGAAAATAGCACAATAGCAGTTTGGAGGTTTGGAATACCCAATCAGTCATATGTAATACATTCTTTAAAACAATCATCCTTCAAAGTTTGTTGGTTTGGTTTTTGTTTTGGTTGTTTTTAAAATACTGACTTAATACTTTCTCCTCTGAAACCAGGTCCTCCTTTTATCCCAGTTGTCTGCTGAAGCCATCTATTATCTGTCATAAAAGCTCTTTTTAAAAGCTTTTCCTAAATGGGAGATGCATGAAAATCTTGATTTAATATTCTTATTGAACTAAATGTTATTTGGTTATTGGCATGAGACTGCTGACTCCTGATAAAGGTCGTGCTGGGGCTGGAAAATCTATTTTGTAGAAAGGATTGACAAGCTAAGAACACCACTAAGGAATTATACATTCCAGGTTTGCACAGACACAAATGTTTTCATATGCAAAAGAGCAAATCTACAATTAAAAGTAACCTTGAGACATATGTAAACTTTGCCTTTATGTTAGTCATAAAGTTCATAAATAAAAAAGCTCTAAAATTAGTTTTAAAATTAAAAAGCTGTCTTATAATAGCATTTTATTGCTCTAGGGTTATAATAGCATTCCATCAAACTATACTATAGCTGGCTTAGAACAGACTCCTGAATTACAGTCTGCTATGAGTGAATACTATTTCTTAGAAAATACGGTAGGCTTATTTATTTATTTTCCTAGCTCCTCTTTATACCATTCATAAAATTCTCACTGTGTATACACTGAAATTGTCTGCAGAAATAAACTTCTAGAAATTTATAAATATTTTTTTAACCTGAGGTAGGAGCCTTTTAGAAGCTAAAAATTGAGTTCTCTGATAACATATTTGTGTTTTAGTTTGGATGGGGCTTTAAAAATTGTTACCTGTGGGAGCCGGATGATTCTGTTCTGTTGAACACTAAAATCCTGCCTTATAAAGTTAATCTTAACCTAAAACCTATGAACAAGGCAAAAGTCTAAGTAGCTATTGGCTACAAAAGAACCATATGAAAAATATTCTTATCTCTTAATGGGCTAGAAATGCTACTGTGGATTTCTGTTTTCTCAAATAAAAGCTGTAACTCAAATGCAAATTAACAGTGAAGACTTCCAGCTCCCTTTTTAAAATGCATATCATGTCACTCCTGTTGTACACCTTTGATCTGTTGCTTGCTTGCTGTCATGTGAGGTCTTCCATTGTTGACTAAGTAACTTACTAATAAGTATTTTCAGTAGTACTCTGACATGGTCGACTAAATGGTCTCAGACCAGATCACATTTTAAGAGGCTTCCTCTGTCCTTTTCTTTCTGGATGATTGCCTTGGGAAGGCATTTCATTTGTAACTGTTAGGTTACTTTGTTGGGCTAAAATGTCAAAAAATGTTAATATATTAGTGAAATCAAGGCTGTTGAGGAGTGAAAAAATGATTGCAACAAGGTTAATCCCCTCTCCCAACCCTGCAAACCTTAACTATCACATTATATCTTGCCTGTGTTTTAAATGTAGGACTTTAGAATGTTTAATATTCACTTTATGCTGTCTCAGTAGCAGCCTTGCATAGTTACTGGCAAAATGAAATTGCTTTTGTTGGCAAAAAAATTCCCATCTATGCAAAGAAATGAATCCTAGGGAACCCACTGACATTTATTTTGACTTGCTAAAGAAAATTTTTTGAAGCATGAAGATACTTTTTCCTGAAAAATGCCAAATCTAAGTTTCTGTTACTTAAGTAAAAGCATCTGAAAGGATAAAACCAGTGTGAAAAATCTTAAAAAGCTTTGAAGAAAAATAACACACTCCTACAAAGAGCGTTTCATCAGTAGGGAAGTGCTGTGCCTGCTTTGTTCAGCTCACCTTTAACCAGAGCTGTGTCCTATCATACCATACACATCACACAAGACATCAGACACCAGCATACAGAGGTGAGCATCGGCAGGGGCTCTGCCTGCATTCCTCTACTTCCCTGCATGTGAGCACCCCAAGTGAGGTTTGGGGTGCAATTTAAGTATCCAGCATTTATTCAGAAGGACTTGCTTCCCCCTCAAACCCTTCCAAGGGCAGTGCCAACTCCCTTCTCTGTCCTGCACAGCCAGCAACAGCCCCTGCTCGAGCCTGCACACTTTAGCTGCATCCGCTCCTGCCTTTGTGCCCAGAATTGCAGAATCTTCTCCTGCAATTGCAGAATCTTCTCCTTGTCCTGCCCAAGAAGGAAAAACTCATCTCCTTTCTATTTGAGCAGTGCCTGCGTTTGGATTTGCCCTAAACACAAAGAGGGACAAGAAAGCTTCCTGATAGACCGTGGTAATGACAAGCAGAATCTGGCCCTCAGACTGTGAATCTGACATGTCTTACTAGACCTTTTTAATTATTTGGACTCAAAATGAATGCCAGAAAGGAAGTACAGCCTGAGCCTGTGTACGAAATAAGATTCATGTGAGGGGAAAACACCTCAATAAACAGGTGTGGCTTCTGTTTCTACTAGGGTTTGGTGGATGTTGTTTTCTACAAGACTTTGTCATTGCTGGAAACAGAAATAATTTTTTGAGAATCTTGTATATGGATATACAAAATATATACATATATTATATAACATGTGTAGATATCTTTATGCATTTATATGTTGCATATGTATGTGTATATCTATATACATATATATACTTTGTCATATGGCATTCATCCTTATAAACTGAAATACTTCATAAAGTCTGGTGCTTCTCTGAAAATCTTCAAGAGATCTTGGCTTGACTTCACTGCAGTAAGGGGCTTTTTTAAATCACAAAATCTGTCTTTCCCACTGTTAAGCACAGCACCTCTGCATGTATATATTTGAAACATTTAATTCCGTGACTACACAATGACATGGCTTCTAAAACAATGGTAGTTATCTATATCCAGGCAGGATTTTTCAATAACTGTTTTATACGAGCTATAGATGCAGTTGGGAACATTATAATATCTTCTTCAGAAATGGTTTTCATTTAAAGTATATCACACAATGCAAAAGCTAATAAAATAAAAATGTGTTTGAGTCTAAATGACTTCCCACCTGATTGGTTCTACCTACAGAATAAAAAATAACCTTGTCTCAATCCTGTTTAATTCTTCACCCATCTACCAAGCTAGACATTTATGTCAGGTGCATTACACATTTCTTCCTTGCTCAGCAGCACTGCCACCAGTAAACCCAACTACCATAGAATAAGAGAACAGAAAGACATACCATCATGAATGCTAAACTCAAGGTTGCTTGACTCAATATTTGCTTAGTATCTAGTAAACTAAGAAAATACACAAAAAACCAGAACAGCTCTGGCTGAGAAACAAAATTTGGCATTTTCTTGAAGTAGGTATTCATTGACATATCTAGCGGCCTGAGTTTACCAAACATACAGGGGCACATTTTGCTCTTTTTCCCATGGAAAATATGTAGTAAAATCTATTAATTTCCATGAAGACACTCTTAATATAGGACCTGGAATTAGATGTCCTCAATGGACCTCAGACTTCCTTAGCAAAGGAAAAGAACAAAATCAAACATTACTATGAAGACTCTGCAATTAGTGTACTCTTTGGATTGTGCATCTTCCTGGATATGCTTCAGCTTTGGAGTAGGTGTTGCAAGATCATTCCTCATCCAACTTCATTTCAGTCAGCCATTTTATCTTATCCTATGAGAAATGTGAAAGTAGATTCATACACCTTTAAAAGATTTGTTAACTCTTTGGGGAAAACCAAATCACTCAGAATTCCTCTTATTGCACAGATTTCTTCAGCCTGTGGGGAAAAACTACTGCAGCACAGCAGAGCAGTGAGCTGAGCCTGAATACCAAGTAGTAAGCAAATCTATGACTGCAGCTAAAAGGAAACAACTGTTGCAAGCCACAGCTGCTTCCTTATTTTTATTTTTTTTTAAACCTCTTTTAAGATTCATAGTTGATTCTTGTCAAGGAAATGTTCTTCTTTGAACATTTAAGTTCATTCCTTGAACAGTTTAATAGGAAACTCAGCTACTGATTTGCTAGTCTGGAAATGAGATCTTTCCTATATAATGCATTTTGATTTTTTTCCCCTCTCATAAGCTAATGGAGCTCAAAGTCATGTTTGTGCTGCAGCTTCTTCCCTACTGCTGCTGCCTGATCTCTTTGCCCAGTCCCTTTTCTGGATGTATTTGCTTATCATCAGCAAATCTATTTTTAGGTACTCTCCTTGAGAAAGGGTAGTGAGGAGACAAAAAATAATATGGATGATCTTATTTAGGAAATTCAGGGCTCCATGAAACTGTGGAATGAGGTGAAATAAGAAGGGAAAGGGAAGAGTATATCTAGCTGTCAGTGATGCTGGGGAGGGTACGAACTTCACCTTCCTTGTCTCACCAGTAAATCTGCTTGAAAAACATTCGTAAACCCCTGACCTTCAGGATAGTGAAGGTTTCCTGTGGACTTTTACTGTTTATCTTCCTACAACATGAGGACTCAGAGCAGTAGAGATTCTGCGGGTCCCACTGACAGGGCTAGGCAGGAACATTTCTTTTGTTCAGATACTTCTACCCTTCCTCCTGATAAAAAGTTTCAAATATAACAATGATAAAAGAACTCTCAAACCTAATTGCTCAATTCCAAAGTTGCAAAGAACCATGCTAGCCTCATGACAACAAATATATTAAACATGCTAGAGAAGCTCAGTACAAACTCTTTAACTGTTAAACATTTTTTTGAAGAATGCTGGTCACTTTGGACCTGATTGAGAAGTACTTTTTGCTCAAGAGTAGACCTAACACCACATAGGTTCTCTCAGTATCCTACCTGGCTTTCAACTGTCATTCTGGATCTCACTGCCTAAAGGTTGAAAGAACTCTTAACAGACTCAGATGTAACAATCCTATTGTTCAAAAAGCTTTTTTCAGCATTTTAATACATTTTCTATGGTTTATAAGTGCTGCCTTCATCAAGCTCTTTTCTTGAATAATGGTAAATTTCAGATTTTTGCAGGAAACCAAAAAAATTCTTAGCTTGCAGGGAGGAAAGACTTTACAGATATATCTAACTGCAGCAATCTACACTCCCTGGGGTAATGTTTTCCATAAGAAAACTATTTCTATTATTTGTAATAAGTATTATGCAACTTATTACATTCCCAGAAACATGACCCAATCTGAACAAAGAAGCCTTTATTATGCATTGAAAGTTCCAGTGATATAAAAATTCACCATCAGGAAAGCTACTACAATGAAAGATAGCTAAAGTTAGTGAGAAGTTAGTAAGGCTAGTGAGAAAATTTCTCAGTCTGATATAGGTTTAACCATTCACACCCTCAGAGTCCATCAAGATAGTTTCACTTTACCTTTTTTTTTTTAACTTCCTTCCAAAAATGACTTTTTTAGAGCTTTTGTTGTTGTCATTCTTTCATGGTTTTATTTCAAATGCCATGAAACACTGCTCATAGGCATGCTTGAGGAAACAAATCCTGCATGTTTTATCTTTACTGTATATCTGTCCTGTGATTATTTTTTTCCCCGCACTACCAGCTGCTCAAGTTGATACCTGGCTTTTGTGGCAGATGCACACTGAACTTTTCTTCACATGGTGGTTCCTGCAGAAGTCGCTATGGGAAAAATAGAGCGAACTGTAATGCATATAACAATTTATCAGTGCTGCATAAAGTCCATCACAAGATTTATGCAGATTTAGAATCTTCTCCTGTCTTTTAAAACTGCAAGGCTAGGATAAATATCCCCTCTTAAGAGATTTTCCACATGACTATACACCTCCTAGCCATTTAATTTTCAAATTCTCTGTAAGACAGTTCTGACATTTTTTCAGATTTACATTCAAATAAATCCAATGGCAAAGATACCGACTGTACTCCAGGAGTTCCACAGAAGCAGCAGTGCTAGTCTTCATCTCAAGGCCAAACATGACAACAGCACAACAGCCATTTTTATCGATTGCCGTTGCAGAAGCCACTAAACGGCACAGATTATGTCAATTTATTTATTACTTTTTAATTCTAGAAAAATAAGCAGAAGTGCTTCATGCTCCATCTCACTTCTGTAGGGTTTGTTGTTCTCCATTGTCTCACTGACTTGCCAAAAACTTGTGAATGTGTAAGATTATTTTTTCCTTGTGATTTTTGTAACTCTCATAAGACCTTGTTCTGGGGAGGTATTAATAACTCCTGCTAGAGCCACAGCTGCCTCACTTCTCAGTGGGTGATCTTTAGACTTGAGGTGAGTCCTCAGCTTAAAACAAGTTCCAACTTATGTCCCAAGCACCTGAAGGCAAATTAAATATCTTACCTGCCCTGAAGGGATATTAATATGTTTTACCAACACAGGTACCACATTAGGAATAATTTTTCAGAATCTTACATCTGTTTAAGATAACATGAATTTTCTTGAAGCCTATTAAGGATGTTAATAACTCAAAAAAAAATCCATTGAGTTTAAAATCAGAACTTTTAATGCTTCTAATGCATTAAGTTGATACCTGTGGTTGCTTGATCTCCTTGGTAGTGGAGTATTTGTTCTCTATTCTCTGACCTTCTCTACAGTTGATGGGTGGAATGTTTACTATGGCACTGTGAAAGGGTACTTGTGTATTTTCCAGTTGATTTTTTCAGTCCCTCTATTGTGATATCAGATTTCAGTCTACTGTGTGCTACCAGGGTTTTTTTTTTTTAGATTGCATAATGGAGGTGAAGAAAAGTATACTGGTATCATTCCACAAGACACATGCTAGCCCTTTGCTTTGAGCTACCAGAATAAAAAATTGATCAGTTACAATTTTGCAAACAGGGAGATTTTTTTAATACATTTTACACTGCTACCAGCAGAGTTAACAAAAATCAATGGTATTGCCACAACATTTCTCATTCTCTCCATTATGGGCTACAGCTTTTAGTTGCTAAGGCCACTGAAGCTCAACATAAAGCAATCCCTGCTGATTCAAGATAGAGCAGTAAGGTTCTGTTCATAGATTTAGCAAGAGGAATTGTGAACTGATTTTTGGTGGGTATTTTCCACCATAATAATTACTTTATTATGCTCAGTAAATTCATATCCTTTTCTGTGGCCAACTTCTAAATCCATTTGTTCCTTATTTGTGGTATAACTGAAGACAGAACCTTCTGCTACTCAGATTAAGAAAATAAGGAGTATTGAAGATGAATATCACAATTCAAGACTGGAAAACCATTCTTAAAAAAAAATACCATAGATTTAAGATTGAATGGTCTGGCTTTGAAATTCAAAATGGTTCTTGAACTTTTTTTGTTTTATTTTATGTATATATAGATAGCCACATGAAGTGAAATTACAATGGATACTCTTAGTTATAGCCATCAGCTCACTGAGAAAAAACAAAACCAAAACCAAACAAAACCAACCAACCCAACAAAACCATAAAAGCAACAGCCCTAGTTGAAGCAAAAACTTCATGAACTGCAATTCTGTGATGACATAATGATTTATACCTCACAAAAATATGTTCCTAAATGGACAAAATTGACAGCCTTTTGTAACACAACCTTTATACATTCATTCTTCATCCTATAAAAACAAGAGAAATAGTTTTCTGAGTTGTTGAGATTAAAAGCAAGAGGAATCCATAGACAATGCTTTAACAATTGCAAAAACTGTGCATTTGCATCAAAATTACAAATAAATAAAAATGGAAACTACTTTTAATGTATAGCATTGTTGTGGACATTCACTCTGAAGTGGAAGGCAACCTACTGTCTGTATGGATTTGCTTTTCATATGTTGAGCTCTGCTGGTTTAGCAGCTCTGTTTCAATTTTATATAGAACATGATTATTTTATTTTTTTTAACAGAAAGTACTTGAAAGGAACAGCAGGAACATCAACAGTGACATCTGATAAATTCATCTATGAATCATACTGGTTTGAGATTTGCATGTAGAAAGACTTGTCTCTCAACTTTTTGAGAAAGTCCTAATAGAAAAGTTGCATTCTACTCACATCTGACATTCTCCTATTCCTCAAAAGAAGATATTAATTTAAAAAAAAACCCACATGTTTTCATATATTCTCAATTTACAGCCCTCCTCCACTAGGAAAATTACATTGTCTGTTTGGATTTTCTAGGATGCTCTACCTTAACAGCATTGTCACCACCAACAATTACAACAACAGCCAGGATTGTATGAAAGTACAAAACATGTATGTGAATTGAGAGGAAAGTTTGTCCATGGGCACAATAGAATATAAATATAGGCTGGTGAAGGGGCTGGAGAGCAGATCATATGAGGCTGAGGGAGCTGGGGATGTTTAGCCTGGAGAAGAGGAGGCTGAAGGGAGACCTTGTCACTGCCTACAGCTACCTGAAAGGTGGTTGTAGGGAAGTGGGAGAGAGTCTCTTCAGACAGGTGACAAGAGATAGGACAAGGGGAAATGGCACAAAGATACATCAGGGCAGGTTCACATTAGATGTTAGGAAAAAATTCTTCACTGAAAGAGTTGTGAGGGCCTGGAACAGGCTGCCCAGGGAGGGGCTTGAGTCACCATCCCTGGGTGTATTTAAAAAAAGGGTAGATGAGGTACTTAGGGATATGGTTTAGCATTGGATGGGAACGGTTGGACTTGATGATCTTAAAAGTCTTTTCCAACCTTGTGATTCTGTGATAATGGTCTACTAAAAAATTATTGTATGTTGCTATGAATTACTTGAAATTGATAACTGATTGACAGGAAACATGAGCAGATGGATTTCTTGCTGGATTCAGAAAACAATATTCATGATAGAAGTGGATTAATTTTCAAGGAGATGAAACCATAGCATCATCAATGTCTCTTGTTAAAATTTGCACAGTTATACCATATTTACTACTAACGAGAAAAAGATGAACAGTAGTACACTTTCAATCTCACCTTGTCCTCCAATCACTTTGCCCCCTTAATATCTCTTCTTTGTTGCCTTAATTTTGAAGTTTTTACATAAACAAGTCACTCCTGTGTATGCAGAGAATGGTTCTACATGTCTTCTATGAAGAAATAGTTTTTTAAGCAGGATCAGGGTGTGACTAATGAGAGAACAGATAGATATGCACACAGCTCATATCTCAGTCTCTAAGGTACCTGGCTGGCCTTATTTTAAATGCTTAAGCAAAGTATACAGAGTAGGACTTCAGCCTTCTGATAGCCTATGAAAAGTACTAGATCTATCCTATAATCACACACCCCATCTAAGGTCTAGATCACTCTCTGCATATACCCTTCTTTCTTCATTCACTCTAGCTGATGGTAGTTATTCTGGAGGCCTTATCCATTGTGTCAGTGCCTAAAGCTAGGTGAAATGAACCTTGGCCCATGTGATTTTTATCTCAATTTCTTATGTTCCACTTTTACACCTAAAAATAGATTGAAAGTCCTCCACCATGAGAATTACTCATTCATTATTTATGCTAATTCTTTAAACAACATGCAACACTTGTGGAGGAAGGGAAGGGAGTCAAAGACAACACAAGAACTCGACAAACCTTTAGGCTGGATTCTGCACTGCTGCTGGACTTTATAGACTCCATTGCATTTATTAATATATTTGTTTCCATCTTTAGCTATTGGCTATTTTAGCTATTTAAGCTATTTTAGCTTATTGACTGCACAAATTTCTCACCTTTTGACGGACAGAGTTCCAGAGGTAAAACATGTATTTCCATTATGTATAATTAGATCCATTTCCTGCTTATCAAACCAAGAACCTATTACATACACAAGACACTACAGTTTACTCACAGAGATTTTTCTTTTTATTATTTTCATAAGGAATTCTTTTTAACTATGGGCTTTTTACTTTATGGTTTTTAACTATAGATTGTTATAGCACCCAACCCAAGTAGATGAAAAGAGGCATATCACAAATATTGTTCTGTCAAAAAATGCACTAAATAGCTGTGTAAACCTCATGTATAGTTAATGTTTATGATTTATTTGCCTTGAGAATCTATTACATCCCAAACCGAAGAACAACTTTTGGCTTCAGTAAGGTGAAGGAAAGCTACATCCAGGATAATTGGCACAAGACAGATATCAATAGCTCAGTGTGAAATGACTAGTGCTGAGTAATAACTGTGTTTTTTCCTTAGCTTTTCAACTGAAAAGCAACCACAGATGTTTGGCCCAAGGCACAGTCTCAGAGGCAGCAGCCTACACTGTCTTACCAGAAGGCCATTACACTGGTGGGGTTTATCAGAGCATACCAACACCTAATCACAATTCTTCCCACTCCACAGGCCCAGTGCATAAGCTGAGGAAATTTACTGGGTCAGCCAGGGGTTCTGACACAACAGCAGCAACCTCAAAGCACGTCTCCTCCTGTACATGATATCTTCTCACAGCTCATAACTCTCCTCAGAGATGGGAGAAGGGGCCATCCCTGGTGGAGAGCCCAAAACCTTGGGCATTACTGGGGTCACAGCTAGTGATCAGAATTTTCTGGAGAGCCAGCATTTTTGCTTAAGGTTTTCTTGCATTAAAAATTGAATTTGAATCAAGGATTTGGCATAACCTCTGGCATGACACAAGGGACAACATGGGTCTAATACTGTATTCCTCTCAGTCAAGCAAAGTGCTGACACAAATATAACAAGTGGTAGAACGTGACCCTGTAATACTGTATGCTTTGCTGTGGCAAATCCCTCACAGTGGCAAATCACAATGAATTAAGGGGCAAGGAACCTGACAGCACACGAGTGCCACTACAGGCTTGTCCCCAACACAAGAACCACTTTCAGCATCCTGGCAGCTACACAGCAGATTTTTTCACTTCTGCAAAAGTGCATTCCTTGATAAAGAGGCAGAGCTGATTATTTGAACTGACAATTTCTAAAACACATTTACCAACTTTTTTTTTTCCAAAGGAGCAATAAATATTTAAAATAAATGTTTTACAGTTCACAGCACAGAATTACAGCGTTCAGTTAAAAGCATTCTGCTAAACTACTGCCATCTTACAATAAAATCTATCAGTAAATGGACTGTTCTGAACTAATCTAGCACATTATAATTTTGTTCTACAATTTTGTGCTACTTTTATTAGCTCTTTCTCTTTGGCTATTGAGGGAAAGATGTGTACTAGTGAATATTGAGAATATATGTGATGTACAGTGAGTTTGATACATCCATTTTCTTTTCATAGGGTCCCTTTTTTCCTCAAAATGGTGACTTCAACTTCTATCAGCCTTCAACACTGATTTATTATGACTGGTTAAGGCTAGTAATAGCCTAATCACCAAAGATTTAGACATTCAGGCAGGAGAATAAGGGATGGCTGTCTGAACTTGTATTCATACTTCCACTGTCCACAAACCAGTCTTGAAGAATTTTGAAAGGTGTTTCATGATTTTGGTGAAATAAGTGGCATTAGATTCTCTATATTTCCACTTCAGATCCCATCGAAAAGAAGGTATGCAAAGTTCATGAATCAAATTTAAATGACTGTGTTTTTTAAAAATACAGATTTCTAAGTCCATTTTAGGTTTGAAAGATTTAGTTCAGCTCTGTTGCTGTGCAAAATATTCACAAAGTACTGTGCGTACGTATTTTAGATGAGCTTTCATTATTAGCTTTTGTAAAGGTCAGTAACATCCCCAAGTCCAACACACTTTCAAGAACCCAGGCAGACAAGCAGTTCTTCAGCTCTAGTCTTCTGTCCTTTCTTTGCAAAGATATTCCCCCTGTTGGCTGAAATATCTTCCCTTTCCAGAAAGTCTTCAGGAGCAACCATCTTAGATATTCTCTGTAGCCAGTTCTCCACTGGGCAGAAGCAGCAAGGTTTTAGGGATCTTTAATGACAATTTCATTTCCAGCTAACACCTTATGTATTGTATATGATATCTGTGAGATCTACAGCTATGCCCTCAGAAAGGGGAATGATGTTTCTGTGTAGCAAGATGAGTTATCTGAGTGAGGATCTTGAAATCTACTACCACAGTCAATCCAAAATTCTTAGCCCATAAGATTATCACCTTGAGATATTTTCAATCTTCTGCAGCCACAGAAAAGAAATACAGATAAAGCCATCAATAAAATAACTTAGTAATTATTTACTTAAAATGGGAAACAGGAAAACCAGAAACCATTCTTTAGGGAATAAGAATTCAAAATGTTTTCCTCTATTGGTACTGGTGCATTTTGTAATAAGCAAATTTTGGAAGTCAATAATTTGAGTGTACGAAGACTAATTTTCACAAAAAAAAAAGCCAAAGAAACAAATCAAAACTAGAGAGAGTAATAAGCACCACTGAACAATTCCCATCATAAAAATAAAATAAATACCAATGGCACAGTAAGCAGTTTCTTTCTGTTTTCCATGAGATTCCCACATAAAGGAGCGAAATACATGCAAAACACATAGAGCAGAAGCCATGTAAAGTAAAACAGCAACATGTAGTAATACTTCATTAACTCACTCTTCACAAAAATACAGTAATGAAGAAAACACACCAAGACCTCTTTACAATTTGTCTGTGGTTTTACCTTTGTTATTATGACTGTTTATTATTTTTTTTCCCCTTTGCTAGTCTAGCTAGGCTAGCTAGTGAGCAATGCCCTCATAAGGAGACCACAAACACAAAGCCACTGAGCAACTCTGCCCTAGTTCCTTCTTTCTGGTTAATTTCAATGTTGTTTGGATTTTTCTGAGTAAACTTCAGCAAGAAGGCTCAGGGTAAGCCTACCAGAAATTCCCAAGTTAGTATTGTCCAAATAGATAAGGTCACTAAAATGCAATGCAAAAATCAGGCTAAATAGCCTGTGTTTCATATTACAAGAAATGCTACTTCCACTGGAAAATGCTGCAGTGCTGTGTAAGTTTAGACCACAACTTTGGTTTTGTCTCTGTTTTCTTTTATTTTTTTCACCTGTCAGTGAAAATAAAAATAAAAATAACTGCAGAGTTAGGAATTCCCTAGTTCATTTATAATAATACACATGGAAGGGGAAGATTCTCTCTGTTCTCATACCAAACATACACGTTCAGCAGACTTTATGCAGAGCATCAAATGGGAAAAAATAGAAATACAAATACCTTGCTAGATTAATTATTATTTTAGTATATAGATTAGGTCGACATTGCAGGAGGATGTTTGTGATCATCTAGAGAAAATTTAATTGCCCATTTTACCGAATTTTATTTAGTTAGTCAAATCCTATGCTGAGCTCATTTCAGCAGGTTTTGTCTTGGGGTTCTATGCATGGCCAGGACAAATGACATCTGGAGGGGTGCCTAAGTGAGTTTGGGCATAGACCAAAAAAAGTGCTACTTCATTTCAGACAAATTGGAAAGTAAAGTGTTTAAAACTCCATTGGGTGGCATTGGATTGATGGGTACAGCTATAGCAATCAGCATGCCCCCTAACTTCACACTACTTCTCTCTTCAACCCGCCTCAGTCAACACTGGATATTGAAATCATCCCAGCATACCTGTCATTAATTTGCCACAGACACCTTTAGTCCAGATTAATTATTTTCAATCGTTGGGTCAGCTGCCTTATACATGAATATTAAAACTTGAAAGTATGCCCTCCAGTAAGAAACTTGAATGACTTTCCAGAATAAGCAAGATTAATCAGACATGATAATTATGATAATAAATGTAATGCTAACTTATCACATCATATAAATTCAACTAAATGAGCTCTGTGGCAATAGCAGTTAAGAATTAAGAGGAAAGGCAACGACAATCTACATTATTGAAAATAAACCCTTCATAGGCTGAAGCAAAGCTATTTTTCACAGATCATATACAGCTCATCTTCTTATCTATATTCTCTGCCTGTCTGGAGGCAGCAGAAATACATGAAACTAAGGCTTCAGCAAGTTAACCTTAACAAGCTAAACTTTGACATAGCATATAAAAGTGTGAGGTGGGAAATTATTCTTATTCTGGTTTTCTTAGAGTCTGGTATAGGCTTTTTCTCAAAATATGGTATTAAATATCCCATTAGAGGTCCGTTGCCTGAATTCTGGTTCATCCAAAAGGCCTCACAACTTGTGATTTCACCATTTTGAATTGCTTGAAACTTAGCCGCTTTAAATTCCAGCTTCCTATACGCATTCTAATGTTTAGTTTGCCTACTGGAGGCTGAAAGAGGTGCACTGTACCATGTTGGTGTGTTTTCTAATTGATGACACTAGAGCTGTAAGAGGCAATGCATAGCATACATTAGAAGAGCCGAAAGATATCCACGTTCTGGCCCTCATAATCCTCTCAGAAAAGATTAGCTCAGCTTCTCCAGCCCTCACACCTGATATTTCTTACTCTAACCTTATTTTCCAGGTGATCAATTCAATTTCACAGCATTCTACAGTCGTCTTTGGTATTCTCAGTTGGAATAGACTCTGTCCATCAATTGTTATCTCCATGTCTTCAATTTCTATCTCCACTTCATTCAATTTTACAGTGAAGCTTTCGAAATTCTTATCAGTTGTAGCTTGTCTAGCATTTTATTAATCTCTGTCATGTCCTTAATAAATAAAGTCTGACATTCTGCTATAACTCAGATTCATAGACTGTGAAAACTATGAAAACTGTGGGGAAAAAAAAAACAAGGAAATTTCAAAACCCAACTATAAGAAGGTTCAAAGTGAACATCTTTGAGTTGACAATTTTTTTATTCAGATTTTCAGTGTCAAATCAAAATAAATCAATAAGCAAACAAATACCAAATTAAGAGAACTAAGAATTGTTAATCTTTGATTATGTTGAAATTAGCTGAATAACCTTATCATGTAAAATTAGTTATTAAAACTCAATACAGTATAGGAGTCATTAGGCCACAATTTTATTTTGATTGGTTAGCTGAGTCCCCAGTATAGAAAACAAAATATGTTGATTCAAAAAATGTTTTCCAAATGGCATATTTGAATTAATTAAAATTTGTACTCCTTCTCCCTACTTTGCTGTCAGAAAGCTACAATGAAATATTTCAAATACATTCCAATTATATTTCAATGTAATTTTATTTGACAAATGAGTATTTAAATCCTCAGAATTGAAAGTTTTGTGTAAGATAAAAATATCATTTTCATCACTTGTTTTTTTATGTTATCAAAAGTTTTGAAGAATATTTAAATATTTTCTCTTTCCAGTTACATCAAAAATAAAACATAAGACGACAGCAAGACGTCAGTAAACTAAATTTGCTCAGATTTATCCTCAGAACAGATCTGCTGCAGTTACAATGACCAAAAACTGAAGACCATGTCCCTATTCACCACTACCTCCAGAACAAAAAGTGGTTCTGCTTTCGTGATGTCCCCACTTGACCTATACTCCAGTAGCAGGGAAATGATTGATCAGAAGTGTGTCTGGGCTGCTTCCTCCTTTTCTCAACAGATCACAAGAAACCTTCAAGCACCCTCTGTACCATTCCAGCCAAGAGATGATGCCATGGTAGCCAGCAAGCAGACATTCCTCACTGGAGAAGGGGATGGTAAGTAAGTTCATGTATTAGCATGCTTGATTGGTCCATCTATAGAATGTTTGTTGGCACTGTAAATATCTCCATGGCTAGGGGACAATACGTCAACCACTTGAGAAAGCTGTGGAAAGGTCTCTGCCTTCATTACTATAATAAGTCGATATCTACATACCATTACATATACCAAACCATAAATGACAATGTTTTTGAAATTCAATGTGTCAAAGGATGTCACATATCAACATGTTTTCTAAAAGGGGTATTATATCCTGAACAAAATTAAAACCATGCAGGGAAGCAGAAGAAAATGCTAATGGCAGTATCCTTTCATACACCTTGCATGTCTTAACAGCAAGTCATCATTCTGCTCTGATCAAGGCGCAAATTTGGCCATGAGGTCAAGATGATGTAGCTCTCCTTCACCCTGTAAGTTGCAAATTAAAAACCAAAACCAACCAAAACTTGTGTCCTGAAACAATCACATAATGTATTTGTCTGTGTTCTTGTTGTTTCTGCTATGCCATTTATGAATCTGCTTCTTCAATTATAATTTTGGGATGAAAGAGTGTCATTTTTTCCATACTACCTGTCTTTTAAATGATCTAACTTTAAATTGCACATAATCTAATGAGATATACAATGCCAGTGAACATCCAGCACAGGGAGTATTTCTGTTTTTATTAAAATGCTTCTGAAAATTATTTTTGTTATTAATTTCTAATAACATCATTACCATTTCAGTAGAAGAAGAGCCAGATCAATTTTTCTTCTCCAAAATGTAATTTCAAAAGCTCTGGCAAGCTAAGAAACACCAGGTTCTGTTGCCTTATGAGTTCTGTTCTGCTCTAAGACAGTAAAAACTCTAAGTAAATATCTGAAGTCGTTTGGTTTGATATATTTCACTTTAAAAAATGTTCAGTATTTCAAAACAACAGAGTTTCATGTTTAATGTCTTTACATTCACTAATGCATCTGTTTTAAAGAGCTCAGGATTTAACTAATAATTGCGTACACTCAAAGATGGTCCCCACTCCACAGACCTGATGGAGCAGTGGCAGACAGCTGCAAACCAACAGAGCTGAGCAAGAAGCAAGGAGACAGTGGTGGCCAGCCAAATCACTCGCATGGTCTCTCACTACTTGTAGCCAAGGAAATCAATTTCCCTGGAGAAGCACCGTCCTTCCTCTCACATGAAAGACATACCAGTGTGAGGTGTGCTACCTCCCAGCTTCCCCAGCCCCAGGCACCTCCCACTGCCTACCACGGCAACAGAAAGCAGTCTTCAAGCTGACAATATTAAAGCAACTGTGAAGTCTTCACAGCCAGGGGAATGGCTCAGATTCAGCGATGTCATGCTCACTTTTGAAAAGCAAAAAAAAGATACAGATCTTGGGGACTAGAGAGATGCCTCAAGCTAGAAATTCAGTGAGAGAATTGAAACTAGCTACTGGGAGCCAGAGTGGAGTCTAAGCCAAAACGGAACAGTGACAGCTTTTATACAATTAATACAGGCTCTTTTCCAACAAAATAACCTTTTCTGCTTTATTTAATCATCCAAATGAAATGAATAATAAGAGGCGGGGGAGGGGAATTGCTTGGTTCAAGAACATCCTGGATGATGGAAACTCATAGGGCTTGGTTGCTACTGTTTTCTTTGTAATTTTCCTTCTCTGAGGCAAGGATGGAAGAAGAAAAGGAGGGAATCAAAATCAAGTGAGCTTAGGAGTGGACAGTTACTTCTTGCCGTTAGGACATTTTTGTGTCTGCGTGGTCAAGAGAATGAAAGAGTCACATTGAGCATCGGCAGGAAGTAGGAAAGGGACTTGCTAGCTATTAGGGCCATTATTTCCACCTTTGTGATGAATAGTCAGTCCGGAAAAAGGAAAAGAGTATGAAACCCCCATTGTTGTGCAAAAGCAAAGCAGAAAGATAGATGAGCTGGCAACAGCTAACACTGACCTGGCTGTCAGGCAGAGAAAGCGGTACACAAGTGCCCATAGCTGCTCAAAAAATATCCCGGCAGGAGCAGCACAAGAAGCAGTAGTGGCTTCTTCCATCCCTTCTGCCTTTGCTACTGAGAGTATAAGGACTGAAATAGCATTGAAAAGATATATGTAAAGGTAAAGCAAACTATACAAAGAAGTCCTGCAAGGTTAGTGTTGACTAGTGCATATTAAAAGGTATGCTTTATTCCTGTAAATATTTTCAGTGGCAAGTTCTGATGCTGTAGCTCCCACTTCCCCTTGCAGATTATTGTATGAACTAAATCACCCTTGAAAGGAAAGCTTAGATACATCGGACTGTCATGACTACGCATGTAAAAATCATGTTATTGTAGATGCATGGTTTCTTACACTTGAAATTATTGTAAGTGGAAAAATAGAGGCATAAAACAGGAAAAGATGTAGCAAAAGTAATAAAGAAAAGGACATATTAGGTCCTAAGAAAGGATTCACTTCACCTACAGTTTAGATGTCTGAAAGGTTGAAATATCAAATCCCTCTCAAAGGAAGACAATAAATTCATAGGATGAATAAACTGTATTACGTTAATTTAGATTGTCTCCTGGAATTGCCTATGTTAATCCAGTTATGCCAGAGAGAGAATGCCCAACTATCCAACTAACTTTTAAATGGATAAAGTTATATGAGATTATTCCATCATGGGGGTCAGTTGAGTATTATGTTCAATGGCACATCTCAGAGAATCTTATTATTAACTGATATACATCACCTTCTATTTCCCATAGAAACAGTGATACATTAGTTCTGTATGTAAATATTAAAAAAGAGAAGGATTGGCAACAATCAAGACCTTACAAGAACAGAAATTTAAAAAAAAAAAGAAAATAAGAAAATAATGGTTGTTGTATGAAGTAAAATATTAAAGTTACATACTTACACAGGCATCTAAGATTTACTAGACACCTTTTGGGGGTAAAAATCATTGTCTTGAGCATAAAACTACAAAGTACTGCCTGAGCTATAATTATCCAAATGTATATGTAAACAGTGCTCTGGGGTTTTCTGAGCTCAGGAGTATATACTACTATGCAAAAGTAGTATATAAACTTGTGTTCTACCTATTTCAATATAATATTACTGCCGCCTCTTAGCAAAATTGAGCGCAGAAGACTTTTGATTGCATTCTTCCCTAGTAAGACCTCTTCTGTTCCTGTAACAGCCCAAGAAACATGATTCATTTGTACCATTGAATTATTTCTAGCTCACTAAACAAAGTCACTGCCTTTTTTCATGTTTACACACTCTTCAAAAACCCCTGCAGACCATTAAGAGCTTTCTTCTTGAGTCTCACAGAAGCCAATATGTCTTTTGTTTGAACAAAAACACACAGTCCTGATTGTCAGTTTGGGAACAGGCATCTCTTTCTTTATCATCATGCCCAGATATTATTGCTCATCTTTTCCAAAGCATTTTGATCCAAAGTACCATGTGGGAGGAAATAAAAAGGCTCAGCAGGAGACGGATGTTGAGGATGGAGTTTCAGACTTTGAATTTGCTGCCTTTTATAAATTCAAAAAAGATTATTTATACAGAACGATCAAATGATGGTCAAACATGGAAGCACTCAGAAGTTCAGTTAGGGTCACCTCCCAGGATTTGCTTAACCAAATGTATAATAATTCTTCCCTCCCATGTGTGCTCCCATGTGATTCCTTTCTGAAATACCATACTGGCTCTTTCGCTCTCAGCTTAAAAACTTTTTTCTTTGAGGAGACCCTTTAAAGGTTTCCTTTAAAGTTAGCAGATCCTCTAATTCCAGTGGTGATATGACTCATAGTGATGGCTCCCTGATTCATACTGTGGACAGGCTTTGTGGGTGATACACCTCTGATTCCCTGCTGCACTCACCCCTTCTCCCTCCATGAGTCCCAGTGGCCACACCTGATTCCTGTACTGGCAGACCCCAGCCCACTCATCACGATGACTGTTTGAATCATAGCATGCATGTGTCTTTTTTATTTCTTCTTCAGTGAGCATCCAAATCTTCCCCGGTAACTTCCAGAGTCATTATTCTGTGTAAACTTACTCAAAAAGAGGGAATGGGAAAGGAACTGAGGAGGATGGGAACTGAGGTGAGAGATGGTCTTGACCACAGCAATTTTTTATCTAGCCTAAACATGTAGCACAGTTCCAAAGACAAAGGTCTGCCTTCTTATTGAAAAAACCATATATGTATGCATCAGTCAGCCTATTTTAAAAATATCTATTGATCCAGCAGCAAGTTATATGTATTTACAGACAGTAAAAGGAAAAATTTACTCCCCTTTCCTCTGTTTCCTGGTAGTTTCTACATTTGATCTGCCTGCCCTTGCCCTCACCTGCACCTTCTTCCTCAGAACCTTTTAACTTCTGTCTATAAGGAGCATTGAAGAGATGCAAATTACCTGAGGTGTGAATGGTGTGTAAAAATGTGGTCATTCCCTTAATCTGGAATGTCCACCTGCAGTTTAAAAACGTGTTGTGGCTCTGAGAAACCTCATGTCAAATCAAATTTAGTCATCCTTTGAGAAGCATATTGGACTAAATGATCTCCAGAGGTCCCTTCCAACCTAATTTTTATCTACAATTCTAGAAATAGAAGTTATCACTCTGATGAGTAGTTGCTCAGCAATATCATGAGAACTGGAATCCCACCATTCTGTCAGCAAAGTGTGTAACATCAGACCCATTAGCTTAGCTTTACTTTTTGGAAAGAATGGTCAACACAGCAATTTCAAAATGAAAAAATAATACAAATTGGTCATTGTAGAATGAAGCAATGATTCACTTACTTCACTGTCCTAGTTAAGGCAGTGGTTACTAAGTATATAATAGCATGACCGCATGAAAAGTGACTTCCCAGCTGTTTTTAAAGGTTGTGCTTTTCAGATTTGAATTTGCACTCCTAGTAGATTTTTCTTCACTTTCATACAAACAAATGTTATGGTTATCCATCTAAAAATATGTTAATTTCAGTGGAAGCCTTGTGTTTACCTACATTAAAATAAGTTTTTTATAGCAAAAGCCAAGACAAAATCCAATAAGCTCCTGAATAATTCAACAGCATATCCAACTCAGCCATCATACAGATTATGAAACTCTCAAATTCAGCAAGGAAGTACCCCCAAAAGCCCAAGTTAAGCTCAGCAATGTGGTGCCTCTTCCTCACACAGCACGAATAGATTTTTTCCAAATGCAATTGTGCGCCCTTTTATGTGCAAGTGCAAAGAGAAGCAACCACACTGATACTTATTTAAAAGCCGCCACCTTACAAATTTCAGTCTCTGACTTATGCAGCTGAATAAAGATAACTAATGAAAAGTAAACTTCAGATCTTGCAATGAAGGGCTCGTTGCATTTGCCCAGAAAAATCTCATCAAGTGAGCTCAGCTTGTTTTAAAATGATGGTGCTTCATTTATCATGTAGTCAGGTAGCAGGTGCTTTGCCATCTGAAGAGATCCTGAACATGAGCTTAGAATTAAAAATGTAATAGACTGAGAGCAGATAAGGTAATGCTGCCATGAGTCCACCATGGAAAAAGAATTATTTAGGGCAATCATTTGTAATTTGTATAATAACCTGAAGTAATTTCTCCTTCTCTATGTGCAGTAGATAACCTTTACTGCATTGTATTTTGATTTACCCAGACCTTAGACTCCGATAACGGTTCCTTTGGTGCCCTTTTCACAGAGTCTGCTAGCTTCCACTAGTGTGGGCAGGCTCCCTTTTTCATACAGAAATATCTCTCCTTCCAACAGCTGTGGAAAAAAAAAGTATTCTGTTCCAGGAACAAAGTTTATGGCCTTGCCCCAAGACACTTACCCTTTGGAAATTAATTCAGGTTGGTGTCAATGCTCAGAGTTTACTGAGGAGGTACTGCTAAAGACATGGTGCTGAGAAGACTCTGACTCTGTTTTCAGGCTACTCTTGTATTATCACATCAAGAGTGATCTTCATAGCTTTGACTCTCCCAAACTGCTTTGGTCACTTTTGCTGAACTGTCTTCAATATTGTTCATGTCATCAACAAGTCCCTATTTCAGCCTGTGACAGCACTTCCCAGCATATTTCCCAAATCTTTCTTCAGGCTGCTTCCATGCATAGAAATGTCTGTTCAGACAAGTCCAGAGTTCCTTCTTACACTTTTCCTTTTGGTATCCTAACCAAATATCTACTTTTGCTACAACCTTCAGAAACACCAGGCACTGGGTGAGTCTGAGGAACATCTAACACAAAAGTTTAAAGTTTTGAATCAATAGAAAACATAACATTGTGCAAACACAAAAATTTGTAAACTTTTTTAGTCTGCAGTCAACAATACAAAATAATGTGGCTGATGAGGGTGACACCAGACATTGCTTTCTTTGCTAATTGCAACAACTTCTGTTAATTTCTTTGTTTACTGTGTCATTCTGTATCATTGCAAATCCCTCAAAAGTAGAGGTTTCTGCTTCTTTTCTCTGAAGTTTAATATATATATGGCTGTCTTGGCAGGGAGCCACCCAAGAAAGGCAGAGCTCAGTATTTTTGAGAGTAACACCTTTGCCAGTAGGTCATGAGAAATCTGGAAAGGCTTCTGTTGAGAGATGAAAACAGGACAGCATCCAGTCTGTCCAGACTTGACAGACTGCAGTCTGTCATGAAGTCCTTGAGAGACTCTGTATCTGGCAGAGACCTTGTGTCTGTGCTGTGACCACTGTGTGTGACTCGCACAGATATTCCATTTCAGTGTCTTCTGCAGTGGAGGAAGAACCTGTCTGATGCCCTGGTGGTTTTAGATGACCACAGCTTCAGAGAACTGCGAATACTGTTTCTTTGGTTTGCCAGTGATGGTCAGTCTATGCCTCTAGTCCTACTGCATGACAACACAAATGATATGATTCAGATCGTAATGCAAAACCATGTTTACTGAGTTATGGTACCTCTTTCTTTTTACATATTCTCTTATTGCTATGAGACAACCCTAAGCAACAATTAGGCACTAACTTTGATATCAATAAAACATCAGCAACCAGTATCAGTACAGTACAGACTTGCACAGTCACAGTGCATAATGGACATGAATGACAGATGCCCAAATATTCAATGCTGATTTACCATTGAGTCCTGTACTTCTGAAGAAAAGCATTATGGGTATTTCATTTCTTGGCTTTCTAACAGGATTCCTCCAAAACTTTTGACAAATAATTTACTTTGCTTAGACCACTTTGTTTCCATGTACCTTGTCTTTTAATCTATTTTTAGGGTACAATCACATTTTTAATGGACCTAGCTCAAGAAATCTGGTCTTGATTGCAATCACTATGAGCAACCTACAAGAAAATTATGAGTATTTTTACTGCCTGAAAGTTTGTTTCTATTTTCACTTTTTCACAGTTTTCTTTCCTTTGTCTCTCTCTTTAAATATTTACCTCCTCCTAAAGTTTCCACAACATTAGATACAGGGCTACAGGCACTTACCTTAACGTGGAGCTGGGCAGCTATGGATAAGCCTCACCAAGTGCTGTGATGCCGTTGAGGGAGGTTGGGTAGGCACATGTCAGGCTCTGACATGACTTGGTGCACTCTATTTCCTCTGTAGTGCCTTCTGTTATGTTTTAGCATTTGTTTCACCACTTCTCTGCTTCTTTTCTGGTTGACTTTTCTCCACAGCTCAGCTGGCTCCACACCTCATGATGCCTTTCACACTGAAGTGGGCAGTGGCTGTAACCTATATGTGGGGCAACACACAAGAAGCAGCTGGCTGCCAACTTGCTCCTTGTGCCTGTGGGGAAATGGAGAAGAGAATGTGGAAGCATAGACAGTTTGGAAATGGGGGGAACCACCTTTCCCTGGCACTGGCAGCTGCTCTTTATCTCCTATGGGTGATTTCCAATACTTAGAGTTTACAGCCAAGTAGGGACTGGAGAGAGTAGAGGAAAGGTTGTGAATTTTGGCCTTGGCACCAAAAATGTCTTTGTGTTTAAGCCTCTTCCTTTTAGTTTTCCTCATCAACAGTGACAATGTATTTTTGTACCCTGGGGCTTTCAACTGATGGAAACCAAGCCTGCTGCAGGGGTTAGCCAGGTCTTACAAGCTCTCTGCGTGACATGACTTAAGGGTTTCCGAATATCTGGGGGTTACACAAAATCACGATTGGGGGCAGAAAATCACAACATTTTTGCTAGGGTTTTGTTTGTTTGGTTGGTTGGTTTTTAAAGGAAGAGGTCTTAGACCTCTCTTTTTTCCACTCGACTGGAGGTTGGCAGATGTTACACCTATATATAAGAAAGGTTGGAAGGAGGATCTGGGGAACTACAGGCCTGTCAGTCTGACCTCGGTCTTGGGGAAGATCATGGAGAGAGTCATCTTGGGTGCTATCATGCAGCACATGTGTGATGGCCATGGGACCAGGCCTAGTAAATATCTTTTTACAAAAGGTAGATCCTATCAAAATACCCAGATTGCCTTCTATGACAAGGTGACCTGCTTAATGGACAAGGGGAAGGCTGTGGATGTAGTCTATCTGGACTTCAGTAAAGCCTTTGACACAATTTCTCACAGCATTCTGACTGAGAAACTGGCTGCCACTGGCCTTGACAGGTGGACCCTCAGCTGGGTTAAAAACTGGCTGGCTGGATGGGCCCAAAGGGTGGTGGTGAATGGAACCAAATCCAGCTGGAGGCCGGTCACGAGTGGCGTCCCCCAGGGCTCAGTCCTGGGTCCGGTCTTGTTCAACATCTTTATCAATGACCTCGATGAAGGGATTGAATGCTCCCTCAGTAAGTTTGCAGATGACACTAAACTGGGAGGAAGTGTTGATCTGCCTGAGGGTAGGGAGGCTCTTCAGAGGGGTCTGAACAGACTGGACCTATGGGTTGAGACCAATGGGATGAAGTTTAACAAGGCCAAGTGTAGAGTGCTGCACATGGGACATAACAACCCCATGGAGCACTACAGGCTTGGGGGAGACTGACTGGACAGCTGGCAGGCAGAGAAGGACCTGGGGATGTTGGTTGACAGCAGGCTGAATATGAGCCAGCAGTGTGCCCAGGCGGCCAGGAAAGCCAACGGCATCCTGGCTTGTATCAAAAATAGTGTGGCCAGTAGGTCCATGGAAGTAATTGTGCCCCTGTACTCGGCATTGGTGAGGCCACACCTCGAGTACTGTGTGCAGTTCTGGGCTCCCCACCATAAGAAGGACATTGAGGTCCTCGAGCAAGTGCAGAGAAAGGCAACCAGGCTGGTGAAGGGGCTGGAGGGCAAATCCTATGAGGAGCGGCTGATGGATCTGGGGATGTTTAGCCCGGAGAAAAGGAGGCTGAGGGGAGACCTTGTCACTGCCTACAACTACGTGAAAGGAGCTTGTAGAGAGGTGGGCAATGGTCTCTTCAGCCAGGTGACAGGAGATAGGACAAGGGTAAATGGCATGAAGCTGTGCCAGGGCAGGTTCAGATTAGATGTTAGGAAAAAAATTCTTCAGTGAAAGAGTTGTTGGGATGTGGAACAGGCTGCCCAGGGAGGGGGTTCAGTCACCATACTTGGATGTATTTAAAAAAAGGGTAGGTGAGGTACTTAGGGATATGGTTTAGCATAGGACAGGAACGGTTGGACTTGATGATCTTAAAGGTCTTTTCCAACCTTGTAATTCTGTGATTAGACAGAGAAAATAATTAAGGCCTTAATAAGCATGTTAAAATGTTTTCCATCATTGTGAAACTTGATGATGAGCGTAGTTACTAACCCAAGTGAAGATATTAACCCATCATAGCATCTGAAGAGCTTCCAACCTGAAGCTGTATTTCTGAAGGCAATAGTCAAACTTGATAAAAACAATAAGAAACAAGAAAAAAAGCTTTCATAACTGGAAACCAACCCATTTTTATGATTACCAGGAACACCACTTATCTGTTCATTTGTTTTTTACAGCCTTAGAGGGTTACAGTATTGCCAAGGCAAAAGAAAAATGTAAATGTTTAAGCTGGTGTTGTTTCCTATTCTTGCTATGTTCCTTGGTGCATCAATGAATCACACAGTTATTTTCTCCCTTTTGTATCACATGAATGGGTTTTTAGAACCTGCGAAGGATAGCAATGAATTGACTTCTCTGACCTTTTACTTATTCTAGACTTTGATTGACTGGTCTCCTCTCTTCTTGCAGTGTTGGCAGCTGCCAGAAGGAACCACAGCCTCAGCCAGTTGAATTACTGAATTTTGAAAAGGTGAAAGCATCACAGCTTAGTTATTCTGTGATATCTCATAAGACAATGTCGGGCATTGAAATTCAGATGTCTTGTTCTTGTGACAAAGATAAGTGCAAAACCAGAAAGATGAACAAGAATATCAGAAGAATGAATATTCTTTCAATAAAGACTTTAACAAAACACTGCAAAGATACAAATTTAATCTGCTTTGTTACAATAGTGTACTAATTGATCTCTCAGAGAGTTTTCATGACTGTGTAACAATGGCATTTTCTGCAATTCTTATATGAATACACACAATACAAATATTGATTGAGTCAATATTTACATATTTCTAGAAAGACATCTTTAACAACTATAGCACCTTTTTAGTGAGCAATGAACTATAATGGAAGTGAGGCCTATCCCTTCTTCTCAGTAATCAATTTGGTCACACTCCAAGGTAATAGAATATTATAAAATAAGTGGAAATTTTTCTTTCTTTCTTTGGAAATGTGCAGAGTTCCAAGAGTAGTAATATCTTTTGCAATTATTGTGTTGTTATTGCTCTTGACACCATCTCCACTAATGCTGCAGCAAAATAATGCTTACCTTGGCTTGGGGTTCACTAGCAGAAAAATTTCCCCTGTATGTAGACAGTACAAATAAATCCATGCAAATGATCCTATTCTTCGTTCACAGAAGGTAGCTTACAGTGTATCCCAGCATAAAATACAAACCCATAGGAATATTTAAATGTCTGAAGATGATATGTAGTCTGTAGCATGTGAAAAGGTGGCAAAAAAATGGGTAGAATACAGATGTCCCAGAAAAGACAAATTTTGTAACATTCCAATAATGAATCCTGAAAGATATTTTTAGTAACATTGGCAAGTAAGTCTGAACTATACCAATGCCATGAACAATATATTTATAATAAAAAATATAGGTAAACACCATAGGCTGATAAGAGATGTATTGAATTACATCATATTATTCAACCTGATTAGTAGATAGCTCTTTAAATTACATAATCTTACTTAAGTAAATGAAGCGTGTTAAAAAGGAACAATAATCTCCAGTCCAAGAACAGCTAAAGGTAGTTGAATTGACACTGGGGTGTAGGAAGCAGTGATAGATGCAATCATGGCACTTCCATGACCTCGTAAGTGGGACTTCTGCTGATTGAATTAACTCATGAGCAGACTGCCGCTTCACATTCATCTCTAGTGAACATCATAAAATTAATTAGCAGGTAGCAAGGAAGGAAAGTTAGAGAATATTTTTAATTCACCTAGGCCTATACTCAGTTTTATTTTGACACCAATTACTGATTGCTGTTTGGCATCTCAGAGACAATTATCTGCCCTCAGCTTCTCTATTCCTTAATCCTTTTCTACTAAAGAAAAGCTGCTTATTAAACACTTCCTAGCATGCTTTGCCAGCCTTTGAGTCTTTCTGCTCAAGCCCAGTAAGTAAAAAGCTTGGAAAGTAAAATGCCCTCTGACAAATTCCAAGAATTATATTTCATACAGCACAGTATAACTGAAAAGTTCAAAACGTATGCCTGCTGCCACAAGTTTTCTGCATGTATATAAATCTTCACAAAGGTCTGTGGTTTAATCTTTCTGCTACAGCAAGACTTTCAAGACAATAGGCATAATCTTCCTGGACTCACAGACTTAAAAATTGAAACAGCTATAATTAATTGAAACAAAGCTGTGTATAAGTGTGAAGTTGATATAAACCAGCTTAGAAGCTACACGGTCTTGCAGATTTCTTTACTGATAAACTGAATAAACAGGTAAATTAATTAAACAAATATTTTTTAATTACTCATTCCGTGATAAAGCTGGACCACCTCCTTGTGGTAATTTGACCCCTGTGATAAAAATATTTAGCATAAAATCACTAGTTTTATTAACTGTTTATCACTATTTCTAATTGACTTTCAACGACTCTTAGGAAAAAGCCATATATGAAGATCTTGGACCATGGACATGATTTGTGTCAGGCTTCAGGTTGGTTGTAGCTAATTATAATGTAAATGAAGATAAAAGTCATCCTTTATTGATATGAGAAACTGAGAAAGTGTGGGGGTGTATATGTATATAAATAAATAAATACATACACACAGTGTCAAGAAAATTAATGCTCATTCCTCTTTTGTCTTTGCTGAAATTTGGAGAGCTATGAGTAGTTGGAATACAGCTAAGAAAAAGAAAGCGACTATGTGGATGGTTATGAATATGTATTTCTTTGTCTGCATTTCTTATGTGACAGCTTCACTTTGGATATTTTTTGCAAAGGCATTGGGGGTTGGTTTCAGTTATCAGAGGAAGAATCCTACTTTTCCTTACCTACAGATGTGGGATGATGCTTGACTTACCATTGCAATCACTGAACATCTTGGTATGTAGAAAAATAACTGCTCACTGAGAGACATTAGGAACCATCTTTGGTCAGCTAAATCCCTTCACAGATTTCATTGACTCTACTGCCAATAAACGTGATTAAGTTACTGGCAGATAAATATCTAGGGTAGGATATCCTTTCTGGACTCCAGCTGATTCTATAGAAGGAAACAGACCTCGCAGTGGTCCTTTGCCAAATTAATCAGCAGTTTATCGTCTCATTGATAGAACATGGTGCCTCAAATGGCCATAGAGACCTGATGGGCACCTTTGTACAGTTTAAGTTCTCCACTGACTACAGGCACCTAAACTTAGATGTGTGACACCATGAGATGAACCCCACCCAAGATGTAATGCTTTCTAATTTCTGCATGTCATAAACTGACAGGACAAAGACATGAACTGGCAATATAATTTTACATTCTGTTGACTAATGAACTGCCTTTCTTATTATAAGTTTAAGACCAAGAAATTATGGCAAGTAGGCAATTATGACATCCAAGTCTCTTGGATTTAGGATGAGAATAACGTTGATAACACATTGACATTTTCAGCTGTTGTCAACCAGTCGAGGACTATTCAGCTTCTCATACAAGGCTGCCAACAAGCAAGCGGGGGGTGCAGAAGAACCTGGGAGGGGGCACAGCAAGGACATCTAACCCAAACTGGCCAAAGGTCTACTCCATACTGTATAATGTCATGCTCAGTATATAACGAGTGGGTTGGATGGGAGATGGAGTGGCTGAGGAACTCACTGAGCAGCGTCTTTGGGTGGTTAGCAATTGTAATCTACATCACTAGTTTTGTATACTCTACTGCTGCTACTGCTACTAGTACTACTACTACTACTACTGTTACTGTTGTTGTTATTGTGCACTTCCTTTTCTGTCCTATTAAACTGGTTTTATTTCAACCCATGAGTTTTACCTTTTTTCTTTTTAAGTCTCATCCCACAGTGGTGGGGGCAGTTCGCAAACGGTGGTGTGGTTGGTTTAACTGCCCGTTGAGTTAAACCACGAAAATGTCTTCCATTGTAAAGGTTTCATACATCAAAAGAAACACATGCTTTGCAATTGCAAGACAATTACCTCTCTACAGGGACAATCTCAATTAAGTAGCATATAGGGTATTGCTAAAGAATCTTGGAAGAAAGCAAAGTTTGACAGAGAGCATTAGGATATACTCTTATTTTCAGCAGAAATGTGCCTTAAGGCTGAATTTTCAAATAGAGGCAATTGAACAACTCTCATAACTGCACGAGACACAGCGATTTGAAATGCCAATCAGGTAATTTCACATACAAATGCAGAGTTCAGTGCTGTTTGCATATGTATAAGCTGTTTTCCCCGCATAGCTGTGGAGACTGCATGGCATCCATGAATAAACATTTGTAGGCACTTTCAAAAAACTCTTCAGCCTTGTTGTCTATCACTTGAAAATTGTCTTTAAATGTTCATGCAGTGAAAAGAAGACCTCAATTTTTCAAGAGTTCATGGCCTTTATCCCCACAGTGTGGGATTCATTATATGATTGGTCCATAGCTCTTGGACCTCAAAAGGGCTCTCTACTCCTGTAATTATTCCATTAAACATAGTTTTCCTTTCCTTTCCTTTCCTTTCCTTTCCTTTCCTTTCCTTTCCTTTCCTTTCCTTTCCTTTCCTTTCCTTTCCTTTCCTTTCCTTTCCTTTCCTTTCCTTTCCTTTCCTTTCCTTTCCTTTCCTTTCCTTTCCTTTCCTTTCCTTTCCTTTCCTTTCCTTTCCTTTCCTTTCCTTTCCTTTCCTTTCCTTTCCTTTCCTTTCCTTTCCTTTCCTTTCCTTTCCTTTCCTTTCCTTTCCTTTCCTTTCCTTTCCTTTCCTTTCCTTTCCTTTCCTTTCCTTTCCTTTCCTTTCCTTTCCTTTCCTTTCCTTTCCTTTCCTTCTCTTTCCTTCTCTCATTCTCACTCCCTTTCTTCTCTTTCTTTTCTCTCTCTCTCTCTCTCTCTCTCTTTCTTTCTGGCAAATTGCACATTCCTTAAGCAATTACAGGAGCAAATATTTCCAAGAAACTGCTTAAGGCTGATAACCAAGTTCTGATAATGCTCCTCTCCATTTTCCCATCATTTGTCCTCTTAAGTCATTTATTCTGTGCAAAAGAATAAAAATTGATACCCCCATAAAAAGAGAGGATTTTTCACACTTCTGTCCCATGTCAGGTGTCATGTCTGAAGACTTAACATTTAGAACTAGAAACATTAGATTCTCTTATATGCTTAATAAATGAAAAGAGGTCAATATTCACTGAGTTAAATGAATGTGTGAGATAATAAACAGGCCAATGGTAGGACTAATTCATGGTCTGGTTCAGAATCAGCCTTTCAAGGCTGCTTAAATAAATTGTAGACATTCACCAGTGAGCATACACCGCAGTCTTTAGATACAGGAGCCAATTTAGATAGGTTTGTCACTGGATTTCTCAAAACCTCTCTACTAAAAGGCATTTTTATTATTTCTTTCCCCCTGAGAGTTTTAGAACTGCACAGTAGTGAATAGCTTTTTCTGGTTTTATAATTTGTTAATTTATCATTCCCACAAAGAACAATAAAAAAAACCCCAAACAACAAAATCAAGTACATATTGTAGCAACAAAAAAATCTAAACAAAAATAGAATAGGAAACAATTTCCTGCACATATCAATATAACACAGGAGAATGAATAAAAAAATTCACAGTCAAGTGTATCTTTCAACAGCTACAGTTTGCCTTTCTATCCCAATTTTCCAAAAAGATTTTTTTTAAGTGCATGATTACTTATTTAGAGGAGTCCAAATGCCTCTTCAGTGACCTTCATTCTACTCTTGAATTCTCTGTCTTAATTGCGCTATTCTTTCTGTCTGTCTGCAATATAATACATATTTCCTTGGCTGGGTGTGAATTACAGTGTTAAGTATGTGAAGGCAGTGCAGTAGCTCCTAACAGCCAAAGTCCCATCCAGGCTTTCTGCAGAAAGCTTCATCAAATTCTGTGCCAAACCCTTAGCTTATATCTCACACTTTTGTAATAGTCAACAAATTTAAGTATTGGTTAGATTAACTAAAAGTTAAAACGTTTGCTTAGTTGAATGTATACATGAGATCTGAAAACATTTGAGCAAAATAATCACACAGAAATCTTTTGAGATCAAAAAAAGTGCTTTGTTGGGAACAACATTTTGGCTGGAAGACTCCATCTACTTCTTTTTAACATTAAATGAAATATTAAAGATAAAGGTAGTTTTCTCTGCCTGGAAGACATTCCCTTCTATCTATGGCCAAAAATAAGGTGGGGGGGAAATGCCATTTATAAATATGCCTTATAAAAATGCCTTTTACCTTTCTTAAAATGCCATAGACCCAGGGTCCATCTTGCTTTCAGAAAATAAATGAAAACAAAAAAGAAATATTGATGAAAATAGGCTCTTCCTTCAACCAGCCTAAACTGCAGGTAGTGCCATGTCATAACTTGAAATTTCACATCATTATGCTTCCAGAATAGAAACAAACTAATAATGTCTTGAATCTTTCTGTTTCTTCTCCCACAGAAGTTGCCTGTCAAGCTTTGTCAGAACTGTTTTATACCAGAAGTTGTTCTCTTCCTAAGCACAGTTGGTCAAGTGTAACAAACAACATGATTATCTACCATGTGAAAGAGACATTGGCACATTTAAGTCACGATAAAGAAAAGTAAAACCCAAGGACTTTCTTCTGCATACTCATTGGCTATGTATCTGTTGGTAAGTGTACCCAAGGCATATCCCTGGCATGAAGATGAGGCAGTAACTGGCCCGTTTTCATGCTATCAAACTCACTCACCAGAACTGGATGGCTTCATTCAACCTATAGGGAACACTTCCTGGCCTGGTCTCTGATAAAGTGTGAACTGATAAATCAAAACCATACCAGGGACCAATCCTAGAACTTAGAAACAGAGAGTGGCAAACCAAAATGGGGGGATGTTCCTTGGCTGTGACTAATTTACCAGCATAGAAATTGCCTTGGAGTCTAATATGGCCAGGAATGCCATGGTGATTTTTTTTTTCTCTTGGATATATTTCTCATTATTCTTTCAGTCCCAAATGCAATATGTCAAGGTACCTCTACCAAGCAGAAACAGCTTTTATACCTGTTGTGGTTCAGCCCCAGTCAGGAGCTGAACAATAACTCTCTCTGGAGGCGGAGGTGGGGAAGGGAAAGAGAAAGAGAAAGAAAACCAAAGGCTGACCTCCTGGCTTGGGATAATGATATGGGACAGCAGAGAGAGAGAGAAAATAACAGGAGTTCATAGCAAAATATACGAAACTGGTTATACACAGTGCAGTTTCTCACCAAACTGCACAACCCAGGCCATACAGCTCAGAGCCATCCTGAAGCTGGACAATCCCCAAAATATCACATCCTGGAGCCAAGGGGGCCTGGGATCAAGAGGGTATCAGAAAATGGCTCATGGAAAAAGATAAAAAACACAAGGAAGCAAACAAGAGATGAAACATTAAAAAAAAAAAAGAAAAGCATTCGTATTTGGGTGGTGAATGAAAACCATGAGGGTAAGATACTCAGCAAGTGTTATTTCAAGAAGATGAGGTGACCACTGTTCAGGAAGTGTTGCTGTAGGACAAGTGACAACATTGCAGGTTATTTGCAAAAGCTTTAACTAAGCAGCTGTTTCCTAATGAAAGTCTTTAGGTTCAAGGTGCATGACACACTGCTGGACTATGACCTTACTTCAAGGAATTAATAGATACACATGACAGTGCTGTGCAGCTCTGTTCAGAGATACTGGCTGAGCTTTCAGAAGTACCATGGCTTGACCTTCTCAGGAAGCCATCTCACACATTATCGTGCAGGGAAGACATACATCAACACCTTTTGGAAATCTACCAGTCTATGACCAGTTTGACCCTCAAAGTAGTCTGGACATAATCTCTTCAGTGTTTTTTTTCCCTAGATAGAGGCCTCTGACAAAGATCTCTGGGGAGCTTCAGATCCAGGAAGTTTTGCATGCCTCTGTATTTTGTGCTATCTCTCAGTCACATTGCCAGCTTCAAATATTCTCAAGTTCAAAATGAAAAATAAAGATAAAATAAAGCCGCTGAATCTGCTGCCAGTAAATACAGATACAATAGAACAGGAACTTCATAGACTTTCTTTTCCTGCAGGCATGGAGTGATTGTATTGTTCATCACATTTCCTGAGAGCATCATTTTCTCTCCTTTCTCCTGTGTTCATCTATCATGCTAACTGCTGCTTGGAGAAAAATAAAGAAAAATATTATGCTGGGCATGATCAGTTGCTATTGAGAGGGAAAGTTCTTTTCTGAAGCCTTAGAAATAGATGGAGATTTCAGTGTCACTTTTGCATTTCACTAATTCAAGTAAAAATCAGATATTGCTGTCTTTCTGTCAGTTAAACAGATGTTTTTAACAAGTGAATGGCACTTTTCCCTTTGGTTAGAAAATATTTACATCTGTAACAGAAACAAGTGGGAAAAAAATCTATTTTATCAGATTAGGATAGGAGTAGATGGAAGAAGAGGTCCAAGATTTCTAAAGAAGGAAAGCTGTATTAAGGAAATTCAAAACAATTAATACATCCTTACCCTTGTACCCTCTAAGTCCTGAAAAAACCCCACCCCAAATAATTTGAACTTTTGCATGGGACACCAATTTATGTTCAGAACATAACTGTAAGGTAAAGAATGAGGTATGATTTCATGGACTGGCAGATATCAAATTACCTTATCAACTAGATTTTACTCATCTCTTAAAGTCTCAGTGTGGGAGTCATCTCACCCTGGTTTAGATGATTGTTCTGTAGGCTTGCAATCTAAGTCATCGATGTCCTCTTAGAGTCAGTGGTCTAATTCAATGCTTTACAGAGATAACTGATGATTCAGCAGTGTAGATTTGGCTGGAGATTTTATTAACTGCTATTAGGTGACAGTTTTTTGCTACTTTATACTTGAATTTCTGAAGTCAGTATCAGGGAGTTGTTGCCTTGAAAGAATTAAGATGTCTTTCCCCTTCTACGATGCAGTGGCAATGATGGATAGAAAGTCATCTTTTTATAAAGGCTTATTATCTTTTTGACTGCCTATCTAGAGTACATCTCTATATTAACCTTGCAATGCAGCCAAGATACAGAAAACACAATTATGGCTTACAAAATATGAAAGGCATTTTAATACTTCTACAAAAATGCTAACCCAGAAAAAAAAAAAAGAAAGAAAGAAAGAAAAAAATATTGCAATGTTAACTTCTCCAGTTATTGATTTCTGGACTTCATATTTGTGGTTCAGCATTCTATTATTCTTTTATGGAATGATTTCTCTAGCTGAGGTAGTTCCATTCAGGTATCTAATAGCTGTGATCTCACTTGTAGGGATGGGTATTTGGTCTCTTTCCAATCTGCAGATCAGTAGCCTCTTACACTAAGCCGTAAGCTACGATGCAGCTCTCTTTTTCCAATGCCCATCAAAGGCTTTTCTTCTATCACAGTTTAAGGCAGATTGTGAGGTAACACACTTGACGGGAATTATGGGGGGCAGCGTGGCTCCTTCACTTTTGTTTTGGTTTTTTTGACAGGTTGTGGTAACCATGGCAACCACCTAACTGCATTGTGAGTGCCCATGTACAACATGCTGGTGCATGTGCTGGAAGACAGCTAAATGTTTTGAAGGAATGCATGCAATGCAGCCTTGTACTCTCTCTCCCACCTTGTACTGTTCAAGGGAACTGCAGAAGCTTGGCAGAAAACCACTTAGTATTTAAAATTGGGAAGTCTTTTCACCTCTCAGTGAATGAAGCACAAGGATTTTGCAGTTTCAGTTATGATGCTTTCTTTTATAGGGGCAAATTTGTACCCCCCTGCAGAAGGCTACAGGGCAGAAGTGCCTTCCTGTAATCTGCAGTTACCCTGCACAGGAAGTTGTACCGCTGACAACATTACCAAGCATGGTTATTGTGCTCCCACTTTGGGGCCCTGTGAGAGAAGCTACCCCTACTCTGTACAGATAGGCCATATTAGTAATAAAACCACTACTGAGACAGCAGACCTATCCATCCCTCCGGTAGCCTGGAGCCCTTAGAGAACTGGAGGAGTGGAGGGAGAGGGCAAAACAATCAACAGTCAAAGCAAATTTAAGCTTACTGTTGTGAGTTTTATCTTTGCTAATAAATATTTGAAGAATAATGACTTCATTGTGCATGGTTTCTTATCTACTGTTCTGTTTGGAAACAGTTTCCATGAGACACAACTGCATGTCTTTCTCTCATGACAGCAAATGAAATAGAGTACAAAGTGGGGTAGTTTTCCTGAATGGGAGAGGGTGCAGAGGGAGGCTAAAGGCAGAAACAAGGTTTTGTTTTCACTTACAGCTTGAATGGGTAAAACTGCCCATCTTCAGAAAATGTCATTAGTTGTGATGTGTGGGGAGCTGTAGAAACTCACAAAATGGTTGCAAGCTGGAGCAGAGGAAGTTCCATGTGAATATAAGGAGAAAGTTTTTCACTGCGAGGGTGATGGAGCACTGGCACAGACTGCCCAGAGAGGTTGTGGAGTCTCCTTCAAAACCTGCCTGGATGCGTTCCTGTGTGATTTAGCCTAGATGATCCTGCTCTGGCAGTGAATACAGACTAGGTGATCTTTCAAGGTCCCTACCAACTCCTAATGTTCTGTGATTCTGTGATACAAAAATCCCAAAGCTATGGCTTCCCAAAAGACAACATACTGTTGTATTTTTATGAGAGTATGGATGCAGGTCATCACTGCAATATGTACTTGAGTAGCAATTAAGATGTATGTGGTCATAGTCTCATTGTTCTTCCTTAGTAGGACTTAGCAGTATATTAAACAAAAGATATCTGTTTTTTTTTCCCCTTCTTCCCTAGTTAACTTTCCCAAACTGCTTGTTTCCTATAGTTTAAATGCATCTTAACTGTTTCATTGTTTTACTCCTATAATAAAGCAAATGAATGTGTAACTACCATGGTGTTTTGAGTTCCTTCTTTTCCCTAGCCAGACTTATATCTCTACAGCACGTTATGCCTAATGAAGAAATCTTAAAATAGATGTGCCATTAAAGCCAGCACAAAATTCACTAAAACATGTAGTGATAACTGTACCTGATGACTGCTGGTTTCCTACAGAAATTTCAGACTACTGAGATATAGAACCAAATGTTTCTCAGAGGAGGGAGAGATCTTGAAAACATGAAGTCCAAGTTTCCTAAAAAACTTTGACTTCTTACACTGACCAGTACCGGTCAGTTTATTTCTGATATTACTGTGATAGAATATGGCCACTTGACGAAAATTGAGATAAATGAAAGTTTCATCTACCTAAGAGTATAATTTTGTTGCAAGAAAGCCCAGTACAGAGCAGAACTCCACAGAGCTAACTTGCACAATAGTGGTAGCTGCTAGGAAAAAGTGAAAGCTTAAAAGGATGCCCAAATATACAGAAAAATGACGATGCTCTTGCTACCCCAGATTACTGAGCATATCTATCTTGTCAGATTAGAGCAAGTCTATTGGCTTACACAGAGAAAGCAGAGCTGTGATCCTGCCCCCTCAGGGTCATGGCAGCAAGGAAAAATACTGTAGGGAAGCATAATTCTACTTAGACTTTGTGGGCTGCTTGAAGGAGTGGAGGAACAGGCATATAATAAAACCTATAACTCTGTATTCACATTATGGCCATGCTGAAAGCAAGGCTTTAGTATATGCCTGCAGCTATAAACAACCAACCAACCCCTCAGAATAAAAACAACTCAGGGAAAAAACCTAACAAATAAATAAAAATCTTGTTCAATTAAAAATAAGATTTGTGTTTGAACTTATGCATTTTCTTTTCCATTTATTTTCTTCCCCAGCACCCTTCTTCCCTCTGAAATGTGTAAAGTATGGGAATTTCAGAGGCACTGTCTGCTCTTTGCTTTTTAATTCTGCTCTGTCTCACTATGGAAATAGCTTTTAGAGTGCTGATCTTTTAATCCAACTTACATGGGATTGCTATTAAAGTCAACATTAGATCCCTGGACAGAGAAACGTTTCAGAAGGCTTTCAATAATACCTTTCAGAGACGTTCACTGTTTTTCCAGCAGTCTCATTTGTGTGGATCAACCAACTACAGAATTTTAGTAAGCTTCATATTCTGTTTCCAATATAGTAGAAGAATTCAGTGTCAAAACTTTATTGAAATTGATAAAAATTCATAATTGGTCAAATGTGTACATGAGAATCTCTTCTTCAATTAAAAGAAGAGGAAAAACACTAGCAAGATACTCTCACAGCTGATTTGGTAAGAAAACCTTGGTTATGTCAAGACTTCAACATGCGCACAAAAAAAGGCTCAGAAGGTAGACTAAATATGAGAGAAATGTATAAAAGTGCATGCCTTAAAATTCATATTTTTAAAAAAACTTTCCATGTAAGGGTGAGGGCAACGGGATAGGCTTTTTAAGCACAAGGGTGGCATTCTGTTGTTGATAAAGGGGTGAAACTGGGAAAGCCAAACCCTGGCCAGAGCTGAAACTAGCAAAGGTTATGAAAGGACAACAAAATGAGCTTCTGTGGGCAGATCAGCAGCAAAAGGAGAACCAAGGAAAGCTTTAGTCTGATGGTGAACTGGACAGTCAACACAGTGATAAAGTACCTGATGCAGTTCATGTCTCATTATTTATTGGAAAGTTCTGTTCTCAGGTGTCCTGTGTCTCCATGCTTTTTGGCAGCATCCAGAGGAGAAAGGTATATACAGTAGAGGAATTTAAAGCTAGGGACTACTTAGGTAAAATAAATTGGAGAGAAATAAGTTACATGAGTAGAACATGATGTGGTAGACAACTGATTGGACCAATGGGCTGAGAGTGTGGGGATCAGCAGTTCAACAGCAGCATGTTATGCATGTTACCTGTGTTAGGCATTCTTGTCAGGAGTGGTTCTAGGGACATTGTCATGAACACCAGGATGTTGGGAAGGAATGCTTCTTCACAAAAGACCCTTAGCTCAGTGAATTCAAATCAGGTCTGAGTACTCTTCCAGAGCAAAGGAATGCCAACATTCATAATCTACTGCACAAGTATTTCCTTGTCCTTCTCCAGACTTTCCTGATGATACCTTGTTTTGCACAGTCTTTGTACTTAAACCATTCTTTCAACACGGTCTTGAAGCATGCTGAAAAACATTTCCATGTAGACTTGTACATAGAAAGCAGGCAGGTGCTGCATGTGGCTTTTGTACCTTTATTAGAAAACCTGTTAAACTATATGACAATAAATGACAATTATATTAATATTTCTAGAGTCTCTGATGAAATGATTGCACATACGTGTAAGAAAAAGATAATACCTGTGAAAAGGAATTTTCCCTCCAATAGATGCAATGAACAAGTCCATAAACATATAGTAAAGGGAAGAGACAGACATACCTTCAAAAGTCCCTAAGCTGATGATTCTGGGAGCTTGGAAAGTACAAGCAAAACAGACCATAGACTGTGGTCAATCATACTCACTCCCTCTAAATAGCATCTTGTATTAGCACTGAGATAGAGAGTTTCCAAGGCTAGGTGGGTCATTTGCCTTACCCTTTTGCTTCTACACATGAAAGTTACATTCAGAAAAGTTCATCAGAAAACCCAGCTATCGAGTAAGTATAGAATTTAGAGCAAAGAACTTTTGAGTTGTCTCATGCCCTGAGTTTTTCTCTAAAAAATGGTGTGACCAGGCTCTGAAACAATGTTTTACAGGAGTTGTGAGTCACATGCAGAAAGGGAAGCAATGAAAGCAATGTCTTTGTAGACCCTGCCAAATGGATTAATAGAGTACTTGGTATGCTATTTTGTCAGGAAGTTTCATGAAAAGTCCAGAGATGATAGATCTTAGCAGACACTGATTATCACTCACTGATTATCCCAGTCCTAAACCCTAAAAAATGGAATAATTAAATTCTAATTGAAAATTATGAATATTTGCAGTTTGCAAATAGCAAAGGAACTGCTCAAAGAGAACAGTGGACAGGATTTGGAAATGATAAATTGAGAGTGGTCTTGAATGCCTTAGGTGCTTGTTCTGTAGAGATCCAGAGAACAAGGCTGGCCCAAACTTGTTTGATCCAGAAAACAATGCAAGAAGGTCAAATTGTACTATTATCATAAACACAATAACTCTCTGCTACATTATGGTCTGAAGGGAGAGATTGCATAATTTTCTGTTTCAGAGGTTTTATAGACTCCTCTTCCTATGAAAGAGAAAGGTAGTTGAGAAAATGAGAATAAAATGTTTCATCACCACCAGATGAAATGATCAGGTAAAAAGTTTTTGAAAACAGTCACTCTTATTCTGACTTTTCTCACATTCCCACTTGCAATCACTTGCCCCTGATAAATGCTCACAAGCACTGCAAACACACCAATAAACTCTAAAAGTTCTAAAGAACTTTTGACTTCAACAGAGTTCACCTGCAGGAATCGGTTCTTTCTTCCAAAAAGGTGGTTGGATCAGTTAGAGACACTGATATTTTTCATAACCTTCTACATTAAGAGCCTGACATCTTCCACAGAATGGAAATAGTTTTGGTCATTTCATTGAGAAACTAGCTGTAAGTATAAGAAGGGTAGATGATCAATTGAATTTAATATATGCATAGAGCAAATCTTTGAAGACAGCTTTACCACAAATCACTGCATGCTGGAATTTGTATATATAGTATATTTTTATGGCTTCCCCTTCCACCCCCCCCCCCCCCCCCCCCAACCAAGAAATGTTTCACTTGTACAACAGAAACAAAATGTGGATAGAATTATAATTTCAGTTTTGGAAACCTGCCCAAAAAAGCATTTACAACATAGCAGTGTCATAATTATAGCAGATACAAATGTCAAACCTTGTGCCCCATTTCAGTCATAATGTTCCTGGTCTATAACACAGTATAACAAATATTTTGTGTGAAAATAGTATAAGGCATATTTCTCTTAGAATACTGTGTCAACCTTTGAATAGAGTTTAGTGTAAAATCTCCCAGCAATAGACTTTTTTTAACTGACAGTGAAAGAAAGCATGCACAATAGGTATAATTTTTGCAGTAGTGACATAGTGATGTATACCATGACTGTCTAGGCTTGGAGGTTTTGTGTGACAATCCTACACGCACTCACATCTGTTGCCTTCCTGTCCTCCTTCTTATTTAGCATTCAGGATCCTGAGTTTCCCAAGTCTGCTAACTACGTTCCAAGTTAATAAAGCTTCACTACACTGGAGAATAGTGTTTGAATGCCACCTCACCAATCACAGCAGTACACTGATCTTCATTGCCCCCAGCTACTCACCACAGGCAGATTCATGTAGCTTGGCTGGGGGTTAGAGAGTAAATGCCCCCAAGCTTAAATGCAAGTTGAAAATTTGAATTCCAATGGATATTTTAAATACAACCTGAGAATGAAATACAAACACTAGCTGTGGTGTTTACAGAGTTACAGACAGCTGCTTTAGCTCTCTATTTGGGAACAATTCAAGAGTTCATTCTAGCCACTTCTAGTGAGAAGAAGCTTCTGGGTCACTGAGAGGTGTTCACTGTCACATCATCCAGTATGAGACAGAGTATTTCTGCCTTTGAAAGTGCTTCCTATTATCCCAGTCAAAAGAATTACTCCCTGGTTCATCAGATGCAGCAGAGCTGACTCCGAGTCTGCTTTTGATAGCTAATCTAATTGCATCACCTAACTAACAGAGAAAATACAGGCATTCAATCTTTATTCGTTGTCAGAAAACAAAGCAAAAAGACAGGAAAACTGGTAAAAAATTCTTTTTTTTTTTTGTTCCACATTTCCCTCCGTATAGGAATAAAGAAAAAGATTTTCAGATAAGTTAACTCCAATTAGATATCCAGAGGATCATATTTTGATAAGAGGCAAATGCTTAACTGCTTCTTTTTTATTCCCCTTTAAAAAGACCTCCTTAAATAAATAATCTCTTTGGTCTACATATGGCAACATGGTGCAATGACTGAGTGTATCCACCTGTTTTGTCATTGCCTTAAATGCACAAAAAAAAAAAAAAAAAAAAGCTAAAGGCATTAAATTATTAATTTTTTTAATTTTTCCACCATTTTTCCCTTAACAAGACTGGAACACAGACTCTCACATGTCCACCTTTACAGTTTTCATGGCTGCACTGCCTGAGTGGGTCACTGTCATTAAAAAGGTTTTTAGCCTGAAAATTTCCCTGTAGTTGAGGGATGTGAGGACGTTATAAAGAGACCAAAATGTTAAAGATCACACAGGCTTCTCAGTTGGGAACTGCATCAAAATCTGTCACATAGCTTGGAGCTCAACATACTACATTATTCTCTCCCTACCAAAAAAACTTTGTGGGTATCGATATTTTCATTCCTCTACTTTTTGGGAGGACGTAACTGTATCACTTATAAAAATAAGCTTTTCATTATGTTTGGCATAAATTGTTTAGCAGCCAGAGAGTCTCCTGGTTGGCCATCACCAGAGCTTCAGCAACATGGAACAAAGCAGCTGGGGTGCAGCACCATGGAGAAGCACATGGGCATACAGGGTCTGAAAGCACAGGGTGCTCTTGATCAGGGAAGGAGAGGTAGAAAAGGGGACAGATGGACACAGGAATACTGAAGAGGAATCACAGAATCATAGAATCATAGGGGTTGGAAGGGACCTCGAGAGATCATCGGGTCCAACCCCCCTGCCAGAGCAGGCTTCCTAGCACTTATTGCACAGATAGGCATCCAGATGGGTCTTGAATATCTCCAGAGAAGGAGACTCCACCACCTTCCTGGGCAGCCTGTCCCAGGGCTCTGCCACCCTCACTGTGAAAAAGTTCTTCCACAAGTTGGTGCGGAACTTCCTGTACTCCAACTTGCAGCCATTGCCCCTTGTCCTATCCCCACAGACCACTGAAAAGGGGCTGGCCAATTCCCCCTGCATTCTATGCTTACGATAATTATAGACATGAATTAGATCATCCCCCCCTTAGTCTTCTTTTCTCAAGACTGAACAGCCCCAGTTTATTCAGCCTCTCCTCACAGGGGAGATGTTCCAGGCCCTTAATCATCTTCGTAGCCCTTCTTTGGACTCTCTCAAGGAGATCCCCGTCCTTTTTATACCAGGGAGCCCAGAACTAGACACAATAGTCCAGGTGGGGCCTGACCAGGGCAGAAGAAAACTGGGATTAGGATGCTAGTTTGATGTGGCCAAAAGCTTGGATCTAGCTCACTAGTGCTGATTCTTCCATTTTCTGATTGTTTCATTTTCTTTTCCTTAACATATTCTGATTTGCTTGTCAAACTCTGCTGTATTTTCCTAGCCATTTCTCTTACCTTTCTGTAATCTCTTAAATCTCTATCTATCCTTCACCTAGCCCTGGACTTTCTCTACTCTCCCCTCTCTCTCTTTCTCTCCATTATAATCTTCCTCTTATTCCTGTTAAGGATTCCCTTCCTTGTTCCCTTGATGCCCCTTCCTACGCCCCTCTTTCCCCGACCCCTCTCCCCTGCATTTTCTTCATCCCACTAAACTTCCAGCTGCCACAAATACCTCTCCTGGTCTTTCATGTGTCAACATGCAATGATTAATTTCCATCCCTGCTGCTGAAGCAAACATGCCTCTCAGAAGTCATTCTTTCTATAGCAACCTGATTTACGAAGCGATCGAGACGCACACAGCTGCTGTGGTGCCTGGGTGGGAGCAATGAGTATCCCTGAGCAAGCAGTCGTGAAGTAGTGCTTGTGCTGCTCATTGAAGGGTGGTGGGAGCACTGACTGAGTTGCAGGAGGATTACGTCATGTAGGAGGTACTCGTTCCCCCCAAAATGCTTTGCCTGGGGCCAGTCAGGTAGGTGTGTTTACACGCAGATATGTGAGAGAGGGAACGGTAGGCTCATTTTCTGAAATTAATGATTAACAGATTAAAGGCTGCATTTCAGCCTTCTGCTGTCACTTAGGGGAGATAATGCCTGACATTTTAATGGGCTCTCCAGCTGATATCTTAATTCTTCTTCACCATGTCTTTGAGCCAATTATTTTCCTCAGTCCTCTAATAGAGATTTGCAGCAAGAGAGGGTCTTGGAAAACACCCCTCTTCAGTTGGGGAGTTCAGGAATAATAAAAGAAGTCACAGCTTGATCTGATATAGTAGGTAGAAAATCTAGGGCAGGCTTGTTAGAGAGAGAATACCTGTCTCGGCCTTCATGAAAAATCACATTTGAAGTATTTATTTATTTAAATGTATTTAAAATATTTAACCAAGGATTTTCTGCTGAACACGTGCCACCACATTCTCAAAAACAGGAAAGCTGGTGTAAGCTGTGCCATGTTTTTGTCTTGCAAGAAACTGACTGTAGCAACACAAAATTGTGCAGTTCTCTGGAGCCTGAACCCAAACACAAACAAACTCTGGAGAAGTCTAATTTCAAAAGAGGTCAAAAAAATCCTTTTATGCTTCCCTGCAAAGTATAATATTGTAGGTATAGATCACAGCGTGTGAGTCTTTTTATCTAATGAAAAAGCTCCTTATTTGCTCAGTCCCAGTCACAGATCACAAGTATCAAACAGGAAGACATTAAAGTAGAGGCTGAGTCCAGTAATCCATCACACTTTGTATGACCAGGCTGCTTTCAAATGAAACATTAAGCTTACAATGAAAGCTTTCACCACTGTCCTTTTTGTATAGCCTTTCATTTTCTAAAATTTACTTTCTGGAGTTCACATTTTCATCCTCTGATTTGAAAGACAAAGAGTTTTGTCAAATTTCTTTGATTAATGAACCTTTAGCTCCCTGGCTTAATATACAATCTTGGTCATTTATTTCTGTGTATTTCAAAGGAATACCCCCAAACTGTTTAAGCTTTGTAACTGATATAAATCTGAAGGTAATCATGCATTTGCTTCACTTCAGAAAACATATCTTTCACAATGGTGTTTTGCAAGAAAGACTCGGCTGAATTGTAGAAAATCATATTATGAATTTACTACTGACTGCACATTTAATTCAAAATTATTTCCTTCTCTTGTGCAAAAGGCCTAAGAGCATTCAAGATTTGATTACATCTGTGTTAAAAGTGTAGGAATGACAATTGACTAGCTTGTTTGATCACCACGGTAAATATATACACACACATATGTATATATATGTCTGTGTGTGTATATATATATATATATGCTGATTAATTCCATGAAATGAAATCCTGAAATCCACATATTTCAGTAGGCAGACTAGAACAAATAGTCTAGGAAAAAAAATAAATAACCAAAGCCTTGGACTAATATTTCTCATAGGTTTCACAGGATAAAGGGGTTTTCAGTTGTGATTCTGCTAGAAAGTTAATTAAATGCAAATACTTATACATACATACATACTACTGTGTAGTTAGGTGACACAGTACTCAAAATTAAGAAATTACTTCTGACCTTGATGTGCAATTAAACTAGCCAATTCTCTTTCTCCTCTGAATTTTTTGATAAATGTACCTTTTATGTTTTATGTTCCATTTCCATTGCAAGGTATAAAGTATTCTAGGTATGCTGTATGATTGTTGATAAGCAGGAGAAAGGAATTCTAGTTTATGAATTTTTAAATAAATGAACTGAGAACAGTCACAATAGCTTCTTACATAGCACAATTTTTGAAGAACTGCATGAAAGACTCCTCATCTTGAAAGGCTAGCCACCTCTTTGAACATAATTTTTATTAAATTATTTTTTAAACAAAAATCATGTTTGAAACTATGCATTACAGGGCTTTTTGCACTTTCTTTGTATATTGCCACAGATATATCTTAGAGATTATCTTTTGTCATTGATCCGTGCTAAGGAGATTAGTAATCTGACTTGAACTTCATTAATAAACAATGTTGTCTTGATCTACTAAATTACATTAAAACTCTTTTATTTTCCTAAGCACTTCAGCAAGGTCCAAGACAGCCCGTCCATCAGTGCCCATAACATTGTTATGCCTCTGATGTGAGTTATTTCTGACTGATTCTGTCCTGGATTGGCCATTAACTTCTACCCTATCCCCTTGTCAGAGATCACCACTCCCAGGTGGGAATGTATGTTTGTGCCAGTTATTCACATTCACAGCCTGGTGAATTTGTTTAAGGTAAATGTGTAGGAAAATACTGAGGGATGGGGACCCTGAAGAGGGAACAGCAACAAAAATGAGAAAACAGTAGAACCTTGAGGGTGGCTCGGCCAGAACAAGTCAGTTGTGTAACAGCGAATGGCCCCAAGCATCAAGGATTAGCAGAAGTACACCAAGGGCTGCGCAGGAGAAAGCTATTGAAATCTATTGCTGGATGTACAAGCTTTATTTCAGAAGAGCCTAAGAAATTATTGGATATTTTCATAATCCCCCTGGGTGAGAGGGTCTCTTGCTGTTTCTGCAGGAGAGCCTGGGCCATCATGACTGTATTCTCAGCCTGCCTACATTAGGCAACAATCTCGGCATTAACTCAGAAACAACATATGGGTAAAAATATGCTCCAAGCAGCACATTTTTGTTAGCCCATATCTGTCACTAATTCTTATCAGGATTTATACATTCCTGGCTGGTCAGCTTTTTTGGGCATAGGTAACACAGCCCAAATGCTGAAGACACTTATTTCTTATTCTATCCTAACTTACATTTTTTCCTTTTAAGGATGTATTTAGAAATATTGCCATGGGCTACTGAAGTCCATTCATGATGTAGACTGGGGTGGGATGCTTATGAGTAAGTCTTCTTAAGAATCTGTTGACTGAATAGAGGAGTAAACCAGATTATTTACACAACCCTTTCTTCAGCATTGCAGTGGTTGGTTGCAGATAACGCTGTGTGTTATTGCTCCCTACTACCTCTGCTGGTAATTGGGCAGACCACTTTGAATGCTGTTGGAGGTTCTTGAAGGTACTAAACCTGATAATTTCTAAGTATTTTAGAGAAAAAGATAAAGAATTCCAAATAATTTCATTAATTCGGGCCTTTACTACTACACCAGAACTTTTATTCCTTGTGGTATAGGCAAAGCAATGATTAACAAATGAAATTTTAAAATTCTTTGAAAAAGATGACCATCAATTAAAACATGTTTTCAAATTGTCTGATACAATATTTTCCCTTCTGAGAATTTTTTTAAACACAGGAAACAAGTCACAAATGACTACTGGGAAGAAATATTAATATAACAAATAGTATGCTACAAGTGTACCAGCCTATATAAGGATATTATTTTACTGGTAATCGAGCTCTCGCCATAGCACCCATTTTCATAGGATCTGCAATCTGAGTTAGTAGGAAAAGTTTTAGTAGAATTAAATATATCTTTACTTGTCTCCAGAGAGAATCATGTATGATTCAAAAAGCAAACTCTTTCAAAGTGCATAATGGGCTTCAGGAAATTGGCTTAGTGCTGAAATCTACTAAAGCTGATGTCCAAGAGAATTCTGTGATCCCTACTGATCTCTGTGAAGGGGAAATACTGGTTTGTAGTAGCTATTTTTAGCTCTCCAACAGTTGAACCCTGCCTCCACAAGGGCAATGTATTTTTAATGCATATGATGTTATTATGTAAATTGGTTTAGCTGTGTAATCCACTAAAGGTGATTTCTCCATCCCATGTGCACAACAAAGCCAATGATCACATAATATTCATTAAAGATAAAATTGTCTTACTTTCTATAACCAATTCCCAAGTGGATTGCTCTGACAACTTCAATTTCTGTTCAATAGTGAACTTGATGCTCATTTTTGAAACTCTAATGAATGTACCAAATGCATTTTTTTTTCATCTTGCAGTCCCAAACAGACTATAAACTATTTTGCAAGGAGCAAAAGACATCATGTTTAAACAAGAAGTAAGGGCCCATCAAAACTTGCACTATTTTTTTTTCCTGCATCAGCCTATAAATCTATACTAATGGTGAAGCAAAAAATCCTGCTTTGATACTTTTCTTAAATCAGGTAGACATCAACCTAGTTTCTATCTATAAATGGAGATGTGAGGTCAAGTCCATGCAAGAGAATCTACAAAAGTGACTCCTTTGATCAAATGTACAGTTTGGCTCTCAAATAAATTTATGGTCTACATAGAATCCTGTAATTGATTCATTTAAGAAGATACCAGAATTTTTTATATGCAAGATTAAATGATAAGGGTTTCTGTATCAAAACAAATCTGTTAACACCAATGGCTACTGCAATTCTGCATCTAACTACCATTGTCTGTAGGAAGAAATAAACAGGTGAAACAGGTGAAAAGTAATTGCATCTCTACCCATCAGGGGAGCAAAGGAGCTTCCAAATATAAATGTATTTACATAGGTTTTCTGTTATCTGGTAGCCTATAAACTTCTTTTAAAACCTGAACAAAACCTTGTGAGTAAACCCATCACAAGACAAATGAAAGATTAGATAGCAACAAAATAAGTACTGTATGAAGCGATATTGATAGTAATAAAACACTTCCAGTGAAGACTGAACAACTCAGAAGTTCACCATTTCAATAAATATTTAAAGACAAGTAAAAATGTATTTTCTTAAACAGTTGTTCAAGAGTAGGGTCCCTCCCTGCATCACACTTATTTATTTTTAAAAAGTAAAACATAATTTATTCTGAACAGGAGGTGACTTTACATTTTGAAATTCAAAATAAGTTCTTTTTCTGTTGTGAAAACTGCAGTTTTGCAGTGACAGAATGTGAACATAAACATTTTTATGGAAAGTTATTTAAATAATTTCTTTACCCACAGTCATAAAACTGCAATATAGTCGTTCTCAGAAATGGATATCCAGAGAGAATTTCATTCAACTTCCACAGATTCATTCTGGAACAATTTTTAATTCAAAAATGAGAATTAATGCTTTTCTTAGATTTAGAGAAACTGGGGATTTTTGCTTTGATAAAAGTATTTGTAAGGAGATACATATTCAGACAAGATAAGCTAATACTTAGTTCTTATGTTGATGTGCTTTTTGCCCTTCTGTTGCTAAAACATTGGTGTACTAGTCAGTGATGTATAAGATAAAAAACAAGAATACAGCCACATGTATTGTGAGACTAAAATCATATATGTGTGTATTATATGGTATAAAAAGCAGATGAAAAATTTGTTTTGATAGTGAGCTTCCTGGCTATCATGGTTCATGTGAAAGACGCAGCTATTTGGAAGGATTCAAATACTTACAAGATGATCATTATATGAAAATGAGTGGAGTAATCAGGACTTAGACATTCCAAACTACCCAAGGAAATATTCTGACCCAGAATTGATTAATTGGCACTTAATAATTATTGTTATACCATCTCCACTTGTTAAGCTTTGAGTTAGTCGATCATGCAATTATGCTAGTGTTTGCATCACACAGCCTTTATTAGACTATTGAAAACTAAGATGCTCATTTTTGTTGGAAGTTTTTTTTCCTATTGTTGAGACACTCCTACATTTTAGGATTATGTAGTAACTGTGCTGAATTTTATACACTTTTTCTTAGTTTTTCTTTATATCAAGCACTGTAAGGACAATCATTAAACTGCAAGGAAAAAATATTGTTTCATTGGAAAACTTTTTCTACTTAAATGAGCTCTGTGTGAATTAAATTCATCACAGCAGCACAAAGCCTGTATATCAACCTGTGTAGCCTTTAAAATCAAGAGATGAAGTCCAGATTTAATTTCTGGGCTGCAGAAAATGGAGTACAAATTTGTCTCATAGGAGAGAAAAAACAAGGAAGAATCCTCTTTCCATATGCTGTGAACATACTCATTCATGGGCAGAGGCTGTCTTTTGACTTATCTTTCCTTACACATATTGGATCTGGTAGCTGCCGAAAGCAGCACCTCTCTTGCAACAGATCTGAGCGCTGGATTTTAGTGTCATTATCAGGAGGTGTTTTTTCTCTAACTGGCCTGCCATAAGGAGATTACTGGCGTTTCCTGCTACTCAGGACTGAGTTCTGGAGTTTACATTCCTAATGATGGCTGTCACATCCTCTTTTTGAGCCTACTCCAGGCAAAGCCATAATTTTCTTTTTCCAGAATGGAGTAATACCACTTCCTTGCATGTGTCTTGTATGTGTCTTCTCATAAGATGTAAACTCTTGATTCAATTAATATTAAAATATTGGTTCCATCCAAAAATCACATCTTCCTCAGCAGCTTAATGGAATAGTGCAGTCCAAGAATGCAGCATCTGCGTTTTCATTTCCATTTGTATTCCTTCTGTTTCTTTCCCCTAATTATTCGGATAGCACTTCAATGCTGAATTGTAAACATTACAGACAATTGATATAAATTGTCAAATAAGTTTGATGTAACTATAAAGGAGGGTAAAAACCTAACTAAACCTAATAAAATCCAACTCTGAGGGTTCATACTTCCTGGTTTAGTATCTTAAGGAGAGATCAAGATATGAAAAGTATATAAAAGCAAATCACCTAACTATGAAAGCATTTAACTTTGTCAAACTGAAAAACACTTCTTCACTTTCTGGCTAAACATAACCTAGTAAGTATGTGGTAATTTACAAAACCTTCCTTTGCTCTGTAGATCTACATATGGTATTACAAGAAAGGAAAAAATCTATTTAAAAGATGCTTGGGAGATGGATCAGTACAAAAAGAATTTACATGTAACTAAAAGCCACAGAGAGAGTTCTGACTGAAACATTTGCTGGCATTTAGTTTCCTAAATATAAGTATTAGTGACCCTCAGTTAGCCTTCCTGGCCTCCATTTGCCTTTTCAGTACACAGTTTTCCTGTACTCTTTGTGTGCTTACCACTAGTATCCTGAATATCTAGTATCCTGAATATCTAAATTCTCATCATCTGATTATCTAAAAACATCACCAAAAGCATATATTTCGACAGCTAATTTTTTTTTCCATGCTGCACTTGTTCACATTGAAAGCCTTTTGGGACAATGTCTTTTCAATATCCAATATATTGAATTGCTTGGTAACAGTCTGTGAATGTTCTCAGGCTCAGTTGTATACAACTGTGGGTAATTTGTGTCTAATACCCATGTACATAACATAAGAAATTTGTGACCCTATATCATCAACTAGATATATTTAATGTATTGAGATATTACTGGGAGAAATCCAGGCTACGTGGATCATACTGGATGTGAGATCCAAGAAATATTAGAAAGGAACATCTTGAAGAGCAACCTTTGTTCCAAACATTTTCTATTTTAGTTTGACTTTTCTTTTTTTCTGCTTTATATATGTATTATTTTACTCTGCTGTAAGGCAAGTTAGTTTTAACTTTTTGGCTTTTTCCATACTTAAAGGAAAGCTTTTGAAAGACATTACATTTGGCTGCTGTGAAAATTAATGTAATGTAGCAGAGGCAGCTTCAGTTTAGGTACAGTGAGCTAGGGTTTGAATTGCTTACTAATGGTGACCTGACTTTTCTTCACCAGAGGCTTTTCATTACCTATATGAGCTATTTTTGCATAGATATAAAAACTTGAGTTTACATCTTATCTTTAAGCCAAAATTTTAAGCACCCAGATAAATTGCTCAATCTTCAGCCCTGCACTAAAATCCCCCAGTCTGTTTTCTGAATGCATTGGGAACCAGACAGTAAGAGCTTGCCAGTGCTGGCTGATCCAGATTCAAATGTTGGAAGACACCCACAGGCTGCTGTTAATTATCATGTTGAAGCCCACAGCTGAAATAAGGCAACTTTGAGTTTTTTGTTTAAAAAACAAGACAGTTTTGCACACAGATGCTTGGACACTCAGATCATGCAGATACATTAGCTTGAAAAGTAGGTTTGTTTTCCTCAGGTTGCAGTTTCATTTCTGATTCAAGGAGAAAACACAGGAAAGTACAGGCACTGGGCTCTTGGTTTTGGGTTGGGATGGTTTTATCTTCTTTTGTTTTTTTGGTAACTGGAATATAGAACCTGCATGACTAATTTTTGTCTATTGAATTACAACTCTTCCTACATAACTTTTATGCTCAGTATGTTTACGTTTCAGCATGGTGACAATGACTAGGCAGCTGGATCAGCTGAAGCCAGGAATCAGTCACCACGGGTTGCACGTTTCCTGGGAAACATATGGAGCATTTGTCCTGCAACCTCAAGAAAGCAAATAATGCTCAGAGCATCATTAACTTTTAGTCTGTGACTTCTGCCTCCCAAAGGGCTCAATTCAACAACTCTCTCTCTAAGTAGCACTTATTCATATGAGTAGGTCGATTGCTTTCTAGCCTTCCATTAAGCACTTCTCATCCAAACAGCACAGCTGAGTATACAGGTACTTAAGACATGTTTTCATATATGCCAGGTATTATTGATGTATGAATCAGAAAATCTTGCAGGTCCTCAAACTCTTCTCAAAAACAAATTTCTTCTACAGCTGCTTGACTAGTTCCCATCTGCTGCCATCCATAAGCAGGGACACCAGAACTCTGTGGCAGGCACTTATCAGCATTTATTTGTTTCAATATGTGAAATTTTTTTTCCAAGCTGAGTTTTAATCCTTTTTAAAAAATATGTGTAGAAAATAATCAGTATCCCTGCACTATTCTGTGCAAATCCAGTACTGCATGGAACAAGAAATAACCTGACACCCTACACAGCCTGGTACTATTAATAAATTAAGCAAATTAAATTTTTTTAAAGCTATTATGGTGTTCTCCCACTCCCATTATTTCCATTGGAAAACAGAGCTAGAATTTCAGTGGATGATGAGACTTTCCTTCAAGTAGTTTTTTTTGGGTTATTTTTTTCCCAACCATGATGTTCATTTTAGGCCACATGACATTTGAAAATGCTTCTTACATGCTGCAAGACGTGGGCTATTAGCTGAAATCTCAAGTTCAATTAAAAATAAAGAGGAATTTTTAATATACAGTCTCAAGGGGGAAAAGAGCTTGAATATATTACAGGAATTAATTTTGAAGACTCATAACCATAAAATCGTAAAAAGGAACCCAACCTTATATTATTATTAAAACCTAATTGGATTATTTCTTAGGGCATGACTTAGGATTTTAAATGGTTCTGAATGGTCTACCTTATTATCGCCTTCATAATTGCTGCAGGGGGTAACTGCTAGTATGATATACAAGCATTTTAGTTTTTACTCCTGTAATCACAATGCTGCTCAGACTAAGCCACGATTCAAGGTGTGGTACTTCCCTTAAGCCTGTGATGAGAACATCTGAAACCACCACTATGTTGGAGTGCATATATCCTGTGAGCTCGTATTTTGTGCTGAACAATGCATAACCCTTGCTAATTCAGCAAGAGTGGCATCAGGAGGATACCAGGGTATCAGGAGGTGTCAGTATCCATTCCCCTTTCAAGAACAGATTGCAATCACGGTGCTTGTAGGGAAGAAGAGGGCACCAATCACTTCAAGAGTAGCTTCTCGTCCCCCTTCTCACCAGACAAAACATGGTCCACATCAGGCTAAGTGGGAGAGAAGATTCTCTTAGGATGCCTCCCTCCTTGTTCAGTTCATTCCTGCTTCTAATTCTTGTTTGGGGGACAACTAATCCATGAAGACAGTTTCTTAACAAGCAATATTTAGAGTAGCTCTAAAGAATTACACCAAATATCCAGCTCAGAAAGGCAACTACAGGCCAGATGGAAGTAAAAAAGACACTTTCAGAAATTATCTTTCTCCTTTTTTTGGCCTCTCTTGAGCATTGAAATCATAAGAATTTTCAGAAGATTAAGCAAGTGTCACTCCCAATTAAGTTCAATAAACTCACCTTTTACATTGGAAGGTCAGACTCCCATGGGACTGAAGTCTTTACTTGCTGCAGAACATTTGAAAAACAAGCACACAAGTTCCTTCCAGGGCTGTACCTCAAATACTTCAATATTATGTAGGAGTCTGAGAAACAGAGTGGTATGACCGTGTTACCAATTAAATAATGAAAGGTAGAAGGATAAATCTTATCATCTTCAGACATGGAGAAATGACAAATGCATTCCCAATTAAAAAAAAAAAAAGCCTACAGTAACTCACACTGAAATTTTAATTTACACCTGTAAGCACCATTGGCAACATACACAGACTTGCCTGTTTACCTTGTGCTGTTTCTCAAGCCATGTGTGGTAACCATGGGGATGTTTTGAGATTCCTGATGAGGCGTGGGAATTGTTGGAACTGTATTTTTTGAGCTTCCCACTGAGGGGGGATCATGGTTCCTGCATTCATGAGGGCACATCCTTTGAAGAACCATGACTGCAAAAAGATTGACTGTAGCCAACTTGTTCAATGAACTTTCATTCCAGCTCTTCCCTTTGGTCTCTCTTTGCATAGTTTGAAACACTCTGTCTTAGTTACTACGATTATTTTCTAATAACAGTGAATGTAAGGGACCGAGAATTCAACCTTGTATGGTACTAGTTTACTCACCTGCTCAGACACCTTGGCCTCTCTTTATCCCAAAGCAGCACAGACACTTTTCCCAGCATAAACTGAATCTTTACATTTTACAATAGCTCCTAAGCAATTGTGTTCAGCCTTCTCTAACTAGGTGGCAGGCTTTTAGGAGAAGTAGCAGTATTTACATACAAAGGAACCTGGCTTTTAAAAGTCCTTTACGTGTACCTTAATCTATTTCTGAAGAACTTAGCAGTGATTTATTTATCCCCAAATAAAGACACTTCTCTGGAGATATGCAAGACCTGTCTGGATGCCTACCTATGTGACCTGCTATAGCGAACCTGCTTTGGCAGGGGGGTTGGACTCCATGATCTCTGGAGGTCACTTTCAACCCCTAGAGTTCTGTGATTTCAGTGATTTCTGGGGTATTAAAGCTCAGAATAACAGGAATAATATTTCAGGAGAAAAAAAAAGGAAAAATAAAAAAGTTATTTTCCTTTCTGCTTCAGAGAGCAACAAAAAAGGAAGTTTAACAGATGTATGTCCTGGTTTCCACCGGGATAGTTAATGTTCACAGGAAGCTAGAAGGGGACACAGCCAGGACATCTATCTCAAACTATCCAAAGGTATACTCAATACCATGATATCAGGCTCAGTATATAAGGAGCTCGCTGGGGAGGAGGGATAACTGGCATTATCTGGACGGGCTGGGAATTGGGTCCTTGGTAGTGAGCAGGAACAATATCACTAGCTTAGTATATTCTTTTATTAGTAGTGTTGCTATATCCTGACCCACACAGTTTACCTTTTTCTTTGAATTCTCCTTCCCAGCTGACTGCGGAGGGAAAGAGTGAGCAAGTAGTCACATGGTACTTATTTGGAATAATGGAAAGGAACAATCACATTTTGTTTAACTTTTGGTAGACTAAAAGACTGTCGAAAAAGAGATCTAGGTAATCAGAAAGTCTCTGTGGGTTGCAAAATACTGGAAGACCTTCTTAATTCACTGTTGGATACCACCGTATTAGAGGTATAAAGGGGTATAGCCATAAGCTTGCTCGAAGGTGTTGTGTTCAGCCAGCACACGGGAGAATTACAAGCACAATAAGAACAAGAATCATGTTAAAGTTTAATTGCTGCTTATGCTGTCTTGATAATCTTGATCTGCACATTCCCAGTACCAGACTGTTTCTTATAGGCAAAAAACTCACAAATAAGTTGTTAATGAATTCCCTGTTCACTCTATGGATCTGCTGCTTTAAAAAACAAAAATCCAACAAAACCCAAACCAAAAGAAAAAAAAACAAACCTTTTTTTCAGGACAATGTACACAGAAAAATAAAACAAATGTCTATTGCAAAGTCATCATGGGGCACTGCATTCATTTATATCCATATCATTACAGGGAGAGAGAGAAAGAAGTAATAAAGGTTTGGTGAGTAAATATTGCCTGAACCTACAAACAATTTCTGTGGGAAGGCTTTTATATGTCTTGATGACTCAAAAGCAAAAGTCAGCATAGTCAGGCTGAAACTGAATGCTAATGTTCCCTGGAAAAAAATCTAAGACTTAACTCCATGTTGCATTCCTTGTGTAATAGCCAAGCCACCAGTGAATCTCATGAGGAGTTCAGGTATGTGGGAAGCGGATATCATGTGGTGCTTGTCAGAAAACTCCTGACAAATGGGAAATGCCAGTTCATCAAAACCTAAACTCTCTACAGTAACACATGTTCTGTCTTCAACAAGGGCAGAAATGAAGGTCAGAGAGTAGACAAGAGAGGCACAGTCCTTCCCTTGCCCTTGACTGCCAAGAGCTCCAGAGTTAGGACAACCTAACTTAGATATTATAATGTAAAATCTATGTCTCAAGAAAATCCAGAAAATATATTTCAAGAAACAGATCCAAAAATTCATGAGACGCCTGTCCCAAAAGGAATCATTTATGTTTAATACGGCAAACCATCATATTTCAATCAATCCAGCCTGCTGATCAAGTTTCACATGATATATACAGGTTATTGATAAGAATAGTAAAAAGTGAGAGTTTGGTTTTAGACAACTCAAATTTCAGCTAAACTAGACTTTCTTGGAGAGCTTTCAGCTTGCTCATATGTAAGTTACAGCAATAAAACTTTAAGTAAATCATGGGGAAAAGAGAACAAGAAGAGCAAGCAAATCAGAATTGAATGTACACTCAGAAACCTCCCTGACACGTCCAATGCTCTAATCCTGCATATCCTTCTATACATGTTTACTTCTACATCTCTAGGTACTCAAGTTTCATTAAAGTTTCCTATTGATTCCCTGGTGCATGCAAGATCAAGTTTTAAATGTGTGTCAAATAACATGAACAGTCAGCAGACCTATTAAGCTGCCTGGGATGTTGGACTGTTGTCTTAAATGACAGCTTGTGCTCTCAGCTTATTTTAGAGTAAACAGGAGCTGAGGTGCCAGAGCCCTCAAAGTTGAACCCACAGCAGTCCGTCTTAAGATAATTTAGTTTGCCTTCCCCTGTACATGTAATTTTATTAGAGTCCAGAGTTCTAGAAATAGACTCTAATAAAGGAAGCAAAAAAAAAAAAAAAAAGACAACTTAAGAAGTAAACAAAGACATAATTCTGGATTAATGTAGCTGTTCTCAAAGGTGACTTGTTATAGGACTTAATATTCACAGTCACTTAGGAAATTAACACTAGTACAAAAAAAAATCACATAAATCAGAATTTTTAAGGGTAGACAGCAATGTGCTGCATTATTTCTCAACACGCCTGTGATAGAAAAGATACAGAAATTTAACAGCTGCAAAAATTGTATAAAATCAAAGAAGGGGAGAAAAATTGCATAGAAGGTGGCAGACATTCACCTTGGCAACAATCAAGTCCCCAGACTTGAAAGAAAGTTGGGAGGGGGAAGTGTCGGCATACGTTTCTTTAGCATTACGATCATTTTAAGCCACTGTTTATAATGTATTCTTTTTATCTGAATTTTTATAAACAAGCAAATGAATTGGTTGAAGTTTTGACATTTTCGCCGGAGCCTTCTGCAAAGTTCTCCTCATGTCAAAGAAATAGGGGGTGGAAAAGAAGAAACATAAGAAAGAACAGATTTAATGATCTCCACATAACGGTCTGACTTTCCATTAGAACTGAAAAAGCAGACAGTTAAAAAGACGCTGATTGGCAAAGCAGAGAATACTTGTCAGAAGAAGAGGTAAACAAGGTTATAAAAGGGCACAGATACCATTGGCAGTGGAAAGAGATGGGAAAACCAGTAGGTTTCATTAAAATGAAATTTAAAGATTCCCTCTTCCCCATTAGTTCTTTTTTAATACTTTATACACATGACAAAATGCAAAGGCAGAAATATGAACTTCATCCATCAACAGAAGGGCATGACTAACACGCCTGAGAGAGAAGAGATATCTCAAGTTTTAAGAGAAATTTCCATTCTTACGAGACTTCTCATGAAAGATCAGATCTAAAAACATACAGAAAGAGCAGGAAGCAAGATATTGGGTGCTACGTAAATCCTTTCAGAAGTATGAATTGGGGACCTGTGTCTGGTTAGTGAGTGTAGAATGAAGTTTTTGATGGTCTATGATTAACTAGGTTACCTACAATCAAGTTATTTGCTGGGAATCACTTATCTTCTTTTCTTTTCTTTCTATATTACATTTTTTTGCACCTGTACCCTGGTTTTAGTATGGACATTTTTCCATTTAACCTCAAAACCCTTGGATTTCTCATATAACTTCTTTCACGAACATCCATCTTCTCCAAACAGCTTGTAGAGCCAAATATAAGAGACCAGCTATGCCTGACTTAAATAATGCAGCACCTAAAAATAAGTTGGGAGTTCTGAACAGATCTTCTATCAGCTGGATAAATGTGCTCCCTTTCAGCCAGTGTAGAAAATCAGACACCTCTGAACTGTTAGCCAGCAGGTAACACCAAACACAGCCTTGAAAAGTTGCTGTATGGGGAGGTCAGGTCTCCAACTGCCCACTGAATCCTTAAAGTATTTGTGTGCATGGTGTAGAATGTCTAGATATCTTGATTTGGTACTTTTATTTTACAAGGCAGAAGCTGTAGAGAAGTACTATTGTTGCTCACCTTCCCCATGAGAGCCAAATCGGCTGGAGCACCCACCCTATGAGTAGGTAAACCCCTTGCCTGAAGGGATTTAAACCTGTGTAACACATGACCTCTTTCCTGTTGAAACTTGGCTACCATCAGCCAGGAATGTAAAACCACTGCAGCAAAAAGAGGAAGCAAGGAGAATGACTTCAGCTCAGAGGTTAGGAAGTTCATCTGGAGAAATAGCAAAGGTGTGTTACCCTCCTAAGCATAGGATTAAGGCTGTAAAATCTACTGTATTTTCAGCATTTCTCAAGTAAGAATACTTCAGAAAAACAGTAGCTTCTAACCATTCTTACTAACACCACCAAGCTGGGGACTTCTTCCAAATAATTAGCCCTAAGGCATCCACCTCACTTTAAAGATCACGTCTTTAACAGTATCAAGGAGGAAAGACAGGTAAAATGAACAGCCCATTAGACCAAAAAAAAAAAGGCACAGCAATTAGAATAGGAGAGAGATCATAGGAAAGTTTCCAAAATGCAGACATCATTACAAAAAAAAAAAAAAAAGACAAAAATAATAATAGAATTCTACATTCAAAATACCCTTCAGCAAAAACAAAAGAGATGGTCTCCTGTGGCAACTGCAAGTCACATCACTGTGGTATCTCAGCATGTAGCAGTGGTTTATTTAACGATAAGCAAAGTAGAATAATCTGCTTACAAATGTCATTTTCTGAAAGGAAGGTGTTTGCATTTATGGGGAGGGAGGGCACAGAATTATTTCAAGATCTTTGCCTCTAGTGCTCAGGCTCCAAACCTCTCTTCATGCATTGGTTCAAACAGCTGATGAGCTGATGCACCACATTAACTCCTTCCCCTCTCCCTCTCTCCCTCTCCCATTCTCTCCCTCTTTTGATACCTATGAAACCTGTATTTGCTTTCTCCCTCCCCTTAACAAGCAATTCCTTTGGCTTTATTTTTTCCTTCCCTGTTCTGTACCTTCTTTCTCCACACAAGCCTAGAAGCAGCAAAAATAAACCATTCAGATGTCAATAAGCCACTCATCTGTGTCTGAAGCCAAACTCCTGTTGTTGTGCCCACTAACTACAATTAGTTGGGAAGCTAAACTATTGTTTCCTCCTTTCCTGCCCTTCCCTCCTCCCTTCCCTGATGTGACACATTAGATGTATTTCTGCACGTCCCATTTAATCTTTAATTGTGTGTCAATCCCCAAAGCTACCCTCATTTCCAACAGAGGTTCTGACAAGAGCAGGATTGAGCTCAACACTCAATCCCTGGTCTCTAGAATGTGGCATAAGGTGTGCTAAGATGTGGAAAGCTATTAAAATGAATGATAATAAAATAGCCTCCAACTGCTTTACCAATATCTTGCAGAGAACAACCAACATTGCCGAGACGGTGGTCATGACAACCAATACACTTGCCCTTGCCCAGTTTCTAAGGCTTTGGAACTAAATGCTGTTGAGTTGATATAAAATGCCAAGACTAATGGGGCCATTTGTTCTGGTTGTCACCAAACCTTCTCTTCAAATACATGACTACAGCTGACTCATGCTACCACTGTAGTTCATCCTATATTAAGTGTTTTCAAAAGGCCTAAAGGAGTTGTAAAAAGCAGCACATATAAGAGTTGAGAAAAAGTTTCAGAAAGAATTGCAAGTGCCTTGCATACAGGATGTTTACTGTACCACAGAATAAATTAAAGCTTCAGTTATTTGCAAGTTTTGAAAATAATAGCTATATAAAAGTACGAAGTCTCTTGTTACTTGTTAAGACACAAGTCAGACCATCCTTACCAAAAGTTATTGACCAGATGTTTATTGGGAAATGTCCACACCTTTTAGATACCTGTGCTGAATTAAACAATGTTTTCCCATATTTAATACATAAAGACTCAGAGCTAGATCATTTCTGATCCACCCAGGTTGCGAAGTGATATGTCAGTGGTATTTCCTTTGATATATTTCAGAATTATGATGTTTGTATCCACTTCTATTTGAGGCTTAACAGGTTTTTTTCTCAAACTCATTTTAGTCCTTTGCACAGAGAAGAGTCATAAAGAGTGAATAATCACTGGGTCAGAAGGAATGCTTACCCAACCTAAGAAAATCCTTCTTATTCTGTTCTTGATAAGAAGTTAATCCAACACGAATTTCACAAGCTTTTCCTCATGATTTCAGCTGGTATTGCATTATCTGCTGCACAACGGAAGCCTTCTTTTCTAACAACATATAAGTTCACAGTAAGAAAGAGTAGATGTGACTAAAATAAACTACCAAGTAATTTTTAATACCATGTAAAAGTGTCTTACTTGTATAATCACCTTTTTTTGTAAATCAAATGCTTTCAAGGGGATTTGGGAGATGAAAGTGTCAGCATGCACTGATGAAGTCAGGATACAGTGAATGAAATGTGTTTTCTTTACATCCTGATATTTGTCCTAGAATGAAAAACATAGCTGATCAGTAATTATTCTAATTAGTAATTATTTCTTCCAGAAATCTGACAAGTTACCACAAATATTGGATTTTGAGGGGTCAATAGTCAACTCCAAGAAGCATGACAGAGAACTAGCTTGGCTGTTTAGATTTCATTTTCTAACAACTGAACTTTTCTACAACAGCAGTACCTATCAAAAATGAATGCTTGCTGATTCTTTATGGAAAAGTTCCTGGAAATTCAGCAGAGATTTATTTAATGCAATGAATGCTGATTTAAGATTAATTGTTTTTTCCTCTCACAAACACATTTGAATTGCATGTAGAATCCCAGACGTCTCCCACCTCCCTCAGTTCCCATTTTTTGGTAATTGAACAACACATGCTCACCTTTCTAATTATAATAGTTGTCTCGACCCTAACATCCCAGAAATTCTTAATTTCAATATATTTTTCTAGGTATGTATTAAAGTGTGTGGAGATAAATCTGTGACATTGGTATGAATGTTGTGGAAACTATTGTGGACTACAGTTGCACTTATAATTGCACTTAGCTGCAATTGCTGGAAACAAAATGCTTCAGATGTCCTGATCCAGAACTCAATATATGCAGAATGTGCAAAACTAAAGATGAAATACTGGATGTGACTAACAAAAAACAGGGACACTATGACGTTATAATTTAGTGGAATAGTGATTTCAAAGCTAGTACACATCTCTTAGCAAAACTGTTAATTCCTAAAGCAGATAAGAAGGAGAGGGCAGTAAATGTATTTGCCTTCATCATCTACCTTCGAGGGGTTTTTTGTGTCTTTTTTGATACATCCCTTCTTTACATCCCTGTCACTCACTGCTGTGAAGTCTTGGTAGGAGTAAAGATGAAATCCAAAAAAAACCTAGTAAATCTTTCACTTCCTGTATTTCAACAGCACAGAGAGCATCCCACTCACTCTGCTGACCAAACCTTCTCCAACTGTTACACACTTAGCCACAGTTTGTTATTGGTCTTCCCCCAAATGATTTAAGCTAATGGTATTTACATAGGCAAATATCCAGTAATATTTTTTAATGCACATACTTGCCACTAGAGTTACAGCAAATTAACAGTAATATTATTAATACAGCACCAATTGAATGCTTTTGCTTGCAAAAGTGGTAGGTATTGCTCCACATGATTCAGGTAGGTGAACTTTCATGTACACATTAAATCCATAGGAATGACAGCTGAACGTCTCATCCATATGTCAACTGCCCATCACTGATTTTGTTATAAATTTGAACCTCAACCTACATGAACAGACAGACCAAAATATTCCTCCATTCATGGTTACAAAGTTCTCTCATCTTCTAAATACTGTTTTTTATTTCACCTTAGGGGTGAAATTTGATTTCACCCAAGCGTGCATTTGTTTAAGTTATATGTAATATAGAACTTTCTATCAAATGAAAGAGAATTGCAGTTTTACCTTCTTGATGTTTACATGCTCAACAATAGAGGTCATGAAACTGGCTGTAAAAATACCTGTTAAGGAATAGTTATTGATTATGGAACTATACTCAGCTCCCATGCACTTTTCAAAATGCCTACTGTTTCGCATGTTTGACAATGACACTTCTGCAAATCGTTGTTTCAACACATTCATTTGAAGAACTAAAATGATTTGAACAGATGAAGTGGACCTCCAACAGCTTCGACATGGTCATTTGGCCTCTGCCATATCTGGCTGGGCTGCCCTCTAGGTCTAGAACGGGTGTCACCATCTTCGTTGTATTCTCAAGTCATAGACAAATGGTGCAACTTCCTGACACAACCGATACACATTTGAAGCAAGATCTAAAGAATGGGAAGAAGCTGATTTACAGGCACATTCGTGTTCACTAAAACTAAGATCAGGTGGAAAGATGGGTTAGCCCCAGGCATATGTCACACCACAGCCATGTCTGATTTAACAGATCGAGCATCATTTTTACAGTTCAGAAGACTCATCTCGGGAAGAAATGAAGACTCAATCATTTACTTCAATTTTTTATACAGGACAGAAGCACTGAGATGGCACTTTTCCAGCCACTTTGTGGTTTTGGAATCACTATCAGACTTCACATCCCATATTTCAGAAACTATCAGGGTTAACCATAGATGTACCAAACCTCTGCAAATCTGAAAAACTTTCTGCTTTATGTGTTCAGTAGATTCCATGGTAACAGACATGAGAAGTTAGTACTTAAATATATGAAGAAAAAAATATTTATATTAGATTATCAAAATGTATTAGTAGTTAAAATTTTTGTCTCCACCCCGTGTCTGATGTGACTGATTAAGATGACAAGGTGGCCTGACAGAGGTGTAGGATAAACAATATACACCAAGTATTTTGAAATAGCCTTAAAATCTTTTATGTGGCAGCTTTTTTCAAATTACAGAAAATCCATTAAAAAATGATGGTGGACAAAACAGTCTGTTGTTCCCTTCCCCTAAAAACCCTTATCATCCCCAAGGTCTCGGCAGCATCAGGTAATTTTTGTCATTTCAGACTTGCATCTTTAGAACTTCTTGCAATTACTCAAGTACCTGCCATGGTTCTTAGCACCCCACCACTCTGGCCCTCTTTCAACACTAGCAGTTGCTTTCTAAAACTTTCAGATTAAGCAGGCAGACCACCTTACCTTACCTTACTTACCTTACCTTACTTTACCTTACCACTCTTGGCAATTTGTTTCTCTATGCTACTTCCTGTTGTGCCTTTTGAAATTTTATTTAATAATTACTGAAGCATACTCTCATCCTCAGAGACTTCTCAGCCTTTTTAACTTTATGAAGTTAGTTTCACTTAAGTAGTCTAAAAAACAAGCACATGTGTAAGTTTCTGCAGAACTGGGATCTTTAAGCGTCACCTCTTCTCGGTAGGAAATGTCACCCTGCATAACACAATGTAATGCAACAGTCTCTTAGTCAGAATCAGGTCTCTGGAAACTACCACAGGGAAAATATATTCATCCAGGAGGCAACGAAGCAGATAGATAGTTTCACTGAAGTATAACTGGGTAATATGTTTTAAATTCCACTCATTTTACAACAGTAAAAAATATGTCTAGCAAACTCTTCATCAGAGAGTGGGCCAGCCCAGACATTTCCAGTCACCATAGTGCTGTTTTGCTCAGAAGGTAAAGCTACTCTTCCCATTAAGAACAGCAAAGATAGTGTTCTGGTTATAAAACACCTACATTGTTGTGGTGGGTTGAGCTTGGTTGGCCTCAGGTGCCCACCAAGCTGTTCTCTTTCAACAGTACAGGGAAAGAAAGCATAATAGAAAGCCCATGTAATTATGAGCAGATCACTCATCAATTACTGTCACAGATAAAACAAACTCAGCTTAGGGAAATTAATTTAATTCATTGCCAATCATTCAGAGTAGGATAATAATAAATAAGAACAAATCTAAAAAACACCTTCTGCCCATCCATCCCTTGTTCCTGGGCTCAACTTCACCCCCAACTCTTCTACAACCTCCCCCCAAGCAACATAGAGGGATGAGGAATGAATAATAAGGGTTGAGGCCAGTTCATAATACTTTGTCTCTGCTGCTCTTTCCTCCTCAAACTCTTCCCTCCTCACAGCCTTCCCTGGCTCCAGTGTGGGATCCCACCCATAGGAAACTGAACTTCATGACCTTCTCCAGGTCACAGTTTCTGCTAGAAAGCCTGCTCTGTCTGACATAGGGACAGCTTCTGGTGTTTTCTCATAAAAACCTCAATTACCAAAACCTTGCCACATATGTCCAGTACAACTGCACACATCCTGGTCCATTATGTAAAATCTATTCTCTTCCAAAATGCTCAGGCCTGTCTCTGATTTTGTTCAGATGAAACTGACATGTACTATTTCTGTTTTAACAGAAGCCAACCTGACTGTATAAACCTTGTGTAGACAACTGGAAAGTTTTACCTGAAAGCTTTCTGTTACATTAAGTATGCTGCCACTGAATGATTAACATTATGTACATATGCACAGTCATCAAATACTCGCTGGTGATAGGATATAAGTAAAATATACATTATTTCTATACTGCTTATACATTATTTCTATGCCACAGTTAACAGAACTAATAAATAAAGTGATTGGACATGTATGTATTATTCTTTGAAGCAGGACCCTGACACATTAAATAGTACCAAGTCCATGATGTTACACAAAGCATATGTATTATAATCCCAGTGTAAGATGTGAAATACTACAAGAAAAATATTGAAGTGGAAGTGTGGGTGAACTTATTTCAAGCTCCAGTTGTTGAAGTCTCTATCAGTTACATATCAATAGGTGATGCTTCAAGATGTTGGCGTAACATTGTATAAGTAGAGTTCCTTAAAAATTTAGGTGGCCAAAAGAAACACTTCATCCTCTTTGATACTTTTTTTCCTCAGATCTTGTTATAAAAAAATAATAAATGGGAACGTAAAGGGAGCAAAGTTTAAATAATTCTTTCTTATTTCCTACTCCCTTCACCGTCTTTAAACCTCAGTGGCATGTTATGATGTGGTAAGGTATGAAATTTGCTTGCTAAGATCTGCAGTAGCCTTTGTGACATTTTTTCCTATTCCTCTGATGTTGAGAAAGGTTAGAAATTGCTGAATTGAGGCGATATTTCATATACATTGGCAACAAGTATTCCTCTGATTACTATTTATTTTTTTGCAGTTTATTATTTTTATGGGTTTTCTTGACAGTCTTTCATTCCTACAATTGAACCCGAAAGTAAACCATTTACGAAGATTTTCATAGGTAGAAGATGGTACATGAAACGTTTTTCAGGAAATATAGCATAGTTCCTATGTATTACCTACTCACATTTTTCATGGTATGAGCCAAACCTGTACAGTTTTATCTAGACCATCTTATCTCTGAAACAGATAATTCCTTGCACCAAGAAATACTGGTTATTTTGGAGCTGTTCCAGATTGATCACACTGTGCACTACATGCAAGAATTCTCCCAGTCTAACATTTAGAAATATATTACAGTTGACATTAATTTTAAGGCATGCTGTGGCACACGTGAAGGTTAGATGGAGATTACAGTCCCCTCAAATTGCCTTCCATCACTGTTGCTTCTTTTCTGAAAGCTATAGTGTCTTCAGAGCCCACAAGACAGAGAAAGAGAAATAGAGGGGACACAGATTCTATAATAGAGGACAAAAGATGACATAATAGTTAGACACAAGAGCCTTTAGAAAAGTCTGAACAATTTATATAGAAGTCATGCAGAGATCAAAACAAGTATCTTTATACATCAGAATTTTTCTAACAAGGCAGATCTCAGAGTTTTTTGTACTATATTTCTGTAGAAAACAAAAAGACTTTGCAAAGGGTTCGCCTGTAGGTATGTATTTAGAGAAGACCACTCCAAAATATAATCATTCGTGCAGATACACGCAGCACTTGTGCCAGACATATTAAGCAGCATAGTCCATATCTGTGTATTCAAACAAAAGAAAGAATTTCTGTAATTAATTCTCACGGACTTTGCATAGTAATAGCTTGTTAGCACTGGCATTTTTATTATCCATTAGCCTCACTATCAAGTTAAAACAAACAAACCAAAATTGCATAAGCAGTAACAAAGCAAGAAGGCAGCTTGCCTGGATGTCAAGCCTCTCTGCAGTAAAATACAATGCTTGTATTAATCAGATTGAATGACATCATAATTGAAAGTTGAAGATGATCATGGGGTGGGGTTTTTTCATTCCTTCTCTCTTCTGGACAAATGACCTCCCATTTTTCAAACGCAGATTATTTGATCAGCTACAGGAATAATACTGAAATCTTACACATATACCATTAGCAAGCATATTCCTAAATTTGTTCAAGGACAGAATATAAATTATTCAATTCAACTATGTGAAACATTGGTCTTACTCTGTATGTACCACAGCAACTTCCTGCATCTGACACCACATTAAGGCACCACATGGAGAAAAAAAGAGAGTTTACCAATTTGAGCAAGCTAATCCAGTTGTATAACATTGTTTCCCAGCTACTCCAACAAGGTGGTTAACATACACTACAAGCAGTAGAAGTTATGGTGCTTGTGACTCTCATTTTCTGCCAGCTAGTACTACCTTGTTGAGTGTATGCTTGACAATGTTGGGTACCTTCAGTTCCAGACCAAAAAGACTTCTTTGCATCTCAGAATTAGGATGTATAGGACTATGTAGACTCACCATGGCTCCAGCTCTTATGGAAATAATGAATTTGGTTTGCTTTGCCTCAGCTTCTTATTACACAAACTTGCATTTTCTCCTCTGCCTGAAATTGCTCTCATTCATACTTCATACCCAATTACTATGAACCCTTGGAGATCCTGTATGTTCTTCTGTTTACAATCATGCATATTATACTAATCAGCCACCTCAGGCTGACACAATTAGGCCTAATTAGTTGAAACATTTATTTCTAAACCTCCATCTCTGAAGAGGTTTTATTTTGGATTGTAAAACTACAGTAGTAGTAACTGTATGTGCCAAATCCATCTGCAACAACACATCGCCCAAATAAGAGTCCTGACTCTTACATTTCAGTAAGGTTTTACTTCTTGGTAGATGAACCAATGAAGAAGAGGAGAAATTGCCGCATTCTCAAGCGACAGCCCAGTTCACCTTTTAAGTGTTGGCCCCCAATGTTCATTTCATTTTCTACCAAAGGTTAGTTGCAGAAAATACACTTACATCTTGCTATCCAAATTCTTGATGAGCCTGGCTGGGACAGCATTCTCAACTGCTCTTAGAGGAAAAATCAAGCCAACAATTCACATGTTGCTTTGTTCTCCCTCTGGCACGAACAAGAATACTTCTGCTGTAAGTCAGGCTAAGACAGAAACAACCTGAGATACACAAAGAATGCAGTGAAGAGATGCATGCTCTACTAACTCACTAGAAAATCCCTGAAATGAAAGTGTTGAAAAGCTGAATTTCAGTTCAGCAAAAGCCTTATTCTATAGCCCAAATAGTGGAGAATTCACATGCTGAGAAAAAGAAAAAAATTATTTTTCTCCTAAAAAACACTCCTCATGGCTGCTAAGTACCTGCTGCTCATACTTTGTGAGTAGCTTTTGAATCCAGATCTTTTTATCAACTCAGTACAGATATCATCTCATGTCAGCAGTATGAGGGCATTACTTTCTCACCAAACCCATGATGCAGCTTTTACGTATGTGCTGCTCTAAGACATCCCATTTTCTACATATGTAGATACTGAAGTACAGAAGCTGTAGATTTTCTCATTGCAATGAGAAAAAAAAATCTACAAAATCTACAGCTTCTGTACTTCAGTATCTACATATGTGACAAGCACCTTCTTGCACCTCCTGAGCCCATTTTGACTCCTTTTCATGCCACACCATTCCCTGATTTCATTTCCTTACTAGTGACCTGAGCTGAGAACCTGTTTAAAATTTCTTTGCCTGTTCAGCTGCGTAGTCTGCTTGTGACATCGCCTCCCTTTAGGCAGAATACGGATGGGAAAATAAAAATACCATGATATTTAGGTCTGCAAAGTTTAGAAACCTGGCATTTTTCAGCACTATTCTTCCCAGTGCAGGCCTGAGTCTCCTTTCAGCCTTCCCAGGATAGACTCACTATTCCCTCCTAACAAAGACCTCTCCTTCAGTTTTGATAAGCCTAATTTGCTCTGCAGCTACTTTGAATGGGTTTCAAAGATTTGCAGCACTTTAAAACATGAGCTGTAGCCTGTGCAGAACTTTGTCCTGCTGGGCTATAGAGGTTCCCTCAACAGTCACCTTTTCTGGATGTTTTGAATACTTGTTTCTAATCCTGTCTTTTCAACCCAGCTGTGTTTCACAAGGGTCACCAGGGAAATTCTCTCCTCATAGGATCTTCTCAGGGTTTTCACTTCAATTAAGCTAATTGTCAGCAATTTAAATTCCCTCCTTAATTGTAAGTGCAAATGTTTTGCAAAGAAAAAGAATTCAGAATTTTAAAACAAGACTTCTAGTGTCAATAATTTTCTAAAAACTGCTAAGCAAGTAAAGCAGAGATTGAAGTCCAGCAGTGACAAACCAATTTTTAAGGTAAATGCTGTATATATGTATTTATACCAACCATGCCTTTCCTTTTCTCCTACAAGAGTTTATTTTGAAGATCACATGTCCCTCTCTCAGAATCTTATTAATAGTCCATATTTCACCCACCTGTGAGCTCATTTCTGCAGGTTCTTACCCCTCGCTGTGCTCACCTCTATCACTTCTCACTGCCACAGTTCCCTGATTTTAATGAGCTCCTGACAGCCTTGGAAGCTGCTTGGTTTAAGGAGAACCACTAAATCTTTTTACATGTCATTCAGAAATTGTGTGTGTGTATGTATTTATTTGCTTTTGCAGTGAGCTGTGTAATACCTCTTCTTCTTGCACTGTGTTTGTCCCCACCTTTTTCCCTGTTAAATTCAGACACATGCAGGCCTTCGAGATCTACTGCTACCAAATGTGAATGCCATGGTCTCTGGGGTTATACACTGCAAAGCACACTGTGTTTTCCCTAGCCTACACAGTTTAATGAGCATGCTGGTTGGGAGGTAGCAGGAAAGATGCCACAGATGCTAGGTGACACAAAAAGATCAGCGACAGGTCAGGAAAAAAAGCAAGCAAAGTAGGTTAAAATGCAGATGCCCCGTGACTTTGGGAGAAATCGTGATGGTGAATGTTTACTGCTGACCTGGAGGAGCGGGTGAATGAAAGAGGTGGAAGAGATAGAGAGAATGTAAAATTTTATTAGGGTAGTTGAGTCTAATTAGGCAAACTTAACAGGGAAACTGAAGAATCTCAAAAGGATTTAACACAGCTAAGAAAGTAGAAAGCAATAGCAAAAGAATTTCAGTGAAGATAAATGGAAATAAGGTACATAGGAGAAAAAAGTGAACTAATCATACACAGAGATGGGTTTTGACTTCAAACAGGGAAGATGCTTTCAGTTAACTCCTTTGTATGCTGCAGTAAGTATCTGTACACACCTGCAAGGCTGTATGAAGAAAATAAATCATTGTAATATTCTAAAAAACTTCTAAAAAATGGGAATATCATGCTGAGTTATTTCATGTTTTGTCAAAAGGTTGCAACATAGTCTAGAAAGTACCATAAAAATAAAAGCAAGGAAAGAATCCTATGGGAGAACAGGTACAGGGACTAACTAGCAGCTGCAAGAAGAGACTGGGTGGATGCTTATGAGCAGATACTGTTACCAACCTCACCACATAACGCAAACTGATGACTGGGGAGAGGGATGCTGAACTTTAGTAGTGCTGAAATAAGGAGTCATCATATCTGAAAGTGAGATGCTGAGTTTCAGGTCCACAACTTGGGTATCTATAGGCACAGACTTCCCATAGGTTACAGATGCATGACTGCACACCATCCCACTGGAGACAGAAATTTGGAACTTGGTAATTTGTGTTGCCAGAAGAGGAACACGAGTTTCTTAAAGGATGATTAAAGTACCAGGGAAGAGCAGGCTGGAGTCTTCCTTCAGTATTCCAGATTGGTTATTTCATATCTTCACTTTTCCCCCTTGCCTGAGTTTTGAATTTAAACCTAATGGAAGAAATAAGTTCCTTTCATTCCTAAGTTTTCTTTACTTGGATGATGCTGTAACTTCTTATATTCGAGTGATTTTTATTTTCCCTATGGTAATTTAAAAAAAAATTCTTTTGCCAACTCTCAACTTTGAGAGTCTGGGGGGAAAAAAGTTAATTTTTTAAAAAAAAGTGTTTTCATGACAGATCCTTGTTCCCAGGCCTTTAGTTAGAAAAGTCTTTACCTATGTGTCTTCCGTTGGATTGTTCTATAGAAAATCCCTTCAAGGGCAATAATCTACCTTCTAAGATATAGTACCTAACATGGCACCTACATACAGAGATGTAAATCAATCTCATCAGAGCCATATCAGCTTTTGAGTTATGAGCTGGCCTGCCTGTACCTTAACACTTGTTTGTTTTCTACAGTACAGTCAAGGAGACAAAAAGGAGAAAAGGAAAATTCCAGAACCTTTTGTGTCACGTCTATTGGGGGACTTTTTTGTACAATGTATATTTGTTCAAGACCCTGTTAGTGCTTGCATTTGCTCTTTCCTTGAAACTATTCCGAATTTCTAGCACTTTATGATCTATATTTATGTAGTAGAAACTTCACCATAAATTTTAGGTAGTCTGATCACCTATTTAGATTTTTATGCTGAATAGCCGCCTTCTCTAATGAAATTTGCAAAGCATGAAGAATAGGTCTATTTCTACAATTGGATTCTGAAGCACTTGTACTAGATATGTTAAAAAAGGATTAGAAAGCCAAAGAAGCAGAAGACGGGAACTGGCTGTGATTGTATCAACTATCCAATGTTTACATAATAAAAAAAATCACTCTTTAGTATCTGTGTAACATTTAGATTCAGTGTTGAAAGCCTCCTGAGCATACTAATTCTCTCTTCACAGTAGCATGCTGTAAATACCCAAGGGGTCGTAAACTAAATGATTAAACATGAAACAAATATCAAGTACTATTTCATTAAGTAGCTACCATCTATCCTGTGCACTGAATAAGGCTGAAAGAAATATTGAAGAATAATGTAATTTAAGACTGTCATAGTTGGAGCTGGTCAGGACCCAGGCTATAAAATAACAAAATTACTTCTCCTTTTTAAAATATTGGAATTTTCAAAATTCCAATGTATGCAAAAATCTCAGTGGCAAGAAAATCATTTAATGTCAAAATTTTGAAGAGTTCTGGAAATACATTGCTCCCAAGAGAGATCCCAAGGCGTCCCCTGGAAGCTTCAACACTGGGAGCTGGATCTGTCACTCTTTTTCACATAGCAGAGATTCTCATCCACCCTCCCATTTAAACTAAAGATTTTGTGCTTGGGGGCTCAGTGTACCCTAAAGAAAAAACATAAGTCTGGCATCAAGAAATGAGGAAATGACAGACATGAGAAAAGCTGGGCACATAGGTCTTGAGACAAGCTGCGCAGCTGTCCAGTTCCAGATTTTTCCAGTGTTTGATATCTGGCTCCTCTAAACTTACCCATGAAGAGGGCAGGAAACCTTTCTGACTGCATTTTGACTTAATTTCATTCAGTTTGATAGGGCTCTACAAACCATTTCAGTTTTGAAAGATCAGCAGGTTTCAACACTATCTTGTTAATTATACCCTGGAAAATTACCAACCCTTTGTAATTGTACTGCATTTGCACCTAGGGATCATTGTACAGAAATCCCCAAAGGCGTTTCCTAAATTCTGAGCACGCAATCTAGATGCTCTTTTACAGTGACTTTAGACTTTTTCATATATTTACATGTATGTGTGCACTTCTAGTTTCCTTTAAAGAAACAAACCCAAAACTAAACAAAAAAATAAGTAAAGAAACAAACAAAACCCAACCAACCAAAAAAAACCCCACAACATACACAGGCCACAGGAGAATTTGTGGAGCTACAGGTCCCTTTCCAGGCTCTGGGAGACCATGTTCTCAGGTGAACACAGACTCTTCCCAGCCTGTTCCCAGCAGAGACCTCTTCTGTCATCCTTACAACCTCTTCCTGTAAAGCCATCTCCCCTCTTTTACCTCCTACCCAACATTCTAGTTATGGACTTTTCCCCATCCATTCCCAGTCTGCACCCTTGGAGCAGTTCAGTTCAGTTCAGCTTAGCTCAGATCAGCTCAGCTTCTCCTCCCTACAACACTACCTCCCACTTTGTTCAACTCGTGTCTCCCCTTTCCCTGTGGTTACTTCACTCTCCCCAACCCCATCTCCCCTCTCCAAGTTTGCCCAGGCAGGTAACTGACTTCTGTGCAATGGTAAAAAGCAACAAAGGAGTTAGTTACTCAGTGAGTTAACATCCTGACTGAAATGCGAGCGAAGATCCAGCTCCTTCTTCGGAAGGACTGATTTTCTCTGGTAGTAATTTATCTGTTCTTACATTAAAGTATTCTCATAAAAGGTCACTTTAAAATATAGCATATCACTAAAACAGCAATAAGTTTTATCCTCAAGCTAAAGAGCAAGTCGTATGAGCAGCTGATCCAACTTTGTGAGAAAAAACAAGATATGAAAGAGTGCTGCATAGCTGGAATGTGGAAATTACCATTTTGCTGCTACCAAGACAGCTAAGGGATTTTTAATTAGTGTGCACTCTAGGTCCACGACTAGGGTATGTATTCAGAAAGGGTTGTCTCCAGCAGTGGAGCTTTACCTACTCTCGGGGGTATTATTTGTTCAACAGAGACCCAGAGTACGCTGAATGCCAGCCCCTGGCTCCTGAGGAACCGCAGTTTTCTTTGGAGTTCTTCCAGACACATCACAAACCCAGCTATTTTTCACTTACACTACGTGCTGAGATTGCAGCTTAGGACTGAATCATTAGTGTACAAGCAATGTTATCAACCTGAAGTTTTGTGAGCCCGGATAAAGATCCAGATGAATGTCTGGATAAAGCTGACAGTATGATCCCCTACATAAGGTGCATTTTCAGAAAATCCTGAGGAGATTGCTGTTTGTACTCTTGCTATCTCTGTCTACATGGTTAGATAGCTGAAGCCACAATAACAACTCCTTTGTCCAAGGAGTGATTATTTTACTTTTCCATTATTGTAAATGGTGCTCTTTTATCCACCACTTCACAAATCCAAGACTGCAAACCAAGCTTTTCTGAACAAGAGCATACTGCTGCTTGGGGTGGAGTGGCTTGCTTTCTTTTAATAGATTTGAGTGCCTTAATAAATATTTTTTTAAATTAAGAAGAAAGAGGGTGGAGTAGTTAAAAATAAGTTGGCATTTTTTTCTTTTTAACCATAAAGGCAAGTTTGTGTGGATCAAAATAAGATCATAGAATCATAGAATCATAGAACTGTAGGGATTGGAAGGGGCCTCGAAAGATTATCGGGTCCAACCCCCCTGCCAAAGCAGCTCCCTAGGACATATCACTCAGATAGGTGTCCAGACGGGTCTTGAATATCTCCAGTGAAGATTGAAAGATACTTTTTTGTGCATTAGCTTCCTGTCATGACAATGGAGGTGAAAATGTGTACCACAGTTTCATTCACCCTGGCATATTAGATCTCAATGCAAGATGCTACAATCAGGTAATGATTTCAATCGAGAGACAGAATTTAGGAATCTCTGAGGCATGTTAGCTCCTGAAACTGTTAGATTCAATGTGACAACTCCCAACACCTCTCAGTGCAAGGTCAGTTAGTCATTAACTATCTTTAGCATGTCACAAATTTTAACTGGAGCACAGTGGGGGTGCCCAGACATGGTGCTGGCTAGGTTGGAGCTGGCGTAGACCCAAAACTGGGACATGCCACATTGAAGAACTACAGTAGTCAAAGATCCTTCTGGTACAAGATCTAGATCATAGGTGGTCCTGGGTTCAGCCTTGTGAGCCAAGCAGAGAAGCAAGAAATTGAATCACACTGAAGAATAAGTAGGAGCATGCTCCAAAGCCACATTAAACAGGTTGAAATTAAGGAACCTGGAAAGGTTTTGAGATCTAGGGAAAAGGATCATCCTGGAAGAATACCAGAAATAGGAATGAAAAATTAGGCTTGTGCAGACAGTAAAAAATATCAGCAGAAATTGCCAAAACTCAGAAATAAGACTTGGGAAGGCTATCCAGGCAGACAGCTTTCTGCCCTTGTGTCATCAGAGGCCATTTAATATTTGATGTGTTTGTGTGAAACCAAACATACTGTTTTGTGCTCTTTCATTCACACACACCATGGTTAGTTACGTGAACCAATTACCTTGGGCTAACAGTTGACCTCCTGACTTAGCTAAATCTGATTAAGATATAATTAGACAAAGTCTGTAACATTCTAGCACAAAACCCAAGCACATAAATGAAAAACTCATTACTCAGCATCTTATTTCATACTCCTACACACAGTCTTAGTACGCAGAATGTTTCAGCATCAGAGAGTCATAAACATCTGAGTAGCCTCATATCAATGAGACAGGAGTTACACATGATCTATAGCTCAAGGAGAGTGACAGACACCTCCACACCTTGTATCTAAATGTCTCCAGGAAATATCTGTCCCTGTGGTTACAATCCTAATTTGAATTCTGAGTGTTTAAATGTAGATTGAATTAATCTGAGCTTCAGGCTGCTCACAAGAGTGGTGGGAAATGAGGACAGGTTTAAGGAGCTGCCATCTCTGACATTGGCTACCACTGTGGTGGCTGCTTGAGAAGATTTCTATTGCTTGTGTCCAGACTAGAGCCTTGGTTCAATTTTTACAGTCCAGCTGGCAGTGGTTCTGTCATCAGGTTTTCTTCTAATATGCACATCAATTTTTCCTGTTAATGAAAATTTCATATTTTTTCTACCTCCTAATGAAGTTAATGATCTTTTTATTCAATTGCTTGGCAAGCACTGATATAAAATAAGCACGGCTATTTGTAGATTTTGGAACCATGTTTTTTAACTGTGCGGCTGTCCTGTAGTCTCTTCAACTGTTTTAAAGCTCATTATGTCAAAGTATGTGAGAACAATTGGATTTCTCTGCCTGGATAATGCTTGTAGGAGATTATGCAGATTTTTCTTATGTTTGTTTTATTTGCATCCCAAGACATTTTGAGGTCTTTATCACAGAGATGCTTATTTCCATTTTTCTTATATTAGTCTCAGATGTTTTTCTGATTAGTCTTGCTGTAGCACTGATTAATGAAAAATATAGATCTTCTAAAATAATAAGCCACTAAAGATGATAAATCATGTTGTTTTCAGAATATCAAAGAGAAAGTATACCACAGCTGGCATAGAATTTGCTGGAGTAATCCTCTGATGTGCTTAGTGTTTAACTTTTGTTAAATTCATTGGGAACTGTTAAAACCAAATATCTAGCCAGGACTACTGAGTAGCTATGTTTCTTGTACAAAATTAATTAAACAATAGATAATTAGTGAAATTTCAGAGTTAGAAACAGTAGCATACAGTTGTGAAAACTAGTTTCAGTCTCAAGTTGGTCCAATCTTGAGCCCCTAATAGTGTCTTTTAAATAGTTGGCATATTTTTGTTGTTGTTGTTATTTACTTTTCATAATTATATTTTTTAAATTTTATATTTATTTCCTTTTATAATGCAGGTAGGTCCCACTGCCTAATGGAACATGCTGCTCAAAATGACTGGTAACTAAGCTGGCACAAGCCTAGTGTTACTACCAGAACCATTTTGAGAGCCAGTCTGGGATTGCTTCCATTTTAATGCAGAACACACACAGAGCTCATCATTGGACCAAACTCATTTTTCATTTTATCTTTCCCTTCAGCACATATTCTCCCCCAGATGATGAAAATAACATGGAATAGTAATAAGAGTCTGATCAATATCTCAGTGCAATACCTCAAAGGTCTCATCCTGGTGAGGAAAAGTCTCAGAATGAAACATCCTAATAAAACCCTTTTTAATCTCTCAAAAATAACAGGTACAAAACCCTGACAAAAGCACTTTTTGGTGGAAACACTGAAACTGAGAGCAGGTATTTCTGAACATCAGTTAATAACTTCAGATTTGTCATTACATTTTCCCTAGAAATTGCCCGGTTCCTTTGGATCCTTTCCAGTCCTTTTTGACCTACATGGTGAGCAGTACAAAGCAGGTTTCATAGCACAGAAGTGAAGGAAATATTTGCTGATATTGGCTGGTTTAATGCCACAAAGAGGCATACAGATAGACTCTTTGAAATGAAGTCTTCAAATTTGCTTTGCAATTTTTTATGAATACGTGGTCTCTTTCCAAGTTTGTGTGTACAATGGGACAAGGTCCAGGAGATGCATATACATAGCAATTTTCAAAGATATTCTAATTAGAAGTGCTCACCTAGTAACACTGAATGTGTCGAATGACTTAAGATCAGAGTAGGGCAGAGGAAGTTGGCAAAAGCAGGGATGGATGCAGACACAACCCAGAGAAGAGCTGAAAAGCCACATAGCTATTGCTCAGGAGAGGGAAGAGTAACTATTACTCTCTGAGTTCCCACATGAAATCCGAGCCTTGAATTTGGAAAACAAACAAAAGTTTCTTTGAGAAGGACAACTGCTAGAAATGGATGAAATGTTCAATATCAGCATCTGAAGTCAGTTAAAGTCCACAGTTTATTACAGTGAATGCAATGAGAAAATAAATTACTAATAATGAGCATTTGGTTGGTTATTCATGCGACCATATATATGAGCCTACCACAGTACAGTATCCAGTTGCTATCTTGACTTCATGACCAGTCTTGGTCAAGACATACTTGCATTACTTCTATGCCATCAATGTGCTTGCAGTCCTTATTAAACTTAAAGCATCCATGACTTATAGGGGCAAAGTATTGCTGTTCGGTATCGATAGGTTTGAACATTTGAACACTTTGAAAAATTGGTCTTAAGTGAGATGTAGCTGACCATTTTCTATACAAAAGACAGAGAAGGAACTATGACCAGAGTACTGTTAAGTGATATCACAAAGGTAAAATCACTCCAGTAGAGCAAGCACTGCTGCTCACGTCGTGTATATGAGGTCAAAGTTCCAACAACAAACATCACTGCTGAAGGCTATCAGAAGCCTCAATGAATCTGCATGTCTTTCTTTGTGCCTATCACATCACCTGAATTTAAATTCCGAAGAAGGGTCTTAAGGACAACTTAGACACGTATCTACCAGAAATTGCATAGACTTGACCATCCTCCTTCCAGGCCGGATAGTTCAGTTCGTAACTGAAATCTCCTTTTTTCTAAAGACTCTGATTTTTTTCTTGATGATATGCAAATGCTGAGGAAAGCACAGCTCTAAACACATTGAAGACCTCAATAAAGAGAAAAAATGCATTGGCAGCCACAGGGATATGACATTGTGATGGCTCCTGTCCCAGAGCACCTACTTCACAACAAAGGAGCTCCTCTCACAAACAGCACCACAGAGTGACACCCAACCTGTGGAACCACATGTAGAATGAACTACGAAAGAAGGTCCTCATGAAGGAATACCAGCACATAAATGTAAACAAGAGAGAGGGTCAAGTCTCAGAGGGATGTCACAATGCAAATGAGTCCTGATGGAAGAATGAATTGACAGCTCTGAAAATCTCCAATCGTGGAGAGCAGTGAATTACAAAATAGCTACCATATCATGACAAGGAGTTCAAGACTGCAAAACAGACCAATAACCTCCACAGCCATTCTCATTTTGAAAAACATAATAAAAACATGTACTTAGTTGTCACGAATTTTTATGTCAGGTGGTAAGAGCATGTGTGACAAACACTTCTGCTGCTCAAGGCTTGCCTGTGCACGATAAATCATTTTTTTCAGTGCAAAAATATATACAGGCCTCATATTACAAATTCTGACTGTTCCTACCCAACTTTTTACTGCAGTTAATGAGAGCCTCAAATCCAGATAATCAATTTGTAGGAAATATTTACCTTATACAATGTTTCAAATAATAGTTTTCTGTTCATCTAAGAATCATTTCCTAGGAGAATTTTAGTAAAATAGCTGGTCATTACTTGCAAATATGTTGCCAAATATGTGGTAGTGCAAACACTCTGCTGGGAAGACCATAACTGACTTTAAAAACATTTTGAAATGACATTTGACTGACTTTGATCACAAGCTGACCACAAGAACTGAATGGAAAAACAAAACCAAAACCAACCAAACAAAAAAACCAAAAAAACAAACAGTCCAGAACCTCTGGAGATCAGTGGTAGAATGCCTCACAAAAGAAATTTGGATGAAAAATTACAGAATCAGATAGAAAAATGGTGAAATGTGCTGTCAGGAGGGTGGTGGAATGAGTAACACACCTGAAAGGAAGCTAGGAGACTTGATAATGAACATGAAAGTTCAGAAACAAAAGGAAGCATACAAATTTATGGATAAAACATTAGTGAGAAGAAAGATTCATGGGAAATAGAAGCAAACTGCTTTCTCTGTTGGAAGTTCCTTCCAGTTCCTTTCTACTAGGACATAAAGACCTTGCTGCATGTGCAAGTAACACAGCCAACCTTTTTGTAGCCCTTTAAAATTCATTATTGACACAAGCAAGGTGTATTAAACAAAACTGATAGTCTGAACAATGCCCTTTCTATAATCATCAGCTGTTTAAACTAGCAGGATAGATGATGCCACATTACTACTCCCATAACCCAATTAGCAAACTCCAGGATACTCAGAGAAAAGTCACAAGGAATAACTTGTAAATGAACTGGTTTGCACTTCTAAATACAAGTAGGAAGTACATTTGTAGAAATAATGATGTGTTACAGTTTGCACATATGCAGAAAAGAGCTTGGGTATATTTGCTTAAAGACTCTTGCTACCCAGCTGTAGAAGTGATGATGAGATCTAGAAGTCTGGACTTTATTCAAGGCTGGAAGGAAAGAGACAAAATTAAACAAGCAGGAAGGTTTCCTGTTTTGCAGGCTGACAGTCATCAATATCAAATGTCATTGCATGAATCGATTTTCACTGATCTAATATATTTTTAATTACACCTGCAACAATTTCACGGTCCATTAGCTATACGTCTTCCAATCTGCCAAAACCTGAATGTGGGTCAAAACCTAGCATTATGTCCCGGTTTCATTTGAGGCAGAATTAATTTTCTTTCCAGTAGCTGGTGTAGTGCTGTGTTATGGATTTGGTATGAGAATAGCGTTGATATCACCCTGATGTTTTTAGTTGTTGCTAGGTACTTGTAGTGTCTACACTAAGTCATAGACTTTTCAGCTTCTCACACCCTGCCAGGTGCACAAGGAGCTGGAGGGGAGCACAGCCAGGACAGCTGACCCAGAGGGGCCAAAGGGACATTCCCTACCATATAATGTCATGCTCCCTGTATAGCTGGGGAGGCTGTATGTGAAGCAGATTTGCTGGTCAGAAACAGACTGGGAATCAGATTTTTTTCTTTATGCTTCTGCTAAGCAATTGCATTTGTATATTATTTGTATTATTATTGTTATCAATATTAATAGTAGTATTACTATTATTCTCATTATCTTCCTTTTTTATCCTATTAAACTGTCTTTCTCTCCACCAATGAGGTTTTTCTTCCCAATCCCTGTGGTGGGGGAGGTGTGAGAGATGTTTCCACTTTTCCTGTCCTTGCTGAAGGACAAGAGACAAACAGTATGTGAAGGCAGAAGTTCTCCACTTAAAAGTTCCCTGTTTGCATTTTGCAGACTCTCTGGGAGAAAATTTGAATGCTGCCCTCTTCAGATTGGCAGAGCTATCATTCATACCTCCAAAGCCGGTGTCTTTTTAATGGATTTGAAGAATTCCACTGGATGTAAAGAGTCTACTTCTGCTCTGGCCAAGCGACCACTTAGTACCCCTTAGTTACCATGGTTTCTGCAGAAATGTCCTGCTTGGGTTGGGTTCTACTTCAGCTTAGCCACTGGAGAAAAGGCGTACCCACAGCAAATCCAGGCAACACAGAGTCCATCCTGAATTTTTCAGCAGGGCATCAGATATGGTGTGTTTCCTTATGGAGGAAAGAATATGGAAGCATTTGTTCCACCTCTTCTCAGATCCTCCAATTTGACAGTCTCTGGTTGAAGATGCTGAAGTGGGAAGGGGAAAGAAGGAAAAGGCAAAATAACAGGAAAGCTGACAGGCCTTTTAGTGCTGTTTGCTGGTGATAAAGGACAACACAGAGCTAGAGCTAGGAATGCGCCTTTATGACAAACATAAATTAATGAACATAGGAGGAGCAGTCTAATGCAAGAGTCAGGGGAAGTCTCATTGTTTCTCTCCCAGCAGGCTGCCAGCCAACCTGATAAACAACAACAGGTTCAAACCAGAATGTTCCAGGGAGTATTGAATTTCACTCCCATCCACTTAGAGGGCCTCCTAAGCTTTCGAAGCAAACAAGACAATATTCCCCTTTGTGTTTTTAAATTCTGAGCCACCAGAACTGGAAAGACAGGCATTTAGTTAAAGATGGTGCTCCACGTCACTGGAACCATGCTTATTTCAGCTGCAAATTGGAGATGGAATTATGTGCTGATTCATTAAACTGTTTTCCTTGTGGAATTCGAGCTGCATCAATCCTATGGAAGAATCTCACATGCAGCTTACACCAGCTGTTCAGTGGGGTCCTTTCAAGATTCTTTGCTATATGCTGCTGACATATATATATATACACATACACACATAAACATACAGAGCATTTTCCTGCCACCCCCTCACCTGCACCCCAGGAATCTGGAGTGGCTTTATAGAAGCTTTGCAGCAGCCTACTACCGTCGCTTTGCTACAGCAGCTGACTGAACTGACAGCCTTATAGATAGAGTGCAGGCACGGAAGCTTGTCAGTACTAGTATTTAGTGCAAAGTCTCAGTATCAAGGGTATGAGTCTGAGAGTTCCTAGAGCTTCTGCAGCTGTCAACCTTCAAACGTGAAAATGCAGATTTCCGTTTTAAGACATAAGCACCCAGCTAGGAAATGCTATTCCATTGCATAATAAAAATCTGTATTTGCTATATTTAGTAGAGTCAATGATTGTGATGCATGGAGTAAAACGATTTCTAAGTCACAGTCAACATACATGCTAACTCAGATTTTGATTTTAAGACATAGGCCCCCAACTGTAAGATTATATTATTCATACACATAATAAAAGGGCTCCTATGTGTAGGATAGTTGATGGCATTGAGACAAGGAATGAGTGAGCTCTCCCTTGAAGAGATGGCATTTTTCTGTGCTCCTCAACACATACTTTGATCACGTATAAACTCATCAATGATGTTTCTTCCTTTAGGTTCATTCTGAACATTTTCTCATTTTCCTTTCTCTTTATCATCTTACAGAGTGAATCTCATGTCCATATAGTCCTGGCTCTTTCTGTTATTTGAGTGTGTTCTTAGCAAGTGTATTATTAAGTTAATAAGGTTTAACTTTGATCCTTTTTCTGAACAAATCAAGCCCTATGCTCAATTTCCTCCTATTTTATGCTTTCTCCAGAGCTTTAGCATGCTGAATAAATTTATTACCTCTCTGATATGCCCCTCTAGCATTTATATTATGAAATGTAGCAGTGTTGACCAATGAGTAAGCTTTTTAGTTTCTTTCCATCTAGGCCTTTTTCATGAAAGAAAAATAAAAATGTTATGATAGAGTCTCTTTCCCTGCAATGAGCATTTGCATGGATAATACTTATGAATTCTAATGTGACACATTGTGTGGAATGACGTCATTATGCAAAAATGTATCTGACAGAGACCCTGTTCAGAAGACTGATCTCTGTTTAATACATACAGAGAAAAATGCAATGAAAAAAGGAAGCTCTTTAGTCTTAGAAATATTTTATAGCAAAATGAAATAAAGTTTTGCTTTTAATTCAACACATAAAATATCTAACTAATGTAGAACATTTATTATAAGTACTAAGTAATTTTGCTTATTTTTTAAATAATAATTCCACAGAAGCTAGAAAACTGTCCTTTCCTTGAATAATATTGCCTGCTTCAGACTGTTCCTATGGTTCTTCACTAGGGGAAAAAATGGGGTTAATTTGGTGGTATACTTCTTCATTTGGAAGATTTTCCCTTGAGCATCATTTCTAATATCAGCTGTCTCTACTTTGTTTATGCAAGCACTTTCTTAGGAGGGATGAGGCAAATAAGAATGAAAAAAAAAACTTAGATATTGCCATTCAAAGGAAGTAAACATTCAATAAAAGATTAAAAGAGGCAAGAAGAAAAGAGAAAACAACAGAAAGTTAAGCTCATAGAAAAATCTGAAAGCTGGTCTGAACATATAGTTAACAAAGATGCACAGCTTTCAATAACAAAGATATAAAATATGCTTAAACATTTTGAACCAGGCTCAAAACCTCCTATTTCAGGGATGGCCTTATTTATAACAAAGAGGAAAAGTAGGGAAGATGCTTTTCCAGCTTATGTCCTTCTGTCACTGACTGCCAATGGAATTCTCTCAAATTCCTCTGTGGCATAGAGGAGTGGGAGCCAGTACACAAGATAAGCTGGGCCACCAGCTGCATTAGCACAGTAAAAATACCTACTTTGCTATGGAGTGGATTTTGAGCATCACAGGGAATTAAAACGAAGAGCAGAAAATATTGTTTTACAGGTAAAGGATGGAAATATTTCAAGCGTTATTGCTGAAGGACATTTTTCCTTCCAAAATCAGAAAGAAAATATTTGTTGGAAATCTAAGGCCTCCAATTCCCACTGAGCTCAACAGGACTTGTGACATGGGAAGCTGATGCTTCTCTCAAAATGTCAGGGTTACTGACATTTCCCACAGAGTTCCCAATACAACAGAATCTATGACTTCACCCAAAGGCAAGACAGTACTGTTACACTCAGCAGTACATGAAAACAGCTGTACTACAGTACAGTAGCTCAAGACTCTACTTCAGCTCCCTTGTGGTGATAGTGGATGCCAAGAGAGGAATACAGAAACACAAAAGGAAAGTAATTCCTCTTCAGAGTATTTTCCCATTGTCCAGTGATTTGTGACTGAGGAAATTCCTAAGCCAAAATGTTAACTTTTTAATTGTTCCCACTGAGAGGTTTCCCTTCATGAAGTCCTCTAATTGCTTTATCCACGGCATCATATAGGAAGTTGTTCCACAGTTATCCAGCATGAAGCTCTATTGTCTTTTGTTTGTCTGGGATATGGTATCTATGAGTTTTGCACTGTAAATAAAAGTCAGGACATCTTTTTCTCATCCTCCCATGGAAGCAGGAAACCACAATACTGTACTGACCATATACAGCTCTCTCATTGCTCAAACAATTCCCCTTCCAAAAACATCACCTCCCAGGCATACTGGTTTGCCACAGCTTGTGAATCACAGAATCACTAGTTTGGAAAAGACCTTTAAGATCATCAAGTCCAACTGTTCCTGTCCTATGCTAAACCATATCTCTCAGAAGTATCTGAACTGAAGGACATACAAGCATTTCAGACATTCTGATGCAAATACATATTCATTTTAAGGAATGTATGGAGTAAATAATACAGGAATGACAAAGTATATTAAGAACTAGATGCCACAAGAAAGTCTTTGTATGGACTAGTTTGAGCTGAATCAAAGGATACTAGAGGGAGGTAGAATTGAGGCAGAATATTTTACAGCTTTGTGTTCAGAAGATTTCCCTCTCTACACATTTCAAGAGCATGGAGGGTCCCTCCCTTCCATCAGCCATCTTTCTGCTTTTGGTCTCTTCTCTAGGCTAGTAACTCCTTCCTTCTTTTATAATCTTCTGTTACAGCTCAACACTACTTCATGATCATTGCATAATGTTCTTACTCTCAGGTTACCTCAAACTCTTATGACTTTGGGTGCCCAAAGACAGTCACTGCTTTTTCCACTCTGAACATTAACCCGCTATTAAAAAGAAATATCAATGGTCTCCTTTCAGAATTAAGCTTCTAGTTTAACAGTGGTATGGGAAGAGTCCAAACTGATGTCTAAGAGAACTTTCTAGCTGAAGATTTTGCAAATCTTTGTAAGTAGTAAGCACGTAACGATTTTTGAGCATTCTACTAATCCCATTGTACTATGTATTTTAGAAGCTAGAAAAGCTGCCAGAGAAAGATGTATACATACAGCTCTTGCAATTTGCATTTACCAAAGTAATAGAATTATTCTGAGTCCACTTTTAATTCTGTGTTTCATAACACAGGAAAGCAACAAGAGAGGTAATTCTCAAATACTCTGAAGTCTGAAAGGGAATCTGAGATGTATTGAAAATAAAATAAAATGAAGCGTGCTGCTATTAGAGTTATGAATAGCCTCCTGATCTAAAGACATTAAACATTGTTGAGAATGTCTGAGCTCAGAGACAGGAGGACTGAGAGGACTCATTCAACAGCCTGGAGGAGTACAAATTCATCTATAACAAAGAAATAGAACAAGATTTGATAGCATACAAGGGGAGAAAAAACAAGGTAGTTTTATTGGGGATATATCTCCTAAAACCTGTAATTTGTTTAACTTAACAACCTCTTTGAAACCATGATATAAATGTCAGGACTGTGGAGATTTCACAGAAACATTTATCCCAAAAGCCAGTGATAAATATACATGCCACTCTGACTCTTTCTTTGTCCTGCACTTGTTAACATGTGCCATCTAAGGGCCTTTCTGCAATGTTTTTACTAGAGGATGGTCATTTGCCAAATGCAGTTCATTCCCTCTCTCCTTCCCTAGAGGACAGTCATCAATAGGCACAGTTTTATTCTAAGTTTATGTGCTCTTATATGTCACTATTTACATCTGTCATGGTTTAGAGCCGTCCAACCACCAAGTACCATGCAGATACTGTCACTCCACCACACCTCACCCGAGGTGGGATAGGGGAGAGAATTGGAAGCATAAAATGAGAAAATACATGGATTCAGTAAAGACACTTTAATAGGGGAAGCAAAAGCCATGTGCACAAGCAAAACAAGACAAGGAATTAATGCCCTACTTCTCATGGGCAGGCAGGTGATCAGCCATGTCCAGGAAAACAGGGTTCCACCACATGTAACAGGTACTCGGGAAGACAAACACCTCTGCCTGCCTCCTGTCCTTCCTTTTCCCCGAGCCCCTTATAAGCTGAGCATGACATCATACAGTATGGCATATCCCTTTGGTCAGTTGGGGTCAGCTGTCCTGGCTGTGCCCCTACTCAAATCCTTGTGCACCCCCAACCATCCCACTGGCAGAATAGTTTGAGAAGCAGACAATGCCTTGGCTCCGTGTAATCACTGCTCAGCAATAACAGAAACATCCTCATATCATGAACATTCATTTCAGCACAAATCCAAAACACAGCCCCATGCTAGCTACCATGAAGAAAATGAACTCTTTCCTAGCTGAAACCAGAACATCACCCAGCAGTCTGGGCAATTAATAACAATAGGGCAAGTTCCCCTCATATTCCTCCTGTCATATGAGTACTGTACACTTTTTTACAGTAAAGATCCATCAGAAATAGGACTAAATGAGTCCAAAGGACATCAGATAGCCTTCAGGACAATCCTACCACTTGTTGCCCAACCACAAAATAAATACACGGGTGGATTTTTGCACGTTTCTAAAATAATCTGAACTTTTAGGGAAAGGAAACATTGATTTTCTAGAATGGCATCAGCATGGCAGAGTTAGAGATTAAAATTCTGTAGATGGGAACTGAATAATGAAGGTGTCTTCCCTTCATAATAGAGTTTCAGCACTGAAAATCAGGAAAGCAAAAACTGCTCGGAAAGAAAGTAATGTGTCCATCTTGAAAACCTCCACTATTACTTTCTGTGGTGTGGTCAAAGGGAGAAGCACAACTGAAACAACTTCTAGACCTCAAATTATGTCCAAGCAAGGTAAACTGAAGTGAATGATAGCCACTGTAGTTATCATTAAGAAATATTGAGGGTATTTGTGCCTCTAGTTTCAAAGTTAACAATAGCTCAGCATTGCATGCAAATCAGTGGCCTTTACCAAGAACAGAGGATATATTTCTCTCAGTAGCTAGTGGTAAACATAGTAAACAAAATTTACACACTGACATAAGGACTTATTTAAATAGAACAAGCCAGTGTTAATGATAATATTCTGGTCTTCACTTTGAGAGCTAACTATGAACCTACTTCACAAAATATTCCTAATATTCACAGTTAGGGTTTGTCTACAAAATAAAAATGTGTAGAGAAAAAGGCACCGGGAAATAATATTAACTGAGATGCCTCAGGTAATCTCTTCACACTGAACAGCACACAATAGCTGCATCCAAATATACAACTGGCAACATCCAAATATACAACTTAACTGCAATTCATAGCTTCTTCGTTGGAAGGATTCATCAATGAATTAGGATCTGAGGTTGATGTCTCCATTCCTATGGGTTTTATGCATTACAAAAGTGTTCCACTGTAGAGCAGGCCACTCCAAATGGACTTCAAGTCCTGCTATCATCAGAGGAAAATCTTCTGATGCATATTGGCCTGGAAAAATGTTGCCATTTCTTCAGAAACATGGACAGAGAAGTTCTGCCTTGAAATGTGAGAAATTTCCTGGAGCATGATAAGCACCTTAAATTTTGTTTTATACACACTGAACATTTGTTTTGCCATTAATGACATCATGCAATGAATTTCAGGAATATTTGAAGTTAAAACAGTGCTGGTGGTGGTGAAGAGTGTTCATCATATACAGATGGTTCTTTGCTGCAAAGCAGTTTTATACTAGGCTTGAACTGACAAAACTGACTTGTTAAAGCTTTCACTGATATGAAAAAGTGGCTTGCTGAGATATGTATTCAAGGGAAAAAAAACTTGCTAAAATTTATTTGGAGAGAGTTTACTTTGCTGAAGTTTGTTCCTGGGGACAAATGCCTTGCTAAAACTCATACAGACTAAAAATTACATGTAGTGACAAAGTGAATTGATTTTTTTTTTTTATGATCAAAGCCACAGAATACTTCACTGAACATAAATACAACTCCATATTTTCAATTAATCTGCCAGAGACAAGCTGCAACCAGGTAGCATGGGACTGAATAAACATGGGCACCTAGTGTTAGGGTGGAACAGAGCAGCCAGCAAAGAATCCAGCCATGGCAGAATAATCATTCTGAGCACAGAGTTATGTTGCTTCGGTATCTGGCTCTCAAAAGCTTTGAAATATGTGTTAGTAATGTTGATAATGCATTTGTAGTTTTTCATACTCTTTTGCAACACAAGATAGTATAAACCTCCAGGAACTGAGAAATCCCTCTTAAATATTTTTGGAGGCCTCTGCTGCTCTGGTCTTTCTCCTGGTTTTTGGAAGCCAGCATAGTACAGAAGCTTTGGCGAAAAACTTGCATTGGTGAAAAACACTGTGGTCCGTTGAATTTAACAAGACTTTTATGCTACCTTACCTGTATATAAGCCACCTATGGTTACACTGAGGAACTCTTTTCTGAAATAAAATGTATTTGGCCTGGCTGAGATGGAGTTTCCCCATAACATCCCTCACAGTGATGCGTTCTGTGTTGGTAGCAAACAAGGTGTTGTTAATACACTAGTGTTTGGCTACTCCTGAGCAGTGCTGGCACACACCAAGGCTGTGTCTCCAGCATTTAATTCCGTGACCAATAGACTGGGTGTGGGCAAGATCTTGGGAGGGGACACAGCCAGGGCAGCTGATCCCCACTGACCAAAAGGATATCCCATACCATATGAGATCTGCTCAGCCATAAAAACTAACAAAAGGGAGGACGAAACTGGGGAATAGTAGTTCTGGACATTTGTCTTCCAGAGCAACCACTACGCTTAATGAAGCCCTGCTTCCTGGGAAGTGTCCCGACATCACCTGCTGATGGGAAGTAGAGAATAAATCTTTGGGTTTTCCTTTGCTTCTGTACATTGCCCTTTGCTTGTTCTTGATTAAACTGACTTTATCTTGACCCATGACAGGATTTTTTCCATCTCATTCCCCTCCACTATCCTGCTGAGGAGGAGAGTGATAGAGCAGTTTTGGTGGGCACCTGGTGTCCAGTCATGGCCAATCCACCACAGAAGAGAAGCCAATAATTTATATGCTCTTAATAAAAACACTATAAAAGGTAAATAAACTGATGTTGAAATTTTAAAGGCTTTCTGTGTGGTTTATATTGACACATATTCATTCCAAGTGTGTAAATGACACTGTAGGTGCTCTGTATCCAGTAGTGCACATAGCTCCATTGAACTTCCATTGAACTTGATGAGATACCTCTCAGACAAGAGGGACCATCAATCAGTTGGTCACCCTTTTATACCCAGTGTAGAGAAAGAGGCACTTTAAAAGTAAATCATCTGAACTAAGTAGGACATCTACTTCTAAGGAGATTAATTCCACCATATAATGTCTTTTTTTCTCAGTGGAGAAAAGGTCTACACAGGAATTTTTTTGATAACTAGCTTAACTATGGACAGATATATTGTCTATATCTTGTTGAGATAATTCCCAACTTTTTGTCCAGGTTGCATAAAAAGAAAAACAGTAGAGACATTACATTTGCTGTCGCCATCTATGTCCATTTTTCACGCTGAGCAACCTCAATTTCCCTTCAGCATAGGGTTCACCAGTATAAAAGTAAGTAACAGAGGGATTTATTTCAAAAGCATCAGGTAATGCTTTCTTGCCTGTCTCTAAGACTTCACGGAGTCAAAGGTTTTGACACCATCTACACTCTTTTAAAGTACATCAGAAGTTTCTCTGACAGAAAATTCAGTCTTTTCCTTAAATCAGTATTGATTTAGTGCAAATTCACACAGCAAAAATGGAATGATGAATGCAGTAAAGGAAACTTTATGCACCAAACTTGTGCATAAGAGCGGAGAATAAGCACTCCCAAGGTAACTTTCTGTATTGAAGCCAGTTTATTGTGCCTTCTTATGCTCATTTTTGCTACACAGGGACTCATTTGTTTTATCATTGCATGTATGCTTTAGCAGTGCTGGAGTTGCTTTATCTTTAATGGTAATAGCAAGATCTACATGGTCTTTTTCTGATGTTTGCTTTTATTTTGCCCATGATATTCTTTATAATAGGGCAACCGTTACTTAAAGAAGAAAGGAATTTTCTTATTTAAGGATGATAAATGTGAAACATACATCTGAAAAGTATAAATTATACATATTTTATACCCAAAAATTCCTATAAAATTTGAAGTTCAATGCCAACCTTTTCTCAGTCTAGTTAAAGACTAAAAAACTCCAAAATCCTGTGAAGTAAGCTTTGTGCAAAAGCACAGCATCATTTATTTATTTTTACTGCACTTCCATGATGATCTGACACATCTTTACACATATATAAAATATATGTTTCTTAAAGATTAGAGCAGTTTATTGATTGTTAATTCTGATGCACAGGGTTTTTTTTAATTCAGCCCAGCACTGCGAGCCATTATTTTCACATTTCATTTTTCTAGAAACTGTACTATGCATTTTTGAATACACATTTGTGGTTTGTTTCTTTCTCTAAAATTATTCTGAAGGGGTTTTGGCATGACAGTCTGATATTTGTAAATAATACCACCATTGCTTTATTATTATTATGATGATTATTACTATTTAAAGGAGAAAGTGGATCCTAGATGTAGTGAAATGAGAACCTCTGTAGTGCTTTACTCTGAAATCCTGCATGTTCCCAAGGCTATAGAGAGACATAAAGACACATGATAGGACATTCATTAGAGAATATGCAGTCCTGAGGCAATGTAGGACAAAATACTTAGGTGTGCTGTAGAGAAAATGTCAATGTCCGTAGTAACATAAAGACCTGAAAGGAATTTGGGAACATACATGTCCATGCCAAGTGGTTAAAAGAGGCAGAAACCTGTTTTATATGTTAAATGTTAAAATACAATGAGTTCAGCCCACAGGTGGGGAAGGCTGGTGACACTAAGCCAATAGGATGCTGTGGCCAAATGAAAGCATTAACTTTTGAAACTTTTCCAGAGCATAGCCTTATTGCTGGCATTTGCCTTTGATGACAGGCTGTGAAGCACAAACAGCAGGGCCTCATTAACATGCACACATTGTCATTAAAAAAAAAATAAAGATGAAAAATACAGGGAACATCTCTTATCTACAGAGCAAGGACTTAATAGCAAAGACTGCAGATCAAAATCCTACTCAATCTACCAGTACTTCCTAAGACAAAATGGTATTGAACAATCGCCAAGATAAACAACCAGGCATGCAACATTCTTGACTTTTACTGTGAGGCCATATACCTGCTAATACAGCAAATTCAATTTCTCATTTAGGGTTCACACAATTATAGCTGAGCAGTGAAGATTGTATACCAAGCGCTGCTAGGAACTTCAGAAAGCTCATGCGTTCTGTTAGCATACCAAATAAAAGACAACCTAAAGGGGTATCATGCTGTCACCCTCTTAATTAAATATTCATTTCTATTTCCTAGTGTCTATAGTCAGTTTACAGTGCATCTGCAATGTGATTTTGCATGCAGAGCTAACAGAAATACGACACGGGAATTATGAATCTAGTAATAACTCTAGCAACTGCCTTCTCTTGCAGACTCCTCCTCATGTGAATCATCACACTCAATCCAGGGAGACAGCTTTCATAAGGACTACCCTTAAAATTATGTGGTATCACAATTTGTTATAACAGTGTTATAATCTACACAGCAAATGTGTTACTCGGAGCTTCTTTCAGTAGCGATGTGGATTCTCTTGTTTCTGCTTTGCCATTTACTGGAGTGTTGATTCATTCAGAAGAACAGTAGTCATTGTGACTTGGTATGGGTTTTTAGAAACTGGTAACTTCTCTGAAATGGACCCTTCATGCATTTCACTGACATGAGACTTGTAGCCGTGGAGTATGCTTGTGACTGAGCTGTCTTTAGAGACTTCTAAGGAATGCGTGAAACTTCTAGCGATAAAAATGTGAGCTCAGAAAATATCTGCCTTAGTATTGGGTCTGAAATCGTAGCAGTCAATTCAAGTGTGCTCTCATATTTGGGAACCATTGTGTTGGTTATTTTAAAATACAGTTTTAAATGAGAAAAATCCTGGAAAAGAAATGAGAAGCTCAGAGAGACCAAAGTAGAGAGTGCTCTTCTACTTGAAATAAATGTGACTTGTCAGGATTGTAATCAAGTATGCACTGCATCAGAGAAGACACTGTTAGGGGATATTTTCACAGTTCAAAAGGGAAAAAGAGAAGACTTGAAGGTCAGTCTAAATTTGTAAAAGTTGAAAAACGACAATCTGCTGCTAACTCACAGTGCATCAAGAGGAGGCAGAAGTAGTTTTATGCCCTCCTCTCTTTTGAAGGCAATTCCATCTAGAAGTTCTGCACACAAGGGACTTCTGAGTTTCCTTTTCAGCCAGTGACATGACAAAAGTCACATTTTAAAGTGCAGGAAAAAATGCCCTCAAGTTCCCCAATTTCAAAGAAACTTCAGATAGTTCTGGGGTTTGCATTAGTTCATGCTTTTTTTTTTCCACTTTAATTTCTGTAGTTCCACAGCAACTCAATAATGACCACCTCTTCCAAGTTAGTCAGAGACTAACGCAGGGCACAGCTAGGCAAAACAGCCTAAACAGTCAAGCCCACAGCAACCACAAGTGTTGTGAACAGCAGAGAGGATTGCTTTCATGGGGCTTGCGTTTACTATGCAGTACTTCACGGGGATGTTGCAGTACTGCATGTTGCAAATGTGGTATGTGTTTTGCAGCTCTCCTCTTGAGCACGACTGATGGACAGTTATCCCCCAGCTAAGCAGCAGAAGGGATGACTTTGGCAAAGCAGTTTAAAAAGCCTTTCATTATAGCCAGGTCCTTTCAATTCCCTTTCAAAAGCAACCTTCTCTGGACTTGCTTATGCTTTGTATCCCCAAAAGGTTAGAAGATCAATGAGAGGCTTCTCTGTAGGTTCAAATGCTATCTCCCTGTCCTTCAGAACCATTCCATCCATATTTGAATATAAAGCATAGCTAGAGGTTAATTGTTGCATCGTATCAGCAAATCATCTTTAAATTCTTCCTGAGAAAGGTCCTGTTGTATTAGAGTAATTGTATATTCTGTGTTTTTCTTGTCAGCGTGGCACAGTGTGTTTCAGCATATTCTATGGTCTGGGAACCCACAGCAAGCAACAGCTTTTCCAGTTTACCTATGACATTTCGTCAGTTGAAAATGCCTCTTTCAGAGCTTTTTTTTCCTGAAAGCAATACCACATGGTGTGCCCTGTGCACAAAAAAAATCCACATTTAAAAGCCCCTGCTTCATTATTTTGCCTTATTTCCTGTCCTGATTGAGCAAGAAGGGCAAAGGGCAGCGAGCCTGACGGTATGTGATTATGGGCAGACCCCAGACAGCAGCGGTGAGGAAGCTGTTCAGAGAATGTTGCTAACAAATGAATATTTATGATTTTTTATCCTATAACCTGTTTCAAAGCATAAAGCCCACAGCACAATAATGTTCAGGGCTTGGCAAAACCCACAAAGCAATAAAAATCATTTATTCTGTGAAGGGGGAGACTTGTGTGAAGGTAATTGAAGGGAGATTTTGACCATGTCTTTGATACCCACTGTGACTTAACTCTAAATCTGAAAGCTAAACTATGTCTGCAGCTATCTGTGTAGTAAAGAACCCACAGATCTGGGTGGATGTAGATAAGAATGGAATCTATTCCATGATTGGAATTTTGGGGAGTAGATCCATTTCCTGGGAGAAAAGCGTATTAAAATCACCTTTGTATTTTCTTCATTGCCTTACTGAATGTTACTTAAGAGTAGTTCCATTTAGAATTAAAAAAAAAAAAACCAAACAAACAAACAAAAAAAAAAAAAAACAAAAAACCCACCAAAAACCCCACATTTTATTTGAAATGTTTCAATTTTATTTTTCAAGTCTCAGGTATTTAGATTACAAGGATGCTTTTGTGGCAAAATGTTCCATTTCATCTGTAGAGTCACTTGTCATCAAAACACAGCAGATTAAAATTGGTCATGCTTTTTTCAGCCATCTCTAGTCTCAGTTCTCAAGAACATTATCCGGGATGATATTCAAGGAGTCCTATTCAAAAACAAATAATGGGAATTTTGTATCTCAGAGACAGGTGTCTAAAGGAGATGTCCAAAATAATTTGGATGAGTTGCTGTCTGGAATTGACTCTTTCCTTCACTTCTGAAGGAAGCCTACAGTGACTGAGACACATTGTAGTTTTTAGGAGGGCTCATGCCTGTCGGGTTAGAAGTATCTCAGTATGGGCAGGTCTGGGCAGCGGAGCACCTGCTTCAGGCTGAAGAGGCAAAATATTAATTTCTTTCCACCTGACTCCCTTTCATGGCTTATTCCACTCCAATTTTCAAAGGATCTCCGGGGAATCTTGGTTTTAGCACAGACCAGAGTGGTGGCAACCATCATCTTCACAGTCAAGCCAGAGATGGAGACACATCATTTGACATCATGATTTCACAATACAAGAAGGGAATAAGGAAAGCAAATTCCAGTGTCTTCCTCATTCTGGTGTCACTCCTAGTATGACCTGGGCATTTGGCAGTAATTATTCCCAACAGTCCTTGGCAAGGGGAGTTATTGAGAATTTCATGCCCTGATTAGTAGCCAGTTCCTTTGTGAACGTACCCATTTACTTGTTGCTTATTCAGTGAGATTTTCATAGTTCCTCTTCTGAAATACCTGTCCTTCAACTCTACGTTCAGGACCACAATCCCTATGAATTTTTTTGGACTCCCTGCTGAAGTGCTTTACAGCATTCCTCTTTCCTAGATATGAAAATTACCGGATTTGCTCTTTGTCAGGCCAGTGACAGTACTGCAGCAAGGGTCAATAAACTGGTCAGGCACTATTCACACAGCTCACCTTTGCAGCTTTCTCTCTTTAAATTGTTAATCCACTTCAGAGCCTCTAGAGAGACTTTAACATAAATCTTGCCCTTGGGGTTGGCTACTTTGTGCTTCTGGGTGCAACAAAAGTGGTGGAATTGAGTTGAATTCTTGACATTTAAGAGAGGAGACTTGGGGGACGTGCCCCTTCTGAGCACCTGTGCATACTCAGGATGACATCACACATTTGAATTTGGCAGCCTGGAGTTTTGCCCCTTCCTTGTGCCAGGATGATATCTTTCATCTGACCTTCAGTCAGGAAAGAGGGGGAGGGGAATGCAGTGACTAGCAAATTTAAGACTGGTTTTCTTCCCTTTTTCAGATGAATCAGCCTTTATCTCTGCAGTGCCTGTGTGTCTGCATGTGATTGAAGACTGTGCTTCCAAAACATGGGCAAAATACTCAGCTACACAGGGAAGAGATCAACATGGCAACATGTCTTATAAAATTATCTTAACCCATCCAAACTGTATTTTTGTGTTCAGATCTGGCAGATGGGGCATAATAACATAGCCTGTCCTCTCAGTCTGCCTGGACACTAACAAGATATAAAACCTGTTTTAAAAAAAAAGACAGCAAAAAGCAAAAAAAGCACCTATGTTCAGAAAAGAAGAAAAAACCCAAAATCAAACATCTTTGAGATTAATATTCTGTCTTTTTTTCCTTCTCCTACCACATTGCATGACATTGCATGCTGTCCTGGCTCTGCTCCTCACCACCCACGAACTAAGAGATTAAATTCATTGGCTTCAGTCTCCCCATGAATCTGTATGAGTTATCAGGCGGCTCCAGCTACCCCTTCTGCATTATTTTTCACTGTAGCTTTGGCTTACTAGAGCAACAGTAAATCTTTAGTTCATTTCTCGCCACATCCCCTCGTTGCTTGCAGGGTCAGACAGAGGGAACCTGGAGCCCCAACAAACAGAAACTGCTCTCAAGATGGCAAATGCTCAAGGCACGAGCATCCCAACGTGGGATGTTATATTGTAGTGGCAGCTGTGCCAGCCAAGATACCAATAAGACAGTGCAGACTTCTGGCTTGCTCATCCAGATGAGGAAAAAAAAAAGGAAAAAAAAAAAAAAACTGTTTCTAACAAAAAAACCTGCTTTATTGATCTGTGTACATTCCTTGATAGTAATTAACTGTGAAATGCCTCAGATTCCTATAACAAAGTCTGCTAATTCTTTTGCGGTAACAGGAAGGCACATCCCTCTCTGTGTTTCAAGCATTAGCAATTCCAGAACAATAAGGAGGATTTTATACATGTATAAAAAAGCTCTTGATGAAAGTGACATTTCAAACAGTAACCTGCTTATATCAAAAGTGAGCTGAGAATGGCTCACAACTAGAATGTCTTACTCTCGTCTGCTCCAGTTCTCAAAGTAGTCAGGCTGTCCCACCCAAACTAGGGCATCACAGCTCAGTTTCATTTGTGTGCTACACTGTCCTGAGGCATTCATAAAAATGAAATTTACTCGCAGGTATACCTCTCTAAATCAAATTTCAATGATGCCTCCATTGAATATCCCAGTCAATCTGTGCCAGCTACACCAAAGAAATGCAGAGAGCAATAGGAAAGGTCAGTTTTTACTTGATGTCTATTTAAAAATAGAGTTACTGAGGTCCTACTGGCACCGGATTGTAGTGGCCACATCCCTTTACTGCACAAATCCCTGGTAACATCTGCATGCTTATTTGTAACACTGCTCTCCGTACTGCGTCAATACTAAACAACTGCACTACTTGACAGAGGGTTTGTAAAGCTTCTTAGGAAATGAAAGTGCTTCACCAAGTTACTAAACAGAAAGGGTAGGCATGAAGTCATTCAAGCACGAATGCTGGTCATGTAAGATCTTTGCATATATATGCATTGCTAAACCTAATTCCTGGCAGCAGGATACAAGTCCTTGCATATAGGTGCCCTCCTTTGTTCCCAGCAGTGGGTATGACTTCCTTTAAAGGTTGGAAGAGATTTCTCTCCCTCATGTACCTAAATAGAGAGTAAACACCTCCAGAAGAATATAGCTGTGCTTCAAGGTAGCAGAACTATGGCAAGCAACAAACTATCCTAGGTGTGAAATATTTTAGTGTAAAGAAAAATAGATCATATAAGATCTAGACTTATCCTGTCCTTTATATTGCAATGCCTGGCTCCTAAATCTCCTCCTTCCTGTGCTGCAGGAAAACTTTTCTAAACAGAACCAGTCAAGAAAGAAAACTGTCCCTGTCTCTGGAGACACTCTACATTCTAGCATCTAACAAACAGAGAAAGCAATTGATATGAAAGAAAATAACAACCTGAACAGTTCAAGGAGAAGTGCAACCTCTTGTAGCTGCCAATAGCAGTTTCAGAAACACATCCTAAATTTGCAATGCTCTCTACACAGAGCAGAAAAGAAATTTCTGCCTGCAATCTCCTTCTTTGGCAAGAAAGGTCAAAAGAAAGTCTTTTGTAGTGCTGTCCATTTTTTTTTACTTGATTTCTTTCCTGCTGCAGAGAGTATACATCTTGAACAAACATGTATTTTAGCAGGAAGTGATGGTTATAAACCTCAGGTTATTTTACTTTATGAACCAGCATTAAGTTGGCATAAGATAGCATGAAGATAAAAGCAACCCAGAGTGTCCTTTCTAAATTGTTAAACTGGGGGGCAGGGGAGGGAGGTGTGTGAAACCGATTCCTAGCAGTATCTTCATGCATTATAAACTAACTGTGTGTTCACAAATTTGGGTGGAAGACAATTTCTCTTTAAAGCAGCAAAATCACAGTTAGACAAATATAAACTTCACCATGCCCCATATTTGCACTTCTTTATAGAATATTAGATTGGACCTCAGGATGTGGAACTGTTGGAGAGGGTTCAGAGGAGGGCCACAAGGATGATTAGAGGGCTGGAGCACCTGCCCTACAAAGAGAGGCTGAGGGAGCTGGGCTTGTTCAGCCTGGAGAAGAGAAGGCTGCGGGGGGACCTCATTGCAGCCTTCCAGTACCTGAAGGGAGCTTATAAGCAGGAGGGGATTCAACTTTTTAAAAGAGCAGATGATGGCAGGACAAGGGGGAATGGACTAAAGCTAAAGGAGAGAAGGTTTAGATTAGATATTAGGGGGAAGTTTTTTACAGAGAGAGTGGTGAGGTGCTGGAACAGGCTGCCCAGAGAAGTAGTGGATGCCCCATCCCTGGAGGTGTTCAAGGCCAGGTTGGATGGGGCCCTGGGCAGTCTTGTGCAGATCCAGGCCTAGAGGTTTGTGGCCCTGTCTGTGGCAGGGGGGTTGGAGCTCTATGATCCTTGGGGTCCCTTCCAACCCAGACCATGATTCTATGATTCTATGATAAGCATAGGACTATAGAAGAGGTAGAGGTAGCCCACTTTCATCTAATTATTTTCTGAAGAGCATTTGAAAGATCAGATAAAGTTAAAGCACGCTTTTTCCCAGGTTCCAGATGGGAGTTGCTAGGTCTAGTATGCATGTGGGTACGAGATGAACCCAGTCAGAGACCTGAAAATTAGTCATAATTCACCAAATGAATGATACTTCAGCTGGACAAGGTCTACCCAAATTGCATTGGGCACTAATGAAATTGAGACAACATGTGGGCAGGTTTTAGTCAGCATGGGCAGGGGTCAGCCCTTTGGTAGTAGTGTGAATTTAGATCAGCTTAAACTTCTAGTGACCATATAGAAAATGAATGGCAAAACTCAACTCCAAAGTATAGGAATTAATTGTAAAAATTAATGCTTTTGGTTGACTAAGAAAATGTTGGGATTTTTTTGATTAATTTTTAATTAGATGAGAGACAAATATGGCATTACATGCTGTTAGGACTCAATACCAGGCAATCAGCAATATAAAGTTCAGTGTTATTTACATTTGTTTTCTCTCCCCCTCACTCCCAAATGCATTCTGTCTTCCTACTCATTAAATAGTCACGTACAGAATTGTTCTCAGTTTATTAAAATGCAAAGGACATTTCTGCATCTATTCTTTACACAAACACCCACTAAAATCTGAAGATTTTCACAGCTCAGGATTATTGGGTATCCCTCAATATTATAATTCATCATCACTGCATTGAGGCTCATGTTGGCATATCACTCTGGTAACATAAGAGAAAACAGGTATCTGCCCATCATCATCCCCAAGATGCGTCCTCTGCTCCCACTGTAACAGTCTATTTCAGACATGAAATACCTAAGGCAGACCTAACATCTATTACTTTGCCTAGGATGCAGATTCCAGAGTTAGTCAAAGCTCCATATAGCATCCCAAAACAAAATCATGAATTCCACTCAGGCAAAAGTTCCTTAAGTGGGAATAAAATTATTTCACCTTTTATCATTCAAGGTATATTTTTTACAAGGGCATAAAACAAAGTTGATAAAACAGCTTCCCCTGGACCAATGCCAATAGTCTGGCAGAGAATTTCTCTATGTGCTATAGATACAGATAGGAAATCTGTAATATTATTAGAAAGAAAATTATTACCTGAAATTGCTCCATAGAGAACATTAGTAGAAATAGCTTGGAAAACATTTCCTGGAAGTGATGGATGTCAGATTTCTTCATTACATAGTTACTGAAACAAGCAAAAGGATGCTGTTTAGGCTTGATTTTTATCAAGTCATAAGAAAATTCAGAAGCTCTTGTAGAAAATAATCTTGTATTAAGAAGCGATGAGTTATTTCTGCTCAAGTAAAATCAAGCATAAAAACATAGGTCTACAGCTAAGATTGTTTTGAATATTGAAAAGTTAAAGAAACTTCATTGTGAAATTGGATGGATGAAGACATATAGACATATAGAAAAATTTACTTTCTTCATATCAAAGGGCTAACATGATCAGGAGTCTGGAATTCACTGGAATATCTAGGGGAAAAGAAGTCTGAGAATAAGAAGGATACCAAAATAAGAAGACAATAGAAAAAGAGCAGAGACATCTACATGTTAGGCATCAAGTCAGGTAAACTTTGCTGTGGTAAGGACTGAAAAAACAACCTGTATTCAGCTTTCTGAAAGAGAGCAGAGAGAAAATTTGTCCAGCCACATTAAAAAAAAATAAATAATTATAGAACAAGGATAGAAGAATACTTAAGAGGTAAAGGGTAAGATAATGTTGGTGTGGTCTAAAGCTAAATATATTCTGGTTAGCTTCCCAGACTGATGATGAAGAAAACTAATGAAAAATGCAACCAGGTAATGAGAATGCATATTTAAAACTAGAATTTGTCACAACTGCAATAGAGAAAAAAATTTAAAGAACATAGGTCAGGTAGTGAAATAATTTCCTCAGAGTTGGAACTGAATTTGTAAATCCCACAGCAAGTATTTTAGCAAGTCTTTCTGCATAACTGAAGATACCAAATAAGGTATCTATATTTAGAAAAATGGTGTGAGCCATTTCAGGCTCACACCAACATAGCAAGCTGGAGAACAAACTTGGGGGGAAGGTATAAGTGAAAACTTAGAGGTAGCTGAAGGTGAAATGTAACATGGCTTGTTAAGAAGACTTCTTGACAGATTGACCTGGAAGTGTTCTTTGAAGGTCTTTGGCCAAACCAAATTAAGTTTATATCTCATTTATATGGATTTCATTAAATATGTTCTTCTGTAAGTATGTAAATATTACTTAAGCTAAGAAACTTAGAGATTAATAAAGGAACCATGAGGAGTCCATTATAAACAGTATGTGATTTATTTTAATTAGCTTATTTTTCTTTATGTTGTAGTCTATTAAAAAAGTGAGCAGGTGAGAGTAGTGGAAAGAGCAGAGATGTTTGTTCCTTTTTTGGAGGTAAATAGACATGTCTGAAGGTAAGCAGCTTTGAGAGACTGTCTTGAGTGACAGTCCAAGGAAAGAAAGAGAAGGTACATGGGCCTAGGAGATGGAACAAAAAAAAAAATATCAAATGTTTCTGTAAAGACAGAAGAGGACAGGCAGGTCTCAGAGGGTTCAGAAAGAGTTTCCAGTCAGCCAAAGGTGACTGGGCAATTTGCTGCAATTCAGAAGTCATTGAGCTAATTGAGGGTAAACGCAGAGGAAAGAGATGGCTGCAAGGTTCAGGTGGGCAGGAGGAAAATATCAATTAGCCCTTTTTTGCCACTCTGTATTGACTAGATACATTGCATTTTCTCCACTTTGGAAGTTTATTCATATTCTAATTAAAGCATATTTTTTAATTTCAAAATTTTGTGGCCTTCTTGGGGTAGTGTTCAACAAGATCTTGCCTAACTAATTTCAAAGCTGTAGCTGTCTCAGAGTCTTACATGCCAGGGAAGAGAATGGCATAAACAATAAATAAAATTGAATAGGACCGGAGGAGGAATACTGGGGACACGGAGTGGGGCAGGAAGAATTAACCAATGCAATTCATCAGGAGACATTGTTTACATTATTGACCATAAAATACAGTGGTCTGTCCATCTTGAAAACACTGAAAGTAGCATTAAGGCAGGGAATGTTTAACTATCATACAAAGATAAAGACATGACTAAAGGAGTAGAAAATATAAAGGAATGAAATAGTCTAAAACTAACTAGCAATAGCAGTTCTGAGCGCATAGAAAAAATAACAGTAAATTGGGACCTCTTCACGTAAAAACAGAAAGCAAGATGATGTGAGTACTTATGAACTCAAGAATAACTCCATAACCGATGTGATGTGGCCAGAGTAAAGTGAAAGTGACTTTACAATGTTTTATAGGTGAGGTTTCTAGCAGAGCAGTAAAAATGCTGATACTTGTCCTGTTGTACAAGGCATTGATAAACTCTTGCCTATGATACCTAGAACTTGCCTGATACCCTATGTTAAAGAAAGGTAAAGTCAGACCGGCCATGGAGAAAGAATATCATAGAATCAGAGAATGGTTTTGGTTGGAAGGGACCTTAAAGTTCTAGTTCCAACCCCCCTGCCACAGGCAGGGACACTCTCCAATAGACCAGATTGCCCAAAGACCCATCCAACTTGGCCTTGAACACTGCCAGAAAGGGGTATCCACAACTTCTTTGGACAACCCGTTCCAGTGCCTCACCACCCTCACAGTAATTAATTTCTTCCCAATACCTGATCTAAATCTATCCTACTTCAGCGCATGGCTATTACACCTTGTCCCCACCTGGTCTTGTAAACAGTTCCTCTACAGCTTTCCTATAGACCCCCTTCAGATACTAGAAAGCTGCAATAAGGTCTCCCTGAAGACCTCTACAGGCTGAAAAACCCCAACTGTCTCAGGGTGTCTTTACAGGAGAGGTGCTCCAGCCCTCTGATCATCTCTGTGACCTCCTCTGGACTTGATTCAACAGCTCCATGTCCTTCTTATGTTGGGGACCCCAAAGCTAGACACAGAACTCCAGGTGAGATCTCACCAGAGTAGAGTAGAGGGGCAGAATCATCTCCCTTGACCTGCTGGTCATGCATGGGTTTTGATGCATGCATGGATTTTGATGCAGCCCAGCATGTGATCGGTTTTCTGGGATGCAAGCTTACTTTACTTATTCATGTGGAGCTTTTCATTAACCAACATCCCCGAATCCTTCTCAGGGCTGCTCTCAAACCATTCTCCATACAGCCTGTAGTATTTGGGACTGCCTCAAACCATGTGTAAGACTTTGCATTTGGCATTGTTGAACTTCATGAGACTCACACTGGACAGCATTTCAAAACTGTCAAGGTCCCTCTGGATGGCATCCCTTCCCTCCAGGGTGTCAACTGCACTACACAGCTTAGTGTCATTGGCAAACTTGCTGAGGTTGTACTCACCATCCATGTCACCAATTAAGATGTTAAGCAATGTTGATCCCAACACCGGCCCCCGAGGAACACCACTCATCTCCACTTGGACATTGAGCTGTTGACCACAACTCTCTGAGTGTGACTATCCAGCCAATTCCTTATCCACAAAGTGGTCTATATATATCAACTGAGTTGCCACGCTTTGTGAGAAGAATCTAAGTAAGCATGGCTAATTGAAGCCTCAGAGGGCAATTTATTGCTTTCTATAAATATATGAGGCAAGTAAATGATAAGCTTTAAAAAAAAATTAAGCTAAGGGATAAGTGCAAGTCAGAAGTGAGACTTATGTCTAGAGTGTTCCCAGTGGCATATTTATGGAAATTAAAAGGTTTGTAACAGAGCAAAAAATAGAACTTGTCTTCTATTAAACTGTTTCAACATCTTCCCTGTCTGACTGTAGGAGATAAAATGGAATTATGCAGCAGGTACCAAATTATATCTACCTGAAAGTCTGAGGACAGCAAAACTGTTTTGGGTTTTTTCTCCCAGATATCAGCATTACTGAAGAAAAATCCTAAATTAAAAGAGTCCATAGTAACAATGAAAAATGCAATTTGGAAAAGAAATGTAATTAAATTTTCATACCTCTCTTTTCTCAGTTTTTTTTTTCCCAGGTGTTTTTGCTTTAATGAGAAACTTAACATTTTTATCCATGTGTGACCAGGTCTGTTAGGTATCAGGTCTAATAGTAAGTGCAGATATAGAATTCTGTATTTTGCCACTGATTTCATTCTCATGTTCTTGACCAGCAGAACATTCCCATGTCAAGGCAAAGTACATTTTTCAGCTGGGTTTTGACTGGCATAGACAGTCAAAATAATATACTTCAAAATAAATTGCTATCAAAAATCAGTGCTAATATTGCATGCATGAGAGGGTGAGGAAAGGAATTAACCACATGAAACAGATGGTTGTCATGTTGCTTAATCAATTACTAGAAAGTCCTGAGATATTAAGAAGATGGAACTGTAAAAGACACTATCCTAAATGGCCACAAGTGCTATAGAATGCCTAAATAAGAGATTAGTGACTATCTAGGGCACGTCTGCATTTCATCACACTTTAAAATATCCCTTATAAATTCCACTTACAGCATCATGGCCTAACAATATTTGATAAAAAATGTTATGTTACCATCTTTGGACTGTCAAACCTGAATCTGCAGCATCAAACAGTACCACAAGCTTCACCTAAATTATGAATTGCACAACAAAACATGATTGATTCCTTAATTTCCATTTTAATGGCACTACAAATGGCAATATTTACACCCTTTTTGGCATTACACCTCATTTTGGCACCACAGAGACTGATAAATAGCATTTGACGTCCATTACCGAGAACATAGATTGTTTACAACTTACTTGATCTTGACAGTTTATATTTACATGAGCTGGATAGAGAATAAATTTATCTAAAAATCAAATCATTGGTTTCTGCAGGAGTTCCATCTTCAGACTTGTACTTGGATCACAAAACTAAGTAACAAGAGAACAAAAAGTAGATTAAATCTTTTGGGACCAATCCTGCTGTTTGCTGCGATAGAAACAGCACCAAATCCTTCATGAGGAGATTAATAGGCAAAGTAGAAGAGAACAATAAACTTTTATTGTTAACATATATATAATCCAAAAGGATTATGGGGACACAGAATAAAAAGCCAATACCTCTGAATATTTTCATCAGTGATACTTATTTTCATTTAAGCTTTCAAAAGTTTTCTTCTGCAGTGTTTACTTTTCAACACTTTATGGGCAATTCCTCATTTTTGAGATGCCAAGCATACAGCAGCATGCCTTTTCACTGATTTGGCCCTGCTGTGATCTATCTAGATTTTTTATGAATATTTAACACTTAATTATCAGATTCTAAGAATGCCTTACATTATGTCACATTAAGAATAGATGATCAGCGAATTAACACTTGCTCAGAGACATCAGGTTAACCTTAGCAGGACAAGTTAAGACAAGGTTGTTGCAGTGCAGTCAGGGGATGCAAACATGGACATGTGGATTCATCTGACACCTACTAAAGACTGTCTTAGATATTATCTTAGAAATGCCCTAAACATAGGTCCCTGATCCTTGGAGACTCTCCTGAACAGTGTTACTTATGTTTCTCCTGTTCTGTCATTCCTCCCTGATCATCTGTTATTAGCTATTTTCAGAGACAAGACACATTGGATTTATCACAACCACTCTTCTTATATTTTCTTATATTAAAAGTCAAATGCATCGGAGGTTGTTACTGGTGAAAAAGGGAAGATTCAATGGCAAGGACTCTTCCAAAGATGTTCCTTGTCAGAGAACTGAACCTATCACAACCATCAAGAGCTTTAATGTCCCTTCTGCTGCAGGCACTAAAGTTTTAGTAAACAACTGAGTAACATGCTAAAGATCATTATTCAAATAACAGACAAAAAAGGTGAAGCGTCTTTTTTTGTTTTTTTTCAAGTCACCTCCAATATTATGACAATTCAAGAGCTTAAGGGCTAATCAAACAAGAGTGAAACCCTTCAAGGCTAATGTTTGTGTCATGTCCATAGCGCTTTTCTAAATTATCTCCCCTAAAACCTGTCCTTAGACCAGTCATCTCTCACTGAAATACACTTTGTGTGACGTGAGCTTCAGGGTTAATGTCTTTTTTCTTTTTTTATTTTCTTCTTAAAGAAGAAGACCACAATAATTCATGTTCCTCAAGACTACCCTCTTCCCAGTATTTTCCCACAGACATTATGAGTTTCACTTTATACTTTAAAATATCCTTAACTTAAAATCACAACAGAGAAAAGACATTCAAACATTTGCTTCTTCATGTAAAGTTTTAATAAGACTCCCTGTACTCATTACGAATTTGGGGGGGTTTCTCAAATAACGGTAGTTCTAGCTATAGTATGAAAAGCCATTAGATATCTTTGACTGCTGGCCAAAGATATACCTCCAAGTGTATTGAACAGTCAGTAGCACATAAGATTTTCTATACTGCTGCATGATTCAAATTTCAGGATGTCTGCAAAGGAGATAATAACACAATAAATAAAAATAAAAATGTGCCTGTTACCTGGACTCAGTGTACTATACATAAGGCATTCAAAACGGGCAACAGTAATAACTCCTGGCAGGCGCGTATGTTGAAAGCACCGCACAGACATCCATTAATCTTCATAACACCCAGCAGGCAAGAGGGCAAATACAGTTATCGCCATTTGACAGATAACGTGAGAAAAATCGAGTCCCAGCTTGCTGAAGACTGTGCAATGAGCAACAGATAGAGTAGCTATAGAGTAAGGACCAGAAGATCTATGTGCCCTACCGTGCAAGCTCATAAAATAGATAATTAGCAATCAGGCTCTAATAGCATTGACGCTGAGAGGTTCTGCCTGTGTTGCAACTGGACCTTCTCATATTACTTAGCTTCCATAACATCTCCTGTGGGGCCTTTAAAAACACACTTTGCCTAGCAAAGTGTCTGGGAACACCTGCAAACTGATTTGAAATCCTTTAGACAACACACTGCATGAAGGCTGCCGTCAGCTAATCCATCAATCCTCTTATTTTCTCATGCAAAATAATCATGGCCTTTTCCAGCAGGTTTGATCAATCCTAAGCAAGTGTGCCATACAATTTTTACCTGTCCACTCAATTCATGGTATGTACCAAAGCTGAGACAGCTGGATTAGTGGGCTGCCAAAGAGCACAGCCTGCCAGCTCTTGAGCAGCTGAACTTGTCTGCATGTATTCGGCTGTTTGGCTCAATGAATATTGCTTTCCCTCTCCTGGATACTACCAAGTTCAGACTCGTACAGCTTTGTGTGAAAGAAGACAGTGCTGTACTATGCCCTGTTACCACTACCAAGGCATGGCTTTAGAGGATTTATCCCCCCCCCCCCCCCCGGATGAATTGTATGGAGAGTAATTTATTTTTTTTCTAAAAAGAACAGGACAGTTTCTCCTCTGTAAAGATAATTGGAGGGAAAAAAAATCCCATTTTTTCTGAAACTGTAGGAAAGAAGCAAGTGTGCAAATTTATACAATGATTTTGCAGCCCAGCTCAGTTCTTTGTGAAGAAAAGCCCTGCTTTCCTGGCCTTGCTGCCCTGCTGATAGTAAGAGAGAGAGGGATAGCAAGGGAGAATAAAACAACAACCATAAAAAACCTGGAATCGCCTATTAATTTAGTAATCCTATAAAAGTTGTCATCTGTTCTGTCTCTGTGGACAGATAGGATTTGGTTTAGGGTCTCCTTTTTATGATTTTTTTAAAGCATCACTTTCATCCAGTGTAGATTTCCCAAACACTTGTTTTGTCTAAATTCATTACTCTGGATGAGGTGATGTTCTGTATGTGTTGACATAAATGCATATAAATTTGAAGTATCAGTATGGAACATTTGGCTTTACTGCTTTAGCTTTACTCAATGCTATCTACCTGCTCTATAGTGCTGGACCTTGGCAGGTTTGCCACGATTGTTTATCACTTAAGTACACAACGGTACTTTAAACTTCTCTGCTTTCAGCATATTCACATTTATGGCATTTGTAAAATATTATCATTCAACTGAAAATGGGACTTTATTGCTCAGAACAGACAGGATTTACCTCATATGAAACACAATAATTTTTACAATTCTGTGATTTTTTTGTACTTTTTATTTTTTTATTTTTATGATCCAAAACTAACACTGCTGTTGTTAGGGAATAGAATTAGCAAGTTGCGTGCTGGGCAACATAGTACTTAAGTGATATATTTCAAATTCCCATGTTTTTGCTTCAAAACATTATGTTAATCTCTCTTTCTGTCTTTAAAAACAGCATCAAGTACTAGCACCATGGACTTGCTGTTTCTTCTAATATGTCCCACATTTTGCAAATAAGTGATATCTCGGATGAATAAGTAAAAACATCATCAGGACTTGGACTTGACGATCCTTATGGGTCCCTTCCAACTCAGTATATTCTATAATTCTGACAGCATATCATCTGCAGAGACTGCTGTATAACCAGACCTTGAAACCTGTCCAAGCTCCCATGTGATAACTTCAGTGGCTGGTCACACTGCAGTCAACACTTCTTACCCATGACAAATGCTGTAGTCCAGTTTTGTTCTACTAAGAAATCATGAAAGATAAATCAGGGTATTTTATAAAGTGTATAAATATATATGGTGGCCCAAACACTAAGTATTTGTTCATTTAACGCTTACCAAAAGAATCAGATCTGTTCTGCACTGAGGGGGAGTATGGGGTGGGGGATGGGTATGACCCCAGTGCAGGGAAGGCATCAATGTGAGCAGCCAGTTTCCCCTCTGTGGCACAGCACAGACAGCCAAGAGGGAGGCAAAGGCAGGCACACCTGGATGGTAGGGCTGTGTGCACTTGGCCAAGCAGGATGTTGCATGGAACATGGGTGAGGTAAGGCCAAGTGCTGATGGGCCCCAGGGCCAAGCTGTGGATAGACACTTTCCCCTCACAGTCTTTGAACATCATCAAGCTGAATGCACAGAGGTAAAATATCAAATCTGTCATGTGCCAGGTTTTCAGCAAGGCCTTTCTGACTAAAGCAAATGGCACTTTTCCTCAAGTCCTCTCACCTTTTTGGAGACCTCAGATGCAGGCAGGACCCGTTTCTTGTTCCTACAGCCCCAGAAGCAGGACCAGCATGTCACTTCACACAGCAACACGCTATCGGGGTTCTTGCTTCTTTGATTAATATCATTGAGGACTGAATTTAAGGGAGATCTTTCCTTGACTCCTGAACAGCTGTTTTCATAGGTTTTGTTGCATACAATCTTTGAGCTTCTACTGCATGGGTCTGCCCTGGTGTACAATTCATGTACAGTCCCTTTTCCATTTGTGACCCTACACCGAACTATTCAATATATCTTCGCACCAACTAGTTTGTCTAAACTAAACTCCTTCCAGGCCAGTTTTGGGGACTGGAGCCCTCCACACGTTTTTTTCCTGCCTGCAGGTCCCTGCTGAGGGCAGCAGTCCTGCCCACCCCACAGCACTTTGGGCCATGGTCTGCCCATTCGCTGTGCTGGTGGAACAGACAGATGGCTGACATCTGCAAGACATCAGCATGGGGCATGGCAAGAAGAGGGTGGTAGCATTCTGGCCTGCTGTCCTGTGGATCAGGTAGCTGCACAGAGTTACAGAAAACAGGTGCAATCCAGATATAAAAAGGAGATGGAACCATCCAGGTTCTCTTACCTGCCAGTTCTGAGACTGAAAAGACTGAAGGAGGAATACATAAGCATGCAGATCTAATCAGTAAGGGTGTGCATGTCAAAAGGTGGTTAAAATCAGCACAAACACATTTTCATATCCAATTTTTTATATAGATGATCATTAAACAATGAAAACTGTCATCTTGTACAATTTGAGAAATGCACTACAAAAATTAACCTGCCTCTGGGAGAAACTCTCTGCCATTAATGTGGGTTTTTTTTTCTTTGACTGTTAGCAACTGCAGCTCATAAAAAATTATCAGGAATAAAAACTTCTCAACCTCAGCAAAAGCATACTTACCTCTGTACACACACCTTGCTCATTCCATCACTGTCATTCAATGAACATGATACGGAAAGTCAGTGGAAATTATCTTTCCCTTCTTCCAGAGTAATTTCTGTCTTGATAGATGCGCTCTCTGCTTCATCAAATAGTAAAACTCCTGAAGTAACCACATAACTTGCTTCTTATCACACTTCAGAACACAGTGAGAGTTTCCACTGGGCTTACCAAATTCTAATTTAAAATCAAAAAGGTCTCCCTTGTTTACCCATAATTTACATTGTAAAGTGTGTGACAAAGCTAGAAAGTCCCAGAGGGCAATGCTGTCTCTCCTGTCAGTTTGGATACATTTTCATAGATCTCGTGAGTCTCTGGGATTTTACAGTTATGCTGCACACCCCAAGGCAAATAAAAAAGAAAAGGAAACAGAGAAATCTCATTTCATCTGCGGCAACAACCTTGTCTCTTGTATAGAATTTTGATTTTCAGTGGCACCCTGTAGACATGTCAGATGAGCCTTCCTCTGCCCAGCATCACAAAAAGTCCCTTTAGAGGAAAATGAATAATGCTGGAGGGGGTTGCACTTGTACCACAGCAAAGAATTACAATGGGCTCTACTGCCTCTCTTCTGCACTTTGACAGATTAACAATAATAGAACTAACTCATCAGAATAATGTGGAGTTCCAGATCCTCATTTCCTCCCTTCCTCACCTAATTTTATGACGATTGAGACCAAAGTGACTACTAATGGAGACAGAAGGGAAAAACTGTTATGGCATGGTTAACATCAGCACAGCTTGTCTCCTACTGCTTCATTCACATGGTTCAGAGATGAAATGTAGGAATGACTTTTCTAACATAGTTGAGTATATTCTTGTTTTTTTTCCCCCGTGCTTATGTGTCTAGCAAACCTTGCCCCCCAGTTCCTGGTGAGAAAGGTATGTCTTATGGGAACCCACCCACTCAGAAGAGTCTTCAGGCCACCAACAAGATTTTAAATAGTGTTCAGGCACAGGAATCTAAAGGATGGTGAGGTGAGAAGCTCATGGGGCTTTCTATCAGAGAAGTATATGTCTTAGAAGTTCTGTGTGGAACAGCAATTCACTGTTTCTTTTGCTGGTCTGGAGTCATACAGGAAATAATTGCTGATCCAGTGTACTGATGCTACACAATACTGGGGGAATGATCTTTATTAGTGAAGCAAGGCAGACTCATGTATAACAGTGTGAATCATTTAGCAATATGTATGCATGAAGCTAAGCAGTTTTAACATAGAAGAAATTACAGATCCTGTACGCAACTTAGAAGGTTAGTGCCACATGCTTTCTTTTAACTTTTATGTGACTCACTTTTGCATTGAAAAAAATTGCTTCTTGCAACTAGAAATTCTTCATGTACTTTGTCCAATTTCTCCAAATATTTGTAGCCAAATAAATGTATTTGAGGGAATGGTGCTTTTACCATTCCTTTTTATCCACTAGCTTAGGCACTTATTCACTGCATGAGAGACCAGGGATCAAGCCTTTCTGCCTGAAGGGATCTGAACTCACATCTGCCACACACCAATAAAGTGTTATCAGTCTGTTAGAGCTGCTGTACTCAGCGTAAACTATTTAAAATTCATTGAACCATCATGTGAAGAAGTGAATTATTTCACTACCTAGCTGGATCTTCTGGGCGCTCTTATAGGATGTAGGACATTTTCATTCCAGTCCCTGCTCCAGTGAATCTTTTAATATTAATACGAAGCAGCATATGACCAACAAGACAGAGGAAGGACATCTAACTGCAGGATGATGGCATTTATAGAAACATGGCATGTATTTAGGGAAACTTCCTGAGATACAGTGGTTCAAATCTTCTCAAGTAAAGCACAGAAATCAAGGCATTGGGCCTTCCTGGGGATTTTGCTAACCCCTAGAAACTGAATAAAAGAAGATCAATGACTAAATCATCATTAATTCTGAGTCTTCATTTCATTGCTTGTGCTACGACGTCTGAAAATCAAATATTCTGTGTATGTTCTATGAAATGCTTCAGTAAACAAGTGACAATTTTTCACCTTTTTTCTGTTTTAGCAAAGACAAAACAAACCTTTTTAAAAAAACCCTAAATTAATTTTCATTTATTATTTTATTCAGCTGGTGAAGAGAAAATAACTACTCAGAGATCTGTAATTGCATTCATTTTAGGGGGAAAGGATCCTTAACACTGTATTCAATTGTCACCTAAAAACTTTATCAAGCCTTTAATGTGCACTTGTGCTGAAGTCTGAATAATTGCATTGGTGGTGACTGAAAGCTTATTATGTGATTTTAATTACTGAGAGGGCAATCAATCTCTGTTCCCTGCAGCTATTACTGTGCAAAATTCTATTTAGTGCCCATTTCCCTCATTTACTTTTTGGGATGTTGTGGTTCTGCGTGGCTGGGTTCTGGTGGAGGAGGGGGGCTGCAGGGGTGGTTCCTGCAAGAAGCAGCCAGAAGCTCTCTGCAGGCCCAACAGAGCAAACACCAGCCAGCTAAAAGCTGGAGTCATTGCTGATCAAGGCTGAGCCCATCAACAATGGTCACAGCACCTCTGGGAATCACATTTAGGAGGAAAAAAACCCACAGGCAGCTGCTTTTTGCCACCAGAGAAATAAGTGAGAAGATACAAGAAACTGTGCATACACCAAGGTCAGTGAAGAAGATTGGGGGTGGAGGGGAGGGAATGAGGTGTTCCAGGTACCGGAGAGAGAGATTCCCTTGCAGCCCATGGAGAAGACCATGGTGAAGCAGGCTGTCCCCCCCACAGGCCATGGATGATGATGGAGAGCAGAGATCCCATCTACTGCCTGTGATATGAAGCTGAGACAGGGGAGGTTTAGGCTGGATATTAGGAAGAGGCTCTTTACAGAGAGGGGGATCAGGCAGTGAGACAGGTTCTCCAGATAAGCGGTCACAGCACTGAGCTTGACTGAGTTCAAGAGGTATCTGGACAATGTGCTCAGTCACATGACTTGGCTGGCCCTGTGTGGAGCCAGGAGTTGAACTTGATGATCCTTATGGGTCCGTTCCAACCCAGGATATTCTGTGAATCTCTGATTCTATGCTTCCCTAGTGTTCCTGTCACTGGATACCAGGGATACATCTTGTCCAATTCTAAAAGCAGCTGTACCGTGCAAAGTCAAAAAAGTATTTGATTTTTCTTTCAGTCCTACTTCAAGACATTCTGCTATAAATTAGGCTTAAATAAGAGCCCAAGATAATCCAACTCATTCCCCACATTATAACCACTTGCCACTTATTGTCTCATTACCCTTGCCTCTTGCTCTGTCACACCCCTATTCAGCAAACACTTTCCTGTTTGTACCTGAATTCAGTGTGATCACTTTTGTTAAAATTCCACATTCTTTCAATCCGCCACTATACCTGCACTGAAGGATCATATAGCTGCCTCTGCAGTATTATCTCACTGTCTTAGAATAATCTTCTAAGGTGATTTCTGGTAGGTATTTGACATGTTCATTTTTCTTAAGATCATGTAGCATTTGAAGCTACCAACCAATTCATTTAGTCTGAGTGAGTTTCACTGTTCCCACTGTAGTTAATGAGGGAGAGTAGCAGTTAAAAAGAAAGTCTTTTCACTTGGACAATTTCTCTTGGCTATGATTATAAAGAGGATCTAGGTGATTTGCTTAGACCTTGAAATAACTAATACTAGTTGAGCTGAATTCCATATGGCATTTAAATTAATTAAGCCTATCTCTAATCAGTATTAGGGTTTGGAAGTCATTGCTGTTTCTCAGGCTTCATGATCTGGCCATTTTTATATTTCTATATGTTCATGAAAATATTTCACTACTACCTGGCATGGCTGCATTTGAATTAATGACATGCTGCAAAAAACATGTGATTATATGGAGAATAACAATTTAAACAATTCCAAATGTCATAACTTATTCTTTATATCCAGTGGATTACTTCTGCAGTAATGCATGAATAAATGATAGAGTGAACTAAAAAATGTTTCATTTTTCTGTTCTGGGAAATCTCTACTGCTAATTTTGTGACATGCAAGTTCTTTATAAAATAAACAAATCTGTTGAAAGATTAAAATAGTTCAATGGTCACTTTGGCTTAGTACTCTCAGTGACATATAATCATCTTAGCTTCATCTCACTATAGAGAATACTTTAACAAGCAGGACCTATTAAAAGTTTTCTGGAGCTTTGAATCACTAAGACTAATTCCTTGTCAGTACTGTTTTCCCTTTTCAAGGAATGACTACTTAAAAGCCCTTCAACAGCAAAAGTTGCTGAGGTTCATTTCTTGTGAGCAGCAGAACAGAAAAAAATGAAGAATTGAGATAAATGCACAGAAATCTATTCTGCAGATGCTGATCTTTCTGTATTAATGGACAATTTATTTGAGGATAGTATATATACTGGGCTGGCATACAGTTTTTCATTTGTACTTTCACTGTCTGTAACTTCACAGTTCTTCCAGTTTCATCTCACTGACTCTTCATTCTCAACTCTTCCAACAGAGCCTATTTGAGAGCAAGAGAGGATGAAAAAAAACCAGATGGCCTAAAAAAGAAATCAGCCTGCAAGAAAGTGCAGGAACATATTCTGAAAATATGATTCAAACTGTCACCATGATTAATATTTTTTGCCTTCCTCTCATCTTCAAGACTCCTTTTGCCTGTGGTCTTGGAACCAGCAATAGCACTTAGCCTTGATTCTACTTTACCTCCAGGTCTTCTATCGTTTTGTTCCATCCTTCTGAAGTTCTGCCTTACTCCTTTTTCACTCTTACACCCTCCACCTTTCCTTTTTCACCACCTGAGTTTGTTCTATGGCACCATTCACCTGAGCGAGAAAAATTGCTTGGGTTAGCCATGTGTTATCACCAACATATTATCTGGTCCCTCTGCTCAGGGTGATTATTTCCCTACTTATGTACAAAAATTGCATCACACTCACAGTCCCCATCTCTGCAGAAAGCTGATCATTCAGGCTTCACCCTAGCTTAAGTAAAAGTGCTCTCATCAACCAAAATAATACTCCCAAATCAGGTTTCAGAAAAACAAAAGCACAGTTCAGGTCAGCTCTGAGAAATATACAGGAAGATAGGGTAGCTTGACAGAAGCATTTTTTTCCTAACACACCTTTTTAATTTTGGTTGGCTGTAACATTTATATTAGAATGATATATCAGAGCTTGGACACCAAGGAATCATAGCTGATTATTGCATTCTAAAAAGGAGAGTGGAGAAATGCCATTGTAAGGATTTACTTTTTTAATTTACTACCTTTCATTATCTTAAATTATTTCAACATTTGAAGCATGAACTCACCGATTTGCTAGTCTGTCCTCACTTTTTAAATCCATCGGCTGATGTACCTTACTGTATTTTCTGATCAAGCATGTTGCAGCATAGATAAAAATGTGAACAATCAAATAATTTCATCTACTTGCATCCATACTTAGCAGGTTAGGAATTAATCTCCTAAAATAGTTCAACCTATAGTTAGACAGACACATTCATCAGAATTCAGTATTGCTACCCATCGTTGCAGTATTTATAAAGGACTAGGGAAAAGAAATGGAATAGCATAAGCAAAAGACAGAGATTATGATAAAAATAAACTTCTCTCAGTGTTATGCACCTCATACAATCATTTTTTGCTTTGTCTCTACGGGATTTTCTTCTTGAGAAACCTGAAATCTAGTAAGTGCTAAGGTGCTGTTCTGCAGCTGAATCAGCTGTAGCACCAATTCGTCAAAACTGCACACATCTGGCAGACTTATACAGTTCATATAGCTTATTTGCTTGCCAAGGTAGCTAAAAAAAATTGGTTTTCCTTGAAGGGATTATCTACAGATGTTCCCTCTGATACAAAAAGTGTATTTGTTTCCCAGGAGCTATCTCATTACTTAAACAGGGCTGTATCGAAATCTGTACATTGGGATCAGAGTGCTCAGCACTAGATAGTCACGTTGTTCTGACTGGGGAAAAAAAAAAAGCTACCAGCTGTGCTGAATACAGCTGCAACTGAATACTAGCTAGTAGGAAAAAGCAGGAATTGCTTTGTCCTTTTTTTGTTGTTTTTTGGGGGTTTGTTTTGCTAGAAGTCCAGCCAAAATAAGTTTCTTAGATCTGTTTATATTAAAGAGCTTTCCCTGACCCTAGAACAACAAATAACTGGACCAGTTCCATAATGTACTATTTGCCTTGTGTTTTAGGAAGATATTCTGTCCTGTGAAATCATTGCATGGTTCAAACACATTTATCTCTCTCAATACTTCTGTGGCTGAATTGGTAGACCAAACTTAGCACCAGAGCTGGCGTACTCTGACAGGGTGGGAGCCAGTGGAAGATGACCCTATTGCCTGCTGTGCCATCTCTGTCTTAGATCTTAAAGTCAGGAAAAGGAAATTAGGGGTAGGATCCCAGTTGAATAATTCATGTCTCTACTTTCACTATGGCTTCATGTTGGCCGGGATGAAGGGAAGCAGAGGAGTTGCTGTCCAAATTTCTTCCCAGTTAATGGAGAAAAACTGCAGCTGCAGAAGAAGATCCAGTGTGCCTTAAAAAGGATCTTTATTCTTCAGTGAGTTACATGGCTGAAAAGAGAAGACCTTTTGTTTAGGTTTGCAAACTACTATTCCCAGTGAGAGTATAAGTGACTCAAATGGAAATATTATATATCTTCATCTACCCAGCACCCCATTTGAAGATGTCTCTTACATAGGCAACTGAAATAGAGCAAAAGGGATAATGGTAGGCCATGAAAGCCACATTGCTTGAAAGCACCTCTGGAAAAGAGTCATTTCAGTCAGTTTGAGGAGGACTGTGTCCACATATCTCCAGTTCCACATGATTACCTACACCTTCATGTCATGGGATATTCAGGATGAGAGAAATCTTTCCCTGCATCTCTGAAGAGGAGTCACACACCATGATAGCAATGAGTCAGAAGAGAGAAGGGAGCCAGAGTCTTTCCTGGGAGAAGTCTACATAGTTACATGAACCTTCATATATGTTTTTTAGCAAAGATAAATAATTTTTTTAAAGTAGGAATCATCTTGGGTAAAGGGAGGAAAATCCTCCTTTCGTCTTTCCTGTCTCTTCCCAATTGGGTGTTAAACTACCACTGACTTAACTCTGACAAAACTAGCATTGACTTAACCCTGACACTGCCATGCATTTCCATATACATAAAAGATGAAAAAAAAAATGTTAGATGTGGAAGAAAGAAAGCCTGTAAAACCTGCCTGGCAGAAACATCTTGGAGAGAAAATGCAGGAAAATTGAATAACACCTCTGGTACATCAGGGCTAGGCCACAGGAAAAGAAGTTGCTGATGGTTTATTCCACAATAATGCTGGTACCTCTGGCCAAAACAGGTCTGAAGGGGCCCCATCTCTTTTAGCAGGTTCCTCATCTTTTCACCTGAGGCATGCAGCTGAGTACATTTTGGTTCTAAATGCATACCCATGTTTTGATTCTTTCGCATTTTACATTTTAGGCTTCTTGAGTAGTTATTTGAGGCAAGTATGTTTATGCCTGTTGTAACTTCTGGAAGCAAAATTTGCTCTTATGACTAAAATATTTTAGAACTTAAAGAGGAGACAACAATAGCATTTCATGCTCTCTAGCTAAACTATAATTCATGAACAATTAAAGTCATAATCTTTTAGATATGTACAAGTATTTAGTGCCCACAATACAGAAGTGAAAAGTGTTTCCATTATAATGGTACTCAGTTTTCTTTCTCACTTGAGGAGCTGAATTTATCAGCCAATTAGCTTTCCTGGTCAGATAAATAATAATCCTGGTATCTACCGTAACTGCTCACCAGTACAGTGGTAAGACCTGCAGGCAGATGAAAACTAGAGAAAAACTGTCTTTTCAGGAAGACAGAAAAAAAAAAAGAGGCCAAATGGCCTTCAAGAGAACTAAAAAATGTTTATTATACTAGAAGCTCTTGAGCTGCTTTTATTCAGCATGACAGGACAGTGGAGAATTGTAAATCCCAGCTGCCCTTGAATTACAGATCTTGGCTCTGCTGTCATGCAAGACGATGAGGCTGCAACAGGTAGACTTCTGGCAGTAGGGTTGAAAAATTCGATTCAGTCACTTGTGCTGAATGATTTCTACTCTATTACCTATATACCTAAAATGTCCAATACTGCATGTTTCTACCCCTGCCACTTTGCTTTCTCCTCAGAGGGTAGTTACTTGGAGGACTTATGTGGAAATATTAGTCATTCCTACCTTGGCAAACCAAATCCAGAAGAGTGACATCACCCTTTCTTGCTTCTTCAATATGATATGGAAGGGACCTCACAAAGGTTTCTTCTGAAGCTTTACTGCTACACCCCAAATCCAGTGACCATGTTGTTATTGACATAAAAAGAGCTGTTCTCTAAAATCATACTTCTTTCTCTGTTATCATCCAATCAGCAAATATCTTAATACATCCATGGGATTTTTTAACCATTTTATTACTATCATACAGTAAATGTTAATATATCTGAGTGACTTTTCTTCACTGATAAATATTGAGCAGAAGAGGTATTTGAGTTATCAAGCAGATTGTAGCTATTTGGTTCTCTAAGATGTACTTTCAAGTTCCTTCAGGTAGAGAAATGAGTTGAATTGCAGCTTACTCATTGAAAGCAAGTGGTACAACCAATAGCTAATCAGCAGCTGAGTTAAACCAGTTTACCAGTAGCTGAGTAAAATACTAATATTCTCTCAGTAAGGTAAATCAAGGTTTGTCTCTATTGCCTGTGTGAGAAGTGCTTGGAAACAGAACATGGGGTAGGTGGAGTTGACTGAATAGAGTATTTCATCCAACATGAATTAGTGGATTACTGTGTTTTCTACTATTTTGGCAAGGAAAAAAGAAGAATTTCTTATTTCTATTCAATTAGAATCGAAGTCCCCACTTTCTTTTCTCCATTTAAAAGCCAAATACCACATAGATAAGTATTACTGAATGGGATTTTAGCTTTAATATAGTAGGATTAAAAAAATTACAAAGGGATCAGAAACACTGGTCAGGTGTAGGCCCAGTGGAGTCCAGTACAAACGTATTTGGGAAAATACAGCCTGTGAGGATTTGAAGAAACTGTATGCAGCATAAGTCTGAGGTGAGGTGTTGTAGGACTGTGTGAATTCCTCGCCTAGTCAGAGCAAGGTCAGAAACAGCATGGGATCTGAAGAAGGAGCAGTTACTAAAAGCAGTATGGTGGTGGGGAAGAACTGAGACTAAGACAGAAGTGTTTTCAAAGGGCCGATGACTTTACTACAGGTGTTAGTTTGTGTTACGTTAGAATAACCTGGCCACCCATTTCAGTATTTTCAATGTGTGTGAAGACATAATCTTATAACACAGTCTTGGAACATATTAGCTGTGACAAATGACTACTTTCTTCACGTTGTGCATTCCTAGTCAATAATTTAACACAAAAGGCAGGTTCTTTAATATTTTAGAACATATGCCATACAAGTAATATATTTTGTCACACATTACAAACTGTAAGAACCTCATATGAAGTACCACTGTTTAATCAGGTACCTCATATGCCATGCCTGCTTACTGACTCTCACAGCACTCCCGTGTGAAATTTTTAGAAAGAGCAATTTCTCTGCAGAGATATAGGTATGAGACAGATGACCACACAGATGACCAGAGCTGGAAAAAATTCTCAGTTCATCTTTAATCTCTGAATGCATTTGCTCTTTCTAATCCTCTTCTGATTTCCTGTCACTCTTCAGCTTTGTCTGACACTTGAGCAGTATGATAATGTATATCATTAAACATCTTCAAAGCTCAGTGAAGTCATGGGACCCCCTCCTCTAGCAGAAGTGGGCATTGGATCAGGATCCACATGGACCAGCATAAAATCACCAAGGGCCCTGTTGCTTCTTATGTGCAGACTTCTACCTCATGATCTGCCAAGAGAAGTGAAGAATAGCACTTACAGGACAAACCTCTCCCCACAGAGGGCACATCATGAATACCATGGACCAAACATCCTTACAACACTCTTAGTAGGCAATCTTTCCCCTTTATTTCAAAGGTTTCTTAAGTGTCCCTACACCAAAGTGGAGCTGGAAAATCAATGAAGTTCTTAATACTGCTGGAGTGCTGCCCACCATAGCTGTGAGTAAAACAAGCCATAGGGTGACAGCTATAGGAAGTGCATCTGATAAGCTGTAAGCTTTTCTATTCTTTCTTGTTTACAAATTGTTCTGTATTCTCAAGACAGTCATAGGCTTTTGCTTCTGGGAGTATACGTTGCTTTCTGTCAACTACAAAACTGGTCAGCACTGCTGCCTGGTAAGAATGGGCAGTCTAAAAGAAATAAAAGGGAGGTAAAGTGCTTGGCCAGAAATCACCCAGAAACCTGGTGACAACATGCAGCTTGCCCCAGCCCTACGCTGCTGCCTAACACATTACACTCAGTTGCTTTTCCTCATTAGCGCTGCCGAGTTTAGAAGGAAAAGCCGCTCATCTAACAAATTACCCAAGCGCAGGCTGCGCGGTCCTTTCTGTCTTTACACACACTTCCCTCTAGTGTTAAACGGGGGCAACTCAACCTGCTCCCATGTGGTTTAACCGCAGGTTAAACAACCCCACCGCCCTTGGTTCCCTACCCCCCTCCAGGGGGTATAGGGGGGAAATAAAACTCGTGGGTTGAGATAAAGGCAGTTTAACGGGACAGAAAAGCATGATGATGATGATGATGATGATGATGATGATGATGATGATGATGATAGAAGTAGTAGTAGTAATAGTAGTAGTAGTACTACTACTACTAATAATAATAATTAAAAAATAATAGCAACAGCAATAATAATATACGAAGCAAGTGATGCATAGCACAGTTGTTCAACACCTGCAGTCCACTAATTCCCACATAGTCCCTAAGACATGGACCCAGCCTGTGGCCAGGTTCCCCCAAGTTGTATACTGACCATGATGTCATATGGTATGTAATATCCCTTCTGCTGGTTTTGGTCAGCTGTCCTGGACGCATCCTCTCCCAGCTTCTGTGTACCCACAGCCCCTATGAGAAGCCATAAGGTCCTTGACTTGGTGTAAACATTGCCTAGCGAGGCCCAAAACATCAGTGTGTTTTCAACAGTATTCTCATCCTTAATCCAAAACACAGCACTGTACCAGCTGCTAGGAAGAAAATTAACTCTATCCCAGTGGAAACCAGGACATCCCTAGTTTGCAATCAGCTTGCCTTTGATTGTTACACTGAATGTGAAGCCCAGATTTCTCTCTGCAGTGAAATAACACAAAAAATAAATAGTGCCTTAAACATCACAGCAAAAAAAGGCAAGACTATCATTTGCTGTCTTTCCAGGGATATTGCAAATCATGGGAAGAAACACAAAGTCAAGGTAAAAGATTCAGAGCCATCACATATTCATTAAATTCTCCCAGGCATTTGTGCACTACTGCTCTGTGTTAATATTGGACTTGACTTTCAATCATTACCTAAGACAGCACTGCTGATATTAGGAGTATTCGTAAAGTTGAATATGTTTGTGTCTGAAGATCAAGTAAGGACACACTGACATGTAATGCCCTTCAGCAAAATAACCTTGGCAAGCCAAATTTAGAGGACACATTTTGCAAGTCTCATTCCAGCTGAGGTCAAAGAGGTCATTGAGTTTGTTAAACCATATGCTGGCTTAAAATCTGAAATACTGTAGTGTATCCATGCTAACCTATAAACCTGAGGAGAAAAATTCTTGCTAACTAAAGACTGAATATTTTTTTTTAATTTGAGCACTGCAAATAGAGCATTTAAGCTAAAAGTTCCCCTACCTGAAAACAGTCAAATCTTCTGGTGGGTTTCTAATATTTTTTCAGCAAGAACAAAAGTTTCTCAGTATAAAAAAGGACTATCTTTGTGCCTGAACCAGTGGGGGTATGATTTGACTGGTAACTTCCTAAAGATGTTTCTACATGACATATGTATTTCAATTAATTAATATGACAATGATATCATCTTAGCTACTTCAAATATTAGTATTACAAAGTTTGTTGTATCTTTTTATGTGTTAATTGAAAAAAAAAATCCTCTAGGTAGACCACTTAATGAGTGTCCATGGATGCATTTTAGGCAATATGAAGGCTCTTTCAATTCATGTTGGTAAGGTCAATAGGAAGTTTCCAACATTTTCCTGCCTCTTTCTTATTAAACTTTTCAGCTCTTACTTGGCTTCCCTATTGTCTTACACCCCTGAAGACAAACGTGCTGATGCAAATGAATGCAGATTATTGCTATTCTGGTTAACTTGCTTGCTTCGTCCACCTCATAGAGCTGTAAACACCCATAGATGACCAACGGCACAAGAGATTTAGCTTCACTATTCACAGGACTTTGTTATGATATATTCAGGAACCTGAACACAACAGCTGAGTAACACAAGCACAAAAAAAAAAACCTCTTTTGGGATTCTTCTACTTAATAAAGCTACAGCCCTGAGATTCTCTCCACATGGATGTGTTTATTGAAGCTTTAAGACTTTGGGAAGTCACATACGTACTATTTGGTTCACAGTTCAAATTGGACAATGATGCATACAAGATCAGGTCCTAAGTTTAGATGATTTACCTTATGTAAAAAGCTGAAACAGACAACAACTAAATCCAGATCTTCTGAAGAAAGGCCTGGCAAATTTACTGGACTGATTATTTGTTGGACAAAACAAAACAAACCCAAAACATACAAAAAATGGAAAAAACCTCAGAAAAATTGAAGCACTGGCCTAGGAATAAATTAGAAAATAGTTTTAGAGGAAAAAATGAGGAGTTGAAATATTTACTTTCAGGAACTCCTGTGTTAAACATGTTGACATCAGCATGCGTTGAGGTTTAATTTCTTAAAAAAAAAAAATCACATTAAAAAAATGAAAATTTGTATTCCAGTCACTCTTCTGGGGCTTTGTTTTGATTATAAAGCCAAATGCAATCCAGGGCTGTAACCATACAATTCCTCCTGTTTCTAACATTCATAGCCTTATGTGGCCCTCTAGACTTGCTCAGTAATTGCTTTCTCCAAAAAGATAAGTTTGCAGTTTTTGTTTGTGCAAAGTATAAAATATAAAATTCTTTTGAATTCTGCAATTACAGAAAGCTGTTTAGATAAAGAAGGCAGAGCTAGAAACACTCATAAGTTATATTTATACTTTTATATGCATATTTATATGTGAAAGTGGAAAGGAACTAGCTGACTAAGGGATATGGTGGTATCAGCTGGAGGGAAATGGAGATGTTCTCTTCTCAGCCACTTTTATGAATGCTGCCTAAAAATGCTGCTATCATTTCATAGTTTTCTCTCATTATGTAAACTGTGTGTCATTTTACTCCTTGAGTAATTGTCTTCAGAGGGTTATCACTTCGAGGAAAACATTCAGCAATACATCCCAAAACAAATTTTAGTGAATCACTGTACATACACATTAACAGTCTGTCAAGAAAATTCCCATCAGTAATTCTCCTGCAGAATTGAAATCTCTAGTTTTAGTAAATTTAATGATTAAGTAAAAAAAAATATATTGCGTGGGATTCATCTGTCCTAGCTGAAGTCCTCTGGCTATTATATGTCCAAGCCTCTAATCACTTTTGTCTCCATGTAGTCAGTAGAGTGAAAGAGCTTTCAGCAGATGATTCATGTGTCCTGTCTTCCTTTTGAGAGTTAGATAAAATTGCTTTCTGGTTGTTAATATTTCTTTCCACTGCATGTAGAAGTATCTAAGGATAACAAACTCAAATATACAAGTCTAACTGCTAGATGACTAATTTAGGGCAGATGAATCCTCCCATTAGCTCAGGAATTACAGAGGCAGACGGGGAATGTGGGTTGTGGTCAGTCACATGTCTCTGCTGCTCCTTTCTCCTCAACAGGAGAACTTCATGCACTCTGACCCTGCTCCAGCATGGGGTCCCTCCCACAGGAGATGGTTCTCCATGAAATTCTCTAACAGGAGTCCTTCCCATAGGCTGCAGTTCAAGAATTGCCCCAGCAAGGCCCTTTTCCACAGGGTGCAGTCCTTCAGAACCAGACTGCCCCACTGTGGATTCCCCACAGGGTCACAGCTCCTGCCAGCAAACCTGCTCCTACATGGGTTCCACTCTCCACAGGGCCACAGGTCCTGCCAGAAGCCTACACCAGTGTGGGCTTCCCATGATGTCGTAGTTTCCTTTGGGTATCCACCCGCTCCACTGTGGGGTCCTCCACAGGCTGCAAGTGGAATCTCTACTCCCCAACATCCTGCAGGGTAACAGCATGCTTCACCATGGTCTTCTCCAAAGGCTGCAGGGGAGTCTCTGCTCCGGCACCTGGGGTGCCTCCTCCTCCTCCTTCTTCATTAACCTTGGTGTTTACAGAGCTGTTCCTCTCACATGCTCTCACTCCACCCTCTGCTGCAGATGTAACTCATTTTTTGTTGGTTTGTTGGGTTTTTTTCACTTTCTTAATATGTATCCCAGAGGTGCTGCTTGATGGACTCAGTCTTGGCCAACAGTTGGCCTGTCTTGGAGCTGGCTGGCATTGGCTATTTCGGACATGGGTGAAGCTTCTAGCAGCTTCTCACAGAAGCCATCCCTGTAGCACTCATGCTGCCAAAACCTTGCCACATAAACACATTTTTCTAGCCAGATGAGAAACTACTCAGACATCATAAATCCCAAATAAAATAATAAATAATTAAACAATTCAATTGACAAGGTGGGTTTTGATGGCTGGGTTTGATGGAGAAAACTTGCTGCTTTTTACAGGTGAGTTTTGGGAGAAAAGACTACAGTATTGGGTTTTTTAACAATCTGAAAACCAGTCTGAATAGAAACAAAGATAGCAAAGATCATTCCACAATACTCTCCTTGTGATGTGAGTTGGAAAGCTTATAATACAGGTTTTCTTTTCTGTTCACCCAATTTGAGGAGCAGAGAACGTTGTCCTGTTAAGACAACGACTACTCAGATTCATTGTAGGTCTTCTTTTCCAGTTAACCATAAAATTTTGGCCTTCACTCCAACTATCTGAGTTTTATGTGATGTACTCTGAATTTATAATTTGTGAACTGCTGCACATAATTGGGATCATCAAAACTCCAAAATATGTTTGATGCATCTCAGAAAAGCTGGTTTTTTTTAACTTAAATTGCATTCAGGATAGGTTCAGAGAAGCTAGATGTCAGTCTGTTTTTATCAAACTTGTTCAGATCACGTCTGCAGCTGCATTTAGCTTAAGACATTAGTATGCTTCTGGGTAACAGGGTATAAAAGTAGGTCAATATACAAAGACATACTCTCAGTGACAGTTTTATGACTTAAAGCAATAGACCATTTTCTGGTTTGAATTCTAATGTTGAATTTTCAAGTAAAGATATGAAATTAATAGATGATCCCTCAGCATTCAGAAGCAGTAATTTAAATCTTAACTTAAATCTGCCATTGGACATCCAATTCTACATAATATCTTTTCTAAAAGTTAAAAATAGACTGGAATCATTGATTTATCTTACTCCTTTTTTCTTAAGGGATGTTCTTGTTCCTTTGCATTGGAGTGAATGGAGCTGTCTCTACAATATCAGAGAGTTGAAAATGACAAGTTTAACTATCTCTGCAACAACTGTCAGAAAAACAACTTTTGGGAAATTACTAAGTATTCATTCATATAGACTCCCATAGGTATTGGCAAAAGAAATATAATATTCCCAGTTGCTGAGTCTGTTCTTAAAGCCTGCAATAGCTTCAGTAGTACAAATATGTATGAACTGGGCCCAGTTGAGAAAAAAAACGCTTGAATTACTTTCTTATTAAAGAATCCTGAGTTTTCTTTGACCTTTTATTTCATATTTGCTAAAATTTTGCAACGACATCTCTTCTCGGGACCTATGTCTTATTACTAAGGGATTAGATTTGAATTTGTTGACTGAAATTACTCATTTTAATTATACATTATGCTATGCAAGCCTGTTGGTATTGTTCTTGCTTTCTGCCTGTGACCAAACTTTTTTTCATGTTGAATAATGAATAATGAATGACAGGCACAAGTCCAAGATTTTAATCACCAGCAGAAAAACAACACTGAAATGTTCAAGGGATTCACAGATATTTGCATACAATAGAGACTAGTCACAGTGACATTTATGCATAATGGACTACGTGACCCTGCAAGAAGCCACAAACTTAGGACAGCACCACATATTATGGGAAAACTGCAGTCTCAGATGCTTCTCAGGGAAAATGTTTCCTGACATTTTTATGGAGTGTTACTCTGCTTGGTCACTTCACCCACCTTTTTGGTCTTTTCAGACCAGCGAATACTACAAATGAAAATATCAGCAGTAGAATACTATTCTTCTTCCTACAAAACTCTCATTAAAAAGAGGTTTTCTTGCACAGTAGGAGAAAATTAAAATCTCAGGGAAGAGCTGTTGTCATTTTCATGGTTGTTTTTTACGTTGCATCTGGGTCATGCAACTAGCATGATCTGGTTTTATTCATTATTGGTAGTATAGTAAGTTCTCAAGGCTGAAAGAAAGTGTAATCCTACTGTGCTAGGCATGGACACAGAAGACAATTGTTTCACAGCAGAGCTTACAATATAACAAGGAATGTAATTATTTTTTTAAAAAAAGTCACCACAGCACGTTACAATCAGGCTTGGAAAACGAAGTTAGAAAGACTCTTAGGAACTCGGGCAGCATAAAGTCACGGAGGCATCAATTTTTCAGTTCTTCTGTGATATATTAAATAGCAACGGTTTTGATTTTAATTTCCTACTTTAGAAAAAATGTCAATAGTCATTAATTTCCCCATTAAGAACCTTAAAACTTGAATGCCTACAAACTTTACTTCTGAAAATAAAGAAAGAAAGGAAAAAAAAAACCCCACAAAACTCAACACCATACTAGAGTACAGTGCAGCTCTGATTTTATTAAAAAAAAAAGAAGAAAGCTACAAAGCTACATCAGCGAAGGCCTCAGCTGGAGCACTCCTGGGCACAAAAAAGCTACAGACCTCTTAGAGAGTCCAGTGACAAGCAGTTAGAGTGAAAATATAGCTAGAGAACATTTTTTGTAAAAGCTGATTGTTTAAATTGGCACTGATGATCATTTGTACTGTCAAGACATAAGAAACTCCTTTGTGAATTACACACCAGATAACATGTCATTGCTTCTTATAATGACCTTCCCAGACAACAAAATGAGTACACCGAAAAGAAAGCAAGGAAGGCAGGAAGGCAGCAAGCTGTTTCTTTCAAGAAGAGAAGAAATAGGTAAAACATGATGTTGTTAAATCCTAGTGGCTCAGCTTGCTGGCCTGAGGGCATTGGGTCTGGCTGAGATGGAGTTAACTTTCCCCACAGCACCTTCATAGTGCTGTGCTGTGTGTTGGTGGCCAGCAAGGTGTTGATAACGCACTAGTGTTTGGCTACTGCTGAGTGGTGCTGGCACACGTCAAGTAGGCTGGGGGGTGGCCAAGATCTTGGGATGGGACACAGCTAGGACAGCTGACCCCCACTGACCAAAGGGATATCCCATACCATATGGGATCTGCTCAGCCATAAAACTGAAAGAAAGGAGGAAGAAGAAGATGGGTTTGTTATTTACAACATTTATTTTCTGGAGCAACCATTACATGTACTGAAGCCCCACTTCCTGGGAAGTGGCCAGATGTCAACTGCTAATGGGAAGTAGAGAATAAATCTTTTGGGTTTTTTCTTTGCCTCGTCACACAGTCTTTGCTTTTACTTTATTGAACTGCCTTTTTCTTGACCCATGAGGGTTTTTTTCCATCTTATTTTCTCCCTTCCCTGTTCTGCTGAGGAGCAGAGTCATAGAGCAACTTGGTGGGCACCTAGTTTCCAGTCAAGGTCAACTCACCACACTAAGGAGGAATGCATGAACAGGCTCCAGAGACAAGAAGTCAGAATAAGCCTTCCTAAAAAATACATTGAACTGTGATGCCACACGAGGTGAAACTGGAAAAAAAGAATAAAAACTAAAGCCCAAGAGGAATGTGGTTTTATTGCATGCTGTTCATTGATGAGCATATACTCTGGTGAACTGAAAGTCTGTGAACTCCAAATGTTTTTTTCCTGTAGAATTGTGTATGTCTAATCCTAAAGTTGACAGCAATAACTGAACAATAGTATAAATGAAACAAAGTAATTAGGTTGTTAGCAAAGCTGAGTTTCTTTTGAAAATGGAAGAAGGGGGTCAACACGAGCAGAATCTGAACATTTTAGTGTTTGAGACGTACCATGTGAGGCTGAAAGACTTCCTGATGCTTTTCTGAGGATGCTCTTGGGTGAAGAATTACAGAAAACAGTGCTGGAATGGACTTTGGATGGTCCCTTAATTTTCCCTCTATCATGCTCAATAGCAGGGACCACAACCTTGCATTCATCAGAGAGATTGGCTTAATCTGAACAGTTTGTTTACTTCTCCTTTGCAAAAATCTTTACATATTCTCAGATTGTAGTTACATCTCTCAAATCAGTCCCTTCTGCATATTAAACCAATCTACCTCCTTTATTCTTTGCCTACAAGTTCTGTTTTCCTGACTTTTATGATTATTTCCTCTGAAATTTGATCTACCTTTTACATGTTTGTCTTGACTCCATGTGGACACAATATCTCAGTTGAGGTGTTATTTACTGCTGACAAGAATGAAAGAAATATTAAATGGGCTCTATACTACTTCTTATTTATGTAGGTTGCTAAATTTTGCACACACACACATACAAGCCCCCTCCAAGGACTGTGATTCTTTCCTTAGTTTGATTTTGTGCCATCGATAATTCCTACACGTCTAATATTTTCCACTGCTCCTTGTTGAATAGCTTCCTACCTTTTAAGAACATTTTTCAAATTTATTGACATAATTTGAATTCTAGACCTCTCTTCCAAAGTGCCTGTGGCCCCTCCCATCCTGAATTTGTCTGCAGATTTAATAAGCAAATGCTCAATTCCTCCATCCAAGACTTTAATGAAAATATTCTATAGAATCATGACAGAGCTCCATGGAACTCTACTCAATATGAGAACTTTCCCTTCTGGCAGTTAACTATTGACAGCTGCTCTCTGATGACCTAAATAATTTCATTTTAAACAAATTATCAGCCTGACCAGTGTAGAAAGAATTATTGAGCAGATGCTGTGAAGAGGATACCCTCCTAAAATTTTAGAGATATGGGAAGAATGTTTTAAAAAAGAACACGAGTTGTAATTCTCATTTTATGTCTTAAGGTGTCTTATTTGTGTTGTAGCTAATAAATAGCACCCTGAAATACAATGCCTGAAATGCTATTAAACCACTCTATTTTTTATGCATTTGTACACCAAGTGCCAGGCATTTTTTATTAATGACCCTTGGGTGGGCGCAGCTCTGCTGAGACCAGAGCCACTAGCTCTCCTGATACTGTTCTCTCTCTCAGACCTGTCCTCTGTGCCACAGCGTGCAATTCTCACAGCTCACTTACAAAGTGGCAATAAGATTATGCACTAGGAACTGCACTTTTTGAGAGTGTGATCTCAATGTAGTCCTTACCTGGCGCTCTAACTCATACGGGAATCTCTCTGCCTTGTTATAGTTTGACAAACACGAAGACACAAAATGTATGAATACAAAAACCGATGGAATCAAAAAAGCCTGGCTGAAAGCCATTCAGCATCTGTAGAGGATGCTCAGCCCCAGAAGGCAGTATTTTTCATATGTCCCAAAGCAGGGTGCTGCTAGGTACCCCTGTCCTTCCCAGTCTAACAGCCCACTCACAGTGGAAGAGCTTTGAACTTCAAAACTTTTATCAAGATGCACAGAAGAGGTCAACAGGAAAATACAATTCAGAAAACTGATTATTTAGTTTTTGGAGCACACATTATCTCTCTGTGAGATTGTTTTGGCCCCGTTCTTCCATTTTCAAAAGAAACTCAGCTTTGCTAACCTAATTACAACCTAATTACCTTGTTTGCTGCATTTATACTATTGTTCAGAAGATAATACAGACAAATAAGTTTGATCAGGATTCAGGCTGTTAAAATTACAAGTCCAACTCAGCTGTTCCTATTTTTCATAGAATCACAAGGTTGGAAAAGACCTTTAAGATCATCAAGTCCAACCATTCCTGCCCTATGCTAAACCATATCCCTAGGGATATGGTTTCATATGGCTTCACTACAACATCTGACAAACAGATATCCTTTTTTACCCATCTGACACTACTCCTCTAAGCTAAAACTGTACTGTTTTTCCCACTGACAGATGGGAACTGAAATAACTATCTGGAAATGAGTTTAGGTGTTGCAGTGCTGAAAGTTGCAAGGCTCTTGGAAGTTGCCTGGTTCCCACACTATGAATTTGCTTCTCAGAATTACCTGAACAGTGTTTGAGGAAAGTCAAGGACCTCCAAATAGGGTTGGCAAGACCCATTATACTGAATAAGGTAGCTACCCAAGATAGCCATTAGGAAATGCTGAAGGGAAAGGTTTATCTAAATACCAACTCTTTCTGAAGTATCGATGCCTAACTCCAGCCTCAGGGCAAGGACTCAAAGTCCCTGCAAACTAAAGTATCTATGTCACAACAGCATCTAAGATCCAGAACTCTCTTTCAAGGGACAATCCCATTCTGCAGGTAAGAACAGGATGACATGGATTTGGCACCCTTCCTGACCAAGGAACCCCAGAGGTTTGCAATGAGCACCTGCCAAAGCAGGGCCATAAGGGCCTCAGAAACTTCATAACAGAAATCTGAACTTCTGAGGGTTTACCTAAATGTTTTGTGGCTCACACTCTTAAACTAATAACAAGGTCCAAAGTGCCTGTGCCATTGATGTAATTTGATGTTTCTGGGTGTATGTGACTAGCCCAAAGCCACACAGCAGAAACTAGAAGGGATTGAAGTAAGTGTTGTATGACCAGCAACAGCGTGCCCCATCCTGTCTGACAGCAGTTAACAGCAGATAGCTCTCTTGGAGAACATTATAAGAGCTGTCACACACCCAGCACCTCTCAAGTCAGCAGCATAGATGCAAGGGACTGCCTACAGCTAGACAAGGTCCCTGTTTGCAGGGCACCAGGTTTTCCTCCAGAGATGGAAGAGTTTCACAGGCCTTATTTCGTACCATTGCTTTCTGCTAATGGGATTGGTTTGTTTCCAGATGCTTTCCACTCCAAGACTTATTGACTAAACAGCAAACTGTACATACATGAAATGCAATGGTGAATGATATTAGTACAGTTCATGCAGCACCAATTAATGTGAGCACAGCATCTTCAACACATGGCTTAATGTTGCTGAGACAGAAACACCTCTGGAAGCTCATGTCGGTGATTTATCTCCAGGTAATTCCTCCCCCCTGCCCTTAATTACCAATATAAAGTACAGTAAGACATATATGAAAGTACTTCTCATGTTCAAATAGATTCCTGGTGGCTAGATGAAGGTTAAAACTCCTGTTGGCTAATTGCCTCAATTTAATACTGTTAGCAGATGCATTTATAGTTTTAAAACCCTTTTTATGATGTCTAAGTAATTGCATCAATTTGGCAACCATCTACTTAATTTTAAACAGCTTTAACAGAATGCCTACAGTTGAAAACAATTCTTGTCAATGCTACATAAATTGGCTCATTTTAACTGGGAGGGTTTTTTTGTGAAAGAAGGCAATTTGAACAATTACTCTGCATTGAAAACAGCTTTTGTCACTGCTAAATTGAGTCACTTGAACTGTTATTTACATGTGCTATAAAATTTTATTTACTGTCAAAAGACTTTTCTTGCAATTGAATTTTCATTGTAACTTAGATTTTGTTTAGAGTCAAATGGTTAATTTATTGCCTTTTATTATGCACTCCTTGGTTGGCAGTAAAGTCATTAGAAACAGGCTTGTTTTAATAAAATGAAACTCCACCCAGCACTACTCAGGTAAAAATCATTACCATTATTCACTTCCAGCAGTAAAAGGACAGTTTTTGAAAGGTGGGAAAGTCACTGATTGAGTTTTCATCATCTTCTATCTCAAAGCCCAGCTTCCCTCAGCACTTTGTGGCCATTTACATTTGAAAGCCCTTATATTCACTGGTTTTGATGTGATTTTGTTATCGATAGATCTGCCAGGGTATCTGTAGATGCAGCAATTAATCCCAGACAAGATGCAAAACATCCACTGCTCATTAGTGAGTAGCTAGTCCACGAGAAAAGACACTCCCATCAGTACTGACATCAGCTATGTCGCTGATAACTTGTACCTTCGCAGAGGAATTCAAGTAGTTGTCAAAAGTGCCAACTTGCCAGCTTTGGTAAGTAAGGTTTAACTTGACTAGAAAAAGATTTGACACCAGCACTGACCTTTCACTCTGCCTCGTGAATCAGTGGAGAGCGCACCTGAGATGGGCAGGTTGTCCTCTGACCACTTGCAAGGTCCTCTGACAGAAGGAATCGGCTCGTGTCAGTCACAGTGGGGCTGCGCACATGGGCTTGCCCACATTAGGAATGGACGTCTGTCTGATGAGTAGTTATCTTGTCTGACCTCAGAGCTGGAGCTGAATTGATAATTCACAAGTGAAAGGTCTTAATAAAGAGACGGACTGCAGTAGTTGTCTGACATTTTAAAATACCAACTAGTGTCCACAGTAATGCAAAACGGTCAAATTTGGGTCAGTGTAGGAGCTGGGATTTCACGTGGATTTCAGCATCCTCGCACTCGCTACAATGAGGACTTTTTTGCTTGTCCTGGAAGGAGGTGGGAAGAAGTTTGATTGTGCCTTGGGCTAGTGGGTGGATTTAGTAACCTCTCTAGATCCCCTTCAATCTGATTTTCTCCGCAAATCCTCTGTAGTCTACCCTGCAACTTTTCCTAGGAGCGCTTTACCCCCTTGCCTTGAATGTATTGTGAGCCTACCCAATGCACACATGCTCTACCTCTCCTACTTCTAGTTTCTTGGCTTGTTTCTTGCAGATCCACAGGGTGTTTCATTGATTTTCTGATCACATACACATTGTTTTCACTCATATTATAGGTGCAGCTTGTGGAGGGTACTGTCAAGGTCCTTTGTCCTCATCTTCTTGAAGCTGCTGTCTCAGGGTTTCGCTGCAAATTAAGTACAGATCTCTATTTGTTTTCTTCGATGCTGTTGTATGAATGATTCTCTTGTGCTAATGGCAGAACTGTCAGAGGCAGAAGAATCTGTTGTGTTTACTCAACAGCAGTGGTAGTAAATTGCTATTATTTGGTACAGTTTTACATCTCTTTAATGCCATTATCTCTTTTGCTACCAGAATCCCAAATGTTCTTCATCTTGGTTCCAAGGACTTATTTGACTTTCTGTGCTGTGCCTTTTTTTGTTTCCCTGTGTCTTTGCAACTGTGGCAGCAGAAGAGCCAGATGTCACCTCTTCCTTTCTCTTTAAAGAACTACAGCTTTTTCCTCTGTGCCTGCCCATGCACGCTCACTGTGTAAGCATTCAGACAGGTATGCTTAATTTTTACACAATTACTCTGCACATTTGGGAATTTTCCAGTGAGTCAGATTGATATAAGGTGGGTTGTTTTGTGTTGCTTTTTTTTTTTTAAATCTCTATTTATTACAAGGTCATAACTCAGTCTTAAACTGTACTATACATTTAAAAAGATGCTCTTTTCATATCCGCCCACTAAGTCACCCTACACCAAACAGGGAAGCTAGTTGGCATGGTAAATCAATCCATTAATTTTGAGTCCTCAAATTGTTTTGCAGTTCTAGACTTCTTCCTAATTTGCTGAAAATCTGGTGCACATTTGGGAAGCCTTCCTATACACCACAAATCTGCTATCCATTACAGGGTACCACGTAGCCCATCTGCATGTCTGGAGCATACTGACTCACAGCGCACACTCTTCAACACGTACTGGACTCAGCCAGAGGCTGATTAACCTCACATCTGGTGTTAGACAGAGGGCCCTCAGCTGAAGTCTCTAGGGGATGTTAATGAAGTTTTTAGCTTCCAAAATGTGGTTTTATTTAATATGATAATAAAATATTTTTTTTTTGTAAAAAAGGAAATTGTGCTGAACTATCCCCTGAGGAGGAATATGACAAGCATAGTCATATAACCATTATATTGACTCAAAGTAATCTTTCTTTTACTGTCCTGATCACTTTCAACCAGGGAGGCTAGGAAATTAAAAGTATCCACCCAGCTCTTCCCCTAATGCCCAGATCACCAAGCATGGAGTCTCAGAGGAAATTTTTTAATGCAATTCTACACTTCTGTGAAACATTTTGGCTTAAATGAAACATACTTCAGAGACAGTTTATTTCGCAAAAATGTTCTGAACTGCTCTGCTTACGTGGTACCCCCATGACTGGAGCCCATTCAAGTGGGGAAGCTTTACCTTTCTCTTTCAGATGAGCGATATTACATCTGAAACTCAAGAAATTCCCCTAGCCACCCTGGTGCTAGTCACCAGCTCCTCTGTGTCATGCTCTCTGCTCCCAACCAACCACTCTCAAAAGCTATCAACACTCCTTTACTCAAATCTAATAACCTCATTTATGTTTGGCCCTATCTGGATGCAGGCAGGTCAAGAGGCCCAAACAGCTTCGGTAGCACAGGAGAATAATCTGCAGCTGTCTGCAGATACCGTGCAGACATCCCTTTCCATCCTCCTGGCCTTCTGCACCATTAATGCTATCAGCATGAGGGTACCTCTGTCTGGCACGAGAAAGATTGACAGGTCCAGGCATCACAGGTGCTGTACATAAAGGTCCTCTAAAAACAGTATGTGCTCCCGTAAGCAAGGACCAAATTGTGACACTCCTGAACAACTGGGAGTGTGTAGGTATCCTTGACACGAGCCACTTAGGAGCGCTTAGTTTCATAGCTTAACACTATTAGAGCATTGTTTTGTCTTGTATCATTAGATCTAATTTGGATGTGACCCTTGAGGGTGTTTTATTTGTGAGATGCTGTGGTTATTTAAACATCTTTAAATGTTTAGTGAAGTGGTGGTTTAGTTTTTTGCAGCAGGTGCATCAATTTCAATCTTGGCAATTAAGCATGGAGCCCTTGTCAGGCTCATGAGGATGCATTTCAAAAACAGCAGAGATGAACGATGGGAAATGAAAGACTTTGCTTATTGAATGGCCTCTCTGTGAGCATTTCCATGCGTAGCATCTATATTTGAAAGCCACTTTAGTCAAACAGGTAATCTAAGAATATCCTGAAAAATTCAGATACGGGCTGAAAAGCCCAAAGTAAAGGGCAAAGAAGTTACAGGAATAGAAGTCCTCTCTATGTCCTTGTCATAGCCTCCTTAAATGGTAAATGCTTTTACATCTGCATGAATGGATTTTAATTAAATGTATTCATAAATAGAATACTGAGATGACACATCTTGTTGCAAATACAATCTGTCAGCAAACAGCATCTGGAAGAGATGGTGCTCTGTCAGCTAGAGCAGATAGAGGAAGTCTGAGCCTGTTCCCCTGTGAAGATGAGAGGAGTGCTACCTCTGTTAACTGAAGATGATCCACATGGCCCTTTATTTCTCCAAGTTACACTGAATGACCGAATCTCTGATCTTAGAGACAGGCTGACTGGATTTCAGTAACAAATTTCTGTTTCCCCATGTTTGAAAACTACCCTGAGAGACTCTGCACCCACCAGTTGAGGTAGGGAGCCTTTCCCCCCTTCATGGTTTGCTGGAAATGTCTTCATGGCGAATAAAAGAAGATACAGATATATGCCAGCAAAAGTATAATGTGGACATCTGTTGTGGGCCTATATGCATCATAACATCATGGACACCTGTTAAAGAATAGGATCATTTTGAATAATAAACCTGAACAAACGAAGGATGGCACACAAGAAGGATGGGCTGTGTGCCAGCACCATCACTGGTTGCCGCACAGTGCACACACAGCCACCTGCCATATATGAGGGGAGTGTTTTAAGCTATGCCAAAAGTACAGATATTTTCAACATTGGGGTGGTAACATTCTTTTATGAAATAATACATCCTCGACTGCCTACATTAAATCATCTTAAAAAACTAATACCAACCACTGCAGGTCATTCACCCAAGCAAAACACTCCACTGAGATTTTCCCCTTTGGTTTACATATCTGAGACCAAGCCAGTTTACATGTGAGCAAGCCGGAGGTGTTCCCCTTGGTACCTGGTGTGGTCTACAGTGCACATTATCACAACAGATGCTGCGGACTGAGGCCTCTGAACTCTACTGGCCTGTAATAATTGTACTCACCACATCTGCACAGGCATGGAAGAAGGGAAGAAGAACATAAACCTGGGCTCAGCAGGGATCTGGCAGTGTTTTGTGTAAGATACTAAGTAATGAATAGTGGACAAGGGTTTTGAAGATTACTTTGGTAATAAAACAACTGCAGGCTTTGGTTGGTGTATTTAATTAGCATGAAATGACACAGGCAGTAGGTGCACATTTTCCAGGAGAGAGTTATTTACTAGGCACACCAACTGTTTCATGTTATACTAAATCTTAGGGAGAATTGTCTAGCCCCTGCATTGTATTCTTCCATTCATTAAGACAAAACAAGCACCTTCCTGAAGTCTGACTACTTCTCAGCAGTTCCTTTCTTCCCATGACAGTGCGTTTACTCTGATTCTACCTCTTCTTAAAAATAGTCACTTTCTCCTAAACCTTTTTGGACTTCACTCAACTGCTTAGCTTATTTGCATGTCTTGCCTAACAAAACAAAACAACAGAAAATACTTTTTTGTCACCTCAAATACCCCAAAGATCCAGACATTGAAACAATTGCCACATGAATTTGAAAGCATTCACAAGCTAATAAAAGCCAAAGCCAAACACATAGGGAAGGGATGGGAGATTCCATTATGTCATCAGTGTTGGAAGAGAGAGATAAAGCATAATCCCAGAGCCTGTGATGTATTTTAATGAAGACCATTTCTTAAAAGTTATAACAGTTGACCCTTATCCCTTTATTAGTCTTTTATTATCCATCTGGAGTGCTAATTACCTGTAACATTATCTTGAGTCTTACATACTTCCAGGCAATTTGTCTCTGTCTCAGAGCAGATTCTTAAACAAAAAGGAGCAGAAAAAAACCCCACAACCATGAACCCATTATTTCATGAGTGCAGTTATGTATGGTTATGTTGTGCCCATTGGTGCAGAGTGGCACAGAGCAAGTTAGTGCTGGAGTAAAATGCAAGAGTATGTACTGTAACTTTGATATGCATTACTGCTTGGCCCCTGCATTGCAGAGCTACCGACCACGTGAAACTGCTGAATTCAGCTACAAACTCAGTACTTATGAAAACTGAGCCACAGAATGTACATACTTATTCCTAGATATCTAGCCTTATCCTTGGGGAACTGGTAGCCTTTTATACTCTTTGTTCATCTGGTGAGCTGCCAATTAGGCTTCTGGTTCCTATTAACAATTGCTAAGTGGCGTATGTGATGTCTCTCACAGAAAAGATTGCAGCAAATACAGCATGAATAGATGGGTTCCTTTCCACAAATTTTACATTTCAACAGGAGCCACAGATTTGTGATCATATTCCTGTTGTATTTCATTAAAGGCACAGAAAAGATGGAGTTGGAGAAAACTGCTTTGAGGGTTAGAATTAGCAGAAAGATACAGCCCAGATGAGTGTGGGGGGGTGGGCAGTGAAGGGGTTCAGTCTCTCCATTGTTGACATCAGCATAATCAGAGGCACATTAGTCTCTTAGTGTTTACAAAACTACACAAATTCCATGCAGTGCTGTCATTTCCATTTCACAGGTGAATAACACAGGCACAGTGAACCTTAATTGGATTGCTCCCCATCCCAGGCTTACATCCAAGCTAAATTCATCTTAAAATCAGACAACTGCCCTTTTAAGGACAGAATACATGCCCAACTGCTTTAAATGTACAACAGACAGAGCAAGACAGCTCTGAACACCTCCAGAGAGCAATTTAGAGAGCCTAAATCAGGAGTTCACATCTCTCAACTTCTCAGTGTACATACAGACTCAGAATGCCACTTGTCCACACACGGCTGAGCTGGCAGCCAGCTAGAGCTGATCAATAGCAAACACTAAGCACAGCCTCTCACCCCTTCTTTCACCATATGAAATGCAGCAGTGCCAGTCCCCAGCCTTCCTACACAGCAGCCTACTGTCTGGGGAACCTTGCCAAGCAAAGGCAAGCCCTAAATCTGAGCTGTTCACAGCCTGGAAATGCTTCTGCCCAACCTCCCTTGTCTGGGGAGGATACCCACACATTGGAAGATGAGGCATTTGTAGTGGAAACACTCCTCTGCCTCCCTGCTCAGTCTAGTGGGGAACATAAAACTTGGGTTTGAGGAATGTCAGCTTAAGAGACTGAATTTTACTATAGGATTGTGCTCTTAATAGAAGATGGCAAAGTCATGTCATATCTTGCTCACTCTGGGTTATTTCTGCTTTTGCCTTACAGATTGCAGGTGAATAAACACTCTAATGTGTAGGTATGACTGAGCTGCAAGTGTATGCGTGAAACAACCTTATGCATCCAACTGCTTCTGCCTGATCAGCAGATAACATGACCTTCCTTGACATATAACATGACTTCATTGGTTGCATATTTGTAGTATTTGGGTCTGTGTATCTAAACAAGATATTTGCCTCTTCTGTAGAATGGTAAGACCGGTAAGGGCATAGAGATATGATGGCACTATAGAAATCTTGACTTTGCAAGCAACAGTGGATGAGGTAAAGGCCATCTCTCTCTCATGACTTTAAATTTTACTATATTAGTAGCTATTATAAAAGTAGTAGGTGGAGACACTTTTTCCTCTTCTGAATATTGTGGTTCCCCTGCTGAAGGGATTACCCCAATAAATGGGTGTATAAAGGAAACCAAACTACTGCAGCATTGTTTTCTTCTCTTTACCACACAGCAGAAAGCAGTTAGTATCTTTCAGGGGGTATATTTGTTTTGTTTTCTTTTTTACACATTGTATTGCCACAGAACTCCGGCTTTTAGAGAGGATGTTCTCTGTTTAACCTGTAGCTATAATTTCTCTTTGGAAATATTTCCTTCACACAATAGAATATCTGACTTGGCTTTTTAGAAGTTCCACTGAAGAAGGAATTTAAAAGAAAGGCATTCTGATAAAGCAAGCTGTTACTTTCTTATGATCACTGCCATTATACAGAGGGAAAACCCCAGTCGTGATTATTGCAGAGGACAGGAGAATAACCAGTCACTGCTTAAAATGTAAAGATGCAAGGTAAAAATTCCTGGGCAAATCTTGAATGGGAGCTGAAAATTAATTTGGTTGGTTTTCACTGCAAATTCAGTGTATTTTAACTTTGTGGTTAATATATTTATATTTAGAAGACGACAAAATGGCAAAAATCTACCAGAGCTCCTGCTTGATTTCTTTATAGATGTAAATTTATATTGATAACTTAATAACTACTTCATTAATATAATAAAACTGAACATAATTTATCCTTGTAGATCTTTGATTATATTAGTTTACATGATATCATCTCATCTCCCTTCAGGAGAGCAGACTTTGGCCTATTCAGGGGCCTGCCTGGTGACAAAGTACCATGTGACAAAGCCCTCAAGGGAAGAAGGGTGAAAGCAAACTGCTTAGTATTCATGGATCACCTTCTCCAAGCTCAAGAGCAATGCATCCCAACAAAGAAAAAGACAGGTAAAAACTCCTGGATGCCTGCATGGATGAACAAGGAGCTCCTGGGCAAACAAAAATCCAAAAAGGAAGCCTACAGAGGGTGGAAACAAGGACAGGTAGCTTGGGAGGAATGCAGAGAAACTGTCTGAGCAGCCAGGGATCAGGTGAGGCAAGCTAAAGCCCTGAGAGAATTAAATTTGGGCAGGGACATCAAGGGCAACAAGAAAAGTTTGTATAGGTATGTTGGTGATTCAGTGATAAAAGGAAGATGAGGGAAAATGTGTGGCCCCTTTGGAATGTAATGGGAGACCTGATTACCCGGGATATGGGGAAGGCTGAGGTACTCAACAGATTTTTTGCCCCAGTCTTCACCAGCAAGGTCTGTAGTCACACTGCCCAGATCAGAAGAAGGCAGAGGCAGGGACTGGGAGAATGAAGAAATGCCCACTGTAGGAGAAGATCAGGTTCAAGAATCTTTAAGAAGCCTGAAGGTGTGCAAGTCCCTGAGACCTGATGAGATGCATCTGTGGGTCTGAAGGAACTGTCAGATGAAGTTGCTAAGCTACTCTCCACCCTATCTGAGAAGTCATGGAAGTCCAGTGTTCCCACTGACTGGAAAAGGGGAAGAAAAAAACCCCATTTTTAAAAAGGAAAAAAAAGAGAAGACTCAGGGGACTACAGGCTGGCCAGTCTTACTTCTGTACCCAGCAAGATCATGGAGCGGATCCTCCTGGAAACTACTCAGGCATGTGGAAAATAAGGAGATGGTTGGTGACAGCCAACATAGCTTCACAAAGAGCAAATCCTGGCTAACAAATTTGGCGGGTTTACAGCATTGGTGGATAAGGGTGAGTGACACATATACCTGGAGTTGTGCAAAAGATTTGACATTGTCATGCATGATAACCTTGCCTCTAAATTGGAGAGACATGGATTTGATGGATGGACCACTTAGTAGATAAGAAAATGGCTCAAAGAGTTGTGATCAATGGCTTGATGTCCAAGTGGAAACTAGTGGTGATCCTTGGGTCACTTTTCAGACTGACAATTTTTAACATCTTCATTGGTGACATGGACAGCAGGATTACAGTCCACTCATGGTAACTTTGCTGAAAAAACTAAGCTGTGGGGTACAATCAACATGCCAGAGGGAAGGGATGTCATGACAGGCTTGAGAGGTGGACCTGTGCAAACTGGATGCAGTTCAACAAAGTCAGGTGCAAGATCCTGTGCTTGTATTGGCACAAGACCAAGCACAGCTAAAGGCTGGGTGGAGAATGGATTGAGAGCAGCTTTGAGAAGTACTTGGTGATGTTGGTGAATGAAAATCTCAACTTGACCAAGCAATATGTCCTTGCAGCCCAGAAAGCCTGACCCGCATCAAAACCAGCATGACCAGCAGGTCAAGGGAGGTGATTCTGCCCCTCTGCTCTGGTGATACCCCACCTGGGATACTGTGTGCAGCTCTGGGGCCCCCAAAATAAGAAGGACATGACCCTGTTGGAGGGAATCCAGAGGAGGGCCATAAAGATGATCAGAGGGCTAGAGCACCTCATCTGTGAAGAAAGGATGAAAGAGTTGGGCTTACTCAACCTGGAGAAGTGAAGCTCCAGCAGACTTTATTGCAGCTTTCCAGTGCCTGAAGGGGCCTACAGAAAAGATGGTGAGGGACTGTTTATCAGGGAATGTAGTGTTAGAACAAGGGGTAATGTTTAGAGTAAAAGAGGAGAAATTTAGATTAGATATTAGGAATAAATTCTTTACTGTGAGGGTGGTGAGACACTGGCACAGGATGCCCAGAGAAGCTGTGGCTACCCCATCCCTGGCACTGTTCAAGGCCAGATTGAATGGGGCTTTGGGCAACCTGGAGTAGTGGAGGGTCCCTGCCCATGGTAGGGAGGGTATTAGATAGGTAGATAATCTTTGAGGTGCCTTCCAACCCAAACCATGCTGTGATTATATGATTCCATGGTGTGTAATCAATGGCAAAACTGTGAATTTTGGCACACATTTTTTGAAATGAGATTCACTGCCACTTGCAACATTATCTTAGTGTCACTGAATTCTTAAAGAAAGCAGAAAAGTTATTTCCTTACTCACAGAACTTTAAAATACTGTATTCTGTCTGTTAGTACTTCACTGCAAGTTCAACTGGGACCAAAATAGCAGTAGTATATGCTGTAGTTTATGGATTGGAGCTCAAATTATTGGAAATTTATAGGAATACTCTAGTGCTATCTGTTAACCTTAATTATTCTGTAAAATATTTTGCCATAACATTAGATTATATGAATTAATTCTAAATAGCGGTTTGGGTTTCACTTCATCGCACACAGCCTGATGTACAGATTAATGAAAAAGGGGACATGATGATATGTTAATGCAAGTCAAAATTTCAGCAGTATTTCTGGCAGTGATAGACTATCTGATTATATCTCATAGGCTGATGACTGGATATACCCACCAGGAGAATTTTTTTTTATTTCGCAGTTAATTAGCTGTAGAAAACAGGAAACATATTTTTAATATATATGAAAGACTAACTGAAGATGTTTCCCAGATGGAAGCTTCTCAAATTCTCTGATGTCTCTTACTTATTGGCAACTAGTCCATTTTCCATTTTAGAAGAATTTCATGTCTTCCCACCCACAGCAAAGAATTGATCTCATTTTGACACAGATTATTAAAGATGTTGTGGCCTTACTGAAGTCAGAAGGCATTTTGCCAGTGATTTAAGCAGTCAGGATATTACCTGGCTGTCTATAATGCCTGGAGCTTTATAGTAAAGCTAAAGTTGTTCATTTCTCCCATCAGAGACAAATCTGATTTCCTACTCAACAGGCCAGGTCTTTGAACCATGCACTAGCTTTTGAGGTATCTCCCATTCAGGAGAGGTATGAACAGGTTTTTAAGGGCTGTCTCACAACAGAGCATTACTTCGTGGAATTTACAAGGCTTTGCTGAACTTATGGAAATTACTGCATAGTTATAAAGTTGATATGAAAATCCATAATAATTTTAGTTAAATAAGAAAAGTTTGGAAAAGTTTAAGTTTTCAAGCTATGGATTACAAGGAATATTGGCAAGGGTTACTGGATCATAGTATAATACTGGGTTTCTCTGCATCTTCTCAAGAGTGCGTGGAAGTGGGAAGATTGTAAGCAACTGGAAAGCATATAGTAGAATTCAAGTATGCAACAATTATACATCTATATCCCCACTGTACTTACTTTCCTCTTTGAAGTTTAATGTCCTGTGAGATAACACATTGGAAATACATAGATTTGAAATATATACCAGTGTCCTGAAACATGATAATGACATTGTTGCCATTATTATTCCTAATTATATATATTTTTACTTCTATTCTAATAAAATACAAGGAGATGCAAAAGCTCTTGGCCTGTAGAGGATATCATCAAGTAGAGGCAGTTGGAAAATGGTTCACTAAAGTAACAAAATAAATACAATAATAAAACTTAATAAAAATAAATAAAATGTAAACATATAACAATAATTTAAAACCCAAAATCCTTGGAGAAAACTTCTACAAAGAGACACTGAGGCCAGGCTCCCACGATCAGGTAACTTTCAAGGCTGTCTGAATAGAAGTTTGCATTTGCATCTATGACGTTAACACCCATGAACCCGGCTCTGGTATATGTACATGTATATGCAGACACAGAGTGCAAAGGTTCTCTTTTGGTGTAAGGCTGAATGCCTGCTCGGAATGATCACCAGGACACATTAATCAGTACCAGAACGGCTGTTTATCCCAGCTAGCATCTCACATGCAAATCCATGGCCATGCTGACAGTGGTGCGTCTCAGAAGCGGCTACTGCACGTGAACAGATAAATCACCCTATTCACTCCATCTGTGCAGTTGTTCCCATGCCATATGTTCCATGTTCAAAGGCTCTGACTGGAATTTACTGCACATGTCATATAACCATCCTGTGCACATACAGGATACCTGCCTGGGATGATGGAGACCCCTCCAGAAGTATTGTGCCCATGGCCTCCAAAATCCCTGGCAGCTATTCAGAGAATTTACAGCTCTCTATAGGTAGTAAAAAAAAAAAAAAATCAACCAAAACCCAAACCAAATAACATAAAACAAAACAACTGAAGGGTAGGAAACTGAAATTTAAAAAAGCAATGGAATTTAGCAGAAGAAGAATCTTTGTCCAACTTGTTCCCCACTGCAGGATGTAATTTTATCATGATGCAACAGGCAGAGGAAAGGCTGTTAGCTTCCATACAGCAGTGAATATAGTCTGCAAAATGGTAATACAGAAGATATCCAACATTTTCTTTTTGTGTTTATCCAAATTTATCCAAAAATGTGCTAGAGGTATTCTAATTAAATAATTAACTGCTTTGACTGAAATATCATGAGCAGAGACACTATTGATCCATCCCAAACCTGGGGCTCTTTCATCCCATCTTGCCTGAAGTGCCAGAAGGATCTGCCTGGTACCTGCTGTATAAAGTCTGCCTCACAATCAATTACATCCTTCACCGAACTTGTGCGACACTGTCACACCACTGACAAAGCTCTATTGAAACCTACTTTTTCCCCTTCTTAGAGGATTGCATGATCTTAGCTTGTGTTGCAAGAAGTGACGACTTCTGTTTTATAAAGTATTTGCTATAACCCACCATTTTAATAATAATCTAATATTTTCAAGGAACTGTGAAGATTTTACAAAGTCCCTGTCTTTGCTTCTATTCAATTCAGTTAAGATTGGAATAGACTGTCCATAGAGTACGAAGAGTGCAGCATATTCTCTCTATCTCCCAAATTTTAAATACAGAACTACAGACTGACAGGTCCTGCACTTATCACTGAAAAGGCAGCATTTCAGCAGCCTTACTGGTCTGTTCAGTACTGGATATAGTGCACACTCTAAGAAACTGCCAAGCCCAGTCCAGGAAAGCCTAGAGAAAATAGATAGATAGATAGATAGATAGATAGATAGATAGATAGATAGATAGATAGATAGATAGATAGATAGATAGATAGTAGCCACAAGCGTTACCAGGGGTTTATGTTGGTTTAAATAGATTTATCTTGTTGCAATACCTAAAATTCACCCCAGGCTCTTTCACAAGCACAAAGGCATCAGCATAGCTCACTATTAGTCTCCAGGGAGAAGGATGAAGGTACATCAGCTGGTGGCAAACAGAAGAAGTGAATGGTTCTGGATAACCAATTCATCTTTCTGCCACTCAGCCCTCCTAGCTTGCAAATGTATAGCTCTAGTATCCATCCTCAATGCTGTCTTCATTATCAAGAGCAGGATCAAGTTTGCTTTGTGCAACTACTCTATTGTGACATATATAGAGATATAGATGATATATCAAAACAACTTAGTTTATTTTTCTCTTCCTGGAAGGAGAACAAGGAGCACATTGGATTACTTACTGGCTTTGGTATAGTACATTTATAAGGATAATTTCTTCCAATTAAGTTTTGCATTACATTTTTAAAATACTTGGCTTCTAATAGAGAGCAGAAAAGAAAAACAAGCAATAGAACTACCAGTTCATTGACTTACAAAGGAAATTTCATTTCTCTGTGACTGCAAAATAATATCTGCTGAGTTTTCTTTGATCTGCTGTCTCTACATGTAACCTCAGATACAGCAAATGAGTGGTAAAAAATATCTTTGGTACATACATATCCCCTTGTTACCCCAAAGCTATCTATTTCAGCAATATCTAGGCCAGCAGTTTAATAAACACAGTAGGACACAAATGTCTCTAGGTGCCAATGAAAAGAAGTTTCTCCAACAGACAGAAAAGAGTTCTTCTTGGCTCTATCAACTCAATGTTATATGTATGCTAAAAGGTTCATCACTTCTTGAAAAAGACACTGAATCAAGTGGGTTGTCAAGGGACTGTCAGATAACAACCCATAGCATCAGCTATTGTACTGCAAATATATATATCTATATATACACACGTGTATGTGTGTGTGCATACCTACACGTGTATTTTCTATGTATGTTCTGCTGCTATAGATTGAGAGCGGATATGAGAGTAACCACCCACATTGGAACAACACCTGGGGTGAGCTTTTCCCAAACTCTGTCTTTGAAGGTGAAAGGGACAATGGCCTGGTTTTCCTCCCTTTCCCTCCCTTCTGCTTCATCCTTTTCTCAAACAGACCCTGCTCAATATTAATATCTTCAGAGAAATCCACCATCCATCTCACTTCATCAAGCAGGCCGCCTGTTGCCAATTGCCTCTCATCCTCAGGAAGTAGCTGATAGTACCATTCCCAGAAGGAAGGAAAAAGCTCTAGGATTAATTACTCTCCAGTTAAGTGCAGAAAACACATTTTCCGTGACATATTTATCATCTCACAACATTCAAAAAGGCTAACATCTTGCACTCTAAATGGAAAGCCAAGGACTCTATTCTAAGAAGCCTGAATCTCATTTCAGATGAGGCAGAGCAGAGATGATAGGGAAAGACTGTAAGAAGGAAAGTAGAAGTAGAAAAATGGAATTGCATCGTTTCTCAGTGGGTTTTGTGTGCAATATGGTGGGACAGAAATGAGACCTTGACTCCTGTCTTGCTCAAGTGGATCTCCTTATGCTTTGTAAATGTCACAGCAGAACTGAGCCTTGCAGATAACCTGAAAGCCAATGTCTTCTTTTCATTAAAAGTAGTAGGAACCTTCTCGCTGATGCCACTGCTGGCTGTCCCCATTACCTTTGCTGCGAGGAGATAGAGAAAGTTGGTGTAAAGAGCTGGGAAAATCATCTTCCCAGCTGCAACAGCTTGACCACCATCAAAAAAAAAAAAAAAGGAAAAAAAATCAGTGGGGATGGAGAATGAAAGATGAGGGAGGTGCAGCCCTGCATGCCCTGGTGCTGGTGGAGCCCTGCATACAGGAGTGGCACCCGAGGAAGGGCAGGCTGCAGTAAGTGAAGCAGACAAATGAGCATCATTAGGGAACGGCACAAAAAAATGGAAGCCAGATGAAAGGTGATGAGGGAAGCAGTCACATAAATCTTCACCCCCTTTGTATATCATATTCATTTGCATGGTTGTTATTTTTGTGAGGAGATTTTTTTTTTTCCTGAGGAGTAATCTGCCAGTTTTCATCAGCCCCTGGACCAGCAAACCTCAGCCAGCAGTGATGACCTCCAATTCTCCTCCCCAAAAGTGGCCATTCCCGCGCTTCAGGGTTTCCATAGCATGTTTCGCCTTCCACACTGTATAAAAGAGCAGATTGGCTGCACTTGATACAAAATAAGGGACCTGAGCCTCAGTGTAACTGTGACTGCACTGCCTTCAGTGGTGTTCCACTCGATCTCGGCATCAGGCATTGAATTTTATTGCATTAAAAACTAAGAACAAGGATTTTACTGCGCCCATTAAAAATCCTCTGTTAAAGGCTTAAATTACAAAATTAAATGTAATTAAAGCTATCTACTACAAGTATCAATACGTTTTGTTCTGTGCAGTGTGAAAATATCACTTGCTGTTCCCTCATCTTTCATCTCTTGTTTTAAAGACATTGATCTATTAGTTTACAGCTTCAGTAAATTGAGAAAGCCTGATGCTCAGACTTCTTACGTGTGACTTCTGAGCCTCATTTCTCAAATGCACTACACGGTTATTTTGACAGTTATGCTAGATTTAATTAGGAATCGTTTTTTCCAACAGTTCAACTGCTGCAGCAGCAGTATTTTGTTAGTGTTTCCCTCTTTTATGCTTAGTTCAACACAGACTGAACTACAACTTTGAATTTTGTTTTCATACATGTAAGGCAGTGTGACAGCTCGGACTTTATTCTCAATGAAAGCCAATTAATACACACCAGTAAGAAAAAAATCTTAGAAAAACAAAGTCCTTTTAAATGAGAATCCCTCCGTACAATAAAGCCTTCCTTGTTACCCAATTCCTTTAATTTGCTTTTTTTCACAGAGACCTATAAACCCACTTACAAAATATTTCACCAGGATCATATAAACACAAAAGCAGGAAGGGGTTCAGCAACCTTACTATAATTCGACTTCAAACAAATACTCTTAATGAAGTTTTTTAAGCACTGAAATTGCAAACTTGTATAGGATTAATTGGTAATCTCTATAGCAGGATCTTCAAAATGTATATCAGAAATGTATTCCATGCTCTCTCTCCATTCCTACATTTCCAAACCAAAATGTTTTCAGAAAGAATGGTTGGTCCTGGCACTATAGATCTTTCTGAGCAGTCTTTATTAAATATTGTTTTCTTGAAGCATTAAAGATACCATCCTACCTCCACTTACAGGCTGTTCAGCTCTGATTTTCATGTAATTGATGCAAACGAAGCACGTAATAGTGTTTTGACAATGACTTTACCACATTCTAGTTATAGAAGAAATGAGAATGTTGAGAATTTGAGAAGTTAAAGAAGGTTAAGAACATGTTAGGTGACTTCATTCTTCCAGTGCACAAAACCACTTAAGCCTTGTCTACCTCCAAGCCTGATATGCCAACTTTAACTTTTTTTTTCAGATAAAATGCATTGACTTCCTAGGTCACCCAACAAACAGACCAAGTCTATTAGCTGCTATATGGATGATGTCTAGAATAGGTCATGTGGGCTTCCTGATGGCTGTGGGCAAAACACAAGCACTTCGGGGTGTTAGGCACATGTTAAGTGATCACTGTATTAACTAAAAAGTACCCCCAAACACTGAGATTTCATATTCCTTCCATTTATTTTTTCATTTAGCGCATTCACAAAGGAGGCAGCTTCTAAATCCTAAGGTTGAAACACACAATTCAGAAAGTTTCAGAAGCTCAATACAGGTTGGGCCATAAATACTGAGAAAATCTGAGAGTGCAGGGAAAACTGTAGAGTTGAAGAGGTAGGACTTGAGGTAATGAAAAGGTTAGGCTTGCTGCCTGAAATATCTGACTTCCTCACATGCAGAGCTCAGGCTCTCACGTCCTGGAAATAGAAACAGCCCTCCTGAGTAGCTGATAATAAAAACATATATTCTTCCATTTCAGTTCATGGCAGACTTGCTTTACAGTGCCAGTAATTCCACTTTCTCAAATATGATGCAGTTTTGTATGGCAAATAAAGCTTAACTTTTGACCAAGCCATTTCTTCACTCCTCAGGAGGTCCTCCAGAAAACCAGTGCAGTTTTCTGTACAGCAAAGGAGAAAAAGCTCTCTAATAAATAGGTGTATGATAAAACTGTTTTCCTTCACTCAATATAGAAGCTGAAGTTGTAGAAATATGAATGGCATCTTAATGTGGCAGTCCCCAGATCAACCCTCAGCCCCAGGATGCTCAGGGCTTCTTCCATCTGCTGCATACCAAGCACCAAGGAAATGGGCAGAGTGATAGTTTGGGAGCTGAGCTTTGGAGTGCCAAGGAATGGTACTTTGATGCAAGATGGCACATACTGAAGGCTATTAGATGAAGTATCACAGGCTCTTAATTAATCTGATCTGGAAGCTGCACTTTGTGGCAGCACATAATTAATTTTGCAGTTTATCCAGACAATCTTGATAGGTTCTTTGCAGAGCACCTACAGACCACCACACAACACGAGTACAGCAAAGAAAGTCAAATTTACTTCTTTCTAAGGACTGAAAATTAATTACTGTTTTCCTAAAGGTCTAATTTTCACTATTTTTTAGGAATACAATTAAATATTGTCCAACTGATGTCAAGAAATCCTTTTTTTGTCTACAACTGATACACACCCTGCCATTTCATGCTCTAATGTATGTGTGTCTTTCTATGCTGTCTTCTGAACTGTAGTGGCATCAGATCACCTCTTCATTAGCTAGAAAGTTGTATTCCTAAAGCTAAAGGAGGGAAGGTTTAGATTAGATATTAGGGGGAAGTTTTTTACAGAAAGAGTGGTGAGGTGCTGGAACAGGCTGCCCAGAGAAGTAGTGGATTCCCCGTCCCTGGAAGTGTTCAAGGCCAGGTTGGATGGGGCCCTGGGCAACCTTGTGTAGATCCAGGCCTGGAGGTTGGTGGCCCTGCCTGTGGCAGGGGGGTTGGAGCTCTATGATCCTTGGGGTCCCTTCCAACCCAGACCATTCTATGATTCTATGATTCTATGATTTCTGGGTGCAAAAGCAGGTCGTTAGACAAATCTACTCATCCCTAGGATTCCCCTGTCCATGTGCGAGTAGAAAGTAGAAGAAAAGCTGTCTCACAGGGTCTCTTGACTAGGCTTCACCACACCTGCCACAACCAAGATAGAGCTATTCAGGTATTTTAAAACACTCCATTCCAGTGTTTTAAAATCTCCATAAACTTGGGAGAGAAGACAACATCAGTAGTTCAGTATACTGCATAAATGATCTTGCTGGCCTTAGGATCCGCTCCAGTCTCTCTGGAGGACAACCTCTCTCCATTGCATATAATGGGGCGAACCTTGCTTACGGATTACTTGTAATGCTCTCAGTATTAGGAGGGAAAAACTGGTTTAAAACATGGAAGCTCTTTTATTCTTGAACCTCTCTAACAAGTTTCTTGTACCATGGAGTCTCCAAATCAAGCGACACGCTGCAAACTTGCATTCTTTGTCCTTTAATTGGTAAATAACTTTAAATATCAGCAGTGCATGTGCATGCTTTTATATTAAAGAGTGCATTAGGGAAACGTATTGACTTGTTTTCCACTTCAGTGAAAACACTTTCCATGAGATCTATAGATAACAATGAGCAAAGAGTCAGCCAATGCTGCTTAACAAACCCACTTACTTTAAGTGCACTTATCTGTAAATACCTTATTCCTGAAAAAGCATACTGCCTACATGGATGTATCACAGTGCTTCAATTTTTGAGACTGGGAGGCAGATGAGCTACCCTCCTTGGGGACCATTTTGCAAAATTATGTGCACTAGGTGAAACTTAGTCCACCCAGTGAAAAAACAAAACCATTTTCTAAATGCTTTCTGTGAGCCCCAAGGATGACTTGTTTCTGGCAGCAAGGGTTAGGTGTTCAGGGATAACAGAGCAATTGCCTCCCTCTTTCTTCAACTCACAAGTGCAGAGCTTTGACTCCATCACAGGAGGTGTTGGACACCACATAAAAAGCCCATGAAAAGCAGAATCATCCAGAGCTGCAAATCTCAAATGAGGGCTAAAGTGCCTGAAGAAATACCTGAGTTGCTATGAGGCCCCATGACTTGTCCACACTGTCGTGGCCTTGGAGACCCATTGGGAAAATCTTTGCAGAGGTGGTCGATGCTTCTGTTGGGTTTTTTTTTAAAGCAAATTCAAATGCTTATGCTGACAGTCCCCTCCAGAGGGGCCAAGGCCACCAGCATGCACCCAGCATCACAAGTGGGTGTGACAGGACCGCCTGTCTACTATCTTCAAAACTGTGCTGCTTCAGAATCTCTCTGACACAAGCTGTGATCCCGGCACCTTGTTTCTCCAGCCCAAGTCAGTTCCCATGCCAGCAACAGGTGCCTGCAAGAAGAATTACCATATCATGCCAGCAAGAGCTTGGCACCCATCTAATCCATGAGGGGCAGAAACTATACAGCTGGGCAACAGCCTTCCTCTCAAGTGCAGAGCAGAGACCCACAGATGCCACCTCAAGCTGCATATCTCCTGTCCTTTAAGCCACAGGAATGCAAGGCTTGGCAAGAGTTGAGCCTCAAAGGGCCAGCTGGCCCAAATCCTCTTAGCTGCCATATGGCTGTGGTGACATCAGCTTTCTTCCCTTTCCCCCTGCCCAGCAGAGACCTGCTCAGCACCCACACCTGGAAAGGCAAGAGAGGCAGCTTGGGTCACCAGGGAATGGCTTTGTCTGAGAGGAATTTTTAGAGAAATCATGGGATGGGAGTCAGCTCATCACCTCAAACATTGTCTGCTGCATTGCACCTACTTCCCACCTGGCTTATCCCCATCCCCAGGCTTATTTATGAGACTCTTCCTCAATTGAAAGTCCACTTTCCAAGAAACATTTAGCAACTCGGTTTTGCAAATGCTCACATTGCAGAGATAGCTCTTTGAACATATCTTCTTGCTCAACTGACCTTGCTGACAGTGGCAAAAGAGATGAAGTGCTCTATATTAGGCTGAGAATACCCATAATCATCAGTTCATGCCATGGGTCAGTTGTGCTGCTCTCATTTATTCTTTTTGAGATTGTTGTGACAGAATAATGCTACTAAAACAGGATCTGCTGCCTGCCCAACCTTCATGCTCTTCCATGGCACATGTATCTGCAAAATGCCTTTCCAGCATAATGCTCGTGTTCTGGGAGACAGTAAAAATTCTGTAGCCCATGCCAAGAGGCACATCAATAGTCAGTAGAACTGGGGCTGGTGAAGGGACTCTCTCTGATGGTACACCACAAACTCATAATTTCTCCCATGCCAATACTGCTTGGACTGCATGTCCTCTTCAGCATTCCTTGTTAGCTCAATTCCCTTATCTTCCCTTATCTTCCCTTATCTTCTGGAGATCCTGTATGTTGTGTCACAATGAGGACAGAGTGCCCTCAAGAACTGGGACATGATGTTGTCTTTCAAGGTGACTTTATCATTGAGAAGACTCTGCTGACTATGTCCACTTTTCCAGGAAACAGTTCAGTGCAGAGAACATGTGAACCACATGGGACTATTCATTTTGTGAAAAAAAAAACCACACAAAAAATGAGTCCCAGACCTTCCCAGACCTACCTTGGAATGACTAAGTTTGAGTCTGGCTCTCATACAAGTCAAGCTATATGAAACAAGCTAGATCCTGCTAGTGCTGCAAACAGCTCCTAAACAAGGGTTAAAGCCAGGACAGACAAATATGAGGTCATTTGCCTGAGTCACAAGAGAAGATGGCTATTTTGGCAGAGGGCCACCCAAGAAAGGCAGAACTCAGTATTTTTGAGGGTAATACCTTTGCCAGTAGGTCACAAGTAATGACTGTCACATGTCAACTGCAAGGCATGGACTAGCCTGGAAATCATGGTGCACAAAACTGAAAGCCTTCACTCGCACCCCTCTTCTCTTTGATGATTTTAAGCCATGATGTCATGGCCTGAGGTTTATGCAGGCCCTTGGAGGATCACAGCAGGCGTGCTACAGGCCAGACTGAGTCACAGCAAGGGGCAGAAGAGCGTGGCTGGAGATGTCAGCCAAGGGTACAGTCCGTTCTATTCCACAGGCTTTAAAACTTTGGCGTCACTGTGCACGGTTCTTGTATATGTTCCATCAGCCTGCTCGAAAGTCTCGTGACAGCCGGTACGTACAGCCTGTCCTAAATCACAGAAGGGAAGCGTTCAGCTTAGTATGCTGCTCAGGTGACCAGAGTTCCAGCATTTTGCAGAAGAGCTTATTCAGGAACAAATTCTGTATGTGTCCCTGCTCCCTGCAGTAAATGCAGGAAGTTTTATAGTGCATTTGAGAAAAACCTCGACCTTGATTTGGGTTTTTTTTTGTATCATTTAACTAAAAATTTTATGCTCATGATTGCTTTCTACCATATGCAAAGCAAATAGAAAAGAAATACGGGGGAAATTACATCACTAGCAAGGAAAAATAAATAAATAAGTAGAAAGTGCTGGAAGTAAACTAGACGGTTGGCACCTGCTGGTTCTGTATAGCCCTGGGTGAGAGTTAAGCCATTCCTATGCTTGGGAGAAGGAAAAAAAGGGAAACGTGTTCTTATCACTGTTGCACTCACACTGGTTTAAGGGCTTTTAATGTTGTGGGGTGTGGGGTCACAAGCTGTGCCTAAACTAAAGTTTAGTCCCAAAGCTGTCCCCATCTGCAACACTGCTCTCCTCCCACAGCCCAGGGGATGCTGTGCACGTGGGCCAGATTACCACTCTCACATGTGCTGAGGGATTGGGACCACTGAGCTTATCATGGCACTTGCCACCTCCCAGCAAAGCCGGAGCACAACAGCAGCCTTTGCTGCTTTGCCTTTGCAGGCAGCTCTGCAGGAGCACCGAGAAGCAGAGAGCAAACATTGTGTGGTCACTCCATGGATCTCCATGCCCTCCTTGCTTCTGAAAACACATCTAATGCTGATCCATGCAAGGCACTGCATGATGTATTGCTGTCTGAGCATGGGGACATTCCCTGCAGAGACTCCTGTTCAGAGAAAGTTTGTGACCTCTCCAAATAATGTTGCTGCAATACTCTATCCAGCAGTCTAGACCCCTGTAACACTTAAGGGCCATATGCAGTCTCAGAAACAGGATGTCAGAGCTGTCAGTCAGCTACAATTCATCTTTCCCACAAAGCTATTGAGTGTGACAGTAAACACTCATCTTCAGCTAAGCCCATTTTGAAAAATTACTTGAAGGCAAGCTGTTGAAAAACAGACAGGCTGCTTCAAACAGGAACAGCAAGGCCAGTGCCTGCGCTGACTTGCCTCAGGTTTGGATACAAGGTCACGTAGAAGGAGAAGAAAAAAAAAAATCAGCATATGCTGTATAATGGGATTACCTTAATAAGAATATTGCTCATTCTCCTCTTTTATTCACAGCGATTCATTCAGCCAACCTGGAACCTTACCTCCTCCCTCCACAGACTTTGTCGTGCACAAGTACTTGGTGACATATATACCACACGTGGGAACTTAACTTCTTTGGTCATCTCCCAAGGGAAATGGTACACTGAGCAAAGCAAGGGAAGGATAGAAGCCAGCATGGCTTTTCTCACCAGTATCTTCGAACACTGGCTGGTTCCAATCAGCCTGCAGAGAGATTGCATCCACCCCCACAAACTGGCTGCAGCAAAGGGTCAGGACAGGTCCAGATTAAGAGTGATGTAGTTAAGATTCGGTATGTAGCTCCTACGCCAGAAGTGTGACCTTGCATGCCAGGATAGTAGGTTGGAAGGATGAGGCACTACTCTCAAAAAGCACAACTACAGGAAGGGTATCGAGCCCACTGGTACAGAAGTAGCTCTTCTGCAGGAGAAGAGCTACTACCTCATCCACCTAATGATTTTTTCAGCATTCAAAATGTCACTAGTTGGATTACGTGTCAGATTTTGGAAAGTAAAGTCCAACATCCCATTTCATGGACACCCACTGTTTGCTTACTGAGCACTCAGCACTTAACGCAGTCAAATTATTTTCATGTAGCCATAAAAAAATTACCCTTTCTGGCCAGATTTCTGGAGGCAACACTGCCAACGTGTGTGAACAAGTGCTATAACCTGACCATCATGCTTATAGGAGCATTCCTGTGACATCTGAAGACCATTTTACTGTCTGCTCAGCATGTTTTAGGCACGCTAAGAGCCACTAGCCAAAAAGCATCCTCAGCCTTGACAAAATAATGTTGCTATTTTTACAGTTAACATGCTTAATTGCAGGAAGTGCATAAACTACTTACAACCTTTTTAATGCTATAGCAATTGGTTCATTTCCCACAGCTTTAGATCAGCATCACAGAACCTCTCCCTCCTGGGTCTGCAAGTGTCCTTGAAGCACTCGGCCACCAAGCATCTATCTTGCATAAGTTTTAAGTCCATCTACTACTTCTTGACATGAACTTTGCATATTTAATAGAATTTCCAAACTCACTGAAGAATTCCCATCAGAGCACTCCTAAAAGAAGCACTCGGAAGCAGATATCTGTAAGACGTTAGCAATGCATCAAAATTTAAGAAGTGCATTGCTCCTTTAATCTGTTTTAAAAGATCTAATCCTACTTTAGAGCTCAGCTATATCAGGCTGCATACTCAAGCATTCTGAAGGTTCAGGAATGGAAGGAGTAGTCCAGAAGCACCATGAAATCTATTTTATCCACAAAAAAATTGCTTAGGAAATCCATGAATTTGACGGGGGGGGTGTGTCATAAATGTCAGAAAGGATGGTCTGGTCTCCCTCTGTTTAAGGGAGAAAAAAATCTGCTGCAATTCCAGACTCTTTTCTCTCCTAACAGAGGAGAAGACAATTGTCTAGAGTTTGTTTTATTTTTGAATTCCCGAAGAATTTTTGTATGAATAATTTACATTATTGACTGGAAAAACTAGGTAACTACAGATACATGACTATGTATGAAATAACTTCTCAACAGAGTATTTGAAAGTGCTGTGATTAACAGCATTTTGTTCAAATAAGATGCTTTTAATTATAATTCTTTAATTGATTGATATTTAACTACAGGTATTCAGAAGGAAAACATTCTGTGTGAAAAATTATATGATACTTTAAATAAAACAAAACATACCCCAGTCATACCTGTTTCCAGTGTGCAGTTTATTCAAGTTTCAAATTAGAAAAAAATTACTAAGTATTTTGACAATTCACATGCATAAACACAAACATTTCAGCCCCAAAAGGTATTGATTTCTTTCAGTCTTGTATTAAGGCGTTCAGGAATTTTACCTAGGCAGACAAGTAAGTTTTTTAAAAAAAACAAAACAAACCCAACAAGATAAAGAGACAAGCTAACTCAGTTTTACTTCTGTTAACAAATACAATCAAAGTGAGTCCTGGTAGTATGCAGTTGCATTCTTTATCTTCTGTCACTCGTGTATAGATGATAGAAGTCAAAGTGATTGGGAAAGAGTTATCTTCAGCAGAAGTCTTCTTCAACAGTGTCTTGATTTGGAGTGCTGAATAAGCCATTGTAATGTTATGTCTGCCAGGATAGATAAAACAAAATTAAGAACTCAGCAGGCTGGTTGCTGGGTGCAAAGGGACAACAGACCACCAGCAGGTTAATGCAAATAAAAAACCCTCAAATAAACAAAACCCAGAAACCACAGGTTCTCATTCACACCTAATTAAAAATTCAGTACTTAAAACTCCAGGTAAGGTTATTTTTCTGCTGTTTGTTTGGTTTTTAATTATGGGTATTCTGTATTCTTGAAATATGACAACTGACACTGAGTTTTCTAAACCAGAGATGAAGAGCTGTTGGAAAAGCAAAGATTTAAGATGACCACAAAATGAACTGTAAAATCCAGACCAGAATGACACATAGTGTGAGAACAAAGGCAGAAATACACAACCAGAAGGAAAGAGAAGGGCAAACATCTGACAAAGCATTAAGAAGCCATTTCAGCAGGTTGTAGGAGTCCAAGGTCTCTGAAAGACATGGAACACTGGACTAAAATTTAATAGCTGAAATTGGTACCTCTCCTGATGCAATCTAATGCACTGGGATGAAAACTGCAGCAGTTCACAAACTGATTCATGAACAGATTAGACGTTTTTGCCTCAAGGCAGTAACATCTGTCAGGGACGCAGGAAGGATGTCAGGGGGTAGCAAGACATGTAGCCCTCAAATTCAAATTTGTCCTAAGTTCAAGACAGCACTCCATGAATATCCTGACAGACCAGCTCAGGCACTGAGACTGCAGACAAAAGCTTTCCACGGCATCTAAAACAAAGCTTCTCACTACATACTAATCTTCCACAGTCTATCTGGACACAGAAACTGGCAGCCTTACACCCACACCTCCTGATGAGTCCCATTAGCTAAGCACTGAAAAAACACCCATCATCTCATTCAACTGCATCAACATCAATCAGAAGTGCAGAGGAGGAAGACAGCTTCCGGTTTTCGTAACAGCCTCACACTCTCATCACTTTAATAAGCTAAATATATTTTCAGTATAGTTTTTCATTCTAAACTGTATTTCCCATTCCTTTGATCTCCCTAGGTTCTTGTCCAATCTCTTTTCAGTTTCTCAAGGGCTTCCTCAAAATGCAGCACACGGTCCTCCACTCATGCCCACACGGTTCCTAACACATGTGATATACACAGTCTGCTCCCATGTATTTCTTTGGGCAAGTATTCAGGAACCAGGTGTCATGGCAGAGTCTCAACCACCTCCACTACCCAGTCCTCTGTCTAGGATGGAAACCCCCCCTGCTGCTGAGAGAAACTGGCTTTCCTCCCATTCCCACTCCCACTGTCTCTCATTCAACTAAGCCCTACGGAGCTGCCCAGCTCTTCTAACGAGTCCAGCTTCCTCAAGAAGCGACTATAAATATCTACCCAGATATTTATATATAGATATCTATCAATGTCTATAAATATTCCTCCCATCCAGCACCACTCGTCTTAGCAGCGTGCAGGGGAGAAGGGTGGCAGAGGCAGTGTACCACCAGGGAACTGCTGCTGCTGCTGGCCCAGCCTGGGCTCCACCCCTTTCTCCTGCCTTGTGGAGAAGGGAAGTGAAGGGGAGAACGTGACAGACAAAACAAATGGGAAAGTGGAAGGAAAGAGGGTGAGGGAGGAAAGGACAAAAAGCAAAGGCAGATGGAAGACAACTTCATGGGATTTTGCACGTCCTCACTGTCTCTGGGACACGGTCTTTGTGTCTCCAGTACGACAAAAGCACTAATCCCTCACTGTGGAACATCACCAGCCAGCCACACGCATGTAACATCCTGCTTACAAAGTAGAAACTCCTATGCAGCAAAGCACCAATGTTATTTGAGTATCACCTAGCAACTGGAAGACCTTCATACACAGTTATTACTTTTTCAAAAGTCACATTGGTTTTGTTAGGTATTCAACTACTTTGGGTTTTAAGTGTCTTTTTCCAAGGCCCCATCAAACTAATCTGAACTTTTCATGGAACTAAGTAATTCCACGGGACTTAAATAGAGTTGCATGCATTATTTGCAAAAAATCTTTCAAAGTAAATGGAGACTTTCAGTCATCTAGTGGAGTTAGATATTCCAATCTCATTAGCATTTTTAACATCTGATCCAAAGTATGCACTTATGATGCCATAAAAACCAGCAGCTTACCAATGTTATCCTTCTCTTTACAGGAAATAGAATAGCAACAGATTTCTCTGTCTTGGATAGCTGAAAGGTTTCTACAGAAACAAAAGTAATAAAATAAGTAGTGTTATAACTCCACAAAAACCAACAAGAGAGATTTCCATTAAATTACATGTGTTCTGCTTTTTACTCAGTGGGTTTAATTCTATCCTCAGATATTATATTTTTAAAATATGCTACTGCACACAATACAAACCCCCATTTCTTAAACTATAAAGATTAAATGTTTTAAAGTAATTTCACAAAAATTCAGGTTTCTGTTCAAGTCAGTGTAATAGTGAATAATAAAAACACAGAAATCCATGAGCTGAAAATAACATTTTGTAGTGGCAACCAAATAACATTACCATGGCTTAGCATTCACTTTTTACGCTGCTCACTTAGAATGCAGAGGTTTTATCTGTAATGGCTTTCAGAATCAGCATACTCAAATGACCACACCTTGAAACGACATAAAGACAAGTCATTTCCAGTGAGTTTTCACTGGGAGAGGTGACTGGAGAGTAAAGCAAATGTCACTGTACTTTTCAGAAAGAGCAGGAAGGAGGACCCAGAGAACTACAGGATAATGTCCCCTTGATCCTTGGGGAGGTGATGAAGGCAGGCACGTGATGGACAGGAAAGTGAGTGGGAATAGTCAGCATGGATTCATGAATAAGAAATCATGCTTGACCAACTTGATAACCTTCTACAATGAAATCTACATCTTGGTAGATCAGGGAAGAGCAGTGGACATTGTGTGCCTTGACTTCCATACGCTTTTGATACTGTCTCCCATAATACCTTCATAAATAGGCTGAGGATGAGCAGAGGGTGAGGTAGACTGCAAACTGAACAGTCAGACCCAGAAGATGGCTGTCAGTGGTGTGAAGGCTAGCTGGGGACCAATAACTATCAGTGTACTCCAAGGATCAATACTGGGTTCAATCCTGTTCAACACCTTCATTAATGATCAGGATGACGGGGCAGAGCACATCCTCAGCACATCTGTGATGATACAAAACTGTGAGGAGTGGCTGATACATCAGAAGGTCATGCTGCCATCCAGAGGGACCTCCACAGGCTGAAGAAAAGGGCTGTCAGGAACCTCAAACAGTTCAACATGAGTAAGTGCAATGTCCTGCCCATGGGTAGGAACAACCCCAGGTAGGAGTACATGCCAGGGACCAACTGTATGGGGAAGCAGCTTTGCAGAAAAGCATCTGGGGATCCTGGTGGAAACCAAGTTAAACACAATCTGGTAATGTGGCAGAAAGGTCAATGGTATCCTCAGCTGCATTAGGAGGAGTGTTGTCAAGGGAGGTGATCCTTCCTCTCTACTCAGCACTGCTAAGGCCACACCTGGGGTGCCATGTTCAATTCTGGGCTCCCCAGTACAAGAGGGATATGAAGCTACTGGAAAGAGTTCAGTGAAGGGCCACTAAAAACATTAAAGAACTGAAACATCTCACATATTAATGCAGGCTGATAGAACTGAGACTGTTCAGCCTATATGAGAAAATGCTCAGGGGACATGTTATTACTATGCACAAATATCTGAACGTAACAAAACACTTTTCACCTCTGCAGCTAACCAAGTAGTAGAACAGGTGGCCCACAGAGGTTGCAGCATCTCCATCCTTGGAGATATTCAAAAGCCTTCAGGACACAGCCCAAGGCAAGCAGCTCTAGGTGGCTCTGCTTGAGCAGGTGGGTGGAAAAAATAACGTGCAGGGATTCCTTCCAACTTCAGCCATTGTGTATTTCCTAAGTCCCAGTTTAGTTGCTTAGCCTTTGGACCATCCTTCTGTACTGAAACTTCACTTCCCACTGATTAAAATTATGTGATTTGAGACACAGAGTCCTATTCTGCAAAATTAGTGCTATACTGGCCATTTTTACAAAATCATGTATTTTCATTCCAATTACCCTTACAGTGCATCGATTTAAGTTAATTTTAGTAATCTGTAAGTATATGCTTTGGATACGTGCCAAAAATATCTGAATTGCTTAAATTTACAGAGAGTAGCTTGAAATGGTTCTGTTCTAATGCCACTCGAGCATTAAACTGACACTACAATGTACTCTGAAAGGTGTAAGTGAGCCTATTACTAGCTATAGCAGTCACACCATCAGTGATGGGAAAACAGGATTATCTGAAACAACTTTATACAACCAAAATAATAATCAGTCCAGGTTCAAAACCACTGCAGTCAGTTATCAGTCTAGATTGCTATTTCAACTGCCAGCAGAGCTTGAAGCAGAGTATCTGGGAATGTAAAATGGAATCTGTTATAGCTGGCTATTGCCATAGACTACCAACAATTTTCTCTTACATATCAAATTTCACAGTTTCTCAGTATTTATATGGGCCAGCTACTTACAATTTCTCAATTAACTGCTTTTCATCCAGTGCACCTGGGAGGTCTCTTTTATTTCCAAGGACTAACACCTGAAAGAAATAATTCATATCCATGTTAAATCCAGGAGCAATACAATGTTTACATTTTGTCTTTAACCATTTGTTGGCATTGTTTTGGCTCTTAAGTGTTTAGTACACAAAAGTGGACATACTCAAAATGACCAATGACTGTGGGAGCACCCTGGAAATCCTGGTCCTGGCCAGGGTCAGATGCTGGGTGCCCACCTCTGAAAACTGGATCAAACTATTTCTGGGTATATCAGTATCACAAGTCTCCTCTGGAAGTGAATCTCCGTTCCGAATGGCATTATGGAATGATGTCAGACTGCATGCAACTACACCTGGAGGAAAGCATGCACCTGGTGTACTCAAGCCACCAACTGACATTCAATTCAGAGGACCAGGCTACTGTTAATCAGAAGTAACAGTACTGGCTGGGTTCTTGAGATCCAGACGTGATCCCCTCTACAGTTTTCTTCCCCTGCTTCTTAACGCTGACATACTAAACAACCAGGCATCCAAAACATGTATCACCCAAGCACCAGACAAAATTAATGATTCCTCTCCTTCCAATTTGAGCATCCATGGTAGCAATCACAATGGTGGCCATTAGGAATTAAGTCTGAGAAATGCAGAAAAATTACTGAACTTAAGAGTTCCTATGAGATACTTTAGGAGTCAAGTATAAATTGAGGTCAGATACATGGACTGAGCACATTCTAAGACAAAGTAAGCAATGGAGTTTTTCTAATTATGATGGCATTACTGTTTTCCAGGTGCATTACAATTCTAAGTCAAGACTGTCCCATTATTTCCTGTGAATCTGGAACACATTAAAACTCATAACTTGCAGTTTCAGATTAATAAAGCTACCTTAAAATCTATAATGCCAAAGCCTGGGTACAATAAATTGAACTAAGTTCAATACTAGTTACTACTTAGAAAATAACAGTAAGTAAAAAATACATTACTGCACCTTGGAAATCACCATGCTGGTCAGGCTGGGCAATTGGAATGTGACTTTATAGCATATAAAAGGAAAGGAACTTAATTCTATATTTCTGAAGATACCAGAGACCTATCATTTCAGAATGGAAAAGTAGGAAGCAAACCAGAATGTGAATACAGTACAAAGGACAGACAATGTCACTTGCCCAAACAGCATGAGTACACATTTCTGTAGGATTTATTCAGTATGTACTTGACTTATAAAAACACAAATACAGTAACAAACCTTATTAAAAAGGTGGAGAGTGAATTGAAAACTTCTCCTTTGAGAATGGGTGTGTGATAACTTTACTCTCACCAAGATTTCATGTTGGCTGGCTGTCTACATCCTCAGGTGACTATCATCACTTGCACTGGCTGTGTGTTCAAGTATTTGCTTACAAAAAAGGGGTCAAGCAAGAGCCATCAAGTTGTGAGTAACGCCGTCCTGATTTGTATGTACCACCGTTTTCTTACCATCACAGGTATAATCCCTTGCTTGGTGATGTCAGCATCAAATATCAATGCTAACCTGATGGATTCCTAATAGGTCTAAATTCACAGATTACATTTAATTAAACAACATTAAGTCTCCACGTTCATAATTTCTCACTAGATTTTCAAGAAAATACACTTTTGTTTGGTATTTTCTACTAGAGAACAGACGCGTATTTGCATTGTTTCCACACAGTTTAATTTGAAAAACTAAAAAGAAAAAGGAAAAGCCAAGACGTGAAAAGTCAAGCTCCTCAAAAATTGCTGGAAGCAGGGGGCACTATTTGAAGAAATACTTCAGGAAGACAAATCTCAAGTGACTTAAGATACTACCAGAAACATATCTGGGTCACTGGTTCAAACCAAGCCAACAGGGGGACTGACTGGAAGTAATTACTGTCTGATAACGTCACATGTGAAAATGATTTTTTTCCAAATCTATTCTGACCTTTAGATAAGAAAATGTACGAACAAGCTGCACCACTGATAAGATGCTGAGTCCTCTGACAAAAAATCACAATAATTTTTGTAAGAGCATGCAATGTGACTGGAATCATACTTAAGCTGGCATTTTCAAGAGCCCAGAAGAACCAATTCAAGAGGATTTAGTCTATACGGTCTATATTCAGGTAAGAATGATCATCAAAATACTTACTGGAATTCCATGCAATTGTGGCTTATCTATCAAACTGTGTAGCTCATTCTTTGAAGCTTCTACTTTTTCCAAGTCTGCTGCATCCACCATGTAACTGCAATGGGAATACAGTTATTTATGGTACTGTCATTAGTTGCAGAAAGTTGCACTAAAACATACGAAATGTGACAAATATGTTTGCACTGACAACAGCATCAGAACAGTCCTGAGTAAGACACAGAATTAAATATGGGCTTTGGGGAAAAAATGGCCTGGAGCATGCAATTACTTGTACATTTGGGTTGCTGAACGTGTAAACACTACTTTTATGGTGTTGGTCTTCTTACGTGATGAAGGTGGACAGGAAGAAAAGCACATCTATAATAATAGCATGTATATTAAGATATATTTTGTATGAGCATACACAAGAAAACTTACACAACTGCATTGACTCCTCTGCAATAACGCTCCCACATGCTTCGGAACCTTGGCTGCCCTCCAATGTCCCATACCTGGAAAAGTTAAGAACACCCCAACCCCAAAACATTTTTGAACTGCACAGTATGAACGGAACAAAAGAACTCTTAAATGCAGCATGCAGCTTGCATCAGCAATGCCTAAAAGGCAGTTTTTAAAGTAACCTTTCTCAAGAGGCTGGTCTTCTCCACCCCTTCCAGTCAATGGAGGGAGACAGGCACATTCAGAGGCCAAGTCAGTCCTGTGACATTAACAGCTCCAAGTGTCCATTTGGAGAATGCTGCCCCTTTCCCACTCACTGCAGTAACAGTCTTTCCCAGATACTGAAATGAATTCTTGCAAATACAGTCTAACACCCAGAAAGAACAGCATCATTGTCTGTAAACAGTTATGAAGTTGCATTTCTTACAGAGATAGGGAGACCTGAGTTAGGAATGCATCAGGCCTTCAGCAAGATAAAGATGGATATTAAGTAAATAACAAGTTGGTCAGTGAACAGATTGAGTCCATGTAAAGGATGACGCACTCTAGGGAGCTCCAGTACCTCCACAGCTCTCCCATTTGTTCATCAAATGTGCTTTCACAGACACATGGATTAACTGATGAGAACCAGAAAAGAATCAGTAGTGTAGGGTATTCTTGAAGTGATTAATCAGTGAATCTTAAGGAAAGGAAGCTCAAATTCTGCTTGGGATTTTATAAAGCTCCAATCCTGCGAATACTTATGCATGCTATTAATGTCCAGCAATCCCACTCAATTTCTTACTGCCAAAAGGCTAGCATGTTATTTTTCTGTGCAGGAGTTACTCATTCTGCCTTGCTAGCAAAAATTCAGTATTTTTGGTGGATGACAATAATCTTGTTTCAAAACTGTTTCCAAGATCAAATTACCAGGGAAAGGATCAGATCTCAATCTTGCAGGCAAGGGCTGCAAGATGTAGCTGTTGCAGCTACATCTAAAGACAGTTGTGTTAGAAGTGGCACACCTACTAAAATAGTGATGAACACTAAAATATAAAAGGAATGGATTTGGTCCTATGTCAAGGACAAAAAGAAGTAGTTATTTCTTATTTTAATCTGATTTAGCTAACAAAACAATATGTACTGTATACCAGATCTAGGAGGCATATCCATTACAGCACAAACTAAATTTGCAATAACATAAACAGAAGGAAAATTTTCTTAAGAGTTGTTTTTATATTTATACTTTATAAATACAAACATATTAAACCTTTTGTGGGAGCAGAGACTTGCACGAAAGAGCAAGATTTAATAGATCGTTGGGATAAGGCCTTTTGCAACTAACATGGACTATATTTTTAATGCCACAATCCATAAATCATATTTCTGTATCAATTTATCTATAATTTTCAACACTTTATGTTCATATTTTAGAAAGAAGTATTTCCCAATTCACCATTAAAATAATTCCGTGATTGATATATTACCATTCCTTCTGGCATTAAATTAGTTTATCACCTAATATAGATTGCCTTTGATCCCCTTTAGAAGATCAAGAATTTTACATATAAAAGAGAGCTAAGAGAACCTCTGACCATGAACTATGTATCAATTGCTATCTATACTAACATTTGAAGCGCTGTTTCAAAAGTCTTAATAAAAAGTCTCTTTTATTTTAAAAGCTTGAAGGAGATGTGTATTATAGTTAGATGACAAACCTCACACCAACACTAATTATTCCAGCAACTCATCAGGACCTTGAAACTATCAGTAACCATCTGGTGTACATCTGTGTGTCTGGAAAAAGAAACTAAATTATTTTCTTGGTAGATCAGAGAAGAAAGAAGGGGAAAGAGGACAGGGAAGGCCAGTAGTAAGATTAGATTTTTAAAGACTGACAGTGATTATTCCTGGTAGCCACAAAAATCTACAAGATAATGTAGCCTGGACTGATCACAAAATAAGTAATACAAGATAAAGAAATACTGCATTTGTCCTTGTTTAATGATACATCTACATCTACTACGTTAAATTGCACTGCAGAAGGAGTGTTGTTCTCATTAGGAGAAAAAGTCACCTTGAAACAATGGAAAGATAAGTCATTTCCAGTCAGTTTCCCTGTAAGGCTTACAGCTATTCATTAAAGTACACGGCGAATGACACAAGATAGACTAGGTATTTTTAATAATGCTCGGGAACCCAGTTTATGTCCATACATTAAGTTATAATGATCTGAAATGGGGGAAGAAAACAAAGGCATGCAATAAAGAAAAAAATCCTCACCTCTTTGCCTATGAAATGAAAACGGTGCTAGCAGTTACTTTCTAATACTCTTTTATTACACTGAATAGCCAATAACAGAGTTAACTACTATTTAAATCACAAATCTCTGCCTCGCACCATTTCCACTGTACTTGACCCATCAGAGAGAGCTGCAAGCATACAAGGAAGGAACAGGGAGAAGTCTTGGCTTTAAAGTTTTCTTGCATGAGCCTTACAAGTTTTTCACATCACCTGTTTTTGTATCCCAATATGTCATACACAGGTAAAAAGTATGTTCTGGGTGTGAACTGGGAGAGGCAGGAATATACAGCTAGCTATAAAAAGGGTTGGGGTTTTTTGTTTGGGTGGATTTCAATGGCTTTCATTGGTCCCTCAAGAATAATATTTTCATAATATTATGAGATAATTTTATCCCTAGAAGAGTGGCTGATTTTGAGAATCAGAAAATGCCTAGAGAATAACCAAACCAAATAAAGAAAAAGTGGAAACACAGTACCCAGTACCGTTGCCTCACAGGAGATTAAAATATCAAGAAGTTGCTATTTAGGCTCAATCTCAGTGTCATATATTTTATTACTACTGCATTTTACAAATCACTATTTTATTTGTTCCTGTGTACTGCTATAAAGTAGCAATTTTGACCATGCTTGCAGGTCTCCACTCTCCTAAAATAATCATAGAATCATAGAATGGTCTAGGTTGGAAGGGACCCCAAGTATCATACAACAATCCCCCTGCCACAATGTTTTAATTCGTAAACCAGATTAATCGCCAGACTTTGGATCCATCCTTTACCATAGTGCTTATACTTACCTGTTAAATCTAATTATTCTAAAATAGGAATCTCTCTGGATATTTCTCTTGTTTAGCTTCTTCCTGTGGAGCTAAGACTCCTCCTTGAGACTGCAGCTAACAGCTGTGTTTAAGGAGCAAATCCTTTTCTTTTGCATGGAGGAGCACCATGACAATTGAGCAAAAACAGGTTCAAAGGTTTTCGAAAGCTTTCTGTTACAGTAAGGTTCATTATCACTCTAGTTGTGTTTAATTAGCCTATATTGTGGGAATGCTTGACAGTTAATGAAAGAGTTTTAGGAAAAGTATTACCTAGATGTCAGTTTTATAAAGCATTTTTTCAGCCATGCTGAGTAGGATACTTCTTGTGGACATAGATGTGTGTAGTGACACATTTGCATCTTGATGTCAATGCAAGGGCTCAGCATCCATGATCTCATGGTAGTCAGTGAAGCCTAGACTGTTATTCAGATGAAATATCTTCTTTAGGACGACAGAGCCACACTCTGGGCTCGACAGTGGTGACTAGACCTCCTCTGACTATTACTACTTGAGCTTAAACCTCATTGCAGACACATAGCTGTTTACATTCAGGCATCTTCATTTGCAAGCTGAATCCAACACTACAAACACTTGCACTCAGAAATACGTCTTTCTGTTTGGAAGTACTCAGAAAATATTACCCATAAAACCTAACCTGAACAAACAGGTCAGGAAATTCTAAACACAGAAGACTATTTGGGCAGAATAAGGCAGCACTGGCATCATCCAAAACCACATTGTACACAGACAAGTCCATGTATACTGGGATGGGACTAATAAGCTCACATGTACACAGCAAGCAGCCACAGCATTCATACCCAGCTCAATGTGTAACGACAGGGAGTAAATGGAAAGCATGGGATTCATTTCCCTCTATTTGACCCACCTAAAATACAGGCATCTAATCCAAATGACTAAAATTTCTCTGAGGCTACTGAAGAGCTCAGAGAACAACCACAGAAGGAACAGTCTGCATCTGTCTCACCCACCTTGCCTACCAGGTGAACCATTATTGTTTAGACAGCTGGCACAGGCTACCTTCCTCCTTGTCACCTTGCTAAGCTCAGGGGAGACAAATCCTAAACAGTCATTTACTCTAGACTGGAGATTTCAACCAGTAATGTTCATCTTCCCTGTCTAATAAACGGGAAGAATAAAGAGCTAAATCAAATAACCTTAAATCTTGTAATCAATTGCCCAATGGATACAAAAACTGTACTGCCTTACTTGTAGGACCAGCTGTGTAACCTATTATGGAAGCTAGAACACCTTCTAGGGAATATTCTACCTTAGAATATTTCCTACCTACTATCCTATATTTTGGAAATGCTTTTACAGTTGTTCTTACAGCCGAAAAAAATTTAGCCATGTGGCTAAATTTTCATCAGAGAATAATTCCCAGAACACTGGCCATACTTCCCAGAACACCGGGTTCTTTGAATCAGCCTTGGTCCATGAAGAACCCTGCTGTCACTCCTCAACAGTGATAAAGTCCAACTTTTAAACATTTTTTTGTAACTAGGTATTTTATTTCAGTCACGCCAGACTGAAAAACATTATCTGCACGCTTCAAAGTTTATGGTTATTTAATTATTTAATATAATTATTTAATTCCCAGAGAACTGGAAATTAACTTAGACTCACAACACAAAACGGCTGAACAGCTTAAACTCCTGAAAACAAGCACAGGGGCATTTTGATGGGAGAGGGTATTTCTCAAGGACCAGGGTGTATTTGCCATTTTTTCAGAGACACGGGGTGCAATGCTGGAAGGATCAACATGTGAATTTTAAACAGGACACAAAAACAAAGTCTGCTCTCAGAAAACATTTTTTCTGAACCTCGTGCTGCTTACCTGCTTACCTGAGGCAGGAGAGCACCAGGGAACCCAGCTTTGGAGATAAGAACGTAATCCCCTTAATCAAGATGTAACAAACCTCTAAATAGAAGGGGCCAATCCAGCCTATCCTCAATATAGAGTCTTCCCTGAAGCCGAAAGCCCTGATTCTGTGTGACCACATGCAATCTGTTACACTCTCTTTTCACATGGTGATGAATCAGTCTCTACACATCCAAATCCAAGAGATTCAGTTGAAAGCAGCTGTATAGAAGTTATACATTGTATGCAGAGCTTGCATTTGGAAGACTGAGGGCAAGGAGACCAGAGGCAAGGACAGTGCTAGCTCAAAACAGCCAATCAATAACTACTGTAATGATTATTAATTCTGCTTGTCCTTGAAGAATATGTAAGCATGAAAGCAAAAATGAGTATTTGCTCAGTAGCAGAGAAAAACAGTGTGTATGCTGGGTAAAAATAATCTAATATTAGTAGATTAGACAAGAAAAGGACATTCTTCCACTACAGATTTAACCACACTAAGCAGCTCCCTGGCACTCTCCTTGTGTGTGTGTCCCCCGAAGCCTGAGCAATCCTGACAGATTCCCAGCATTTATCAATGAGGCAAAGCTGCTGAGGACAGAACTAACCAAGTGTCCCAACAGGACACTGAAATAGAACATTTGCTTATATAAACTACAGATAACTTCAAGCTGGGAGTGGATAAAAAGATCAGAATCCTAAAGCATCTGGACCAACTAGAGGGATGGTCTGGTATAAAGCAGCTGAAATTTAACACAGTCAAGTTCAAAAGGCTACATTTGGACAGAGGGAACCACATGCACTATGACAAAATGGATAATAACCAGGTAGAAGTGTAGGACAAAAAGCTTGAGCAGTTCACAAACTAAACATGTGCTTCAACAGTGTTGCTGATCTTAAATCAGCATGCACTAGCAGAAGCATCTTACATATGATTTTGGAAATGCATACTGCCCTGTGCTCAGCATCAGGGAGACTCTGGTTTTCAGCATCAGTCTACAGAACAGACAAATCTGAAAAAGTCCAGATGGGAAACAAAAGGGTGAGATGAGATTTTGAAAATATGACCCATAAAGAGGGGAGGGGTGAGCAAAATCATGTTTACCAGGAAATGGCTGCCAGACATAGAAGAAAAGAGCAGCCCAATTTGTGATGACAGCAACTCACGTCAGGTATCAGGAAAAGAGCTTTCAACCACTTACAGCGAAAGAACATTGTATGAAACAAGAAGTATTGTAGAACCTTCTTAATGGAAGAAAAGATTTTAAGAAACAATTACCTAAGATACTTAGGTAAATATCTGATTCACCTTAGAGCATGAGTTTGGTTTAGATGATTACTTGAGATAAACTCTCAGTCCTTATTTTTAGGAGTCATAACAGGTACTCTGAATGACAGGTGAGACATTCCATGCTGCCTATTCTGACTTAGGACACTGGTTTCTGGCCCCACCTATTTGTCCTGACCATTGTAGAGGTTCCTATCTAATGCATGGTCCTGTCTCACACTCTGCAGCACACAAGTCACAGCACAGTTGCTGTCTCCCATTCTGTTCTCCCCAAACTATCAGATGGAAGAGTGGTTTCATGCTTTTCCTTCTTAATTGATCATTGAGTAATTCTGAGTATGCACCATACTCATTCTCTGAACTACCGTCTAACTTTCATTTAACTACTTTTCACAGAATCACAGAACCACTGAGGGTTGCAGGGCCCTTTGGAGCTTGTATAGTCCAACTCAGCCTGGTCAAAGTATGGTCACCTAGAGCAGGCTAATCCAAGGAGGGAGACTCCAGAATTTGCCTGGTCAACCTGCTCCAATGTTCTATCACCTTCACAGTAAAACCACTTTTTTTTTTTATTGCTTAAACAAAATTCCCACATTTTAGTTTGTTCCCATTGCCACTTGTCCTGTCACTGGGTACCACTGAGAAAAGTCTGGCTACAACTTCCAGCTACACTGATGAGATCTTCCTCAGCCTTCTCTTCTCTAAGCTAAACAGTCTCAGGTATCTCAGCATCTCCTCATATGAGAGATGCTCCCGTCCCTTTATCAGCTTCAAGGACCTTCACTGGTAGCCCCATAATACTCTTGTACTGAGAGGCCCAGAATAGGACAGTAATTGAGGTATGATCTTGCAGTGCCAAGCAAAAGGGAGGGATCACCTCCCTTGCCCTCCTGTCAAAGCTCTTCTAAATGCAGCCCAGGATGCTGCTGCAAAGATACGCTGCACAGCAGTGCTCAACTTGGTGTCCACCAGGACCCCCAGGTTCCTTTCTACAAAGCTGCTTTCCAGCCAGTCAGCCTGTGGTGACGCCTGGGGTTCACCCTTCCAAGGTACAGGGCTTTCTTTAGCTTCGTAAAGGCCCTGTCAGCCCATTTCTCCAGCCTGTGGAGGTCCCTCTAGATGACAGCATGACCCTCTCGTGCATCAGCCCTCCTCTTAGTTTGGTATTGTCAGCAAAACTGTTGGGAGTCCCCTAACCTTACCCCATCATCCAGGTCACTAAAAGACACAAAACAATCCCTGGGGTCTATCACTAATAACAGGGCTTCCTGCTGCAGATCACAGCCCTTTTGAATCCAGCAGCACAACGTCTCCTTACACACAACCATCACAAATCACTGGGACATCCCACAAAACCACTTATTTATAGAAATAACCACTTTGACTTGAAAACAGCCCAGAAATGACACAGCCTTCTTACAGTGACCCAAGCCACACAGAACAGCCAGTGCTTGCTGAAACACTGCTGGAGCTATACAGGCAGCACACACTGAGGCTTGTGTTACTGCATGACACACGAGATGGATGACATGACAGGTTAAGATGTTTTTCAATTGCTGCTGAACAGCACGGTAAAGTATTACAAAGCACGAGACCTCTATGAGGATGTCTGGAGGATTGGAAACAAGACTGACGAGTGCTGCAACCAATGAAGCTGGAAGAGGAGCCGGGATGCTCCTTTCTGCTCCTCCCCCTCCTCCCTCTGCCACATCAGAGCAAGTAGGAAGAAGCTTCCCTTCGCCCTCCAAGCAGCCTAGCCGGGGCTGGCTGGTGGAAGGACGCTGGCCTCTAGCGGTGACGCTGGGGTGACGCGGTGCGATCTCAGCCGCTCCGGTGCCCTGAGCGGCGGCTCCCTCCGGACCGCAGCACCCACGCCCGGGGCGCACACCGGCGGGCGGTGCCGCTCTACGAGAACGAAGCGAGGGCAGGGACAGTGCAGCTGCTGCATTCCCTGGCCGTACGCACGTCGCGCGTTGCTCTATTTCTTTTTGATAGCTGAAACCACCACTGGGAGAGTCAAAGGTTGATTAGTTGGAGCTTCCCAATCAGTTACAGCAGCAGTTCACGTCGCGTGTCTGCTGATACACGGAATTTTTCGGCTGTTGTTGAGCTTACTGAGCAGTAAATCTCACCAAAAGTACCTCTGACCTAAAACCAGAGACATTCCATCAAAATCAAGCATCTCAGCAAACAACAGAAGTTGTTTGGAATTAAAACTCTGTATTAATTCAGTCATAGATTTTTCTGTCAAACAAACAAACAAAAATGATGGTCATCAGTTTGGTTATGAGCTTCATCAAAATAACATTAACTGACCCCTAAGTTATAGTACATCAGGTATTTTGATGCTGGAAATCATCCTGCAATTTAATACCTCAACCACAACCTCAAAATCCATAAAGCTTCCTGTTTTGATTTCAAAGACTGTGTGGTGAAATCTTTCCTCTTTGCCTCTTTTTTTTTTTTAATTTATTTTTTTACATAACAGGTGACAGGTTTTATTAAATACATTGAGAAGCCAAATGTTGACAATTCATGGTTAAAGCTGGCAGCACAACTTTGATTAAAAAGCACATGAAACTGGCATCTTCCTACAGACTGAGCATGCACAAATCAGTGTTCTTCTTTCAGTGTGGTTCAGGTAAATACTCACACATGCAGGTATGCCAGTGACCATACTTTTCACATTAGGGTAAGAGGTAAATCTGAGAATAAATCTACTGGCTTCTGGAAATGACTGCCAAAATTGGAAGAAAGTATAGAAGGCTCTGCGCTCCTTAGTTCTTACTGCCTTCTGGAATTGTATGGAATCTAGATATACAAGCCAGACAGAGGCACTAGCATACTACTTCCTTCTCAGCGCTTACCCCAGAATGTGGCCAAAACTACATGAAGGATTAGTATCACCTACTTGTTGGTGTTGCAACTTACTTTGCCTGAGATGATCAGCCTTACACTTCATAGAATCATAGAATAGTTTGAGTTGGAAGGGATCTTTAAAGGTCACCAAGTCCAAACCCCTCTGCCATGAGCAGGGACACCTCTCACTAGACCAGGCCGCTCAAGGCCCCAAACCCATTTTTTCACTTGACAATCTTTTGACTCAGCCTCACTCTTACAGAAAGTTTAACTGATTTTGCTTTGCAGTGCCCCCAAAGACCTTTGAAAAAGGTTATATGCAAGACCTATCTCCTCACCGTGAAGATGATTCCTGCCATGTCTGTAGGACTTCATAGGTTTAATAAAATAATATGTTATCCAGGAATTTTAATAATAGGTGAAATTGAATATCACAGTATTTCTATGAGAAAGGTAACCTGCTTTTTTGGGATAAAAAGGTTAAAGAAAATTTAACTCTGAATCCTTGTTGACTAGGCTGCAAATAGCTCATCAAAGGATTCCAGCAAGAGGCATTCCCCTCCCCATTCTTCACTCATCAACTTGTCAACAAATGATGTCATTCTTCTCACAGTAAAATAATTTTGGAAACTTTGCCCAGCAATTAGACTGTAAGATTTTAAATGCTTACCTAGATACATGAATGCACAAGTACTTCATCTTGCCAGGCTTTTATGGAAATAAGCATCTGTACCCAAGAGCCATATTCCCCTATAGTTCTTATTTTCACTGTATGCTAATGTAGCAGAGAGACCATGAGAGCTGGTTAAGGGAAATTATCTTCCTATGCAGATTGTGACCTACTCTAGGTGATCCTGCTCTGGAGGTGGTACTAGATGATCCTTCAAGGTCCCTTCCAACTCCTAACACTTTGTGTAATTCTGTGTGATTTAAAACTAATACACATATTATTACTGTTAACATTATCCCCTTATTCTTAACAACTCTATTATACAACTATATATAACATGACTTTTGAGATCAAAGTGTAAAACAAGGCACAGTTCCACAGAAATTCACATGCCTCCTCCCAGTGTGAACTCTATCTTGGAATGTTGTTCGTGCAGAAAACTCCAGTACAAACTTACCAGTCATTTCCTTTACCTACTTGAACTACCCTGGCTCAAAAAACACTTTATTTTGAGGACTCTGTCTACTTGTAAATTACTTTGTTTGTCTGGTTTTCTCCTTTTCAACAGTTTTCTCATATTCTTCCATGTCTGACAATGCTGTAGAATTCTGTAGAAGCTTCAGTACAGCACTCAATTATCTTTATGCCTTCTCAACTATCTTTACGCTTTCTCTATATAAACTCTAAACCATGGCCTTAATTGTTTCTACACAAAAGACAGAAAACAAGGGAACTGAATGGAAATTCCTATTCCTGTGGATTATTTATTATCTATGCTAGAATCTGTTATCTTTTTTATGAACTGTGGCATCTATAGACTTCTTTGATCAGTGGTAAACCAAGGCAGATGTGATGAAGTTTATGAAACTGATGTTTAGGAATAAACAAAATGGAATGCTCTCCTGGAGGGGTTAGGAAGCATTGGTAAAGCTGAAGTGGAAGGTACTGCTTCAGTACAAAAGTACTCTTGTGAAAGAGAAGGGCAGGCTCAGGCAGGAGGACAAAGAACACCTGCCTCCCTGAAACAACGATGTGAACAAAAATCCTCCTTGAAAAAACAAAAACTTAAGGCAGTTTGACTACTTAGACTGCAACAAAACAGCTTTTGCTTGTCTGCATTTCCTGCCTCATACCACACTGCTAATCGCAATTGTATCACTGGTCCCATTCTACACATCTGCCACTGATGTGTAAGGGTCAAGAAAGCATGGGATGGCCTCAGATGCATTTGCACGTGGCAAGGCAATACCTCTGATGTTGTTGTAAGTACACTATTTGATTTGCTGTCACAGCTAGTGAGCATGTTAATTTGTGTATAATACACAGAATCTTGGAGAGGAAAATCTATACAATTAGCACATCAGTCAGACTGTTCTTCTGACATCAATGCCAATTGACTTCTCCATAAATTCTCTTTCATAGTGAATATGACTCACGAATTAATCATAAGGACTAGAAAACGTAACACCACCCAAAGTTCCATCCATAGCATTAAACATTTATTTTTTTTAATATGGTCACTGATCCATCTGCATCCACAAGCAGTCCATGTTCGCATGCTGAACACAAAATTCTAGCAGCCTTCTAGCAGCAGCTGGTGTTAGTTGTATTTAAAAGTTGCAGCCACCACTGGAAAGGTGATGGAAAACTTTTTCTCACCAAATGGAGAGAGTACTTTCTTCCTGTCCAGATTCTGCGCTTTAAATATGATGTTTTGCAGCTACCCAACCCAATCTACCCAGGTTGCCCCCAAAATGCATCACTTTGCCCATACCTGTATCCTACATTACCACAATGCAGTGGTCCCAGCAATCACACAGCTGTTTGGGGAGCACACTACTCAGGTAATCTGGCTGGGGAGAAACTAGCGTGGGGGCAGGTTTGGTTTGGCTGGTTGGCTGTTGGGTTTGTTTTAGAGGTTGCTTTCATGAGGTCAACCAGTTGGCTGATCTGACTACGGCTCTGCCATGTGATCACTGGTGCCAGTGTGCAGGGCCAGGCTTAAGGTAGAATGTAAAACCTCACACCATGATCTACTTAAGTTGACTGTAAAAGATGAACTTTCATCTCTGCCACCCTCACTGAGCTGGCCTGACTCCCTCGTAGGTTTCCCAGAAGGTAAGTCTAATTAGTCCCTAGCATGAGAAATATCATACTGATGTTTAGATGTGCTACCATAGGCAGGAAAATGGATGTATTAAAAAGTTTATTTTGTGATTTTTTGGGGTTTTTTTAAAGGGATTGGATTTATTTCCCTTTACCAGAAAGATTCTATTTGGAAAGCAGAATTTGAATAAATATTCCGAATTTCTGATTTTGATTAAAAAGGCACCCTTCAGGAGAAGATAAACAAAAATGTACCAAGCTGAAGTTGGCTGAATTATGTTCTTTCTCTAGCAGAATTCAGCTCTTTCCTCTGCAACACACGGATGGCTTTTGAGATACATTCAACAGAGGGTCTGACAAACTCACTCCTGAACTAGGAAAGGACATTTGCCACTTCCTTTTTAAAGGATAGGAGCTGGTATTTTGAGGAATGAGGTGCTTAGGGTTTGGCCTTTTTGTGTATACACAAATTGATGAGGCACAAAGAAACCAGGCAGTGGAAGAGGGGAACATGTTTGATGAGGACAAGCTAAGAGGCATGAGGACAGTTAGAGGGAAACTCCAGAGCTAGGAAAGAGAGGAAAAAGCTCTCCACTTATCAATATACCTTCTTGTTGCGTAGCCTGTATACTGCCCTACTGCAATCAGAGCAGATGTTCCCATAACTTGAAATGTCCCCTCACCGGCCTTACCTTACACGTGGTGTATGCACTACCACAAGCAGAGCTGGCCACAGGCAAATGAACCAGCTGAGATGAGGGAGATCTTGGGATGATCTTGTATATACTGAGAATAGAGGTGAAGAAAGGCCAAGACCAGAAGTGAAATCTCAGTATCAGTGAAATTCTGTGGTTGTTTTTCGCCAGTTTCCAACATAATCATAAGAACTGACAGAAAGCATGGTGAAGTAACAGCCCCCATGTACAAGAAAAAGCTACACATCTGTTACACAGCAGAATGTGCACCTTGTGTGCTACTTCTGTGTCCTGAAAGGCCAGATCAGTTATCTTTGACTCTTTCAGATTCCTGGGTCTCCAAAATAAATTGAGCATACAGGATTGACTGCAAGAATTAGTGCTGAGAGGCTTTTTAATCTGGTCACCTACATTTTCCACACATAAAGTCCAACTGATGCAAGTTTACTCATAGTGCCCTATAGATTCTTATGTGTTTTCATAGAGCTGCCCACTGTGTAAAGTAATGCTAGTCCTTTTCTTTCAAATAAGAGTTTGGATATGTTGTATTGAGTATCACAGTGTCTGTCCTGTGAGTTGGGGTTCTTTTAAAAGAAAAAAAAAAAAAGGAAAATTTAGACTTCTACCAAACATTTACCTTTCAGGAAATGAGTGAATTAAAAATGCTACTTTGATTTCTTGCTCACCCACTCTGTGACAAGAGTGAGGTCAGATTCTCTCCCAAAGTAGGCTCTAATCATGTACTCATCATAATGATCATGCACAAACCCACAAAGTTGAGGTTACCAAGGCAATAATGACTCTCCTCCACTTTTTACTCCATTTTCCTTTTAAGTCTATTACAGTCTTTACTGTGGACCTAGTTTTAAGATACTCACCATTATTTATTTTTGGCAATCTGACAAAGTTTCCTGGGAAATTAAAATCAGACCAAATCGTGAGTAATGTTAAAGAGTTTTTATTTCAGCCAAACCTGGCATGACTTTCAAGCAGGTATATGGGAAAGAGGGCTGAGGTGATGAGGGGAAATAGTTGGGTGACATTACACTTCCCATCTCAATAGATTTTTCAAAGACTCACTTATTAGGCATAGTAACACAGGAGCAGTTTGGAGGAACCTATTCATTATTCTGCAAACTTGTACCACAGAAGTAGATACACGAGTAAAGAAGGCCCTACAGTCATGTGAAATCTTGAAAGAGTGTAGCAAGATATTATGACCAGAAACAGACAGGCAGTCACAGGTTTTATAACACTATGGTCATTTTAGGGTTTTTTTTAGTTCAGCTTCAACATCTCCCAACTAGTCCATTATTCTTTGTACCACACTTTATCTGCACACTATTTAGAACAAGTGGGTAGACAGTTAACAACTGCTTATATCCACATTGCAGGTAGTTTCAGAAAATTCTTCTTCCTAGGTTTAGGAGTTACACAAAACCAAAGGAAAAAGTATCTTTAGAACTGAGGGAGAAAGGAGAGAAAAATAAGGAAAAGAAGGGAAAAGTCAAGGCAAAGGCAAAAAAATCTATATTCTCTTCAACTAATTTTAGATATAAGTTATGAATTTGATCTAGACTGATCAACCAGGCTCCCTTAATAATCAGAGGGTGCCTGAATACTACTGGAGTGATTTATCTCCATTTTGATGCCTATGACATGAATCAACCAAACAGGCATCATCCATATTTCTCTATAGGCCTAAGAGATGGTTCCATGATGACTTACATCAGATGTTTTATTTCCATATAGCTAATATTATGTGAGCTAAACTACACTCTGCTGAGATGCTAAGTTAGGAGTGAAGTTGCTTCAGATTTCACTTACAGTTGTGAGGGGGAAAGAGGAGAGGCACCTCCAGAAATTAACTCAGCTCCCTTTGTATCTATGAATTTTATGACCTTTCTAACCCAAAAAAAGCACAATAAAGCTTCTGCCCAGCATGGATATAATGAAATCAAACAGATTAATGTAACAGAAATATATATATGTTATGCTATATGCTTCAAAACAGGTATTTTTGAGCTAGAAAAATAGGTAAATGATCCCACGACCTTAAAAGAAGTTTCTTACATTTTCACATTCCAAGTTGAAATCACTTTGTTAGTCACTCTATATTAATTCAAACATGCACACCTACCTTTATGGTTACATTTCCTTTTGTTATTTTTCTCATGTTGAATCCTACTGTAGGAATCATATCTTCTGTGAACTGCCCTGACTAGAATAAAGAAAGAAAAAAAGTTGACATACAGCAGATATGTTTCTCATGTGCAATCTCAAATTTTTATTTTACAACATTGTTAAATATATTCATCTTCTGTAAAGCCACTGGCCAGCACTTCAATTAATGCATTGTCACACCAAGGAAGACTGTTCATTTCAGTCCCTTTAAATGATCTTTTATTCCCCTCAGCCATAAAGATCACCCCAGAAACCACGAGACTTCAGATAATTCTTCATCTGATCCTTCAACAAACCAGGAAGCAGTGCAGTGAAAATACAGCATCACAGAATTGCAGAATGTTTTGTGTTGGAAGAGACCTTTAAAGGCCATCTAGTCCAACCCCTAATATGATAAAGTATGATAAAACTGACTACACCAGGATTTTCCTCTGTAGTTTCTCACTGTGCCTACCAATGATTTAACCCCAAATACAATAAATAGCAAAGGAGTATTCATGCAGACAGTACTACATGTAGACCCTTTCCTTCTGAGCAGATGGCAGCAGAAGAGTCTCACTATGGAAGCTAAGAGATTGCCATTAAGACAGAAAAATATAATGTACTAACTCAGCACAGAAGAAACTCAAAAACGCTGCCTCCTCCCCCAGCTCAGAGCAATACTTTTACGACAGATGCCTGTCATCATGCCAGTGGGAACCTTACACACATCTACTGACTTCAGAAGACAGCTTTTGAGGAGAAAGCTGAAACTCAGACCTAAGCACATACCTCATTATTCATTATTAATTTGCCAAATGTATCATTAATAAGGTATTGTGTCCCCTAGGCATGGTACATAAGACAGACAGATGGCTACTTAGCAGTCATGTCTACAAAGAGGCCCAGGTACTATCTGCAACACGCAGAGTAGTCCCAGTTTTCTAGTCATCCAGAAAGGAGAGAAGGACCTTCTGGACTTGCCATTGCCCTTCCATGTCTACCTGCCCACATTCCCTTCACCCACCTAATCATCCTATATGACCTGCTGTTTTTTTCTGAAGAAAACTTGGGTATGTGGACTAGGAAGGAAGCCAACATGTTCCAACAGGTTCCTCCAATCTGCAAAGTGGATGATGAGAGCTTCAAGATGCCCTGGAGGAGCGGCATGCCTCACAAAACACACACTGCCACCAGCTACGCCCAGTGCTACTGCTGGTCTCCGTAAGCTTTCTGCAATTTTTACTGTTCATGGCAGAGTGAGAATAAACTATGCCTCTAGTTTACATTCACACACTAAGAGTAATTATTTTTAATCTGGGACTTTAAAAGCTGTATGACCTTTAACAGTTACTTGATCCTCTCACAAGATTTTGGGGTTTGGAATTAGATCCTTCAGGCAAGAAACCACTTCCATCAATTACTTGCTCAACCTTACCTATGGGAACCTTCTTATTAAATTCTATACTATAGATATTCCCCATCTCTTTTTTCTTCCCATTTCCTTGCTCCCGTGACTTGTCAACAGCAGTGAAGATAAATGCACCTGCAGTTTCATACAGATATACATACCCATCAGTCAGAGAAGTTTATAATCAGATGGAGTAAGACAAAATCAGTTGGTAACCATCACCTGTAGCAGATACCAGCTTAATATGCTAAAATATATAGCATATTTATTTGTGGAGCACAGGCATACAGACACATATGAACACATAAACTTCAGAATGTAGCATAATAACTCAAGCACAAACAGCCTCTGGAGGCTATTGTTTACACTAACTCACACAAAGTCTGGATTCCTCTTTTGTCAGCAAATTAAATACTGTATGCAATATACTACACTAGAAGACAAAAATTAAAAAAAAAAAAACCAAAACCAAACAACAAAACACAACTGCTCTGATATTGGGGACAGAATGCGAAGAATTAGTGTCCCCTTTATTAGTCTTTAGTCCTTCCTCTAAAATTTTTTCCATTATGGCAGAATAGAACCAGATACAAAGAAAATACTACATTTACAGTTCTTTACTTTCCCGTGCACTGAAGGAAAAAAGGTAGTATGTTAAACCTTTTGCCTGCAACATGAAGTAAGAAACTGTTCTGTTTTGCTTTCTAAGGAAACTTTTACATTACAAATTACCAATTTTTGTGAATATTCAAGATGTACAAACAAATTTATTGTCTTACACCTCAGTAAAAAAGAGATTACACCCTGACACAGATTAAAATAGCTGATGCTAAGAAATTTGCAATGCCCTCTTTAAACGTTGCTGAATACTGAGCTTACCCCCAACCATATCAACAACCATGAGCCAGATTCTACTCCATTACACCAGGGCGCAGCCATAGTAAAAAGCAGTGATGTCATCCAAGGTTTCCAGAAGACTAAATACAGCTCAAACTCCTTAGGGAAGAGGCTGCCTCAGAGGGTGTTTATTCAGTGTCAGCGTGATATGATCTCTTAATACTATTGTAATGTAGGAATAATAGCAATTTCCCACTGTTTGTTCTTATGATCCATTGAAGTTTGTATTTCAACTAGCCGCTATTTTGTAGCAGTTATTTTCATCTTCTCACACTCTATCCACGTACACGTAAATGCACATAGAGTTCCCAACCTATTGCCATCCCCTGTACCAACTGTGTTCAAGAATAAGCTACTACCAACAACCAGGTGATCAGCTCCAGTCAGCATGGGCTCATGAAAGGCAGACCCTGCTTGACCTACCTCATCTCCTCCTTTGAAAAGGTGACTCGTTTAGTGGATGAAGGAAAGGCTGTGGCTGTTGTCCACCTGGACTTCAGGAAAGCCTCTGGCATTGTTTCTTATAGCATTCTCCTGGAGAAACTAGCTGCTCATGGATGTATTCCTCACTGGGTAAAGAACTGGCTGGATGGCCAGGCCAAAAGGGTTGCAGTGAGCAGAATTAAATCCAGTTGGTGGCCAGTCACAAGTGGACCCCAGGAATCAGTACTGGGGGCATTTCTCTTTCCTATCTTTATCAAAGACCCAGATGAGGGGATCAAGTGCACCCTCGGTAATTTGGCAGAAAACACCAAGTTGTGTAGGAATTTTGATCTGGTTGAGAGTAGGAAGACTCTACAGATGGATCTGGACAGGCTGTATCAATGGACTGAGGCCAACTGCGTGAGGTTCAACAAGGGTAACTGCCGGGTCCTGCACCTGGGTCACAACAATGCCACGCAACACCACAGGCTTGGGGAAGAGCAACTGCAAAGTTCCCAGTTGAAAAAAAAAAACTGTGGGTGTTGGTAAATAACCAACTGAATATGAGCCAGCAGTGTGCCCAGGTAGCCAACAAGGCCAACAGCATCCTGGCTTGTATCAGAAACAGTGTGCCCAGCTGGAGTAGGGAAGTGATTGTGCCCCTGTACTCAGCACTGGTGAGGCTGCAACTTGAGTGCTGTGGTCAGTTTTGTGCCCCTCACTAGAAGGACATTGATGTGCTAGAGTGTGTTCAAAGAAAAGCCATGAAGCTGGTGAAGGGCCTGGAGCACAAATCTTATGAGGAGCAACTGAGGGAACTGAAGCTGTTTAGCCTGGAGAAAAGGAGGCTGAGGGGAGACCTTATAGCTCTCTTTAACCACCTGAAAGGAGGTTGTAGCCAGGTGGGTGTTGATTTCTTCTTCCAAGTACCAAATGATAGGACAAGAGAAAATGGCCTCAAGTTGCTCTTGGGGAGGTTTAGATTAGATATTAGGAAAAATTTCTTCACTGAAGGGTTGTCAATCACTGGAACAGGCTGCCCAGGGAAGTGGTTGAGTCACCATCTCTGGAGGTATTTAAACGACATGTAGATGTGGTGCTTAGGGACATGGTTTACTGGTGGACTTGGCAGTGCTGGGTTAACGGTTGGACTTGATCTTTAAGTTCTTTTCCAACTGAAATGATTCTATGACTATCTATTGCCTTATCTAAAATCGTTTAATCCCAAATTCCTTAACCACTCCTCTTTGATGATTACAATGGCATACCATTTCCAGACTTACGGATCCAAAAGCTACAAAACCTGAAACCTGTGACAGTCCCCAAATACGAAAACATGGATACCTTGTAGAACATTCTATTTGCTGGCAAAATCAGACCTGCAGTAACAGCAGTGCTCTGGTATTCAAGATATTAGCATGAGAGAGAAAAATACCTAAGATGCTCTTCTACTGGTGGTGTAGTTTAAGTGAGCAGTTATACACAATCTAATGCCACATGCTACTGTTACGAGGTCTCTGAACTGCTGCATTCTTTCCACCATTTATGAAATCAATGCAACAAGCAATACAATTTGCCATGCCTTTCTCCCCTTCCTCAAAGCCTGCCCTTGGGAGATGAACACTTCCAATAGGCATGAGCAGTGCTGAGGCCCATGTTACCAAGATTGCCTGAGTGCCTCACAAGCTAACTAAAATACCAGTTCCATAAACATTTTCTGATTACTGATTGCTAATGTCCCCCAATGCATAATTTCATTGCTTTTTGTACTTTCCCTACTATGTTCCTTTTTCTCCTTCTTTATCTCCTCTTCTTAACTCACTCACACTAATCTTCTATTTTCCCCTTAACTCATAATTGTATATGAAAGGAAACAATACGTATTATATACTCGTGTTCATTATTTTCTCAATCTTTGGGCCATACACCTCCCAGGATGATTTTGATTCTTGATCCAGTAACCTTTCAGGATAAAAACTAAAGATATGTGAAAGCTCATGGCAGGTGAAGCTGCAGTACATCTAACTGCAGTGACCACCTCGCAGAAAAAGGGTATGCACTGGTAACTCTCATGATTAGTACTAATCATATTTAACATATTTTTTTCTATCTTCGAGTGGGAAGCAAATTTTCAGGATGGACCCAAATGTAGGAAGGCAATGGGAGATGAGGAATGAGCTTCAGCACGGTGACAAAATGGAAAGCATCACGGCAGGTGTTAGAGAGGAACAAGGCTGCAAGGCCATCGTCATAGTGGGAAGGGAATGCCAAAAATCAGACTTGAATGATGGCAGACAGCTTCCAAGGAATTGTGGGAGGCATTAATACTGACGCAGCTGATGGGAGGGGAGAGTTCAGTGGCAGGGGAGGTGAGGCCTTGGAGGATGCACAATATATTCTGAGTTATTTTGGGATACAGTGGCTGTGAAAAGCCAACGCTGAATCAGGGGCATGAGACCGTGCCCAGGAATCTGCTTTGCGAGGGGCACACTTTGCAGTCCACACACAGGAGACATTTTCTTTCTCCCTCTTAAAACAATTTCACACCCATCCGAGCCTGCTCTGCAGTTCTCGGGGTTCCAAAAGCTTCAAGAACTGGCTCATGTCCCCTCCCGCCGAACCCCTCCATCCCTCCCTTCCTCCCTCCCACCCACCCTTCACAGCGCATCCCCGCGCCGCGGGACCCCATGACTGGAGGCGGCCTCGCCGGAGGCCCTGGGGGCAAAGCCCGCACTTGTTGCCGGGGGAAGCGGCGCGAAGCGGCCGGCCAGGGGCGGGCAGTCCCCTCCAGCCACGCCAGAATGCCGGGCCGTCGCCTCCCGCCTCACCGCCCGCAACGACACCCGCACACCCCCTCCCCGCCGGCCGCCGCCCTGAGCTCCCCGCTCTCCCCCCCCTCGCCGCCCTGCCCCTGCACCTGGCCGGCGGGCGGCCGGGCCACGGCAGCGTACCGCCAGCACGGTGAGCAGCGTGGTCTTGCCCGAGTACTGCAGCCCCACCAGGGTGAGCTCCATCTCTTCCTTCCAGAACAGCGAGCGCAGCCACTCCAGCAGCCGCGCCACCAGCGCCAGCATCCCGGCCAGCGCCCCCGACCTGCGGCAGGCGCCCAGCCCCAGCGGCACCGCCTCGCTGCTGGGCATGGGAGCGCGGGGCGAGGCGAGGCGAAGCGGCGGCGGGGGGTCGGGACGGGGCCGGGGGTCGGCGGCGGCAAGGCTGCGCGGGGAGCCGAGCGCCTGACAGGGCCCTCACGTGATGGCGCCACCGCCCTTCTCCCGCTGCCACTTGCTGCAGACAGGGGAGGGGTTTGGTAGGGTTGGGTTGGTCCGGCCGGGGGCGGGGGAGTGTCGGGGTGCCCTGCGGGGGGCCGGGGCGGGCGAGCTTGAGTCAGGGCCAGGCGCTGGCCCGGGTGGGCAGGGAGGTGTCCCTCGGGTGAGGTGAACGAGCCGCGTCTGCAGCGGGGGCCGGGAGGGTGGGGCGGCTCCCTCTTGAAATGACGGGCGAGGCCCAGCCCAGGGCGGAAGACTGAGGGGCGTCCCGCGAGCCTTAAGGGCCTGAGGCGGTGTCGTGGAGGCAGCGCAAGCCTCGGGGAGCAGCCGGGGGGCTGCGGGCACCGCGACACTCAGGTGTGGCACCCGCGGGGACTGTGTGAGGTGAATGGCTGGTCCCTGGAGGGAGCGTGGCCCGAAGGGGCGGCCCGGCATAGGTCTGCTTCCATGGGCTGGCTGACTGGCCAGCGCTCCGCACCCAACAAGGGATAGTGAAGGGTTCCATATACAGCACTGGTTTAGGAGCGTTGGTGCCCTTAGGTCTCCTTAGGATAGAATTTGTGGGTCCTTCACTTCTAGTGATGGCGGTTCTCATGCCCGTAGGACCTCCACCCTTCCCCTGAAACTCTTACTGAATAGGGACAGGTTTCCAGATCCAGGGCTTACCATGGGTTTATTTGGGTTCTTCCCTGACAGTTTTGGGGGAGTCTTCCTTAGCAAGCTGCCTTGTTTCAACAAGAGACGCTTGTGATGGTGGTTTTGTCTAACGGGCAGTGACAGGACATGCCACTTCATCAGGAATCTGCTTCTGCCTGCACTGGATAAGTGACAGCTCACGGTCTTGCCATACAGCATTAAAAAAAAGAGGCTTGTTTTCCCCATAAATACAGAGCTAGCAATTAACCTGGATTCATCTGCCAGTCTCTGACATTGTCAGTGAAATTATACATGATGCTCTAGAAGGTTTTATACATGATGCTCTAGAAGGTTACAGTGGTGATATTGGTTGATGAAGGACTTTCATACAAGTATAATCAAGGCACTTCACAAGTGTGGTATAGATACTTCTACTACTGAAATATAGTAAGTTCAATGAAACGTTTTGATTTTTTTTTTGTGCTCTTTTCAGAGACGTAATTCAGCATTTTAGATGATAATGCAGTTTCTGACAAACCTCACTGGTTACGTCAGTCAGACCACAAAAAACTGGAAGTTCTTGTGACTTCTATCAAGAGCAATTTGTTCTGGGCTAGCTGTAAAGGTGAAAAACTTTATGCTTTTTCATGCCCTGGTTATATACAGTCAAAATGACTTATAGTTTAATTCTGAAGGTTTTTTTACAGAAATTCATTTATTTACCCTTGTAAATTTAATTGAACATTTCCAGAAGGAAATTGGACACTGGAGCTGGCCCTGCCACCCAATGGTAGTATTAGGGAATTATTTTTCATTGCTTCTCTTAATATAAAATCTGGAGGAAAGCAGGCAGATTTAAGTGGCAAGTCCCAAATAAATAAAAAGAGGATTTTTGTTGTGTTTTTTTTTTTTTCCCAGTAGTATAAGGTGCTGCCCTTGATGCAGGTAGTCCCTTTGTCCTAATGCTGTTCCCTAGCATTGGTGTTTTGTGTTAGGAGTCAGAATTTTGGACGCCACTCTTAAAACTGAGGTAATGATGACATCTTCATCAGTTTCAGAGCATGGCATAGCTCTTGAAGCTTCTTGATTTGCAGCACAGTGAAAGGGAGGAACCTGATCAGATCCTGCAGAGGAAGAGCATAGCAGAACTCTGCTATTTTGCTTGCCTCCTAGTAGCACTGGAAGGGCCTCTTGATACATACCAACATCCCACCTCAGCCAGTTACTATTCATGCTGAGTGTAACTGGGAGGATGACTGGAGACATGGGTGGAAAAGTTGACATTGAGGAAATGGTTAATTCTAGTTGAATGAGTAAAAGGACCAAGAAATAATTCACAGGCAAAACACTATTCTTTTCTGTCTTTTATTTTTCTGCTATGTATCTTGTTATTTTTTAAAAACTTGTTTCAGCCAAAGCAATTACTGAGTTTTAAGTGAATGGGTGAAATGTTTCTGGCTGCCTTAAACCTGAAAAATATAATAAGAATTTCTCCCACCTCCATGTATCACCCACCTTGCAATGCCCAGAACACAGTCCATTTGTGAGAGTGGTTCCTGGGAATAACATGGTTCTGCTTACTGGGGGGAGGGGGGAAACTCACTGAACTGAGTAGTCTCTATTTTTGGAAGAGTTTTTAAATAGCACTTAAGGCTTATAGTGAAGGAAGCTTAAAGAACCAATATATTGCAGATACAGTAACATGTTCTAAAAATTACATTTCAGTCATATCCTCATAAAAGGCCAGCAGAGGATGGGCAGATAAATTCTAAAACATTAAGCTGTACACTAAAGAAAGTCTTTTACAGTGTTTAGGATCTCAAAATATAATATATTGAAATGTCTTGGGGGGTTCTCTGAGTTCAAAGATCCATTATATTGTTCTAAAATGTGTTATATCTTTTGCAAAATGATATTATTATGAAAGGCAATTAATTATTTTGCAGTCAACTTGGTAATAGAATATTGTATGAGAGAATATTGCTACCTTCTTACAACTGGCAGCTCAGAGAACATTTGTTCTCGTAGCTAAAAGCCTGAGCTGGGGCAAGGGGGACACAATTCATTATCCTGTGTGACTGTAGATAAGCCACTTAATCTTCCTGGGAAACATTTAACCATTGATAAAGTAGTTTCTCTCTTCTGTCTTGTCTATTGCAACCTACACACTTCAGGACCAGTTCAGTTATGGGGACATGCAGCACCTAGCATAGTGTGCCTTCCCAGTGGTCTGTCTTGAAAGTGACAGTAAAGCAGCTTACTCCATTGCAGAGACTCACCTGTCCCATAAAAATTTATAACAGTGGATCCTGTATTTCCGATGATGATGGTGGTGAGGCTGTAAATACAGGTTCAGCAAAACGGGATCTGAACCCACACTGCATATCCAGGTATTCCCACACCTGGGGAGAAACAAGATGTTTGGGTCCCACCTCTCTAGTTCAGGGTCCCACCAAAAAGATCAGATCACATCATCTGTGCTTTAAGCATGGACTTTAGTGACAGCTGAAGATCTTAATGAGAAGAATCGTTCAGCTGAGTGGACTCTCCAGAGAGGAGAATGTGAGAAGCTGTGTGATGACTCCAGTGTTTCCAGGTTTGTCCTGATATGCCAGGTGTTGCAGGGGCAGGGGAATAACAATAACAGAACCCTGTATAATAAGCCGTACAATTTTTCTGCTGATGAGGCACTGCTTCAGTGTGAGACCAGTCCTTTCGGTCGGCAGGCCAGACTCAAGCAGCTGCTTCGCTCAAGAGAACGGGAAGGCTGTGCTGGACTTCTCAGTGTAACGCACCCGGCTGTGTCTGTGCGCGTCATCCGTGCCCTCTGCTGGCTGGAGAGGAAGGATTTCTCTAAGGAGTGTTACGCCGGCAGGTGTGTAACGCTTTTAACTCGTGAACTGCTGCGGGTACCTAAATTTGGCAAGCGCAGCCCATACTGAAGCAGTGCATACGATGTACAGGCAGCCTAAATCTATTGTTAGTCCAGTGCCCTTAATCACCAGCTGCCCCAGCAGTAAGGTGCTTTGTGCTTTGTTAAGACATTCACAATGTTACCGTTATAGGACGGCAGGGTGCCCTTAGCCTCCCTTTAAATGCCTGGTGGTTAGGTCCCTGCCTCAGGAAATCATCGCTGGCAAGCTATCATGTCTCAACCCGGTAAGAGGCAGAGGGAGCAGAGGCGGAGTCTCCAGCAGGAGACAGCCAACATATGGTATATTTCTTCTGCAGGATCTTGAAGTTCTGTTGAGTAAATACGTTTTCTGAGATGAAAACAGAGGCAGAGAAGGGTGACTGCCTACTCTCTTTTGTCCACATATCTACGCTGCTGAACACAGTGCTCTGGAATTGTGTGCACAGAAACAAAATGCTGGCTGAATAGATAAAGTGGCGATTCCCATTAATTTTCATACTGTCTGTTTGTGTCTAATTACTAATCAATAAATACCTTATCAGCTATAAACTAGGGGTTATACAAGCATACACTGAAAAATGTCATCTAATTACTACTAGCCAAGGAGAATTGTAATCAATACACCATGATGGTGGTAACACATTAATGCACATAATGAAATCCAAAGTTACTCCCTTAAGGATGCTAATATTGATAGGTGCCCTTTACCTCCTTGCCCTTTACTCTCTCATATGTAACAAGGGAACTACATATGCAGGAAGATTTTGCAGTCCTGAGTACTGCTGAGACAGTGAAAAGTAGCTGCAGAAGGCTCAGAACACTACAGGAGGCTCAGAACTATACAGGAAGGAACTGTTCTCCAAAGGCTCTGATCCCTGACTGGAATATACTGAAAATTAGGAATTATCTTGAATACCACACATTTACATTTAAAATAAAAGGCAAAAATTATAAAAATAGCATAATGCTGGGTTAAATTTCACTGGGGTCTTTCCAGAAAAACAGAGAGAAGGTCTGGGATACCCTTGCATTAGGAAATATTTAGAAGTATTAAGTCATCGAGTTAGACCCACAAGCTTTTTGAGTCTGTTTTCACCCACCTACACAATGTTTTTCAGTTGTACAGGAAAAAATATTTTAAAAAAGCACAAGAAAAAAGAAATTTCATTAAGAAAGATGAAGCCATTGTTAAATAAAGCAGCAATTTATTTATTTTTGGTTTTTAAGCCATGCAATAAACATTGTTTTGTGTTGATGTTATTGTTTGGAATGTCTCTGTGTTGGAATCTCAGACCCTGGTTTTGCAGGCTGCTTTGCTGTGGAAGAACTGGTATCTGCTAGTGCAAGGGGCTTGCACGAGCACACCGGAAACCTTTTCAAGTAAGTTATAAGTGTGTATGCTTGAAGGATGGAAATTAGTCCTTAAAAAAGTCGTCAGTGCTCTGTAACTATGTTTTAAAATTATGTAATTGTCATCGCTGCCTTGTTTGCATTGAAAAGTGATGGATAACAATGCACGATACATGTGCAAATCTAATCTGTGCCTGGGAGCTGTCTGGTGCACATTGCACAAGTGTGAAGTCTTCCACGTGATTCTGTGCTAGTATATATACAACAGGCTGTCCTGGTGTGATGCTGGGATTAAAGCAAATTTTGCTGGACTCCTTGGGCCACTGGTCACGTCCTAGGCTGTCTACAAGGTGGTCTTACTGGCCTCTGTCACAATCTCTCTCTATGTTCTTACTTTTAATACAGAAGCAAGAAACCGTAAAGCAGGGATTAAAGTATGATTTCATTTCTATTCAGGTTCTGTAAGTGCCAATAGGCATCTCTTTTAAGTGCCAGTATCTTTGGGTGTCCCAGCTTAAGCAACACAATAACCCAGATCGAGATTCTTCAGGTCAAGATGCAGAATTTCAGTTAAAATTTTAGCAGAATTTCTAGACGTTGAAGGAGAACATTGGAGGTAGTTTAATGACTTCCACTTTCACCAAGCCCATTTTAGCACCTCCCAGTCCCCAATCTGAATTCTGCCCAGATGGGAGAAGTGCAAAATAATGAATGACAATTGAAATGAACGTTCCTCCAGTATTCAGTCTTTAGAAAAATACAAGAACATAAACCCCTGAAACTATAAGGCTACAGAGAAAACAAATAGTTACAGGAAATCAAGTGAATGGAAGGTGAATTCAGCAGTGGGGGGGTGGTCCTCTTTTAGGAGAATACAAGTTTGGCTATGAATGTAAGATAGTCACCAGTAGCAGGAGGCATAACATCCCTTGTCCTCCTCCTTGCCTACCTAGAGTCATAGCAAGTCCGTGGAGACTTGCTGACTCAATGGTGACTAACAGAATATAGGTAAGGCAAATATAATAGAGAGCAAAATAATATATCTGGAAAATACTGTAATTTTACACAGCTGGTAGCTGACCTGAATCTCACTACAGCAAGAAGTTTGTAGGGTTTAAAGCTTGAATTGCAGGTACCTGTAGGTAACACAAATACCCCAAGTGAACATTTGAAAGGTGGCTGGTAAAGCACTGTCCATCAGAGTACAAGATATTTCTCTGGATAGTTTATTGCAACAGTCCTCTTTCCTCTCACCTTCCTTTTACTTTCCTGGGCCCGGCTGCTCTCACGAAAAAAAAAAATGGGATCAGATGGAGAGGCGTAATCTAACGTATCTATACTAACATATCTATACAGTGGCCTCAGGGAAAGGTTGTTGGTATCAAATGCCAGGCAGATAAAATCTGTTGAATGGGAAGAGACTAGTTTGTCCACATTCCCCACTGCTTTGCTCTTTCATATAGGCAGTTCAATTCCTCTACGTTTCTGGGGAGGTCCTGGGTGCTCTGTCTCAACTCTTATGTGGTTTTAACTTCTCATCATCTTTTTTTCTGGTGATTTCATGCTTTCTGTATCACAGATGTTCTGCTTGCTCTTACTTGGCTGATAGTCAAAATTATTTATGGCAAAACTTGAATATTTTATGAACCTGTAAGCTCTCTTATCACAAAGTGCCACAGATGCAGGTGTCTTTTGGAGTGCTAGATACAAACAAGCCTAAACTCAAGAAACTTCACCAACATTTAACAGAGCAGTGCAACCTTTAAACTAGAACTCTGTGTCCCAACATAAAATTTGATCCATGTTGTAGCATTATGCTGAAAAAATAAAACTTCATATAAATTATACAACATATACTAAGGCATTGCTAGTGATGTTTCCATATTTTATAAACCCTTTGATAGTTACCACAACTGCAGGATGAAAGGGAGGGACCGCAGGGTACAGAAGTTATGGTACCATGGCTTTTCTTTACCCAAGGTCAAATAACCAATATCAAAGCTGTAGTGAAAAAACAAGGTGGTGATCAAAACAAGAGCTGATCAAAACCAGCTGGCTTTTCTTGTCCCAGAGACTTTGCTACATATATATTTTTTATTCATGGTTCTACTTGGAACATTAATGGCAGAAATAGCTCTGACTTTTGGACTCAACACTGTAACAGCGATGAGAAGATTGTCACTTCCTCTTGATAACTTGCTGTCCAAAAGCCATAAAACATTACTTCTCCGTGGTAAATCTAAAGGCCTAATCTATTTTTTTTCTGCACGTCTGTTCTGACTGACAACCTGAAAATTTGAAGGCAATGGATGTAATATGTGTTTTCTGCTAGATTAAGGCATGAACTTTTCATAAATAAGGGGCTGCTATATTGAAATCCTCGGTATTTCCATTAGTGAAGCAGACGGTATCTGTGGGAGGTGCTGATTTATTTATGCAGATCATGCCTAGCCCTAGAGAGACTTTTTTAATCTATCTATGCCAGCAGCCACTCTTCACCCACCAGAAGTCCATCCATCTATTAAGCATCTGACATAATAATTTGAAAAGCTTATTTTATCAAATAAACTGCAGTTAATTGCTTCTAAATGCTTAAAACGTCTATGTGTAAATCATAACTAGACTCTTGATATGATACTGGACTTGTTTTCTTCTGAGGTATTTCTGCTACTTCAATGCTGATTTTGGCAATGAAATAACGTTAAGCAAATATTCTTAGTTCTGTCAGTAGACTGGATCACAAAGGTGGTCCTGAGATTGGGGATCATGGGCACTGGAAATGAAAACAGGGAGTTCCCATCCCCCAGCATCACTGCATCTTGTGGCCTCCACTGCTGGGTTTTCCATAGGAACAGACTGCTTTCCACCAAAGAGGCTGCTGAGGACACAATCAGGCATAGAGAGAGTCCCATGCTCACCAGCTTCCCTCCAAATGGTGCGGACAGCCCTGTCCAGTCACTAGGTTCAGCTGGATGGAGAAACTAGGGCTGATGACCAGTGCCAGTGGGAAGTGGTGCCACAAATCAGATGACTTGTGAGTACTGGTCAGACAAAACAACTGACAGTCAAGGAGGGGACATCTGAAGTAAGTGTGAGGGTTTGGGAGAAGAAGAGGAGAAGAAAGAAAGAAGGGTAAACCAGACCAGTACATCCTCAATTTTAAATAATGAAGTTGTAATATTTGAAAGCAATATTTACATTAAAGTTTAAACCTTTTGAAGAGTTATGAATATAATTAATCAAAAAAAATACAGTGCCCCTAGATATTGTACAAAGTGGAGGAATTTTACATTAATCAGGTACATTTTATGCTGCAAAGTCCCACAGATCTAAAGTTAAACCAAATATTTTTAAAGACCTAATTTTCATATGGAATGAAATTAGTTCCTGCATAACATCAAACCTGTTGACTGCAAAGACTCTGTGAAATCCAGGTTGGGATGTATTTAACTGGCTTAAGTATTCAAAAAGGTATTATAAACTTCCCCCCCCAAATATAACTGTTAAAAATCAAAACAGTAAAACCAAAAAATGTTCCTTGTTCTGGATTGTCCTTTTATATAGTATAATCCGTATATACAAACTGTTATCTCTTTGGCACAAATAGTAGTTTATACAACTAAACTGAAGAAATGCTTTCAAGCTGAAGTGTCGCCTATGGAATAGAAAAAGTTACCTGAAACAGATAAGACCATATGCCTTTCACAAATGATATTTCTAAAACACAGCCAGGGAAAAGAATATCCTCACTTACATGTGTTATTTATATTAAATGTCTCAAAATTTGTATTAAACAAAACAGATGAAACATCCTTATTTTACAGGATGAAGAACTACTGAAAGTACGAGTGTCATTTGCTTCTGAATCGTATCTAGTGGCAGTTGTGACAACGTTATGTTCCGCAGCTGTTACATTGAGTATATTATTTCCAAAGGTAGATTGGAAATCTTCTATTTCAGGGTGGGTAGATAATGTCACCTTATTCTGAGAGGTATATGAAAGCACAGTTCTGTTAGATGGGATCTTTTCCTCAGAAGCTTCTATATTAGCAAGTGAATTTGAGGACAGCTGAATGCAAAGATCTTCTGAAATGCAAGCGTGGAGGTAATGGATGTCATTTATATCAGCTCTAGGTTCACACCTCTGCCCTGCATAGCAGTGGCAATCAAATTTTTCTATGAATGTTTGCAGATCCTGAAAGGCTGGTTGCCCTTCTAGGGTGTATTTTCCATCCTTTGTCATTTGAATGACAATATTCTCAGGGTTCAGGTGAAGATAGTCACTGGAATTCCATTTTTTCCTTGCGCAAGCACCGGAGTCTTGGCATAAGACTTGGCTGCAGATTCTGGCTGCCATCGTGACATTGATGAGGTATGGGGTCAAAGTCCTCCTAAGGTAGTTGTCCAGAGTTCTACATGTGTTCTGTGAAAAGAGCATCGTATCTGTATAGTTTAGGACAGAAACCATTAAAACACTGTCATTCTAATAACTACCATAGTGGATATCTATGAATGTTTCTCCTGAGGTTTTGATAATAGCTATAGCTGGTTGTTGGAAGCATGGAAGCGAGTTTATCTGAGAAGCTGCTATATAGTTCAGGGATCACAGCAAATCTCTGTTGGGTGATTGCTGGAGATGTTACAAAAAGCACTTGTATCAAAAAGCAGACAACTTTAACCTTTCATTTTATCTGTATATTTCATGTAGCATTTTGAATCAGATGCATTTAAAGACGTTTCTTGAATCAAAGTTCTTTTTTATGTCATGAGTGGTTTGAAGGGATCTTGGGAGAAAAGCCTCACTTCTTCAGCCTGAAAAAATGCTTCTTTTGTCAAACAATTTCTGTGAGACTCTTCAATTTTTGCCCAACTTGAATAGCTAGGCTGCAGGAGTAAGGAGCTTTCATGGTATTTTTGAATGGAAAGTATTTTGGGAGGATGGTCAAATTGAAAGTATGCTAAGAGAATTGATCCTTCTAGTTGATCATGAAGTTGGCATATACTCTCTGTATGCTTGGCACAATTTAATGGCTTTGGGAACTCTTTCTTTGTTTCTGGCACTATTTCTCCTTCAGGCATTGGCCTCATACCACATATAGATACACCCATGGAGACCACTTCAGTAAAACTGAGGTATACATGGGATTTTTTTGTTTTTCTTTTAGGTAGATATAAAAAAAAAACCCTGCCTAGAAATTTTAATTGATGCAATTATTGCAGAAATGAGGCTCACAGTAATATTTCATTGCCAAAAGGCTACTGGCTGATAGCTGTGAGCAAAAAACCCTGCAATTAGTGCACAAATTCTGACTCAGCTGTGGGAAGTTCTATTTGTTCACTCAAATCCCCAAATTTAAGCAATAATAGGTTTTGCTCATCTGTATGGTCTCATATTGGGGTAATGGGAAAAAAAGCAGGTGCAAGCAATACCCTTTCTCAAAGACAGGCACATACATAAAGGAGTCAAAGTGGGATGCAGTTGGGAATTTGACCCTTCCAGAACTGTGGATGTTTGTTTCACCATGCTTTCAATGACAGGAGGTCAAGCACTGCTGTAGAGTTTCAGTTCTTTGCTCTTAGAAGACTTCAGTAGAGGCTTCCCATGTAGTAGTTGGGAATCCCATCTAGCTTGCCTGGGTATGAATGAGCTAGTTCAAAAGATTTATTTGAACATCCCTGTAACAATGTTTCTTGAACTATGTATTTGACTTTCCTAAAACAAATTGCATTCTTTTTCCCTCTTCTGACACAGATTTTTCTTACAATTAAATTAATCATTGTACTACTTACAACACACAGAACAGGCTAGAGCCGAAATTTCATACACTGACTCCTGCTAATGTTTTAAATATTATTAAGTACACCACTTTAAAAAGCAGAAGGATCCTTTTAAAATTGTCTTGGACAAGTACAAGTAATTTTTTCTGTACCTCATAACTGGATTGTAATGGAGATACAGGAATTCTTCCCTTAAATTAAACAAACAGGTGCTAACTTGCCTACAGTTACCATGGTAGCTTGTCCTCAGAGCCAAGACTGCTACTTTGAAGACTGAACCCTTACTCTGAGTGGTCAATGACAGTCTTCATAAGCCTCAAATGTGCTTTTTTTTTTCACTAGGGAAGACTGCTGGCAACATGGAGTCATCGTTTTAAAAGTAGAAGATGTGGTGTAAGTGATCATAATACTTTATATCCTTTTCATTTTATTGCTCTTTTAAAATGTCATATAGTAATTAATCTGGCATACCTTATTTTGTGTTAAATTCATATCACCCCAGATCACAATTCCAGAAGCACCCAGTGCAGCAGATTCTCCGATGGTATTTACCAGGTCATCCTGAGGGTAAATGTGGAAGGAGTCATAGTAATGTAAGTAAGCTATAACATAAGGCCAAAGGTATAAAGCATATAGTAAATTACATATCCAAAATAAGCACTTTGAAGACAGCAGGCAATTATACATGATGCAAATATTCTGCTCTCAATTACCCTATTTTATTCTGGGATTGGGTTGCACAGGTGATGCCAGAAAATGTTGCCAACTGTATCGGATTTATGTATGTCATCTGGTTAGAAAAACAAGGCTGTAAAACCGAGCCAGTGGTTAGGCATATGACTGACAGACACTTCTCCAGCCATTTTGGTTTATGTTTTGCTGCACTGCCTCCTGGCTGCTCAGAGATGGTAGTAACTGTTTTCAATAATGATGCCTGAAGTAGAGACAGGAAAGCACAGCATCCTTTTTTGGGGTGGTTTTGTTTGTTGGCTTTTTTTTTTTTTGGGGGGGGGGGGGGTGGAACTTATTTTCAGTTAATAGAGAGTACTAAACCAGAAAAGTAGTGAAAGAGCTTTCACGATTAGAAATCTCTTCAGAAAATCACTCTGAGCTTTTCCTGAGCTTGATTGAGGAAATTTGTTTCTGTTCTGTTCTCATTTTAGGGTCAGCTATTATTAGCCCAGCCCTAACAAAAATCTTAAAGCCCATGTGGGATGGGAGAGAACTATGGGTAGAAAAAGAGCTAGGGAAAAAGCACCTTACTGTGGGGCACAACACACGTAAAGGAATAATGTAAGGATGACAGGATTTAAATTATTCACGAGGAGCCCAGCAGGGACGCTAACAGCATCCCTTGCTCCCTGAAGGTATCCACAGAGCTGGGGGCAATGCATGGTGATGCTTTGTCCCAGGATGTTAGAGGACACCAGACACAATGCAGTCATCAGGAGCAAAACTTCAAAATTCTCCTTTCTCATGGTCTGTAAGAGATTCCCCAGACTGGTAGTATGTCCAATAGGGTGGGTGTATATAAAAATATGAAGGCACGAGTGCAGCCAGAACTGCAATAAGATGATTAGACCTTCATCAGAGCCTAACCTTGATTAACCCATGAGGTGCTGAAATACCATTTGGAAAGCTACTCAAGTACAACTAAGAACAGAATTTTTTTCACCAGGTTTTAAGCTCTTTTTTAAGCAAAAAGACTCCTTTACATTGTTTTTAGGGTTTTTATTATATCCTAAAAACCAGACATTTGGCTAGCCCAGTTTTACTTGTTTTCTTTGGAAGAGGTTACTCAAATTTCTTTCCTCTGACTTACTATACTAAATACATTTTCAAGTTTTGTAATATTTTGCTACATGTGAGAACTACTCACACTATTTGATAAATACCATGAGGAAGTTTTGAAAACAGACCTCCTAGCGATCCGTTTGATTGAATTTCTGTGATGGATTAATTTATTTTTTTTTAATACAAAATTTGCACACATTTTTTCCTGATACAAGTTAGCATATTTGCTAATTAAATATCACCTGTTAATTTCTTTCCATTTAAACTTGAAATGTTTAAGGTCTCCACTCACCTGAGAGAGATACTCATCATAGACATCTGTGAATACTGGACGCGTGTATACAAAAACTGGAAGGGGGTGAGTAGAATTAGAGACATGGGAAATTCTAATGGCTTCTTGAACTCTGTTGCGAACAAAGAGCTGGGCATTTCTGGAAGATCTTAAGGCTGTCTCTAGATATACAGATGGGTAAAGTGCTGTGCTTTCCTCCCACAACCAGTTAAGCTCATTATTTCTTTCTATTTCAATATCTAAACAGGTTCCCGTATAATTATGTGGGTTTTGTTTGTAATCATAGTTATAACAGTCTGGATAAAGGTAATATCCCCACAAACGATTTGGCTTCATTTCTATGCCCAGCTTTAAAGATTCCAACATAATTGACTTTGCCGCGGCTTCAAATTCCATTTTAGCTCTACTCCTGGCTTCGGCTTCTGACAGACTGAGGTCTCTCTGCTGAACCAGTTCAATGGATTCTTGCCTATAAATGTCTTTCGATCCCCAGTTCCGTATCCACACGGGCCTCCAGTTTTCCCAGTCGATGACAGCCAATCCAAACTGTTCATCTGAAGGAATATAGAACTGGATGTCCTCTTTGGCTTTTTTTAAATGATTCTCCAGCAGCAAGAGTTGGGGGAGTCCTCCATTGAATGCCTCTCCTGTGACTTCATTTTTGTAAGGATAGTAGCCAAGCCTGTCTGGATAAAAGAGAGTGATGTTTTGCCCAATGGATGTCTTCAGTGTGCTTCCAATGAGAGAAAAAAATGTCATGTCCAGCTGCACTCCAGTCCTTTCAGTACAGAGTTCTGTAGGAGCATTCCAGATAGAAAGGAAAGGTGAATTAGAAACAAGCGGACGAGCTCTTATGTTCACAGATGAGCAGCAAGAGACTAGAAGAGTGGCAAACACCATGCCAGATGCTATAGGATATGTACAGGTAACACAGACACCGAAACTTTGTATTTGTCTTAAAGTATCCATTGTAGCATGGGCAGTGGCATTAGGTCCTTCTGCGCAGACAAAAATTGAACTGTGTGTTCAGTAGGTTGGTAGTCTGTCAAAAAATGTTCCATACAATATATTTCTTTCAATTAATATCTATTAAGCAACATTCCTTAGGTGTAAAATAGGGGTGTCATTTATACACGGCTCTTTGTTGTTTCAGACTTCAAGAAACATTTCAGCAACTTCTGAGACCTAATGCAGAAAAATAGAACAAAAATAATAAAGTGATTATAAATATTTCATTTCCAACCATAAAACAAATACCATTTGTGATTTGGAATAATTGTAATATTTGAATATAGTTCCCCCTGAAAGGAAAAGCGCAGCATACAATCATAGAGGAAATAAACTCTCTATATAAAATTGTGTGTGTATATATATAAGGTAGATGTAAAACTGTCAGTGGGATGGCATCTGGTGAGTCATGGATCAGAATGAGTCTGCTCAGTAGTAGTCCTGACTGTGCCAGTGACTGATGTCTGTAAACTTTAGCAGTCTCGTAACGTCTTAATCAGCAGTAATCTACGTGAACTATTTGTCACCTATCTCAGAGTTCTAGGTCTTGAGTCACTGTTTATAGTGAGTGCTTAAGGGAAGATACAAGATAACAGAAAGCTGGAACCTGGACTGTTGTACACATGCAAATAAACAGTCCTTGTATATTCATTTAGCTCAGTGAAGTATGAAATATTACAGACAGACATCTTCTGTCCAAAGGTCTTTTAAAAAGGCTCAAAAGCCTTGTGTGTCATCTTGGTATATAGCCATTTATATGTTGTTTGAGGCCATCTGTAGAGATTAGGTGACCCCAAGTCCAAGTGTGCCAGGAGTGTAATTCATTAGGAAAGCTGAAGTTGTCCATACACCCACAGCAAGCTGTTACAATTTTATTCAGGAACATAGCAGTAATGGGGTTAGTCATGGTGCAGTCAGCAACTTTTACATAGTAGCCTGGTAGCCAAAGCATTCATCTGTGTAGTAACTCACCCGAATCCACTTTCTTCCTGATTTAGAAATGGTTCAAATCTGGGTCTGCCACTTTCCATAGAGACCTCATGATGTGGCCATAGAGTAAGTACCTTAGGAGTATATAAGGCTGTGTACAAAAATACAAGAGTCACCATGAAGTGGGCCACAGGGTGACTGGAAATGTAAAATCTTGGAGGACAGAATAAAGAAAGCAAGTAAGACTTTGGTTTAGAGCTACTGGATTCAGTTAGGAGTGGAAACCACAAATGTCTGGTCCCTACACCTTGAATTGTTTCTGTCTTTTCTGTCACTACTGTGTAACATTTATGACCAGTATGGGCACAGAATCATAGATCTGTCTTCCCCCCCCCCCACCCCGTGCATACAGACAACAGGTTGCAGTTATTATCCATTTGCAGTTTTTTCATCACCCATCTGGCTGCATGATTTTTCCTTAATTTGTTTCAATAAAATGGCAGAATGCCTCCACCCATCAAATTGCTGCATACCCAAAAATTCTCAACACTATAATGAGAGTTTGATGGAGAATGGAACCTTGCTAAATCCAGCCTCAAGCCAGGTTCACAGCAGAGATTGTTGTAGTAGTAGCAGTACAGTGAGAATCCCTGTGTGTTCACTGCGTTTAATTGCATCTTTACCTACTGAAAAGTCCCTCTTTGCTTTGATTGTGGGGGAGAAGCATGAGTGAAAGGAGCTATCATGGGGAAAAAAACAAAATTATAAAAGAGGGCAGAGCAGTATGGCTGATAGCATAGCAGTATAGTGTCTGCCAGAATGGGAAAATCTAGTCCTTTTGGGGAGCAAAACAATGAAAGAACCTTTGTCAACAAAAAGGCTAGTTCCTGCCTCTGGGCAGAACACTGTCTAGAGATGATTCTGGGATTCTTCATTCAAAAGGAGTTTGCCTCTTCTGCAGGATAAGAGTTAATCAAGGCCAAATGGAAAAGTTGTACTGAAGGAGAGGTCTAGGAACCAGGTTTCCCAAGGAGGGGTTTTGCATTACAGGGCTCTTCAAGAAATGCCAGAACCCAGACACTTAGCTTCCCACATTAGCAAGTCTATTTAGCAGACCCCACTTTCCTTCTTCCTCATCCATCACTTTACATGCCAACAGGCAGTAGGGTTGTTTTGCCTTTTATTCTTTTCCTTTCTGGGCATGCTGCCAGCTCTTGGTCATAATGTCAGTGGAGAAGCACAGAGCTGTTAGCCATTCCTTGTGCTGGGTCCTCAACCTAACTGAGGAGGGAACAACAGCCAATTCAATTTTCTTGGCTTAGAGGTGCCAGCCTGTGAGAATGAAAGCAGCTACTCAAAGACACAAGCATGCACAGCTGAAAGACTGTCAGGCAAGCACCAATAGCAAGGATTCTTGGAAAAGGATTTGGCAGCTGAGGAGGAATGTATTTATTTATTTATTTATTATTTCTGAAACAGCAGCTTATAGTCCTGGAGCAGGAAGTGCAAGTACAAGGAGCAAAAAATATAACCATGCATTATCAGGCATTCCTTCAGAACTCATCTGCAGGTATATGAAGGACAGGTAAGGAGGTGTAATGTAGCGTAGGTGGTGAGGTGCAATGTACAGCAGAGCTAGAACTGCAACAGCTTCATCACAACTGCCATGGCAGCATCTCTGTCTCCTCAGCTACACTGCCTCTAGGCCTTTAGGGCCCAATTTCTGACCATACGTCAAGGAACATGCTCTGCCAAAGGAGAGGTACTGTTCTCTGCCAGGAGAGAGCACTTCTATTCCCCAGACCAGATCAAACCTTCAGCTAGGATTTTGGCCCTGTCATCCTCATTCCCCAAACATTTTAATACACACTGCTTTTGCAGTACACTGGAGTATCTCCAGTGTCATGCACATATCTGCAAAGAGTTTTCTGTGGCCTTTTACAAATAGGTGAGTTTTGGTCAATTGTAATTCTGCACTTTGGTTTAGCTTTCCCAAGCTCTTGTAAAAAGCAGCAGGTGGCCTGAGGTCTAAACATTCGTCTAAATACTTGACCGTTCCACAGCTTCTGATGTGATAACTAAAGAAACCCTACCAAGAAGCAGTTTCATAAGCTAGACACAGATCTGATCACCAGGAAAGAAGGTGTGACTCCAAGAGCAATGCTTCATTTACATGGCATCTGCTTGATAAGACTTGCAGAAAACAGGGCTTTATGCCTGGAGATGACAGCAGGAAAAAAACTCTCTCAACCTCTCCTCATATGACAAATCCCTTAGTCATCTTCGTGGCAATTTGCTGGACTTGCTCCAGTGCATACATTTCTTTCTTGTACTGAGGAGCCTAGGTCACTGCAGGTGTGACATCACCACTGCTAAACAGGGGGGACCTTGACCTATTGGTAGTGGATACTCTTGTTAATGATGCCAGGAGGCTGTTGGTCTTTGCTGCTGCCACATATTAGAGCATTTTCTGCAACTGCTTTCTGGGCAGGTGTCCCACAGTCCTGTACTGATGCATGAGGTTATTCCTCTTCAGGTGCATTACTTTACATTTGCTTTTGTTGAACTTCATGGAGTTACTGTCAGCCTGCTTCTTCAGCCTGTGGAGATCCCTCTAAATGGCAGCATGATCCTCTGACATATCAGCCACTCCTCCCAAGTTTGCATTGTTTGCAGACTTAGCAAGGGAGCACTCTGTCCCATTGTTCAGATAATTAAAATGGTAAACAGTATCAGACTCAGTATGAACCCTTACATACGTCAATAGAAACAGGCTTCCAGCTAGACTTCCTGGCATTTGATCACAACCCTTTGAACCTGGCATTTCAGACAGTTTTTAGTTTAACTGTCCATTTATCTAGCTTATACTTAATCAGGGAAAATGTTATGAGAGACAGTTTTGAAAGACTTGCTAAAATCAAGATCAATGACATCCACTGCTTTCCCCTTGTCCACCACACCAGTCATCTCTTTGTAAAAATCTGTCAGGTTGGTCAGGCATGATTTCCTCTTTTTAAATCCATCCTGACTATTAATCACCTTCTTGTCCTGAACATTTAGAAATGTTTTCCTGAATTATTTGCTCTGTCAACCTCTCAGGGATTGAGTTGAGGCTGGGCTGACCAGCCTGTAGTTCCCTGTGATCCTCCTTTTTGCCTTTTAAGATAAGAGTGAGATTGGCTTTCTTGCAGTCCTCAGAACACTCTTCCAATCACTGTGACCTTTGAAAGATTATCAAGAGAGGCCTTGCAAGAACATCAGCCAGCTCCTGTAGCACACACAGCTCCTCACAAGCACATATCATCATGTACCTCAGACTTTTGTATGTCCAGTTTGATTAAATATTCCCTAACCTGATCCTCCTCTGCTCATGGTGTCTTCCTTCTTCTTGTGTGATTTAGTGTGGATGATCCTACTCTGCCAGGGGGGTTTGAGTAGATGATCTTTCAAGGTCCCTTCCACCTCCTAACGTTCTGTGATTCCAGTCTTCCCAGGGCCCTAAGGAGCCTGGGATCCCAGAAGGCCAGTCTTTTCAGTAAAGACCGAGGTAGAAAAGTCATTGGGTACCTCAGCTTTCTTTTGCCACTGGATCTTCCGCCCCATTCAGCAGTGGGTCCATATTTTCCTTACTCTTCCTTCTGCTGCCAGTAGACCTGTAGAAGGCCTTCATGCCACGCTTCACATGTGTTGCCACATTCAACTCCTGGTATGATTTGACTTTCTTAACCTCATTACTTACACACTCTCAGACTGCCTCTGCTTTCCTCCCCATTTGTTGTCCCTGCTTCAACTTCATATAAGTTTCCTTTCTGAGCTTTGTCAGGAGCTCATTGTTCATTCATACAGACCTCCTGCCTTTGCTTGATTTCCTACATGTGGGGATGGACTGTTCTTGAGCTTGGAGAAGATGATTCTTGAAAAATCAATCAGCTCCTGGACCACTCTGCTCTCCAGGGCTATCTCCAATGGGATTCTTCCAAGCTGATCTCTGAAGAGGTCAAAGTTTGTGCTCCTGAAGTATTTGTGATCCTGACACTTGCCTTTAGGATTCTGAGCTCCACCATCTCATTATCACTGTAGCCGAGACTCCCCCAAACTTCACCTTCCTTGTTTGTAACAGAGGCCCAACAGCAGGTGGCCCCTTGCTGGCTTCTACACTGTCCAAACAAAGTGCCTTTTCTTAAGACAGTGCAGATTGAGACTTCCAAAACAAACTGAGTAATTGCACACAGAATTTCTGGAGGAAAGTATTTTCCACTTATGGAAATACAACTTACTAAAATTAATTTTTAAAATGTCACATATAAAGAGCTGAGATACTCTGTCATTTGCCAGGACAGTGATCTTTTATGTAATTGGTTTTGACATAACAAAGTGGGATCACCTCAGAAAGGAGATGTAGGAATAATTCAGCTATTACTATGTCTTTGGCTTTGGTGCTTCTTGCCCCCAGGGTAGTCAGAAAACTACAGGACACAAATTTAGCTCCTACAAGCTTTTATATAAGTGGATTGCAGTGACAGGATGATATGATGTAGAGAAAGAGGAAAGTGTTGTCTTAAATACTGTATTTACTAGTTTAGCTACAACTCATTTTTTATTGCCTAATCTTGCAAAATTTCCTTTAACTGATTGTTGGGAAATGGTTCCCTTCCAGATTTTGCTGCAATGTATTCTTCTGGGCATAAACTCAGAGATTATTTTATGTGATGCCTTCCAGTTAAAAGGATTGCCTTTGGCCCAGCCTAGCAATGACAGCTTTGATAAATGTTACTCTTTTCAGTCTCCTTGAATGTCTGTCTAAGTGAGCAGAGCCATAAAGACACCCTTGTCTTTGTCAAGAAGTCAATATCTGTACAATATATTAACACTAATTGCTCTGGGGCTACCTGACTAGAAGTACATGCTGATGGATCTAAATGCCCTTAGTCTAGGAAAATAGTTACTGCTTTAGATTTTCCCCGAATTTGGCATTTGCAAAGGTTATATATTAGAGGAAATCATATGAATCTTCTTGGCTTAATTATTTCATCATTTTTCACAGCATAAACCGGACTGCAGAAACACACCTTATTAAAAATGCTCCCATACTTCGGTAGTTACAAAGTCACAGACCTGGGACACCCCACTTGAGCCAGAAAAAAAAAAAAAAAAAAGAAAAAAGCTCCATATGGCCAAAGACAGACAGAAAATTAAAGGGAGAGGAGTATTGTATTACCCTTGAATTAACATTACGGACAACAAACAGATGATGTGTCCAAACAAAGCAGCATTGATTTTACTCTTTGACTTATATTCTAGAAATGCCATTAAATGTTTGAAGGATTCAGCTTTGGGGTTTTTATGAAAACTAGACATGAGAGTCCACGTTTAGCCTTGAGATAATTAGATCTATCTTAGTCAGGTCAGATCCATGAACACTGAAAATAATCTTAAGCCAATAAGCACAACTACTGTCTGACATTCTTATGCTAATAGCTGCAACTACTACTCAAATTTAAAGCAAAAGTCTAAGTTCTCTTGCACTCCCTCTTTTAGCTTGAGCACTGGGAAAGCAGGGGTACCATTCATGTCTTCCAAGGGGAAGATGAGTGTTACTGACTGGTGGTGTCTGGCTGAACAACAGCGTAACAACACTGTTATTACAATAGTGAGATAATCAATGTAATTATCTATCATTTTAGATTATAGATAACATGGTTTTCACATGTTTATTAGCTGTCTCTCACATTGCAAACAGGCTGTATTTTATTGCATATTAATGCATAGTAATGGAAAATACTGATATGAAAATTGGTTGGTCTTTTCCCTGCGCTGAAGAAAATGTGGATACAGAAGTTTGCATGTGAAACTGCTCTTTTGATGGGGTAAAGGAATGCTTGGGTTTAAATTCTTGTAAAGCTGTGCTGTAAGATACATGGTCCAATAGGAGTGAGGACCAGAATATTGAGGATTTAGTCTCTATTCTTTCATTTTCATATAAACACTAGCTATCTTAGCGTGAAAACAACTCCCAGGATTATATAGATACAAAATACCGTACTAAACATTGTAACTTTATCTGAAGGCAACAAAAATATGAAGTTGTGAAGGATGTCTAAAGACTCAGCTCCATCTTCTGTGAAGAGTTTATCACTATGAAGAGATTATCACTGATTAAATCCTAAGGAGAAATAGACATGACTCCTAAGGAACAGAAGAACAGATTAAGGATACATTTAATTAAGTGTTAATGTATTTAAACTTGGAACCTGAAGCAGAATCCAAAGTTTGCCCAACAATACTGATACAGTCCATAGACTTATAGTTGTCTTAATAAGATCAAAGCAGCTCACACCATTAGCAAAAAGCTGATTTTTCATGAAAATACTTAGTGTGACTGATGACCCTCCTGCCCTGTCCTTGGGTGCCCCAGGTGATGCTGTTGTCAGAAATGGCCCCATTCTCTCACTGTCCATTCTGGAAAAGAAGGGAATAATACCACTGATGGAAGTTCAACCTAGAGAGGATTTAAACCCTCCTTCTCCTTTTAGAGGTGTCTGTCTTGGGCTAGAGGCTGTCTGTTCATTACAAACACGTGTCAAAGTCATGAAACAGCAGAGAAAAGGAGGAATAACCTTGTAGTTAGATGGTATTCCCCACTTGGGTCATTTTCACATTTCTAAAAGAAGTCAGTGATCTTCAACACAAATACACACTGGTGTTGTGAGGATAACTCCTCTTGTGAGCAATAGGAAGCTCCTCAGAAAGGCAGTCCACCTCTTGAAGTGCAAACTGTCTGAGCTGTGCAGCTGCAGTCAAGTTTAACTTGATCAAACAGTAAGTGGGAAGAACAGCCTTTGCATCATAGGATTTAGCCTCATGGTTATGGCTGTGTTCAGCTGCACTCCACCCTCACTTCAGTGTAGTCTGCTCAGCTGGGCTAGGGCAGTTGTTTATGAGGCCACATGATGAACTGCTCAGGTTAAAAATACCTCATCCAAAGCAGAGGAAGGTTGTTGGGTTTTATTTATGACTAAGCAGATGAACCAGGAAAACTGACTAGTTTAACCAGCATGTCTGATGTCAGAAATGCTTATCATACTACATGCAGTGCTGTGGCTTTCCTTATCATCAAGAACTGCCAAGCCAGCTCTTTCATCATTGCTTACTCCCATTCTTCAGTTCTGTTTCCAAGTAAAGGGCAAGGAGTGCGAGAGGACCTGAAGCCTGAGAAAACCTCCAAACAAATTTCTCTGCTGGCATTCCTGACTGCTGCCTGTGGAAGAAATCAAAATATGCCAGCGGTGTAAATATCAGGACCTGAGTATCCAGGCTGTAAGTGGCCGCCCATAAAAATGTGTATACAAAGGATTTAGTTAAACTACTGTTCAATTATTTAAATGTGACTCCACTATATGTTTTTATCTATGTGTCTGAGTATTTTTTATAGTCTTGCCATGACTCCTGTAGTGTTCCATGACTTATTTCATATACTAGGGAAAAACTCTGTGCTCTTCATTGTTTTGGTTTTTTTTTTCTTTTTTTTCCTTGCAGATTCTAATTTTCACTTTCATAAAAATTCTTAATATCCTAACAGCCTGTTTATTGATGTTCTAGTTTGGTTTTAGCAAGTTAGCCAAACAAACTGTCTGAACACATTTCCAAGAGCATTTGGAAAATTTCCTTTGCTGTATTGTGTATAATTAGGCTTGGCAGAACTCAGATTCTGTAATGACAGTTTCCATTGCAGAGAAGTCAGGGACAAGGTAGAGAGCCCATCACATGTCACTTTGCAGAGTATTCCATCTCACTGAGGTTATTCTGCAAAATGTTCACTGTCTGCTGAATCTCTAGTGTTATGGCAAAACGTATTCAAACATATTCTCTATAGAAAGATTTGAAATCATTAAAAATATGCATTCCTAGCCAATATAATATGAAAAATATAATCATGCATCTACCACTAATATAAATTAGCACACGGCTAATTAAACCACAAATAAGCCTGGGAGTATATTATGTTTGTGTTTCTGTACTACAATACTACTACTACTCCAATGTTAAACACTGGGCAAATCCCAGCCAAAAAATTCCCAATCCCCATTTCCTCTGATTTAGCCTGTATATTCGATAATGTTCTTCTGACTACCTGACAAAGCTGTAGACAAAATTTTCACTGATTCCCCTATTCTACTGGGATGTCATTGGAGTAAATTAAATAATCTTTGAATGGTTTCATGAAGGCAATACTTCCAAATTCACCCTAGGATGCTCTGTGCAGGGCTTTTTGTTGTGGTTTTTTTTTTTTTTTTTTTTGGGGGGGGGGGGGGGGGGGGTTGCAACAGTGTCTTGTATTCCAGTACCATTTTGAACTCATGAAGACCAATGTTTATCAAGAGCTGTAAAGCAGATCACTGTGCACTTGGAGTTATGGTACAAGAACAGGCTTCATAAACAGTTTGTGAGATCTTCTGAGCGAGTTCTTCCAAACAAAACGCTGTTATACCTACAAGTACATAGGCAATATCAAAGGGAGCCCGTGATATGGAGGATTATAACACTCTGTTAATGACCATGTATGTCCATCATCCCCCGCAGGAATATTTTAAAATACCAAGTCTGAACTGAACGTAAAAATACAGGCTATTCTTTCCATCTAGCCCTCCACACAGCACAGAAATAGCTGCAATATATTTTTGTTCAAAACAGATGGTATTTCAGTCCTGTGTTAAAAATACCACACACACACACACTCCCAGCAAATCATTACCCTGTTCTAGGGATTAACATGAAAAAGGGATCTACGCTGTACCAAACGATGTGTGCCTTTGACAGAAGCAAGGCTGTTCTAGAGGACATCTGCAGAAGAGACAGGACTGCTTAATCCTCGGAAGTAACACGGTATTAAAATGAACACAGCAGCCAGTTCCAAACGTGAAACTGTTTCAGTGACAAAATTATGCCCTCTTATCTTGGAAACAGAGGATCTTTCAAGAAGGATGATAGTGGCGTTCCCTTTTAAAAACAGAGGGGCACATGTACCCCCAGAGTAAAGCTGACCTGCACGCATGAAATTGCTCCTGAATTTTCAGGAGCAACACTTCATACATAGCTAGAGCAACAGGAGGCAGAGGTGGTGGTGGGGGGTGTCTTCAGAGGGAGTTATGCTTAGAAATAAATAGGTATTATTAACCTCAGTACCAGTTTATCCATTAACATCTGTCTTCACAGTATGTGGCTTCAAGTCCTCTTGTGCTATACTTGAATGCTTTCTCTTTTCAAACTTCTTCTCCTGGGACTAATTCATTCCATATTCCTTTCTCCCACATAATCGCATATAAATAAATACAATCATGGAACCGCAGTAAAGAAATGAACCTTCCCTCAAGAATAATTTCTCTTTTCTACTGTTTCCTACTGTGTCCCTTTTCACCTGCTGTTTCTTTACAATCCTCATAGTCTTTTGTTATTTTGATAAACCTACTAATACCGGGGAGCCAGTGTAATTGCCACCCATCCCTGGAGATAAGCGAGAGAGATGGGTAAGCAGATGTCAAAGTCTCAAAACAAAGGTGAGTACAAAGCTATGCAGAACACCGGTGATTTATAAAGGAGACATTAGCATTATCGAGCACTGTTTGGGGAAATGGTTATGCAAAGAATTAACAGTTTCAGCTGAAAAGAAGAAAGGAGCCCAGTTGGACTTGCCTGAGCAAGCACATTAGCATAACCCTGGGAGGAAGCCTAAGAAAAAAACCCGATTTCCAGCGAGGGAGCCGAAAGAGGGGGCTTGCACCGCTGAGCAAACAGCGATTTCTGTTGGTCTGGCCCTGCTAGGGAGGGGGAAGCTGGTACAAACAGCCGGGATCCCATGGGGACCTCAGCCCCATGCCATCTTTTAACTGAAATAACCTGCAAACCCTCGGAAATTTTGTCTAAACAGTGAAGTTGAGAGACATGAAGAAGTCTGCTTGTTTTTCAGGATAAAAGGCCTTCGCATCCTGCATGCTTGAGTGCGTTTGGACCACTTGCCATGGTGACTGGGACTTGGACAGCGCACCCTGCCCTTCAGGCGTGGCTCTTCCCACCCACGTCCTTATCCTCTCAGACTTCTCCTTGGAGGCTTCAGTAGAGACCTGTGCGGGGACTGCCCAGCGGGCACTCAGTGGTTCATAAGCCACTCTGACTCAAACCTCTGGCCTGGGATGTTTTGTGGGTTGCCTTGCCCATCTGCGGCTTCATATGAAAAATAACAATTACGCTTCAACACATCATTGACACCAAGTGAAAGGCTGTAAATATTCAGGTGTCTTTTCTTTCACCTGTGACTAGAAGCATTGGCTAGAGGCAAATTATTAAACTTCCCCAAGTAAAAGTTCGTTCTGGTAGACTCCTAAAAACCAGAAAATCCATTCTTTAACTACTCTTCCCTATTCCCACCCCCTGAGAAAAATTGCCTAGACTAACAACACAACCTAAAGAGCTTGAAACAGGAGTTACTTAAAGTAAAGATTGTCTTAGCAATTTTGTTAATGGGGACACAGATTTTACTCCATACCTATGACAGCTATATAGTTACAGTTTACAAGCAATCTCTTGGGTGTGTAATAGTTCAGTGAATCACTTAGAATGAAAAAAAAAAAAAAAGAGTTCAAACATGCTGAGAGACAAGTAGGTGGTAGCATCACACATGGTCTGTAAGAGCTGTCGTTACACCTCACGATTCCTGACAGTATTTCTGGAAAGTCCTATTGAAATTTACCTTCCCTCTCTCAGTTTTAAATTTCAAACCAGTAAAAACTTAAGTGACATAAAAATAAGCAGTAAATACTCACCTACATGATTCCACAGGTCAGGGCTTGCTGGAGTGAATGAACGGGTGAGTGGACAAAATAATTAACCTAGTCTGGAAAGGCAGGGCTCTGGCTCAGCCAATTGGGATTTGTCATTTGGTGAAAACCTTAGCATAATTACAGGGTAGCTCGTTAAAGGTGTCTCCTGTCCCAGCTGATTGCAGTAAGTAGTATAACAACACACTACCTGTCAGAGGTCTTACTCTATGTTTTATAGCCCAGTATTGAACAAATGCTTTGAGTTAGTTCTTTTTTTCTCAAGTAAGAAGTATTTTATATTTCACCTTAATTTTGATGCAGCAGTGGTTTGACCAATGAAGGTAAAAGTTTTTTTTCATGGCTGCACAGAAATAGTGTAGGGAGGAGCAGCACTGCATCCCATATTGCTGAGGTATAGAGTAGCACCAGACTCTGAATCCACCCTGGAAACAAGGTCACAGGAGCAAATCCTCTGCTGGAGTCAATATCAGTGTTGCTACACTCGGAGATCACTGAACTAAGCACCACATTTGTCTCTCTGCCTGCGCAGAAATTGGGGTAGGACCACTGGAGCATCCACAGTGGATGCTGATGTAGGGTTTGTTAACACTATAGAATATAGTAGAATAGAACTGGATAGAAAATAGACTAGAATAGAACAGAGCTTGGTTCAAAGGCAGCTACAATGATCACCTTGTTCAACTGCCTGACCACTTCAGGGCTGACAAAAAGTTTAAGCACATTATTAAGGACTTTGTTCACATACCTCTTAAACACTGTCAGGTTTGGGTATCAACCACCTCTCTAAGAAGCCTGTTGTGGTGTTTGACCACCATCTCAGCAAAGAAATGCTTCTTAATGTCCATTATGAACCTCCCCTGGCACAGCTTTGATCTATTCCCACATGTTCTATCACTGGATACCAAAGAGAAGAGCTCAGCACCTCAGGAAGCTGTAGAGAGCAATAAGGTTGCCCCTCAGCCTCCTTTCTCCCAAACTATCCAAGCCCAAAATCCTTAGCTGGTCCTCATAGGACATGCCTTCCAGCCCTTTCGCCAGATTTGTTGTCCTCTCCTGGACATATTTGAGAAATAAAGGTAATTTAAGAACATTCCACTATGTATTGTTTAACTCCGAGTGCTGATTATGCTCACACAGCACTTTGAGTTGAGGGCTTCCCACAGCAATGGGGTTGCAGGCAGTGCCGCTGGTTAGAGCAGTTTTCAGCAGTGAAGCCTCTGTGATTTTTGCAGTACAGCAATTTAAACACTCTTTTCTCCCGCAGCACAAAACCAATTTTGCCTCTGGAATCAATTTCAGTCTCAGGACTTTCAATACTGAAACGTTTTTCTCATTTTAAAATACAGCATGTTTTCTTGATGCAGTATTTTTACTAAGTTTTTCGTACTCTATGACATAGCCTTCTTAAATATACATCCTGATAATGTGCAGAATGACAAAATAGTCAAAACATTGGGGTTTTTCAAGGTCAGATGTAGAATAAAGGTTTTAAGTAATTATTTAGAATAGAAAATGGATATTTAAAAAATAATAGTTTATAAAACTATTCTAAAATTATGATAAAATATACTCTAAAGCCAAGTTTTCTATGATGATGAAGAATATGGAATAGAATTTTCCAATGTATAGATTCTCACATTATCATTCCTCAGTAATATGCTACTGTGCATTACATGTATGTTACATGAGAATTTAAAACCAATATTGATTGGTAAAAGTTTAGAAAGAATGAAAATAAAGTTTTGCAATTTTAATCCTTAATGTTTAAATTTTGTTTTTGTCTGGGTTGAATTCTTCTACCTGCTTTTTTTTTTGTAAAAATAAACACTTCCTTCATGGAAAACATGGAGCCAGCTTATGTGTCAGAAGAACCAGATGCACAGTGATGAGACCGTAGGTCACACTACTGCGGAGACACATGCAGTAGTTAGCAAAAACCACTGCTGTTTCAGCCCAAGCTATAGACTTCATGGCTTTTCCACTTCACCTGGAGCAGTGGTTTTCCCTCCTGTAATGTTGCCTCTTCATGGCAGAGGATCCACTCCTCAGGAGTCTCACAGCCAGAATCCCACCTGGTATCTTTACCACTCATTTTGTGGTCTGGCATGCACTTCCCTAATCAAATAGGAATTTCCTCCCAGAATAAGCCAACCCTTGCTGGCTGCAGCATTGAATAAACAATTGAAATAATTCTCAACATTTGAAGGAAGGATTACTGTGCCTGGTGGAAGATAGTGTGGAATAGAATAAAGTTGAGGAGCCTGAGGAGATACAGAAATGGGTATGCAGAGGTATGGCAAACAAGAAAAAAAAGTGCAGAAAACTATGACAAAATCATTCTTCATACTTCATTAACCTACTAGTTTGTCTCAAGACTTCCAGCAACATCCCCTCTGGCTTGTGTCATCAAACTGTTCTTTTCAAAACAAGATTTGCAGATGCTGGTACAGCAGGTTCCCAGCCCCAGAACAAGGGGTGGTCTGCAACTGATTCACCACAGTTGCAGTTCTCTGTGGGCACTGCTCAGTGCTAGGAACAGAATCACTGCCCACTGGAAGTGTCCCCTGCTGAAGCTGCCAACAAAAGTGTTCATTTTCTTTGTGTTTTTATGATGTGGACATCTGCCCTTCAGCAACTGGAGAAGAGCCATGCGTGTCAATCCCCACAGCTTCCAGCCCATCAGCAGACACCAACAATTTCCAGTTGCTACTGAATGAGCTGGACTCAACCAGATAAACCCATGATAAATGTTTCCTAGCTCCTTCAAATCATAAGGTTGAGGCTGTTAGGTCATTCTTGATTTCATCTGGATATCACACAAATTGGAAGGTGCTCCTGCTGGCTGTAGGGCACAGGAAAAGAGGGAGAAATAGGAAAACCACAGCTGGCAGCTAGTAAGAGAGGAGGCATCTAAAGCCAGATAGGAAATGAAGCTGGTTCAGATATGCAAATACCACACATCTTGCATTATGAATGCTACAAATGAAAAAATAGGTTGTGTAATGTGCAAACGCAGAGGTGGCCCAGAGCCTCTAAGTAGCACAGGCAAAACTGAATTCTGCTGCCCCAAGAGCAAATCATGGAGGAATCAACTTTTCTCCCATTATTAATCAGTGTTAAAACTCCACATTGTGATTCTGGCAGAAGGGCAGCCAGTGAAGGGAAGCAGGGAGCTGAACTGAGGATGTAGTTATCTCCCTTCCCTCCACATATCCCCTGCTCTCCAGCCAGTCTGATCCCGCTGAGATGAACCCTGTCTCCCTGATATTTCTTCATCTCTCACCAGAGCAAGGCATTAAGGCACCTGTAGCCTGTTTCTCTTATCCTCTGAGCCTTGGTCACACACGTCAGACCCTGCCCTCCATACACCATATCCCCTTCTAAGCACACTGAGGTTCCCTTCTCTTTCTGTATTCTAGCACAATGTGGGGACAAGTGCCACCTCCAACTGATTTCTCCAAAGTACCCATCTTAACCTCCATATCACCACCCTCACTTTATAATATGCTCATCCACCACATCTGTGGGACAGAGCTTGTCCTTGAAATGACATCCCTCAGGATGCTTTTCCTTCAGCCCTGCACAATATGGGGCACGTAGCAATGTAGCAATTGTTTTAAAGTAGAGTGGGGTAGTATTATATTAGTCATTAGGAAGTTCTTCACTATGAGCATGATGAAACACTGGAAACTGTTGCCCAGAGAGTTGGTGGAGGTCCCATCCCAGGAGACATTCAAGATCAGGCTTGATCAAGCTCTGAGCAATGTGATATAGTTAAAGGTGTCCCTGTTTTCTGCAGGGAAGTTGAACTAGATGACCTTTAAAGGTCCCTTCCAACCTAATGCATTCTATGATTCTATGACACCCCTAACTCACTTCCAAGATCCTTGATGTTGGTGTGCATTGTCCTCATAATGCTTGTGTCCCTTGCAGGAAAGGGGGCTCAGGTTAGCACCACGCATGTTTGGCATTCCCTGTGCATATCTGGGATTTGCTTTCCCCATTTACTGCAGACATGACTTTGTCACATACCTTTGTCATGATTTACTACTTCTCTTTAGTCAAGATTTTCTTGCTGTTTTCCACAACACTTTGACAGCTCTAGCTTAAAGAATCCAACTGCCTTTTGGAGACCTATGGTTTAACTCTACCCAGACCCCACCATCTGGTACAGGGTTCAGTTACCCACAGAGGTAGGCCATCACAGGCAACTATCACCTGTGCTGTCTTTTGTTTGAAGGAGCCACTTTAGGTGCTAGTGAAGCTTCAGCTCTTACTTTTTCTAGGACTGAGGTCTGCATGAGATCCGATCAACAAGCACATACTATGCACAACCTCAAATTTTACTCTCTGAGCACGTGTTAGGGATCTGACCTGAATTCACATAGTCTCTTTCTGGCCTTTGTCACCAGATTTCCCTATGATAGAAACCAGGGGACTAAGGAAGAGACATGGAAATCAGCACACACCCATGCCTGGCCCCAGGATGTCGGTTAAGCAGATAACAAAACCAGGGAGCTTGGAAGCATACTGTCATTTAACCTGAGAGAACATTTTCCATCCTAGGTGTTCATAAACTTTCCAGATGGAAGTGTCTCCTGAATGCAAGACGGAGGGTCTAAGCATCAGAGCTCTCTATCGTATATTGGCAGTTAAAGTCACTCCAGAAACGTCCCTTGCCCACCATGGCATTTGACTACTCAGTGGGTGTGCCCATATTGTGCAGTGGAGCCCCAAGAAGAGTTTCCTCTTATTTTGAACTAAAGCAGTTTACCTACACACTACAATGCAATGCAAAGATACCACCTTGGGTCCTGAAAAGGGTGAAGCACGACCGCAGCCTGTGTATTCACCACAGAACATTTTTAGCTTGTCTGGACTGTTTTTAGGGCTGGAGTTGGTGTCTCCGTGGGATAGGTCTGCACTACAACCTCTAAGCTTAAAAGTCTGCATGGATGGACCTGGCAGGCTTCAGCCCCATGCTCAGTCCTGCAGAGCTGCAATGCTGTTGCTGTCCCTGCAGACCTTTTAGCTTGAGCACAACTCCACTCTCCTGCAGTTATGATTTTTCCTGTTCTGGCACATTTGCATATGCAAGGCTACCTCTGGCTTGAGCTCCTCTGCACAGGCTAAAGAAATCCTAGGATGAGGGGGCACAGTTCTCCCCAGGGAGGCCTCCTGCAATGTGGCTGGCACTCCTTGCCTTCCAGGACTCAGATCCAAGCTTTTAAAGGCTACACAGAAGGTTCTTTTGCCTTTTGTGCCCTTTTCTGGTTGGTTTTTTTTTCCTTTCAGTTTTGAATAACTAACTCATTTTATTTTTGAGAATGACATACCTAATTTACATTTAAATCTTTCTAATCCCTTGCCAAGCTGCCACAACAAAAGGCACTGTAAAAATTAGTAAATAAGGATTTTCTTATTTACCTGATTGCCTTTCATGTCTCATTGTCTTTTATGTCAATCTATGCCAAGGCGCTTTCAAGTTATATCTTCAAATATGAAAGCTAAAAGCAATCTGAGAGAAATGATTTTATGTCAAGAAAGATATATTCCTGTGTGTCGTGTACATATTGAAAGCAGCAGCTTTAATAAAGGAGTAAGGAAGGAGACACCCTTCCTACACCCAGCCCAAGTGAAAAAAGGTTTGGGAAAGAAAACTCCAGCGCAACCCAACAGCAACAGCACGGGATGCTTCCGTAGCATATCTACCCCAAATTCTCAGCAATGAAACCTCCCATACAGTGCAGGTACCTCTGGTGTATCTATATGGATTTATTCCAAGTCCAGATTCACTAATATAGCAGAGATTTGGGATCGTGCCCTGAGGAAGAATAACCCCACTGCCCTATTCCTGCACACTGATGTGACGCCTGAGAAAAGATCCCTTCCACATGGACAGGTTCAAAGCACACACGGGGAGGAGGGAGAGGAGCACACACCCTCCCCTTGTCAATGCAGAAAAGGAACTAAACCACCCCACATCCTTGCAGTTGTAAATACTGGAGAGTACAAAGAGCACTTGCCAGTCTTCCCCATACTCCAAAATTCCTGGCATTTAGGATAGGAGGACCACTGGATACCACCAGATCCTGCTTCTTGTTCTCAGCTGCCAGACTTTACTTTTTCTGTGCCAGAATGTGTCTTACATGCCAGAACCTTTCCTTTCTGTTATGGAAATATAATCCACCAGGAAGTCATTCAAGTGGTAGATGTGCAAAAATCCGTGTTAATGCTCTCCACCCACATTTTTCTAAAGCAGTGATGTTTTTATTAAGCATAGTTACTGAGAATAATCAGGGCTAGAAAATATATGACATTGCTCAGGAATAAACTATCTTTGGTAAATAACACTGACTTTCACCCTAAACACTGAGACATATCGCTGCTGAAAGACACATGCAGGACTCAGGAGAGAGGATTTGTTTCCCAGCCATTGCTTTGGGACAGGTCGTATACCTCTGTAAAAGGAGGCAGATGAGAGAGCAGGAGGGGAGGAGGGAGAGTGCCTGGAAATCAAGTCGGGCTCTGGCTGGTGTGACTGGAGGTGGTACAAGTGCCCTCCTCTCTACATGTGCACCGGAGATAACAGATTTAATAAATACAATAGAGATTTTAATAAATTGGCATATTCTGTCCGAAAAAAAGAAGTTTGATCAAACAGTTCCCAGCCAGCAGTAGTTTACAGTCGGTCTGGGAAGTTTTTCTTCTCCTCACCTTTGCGTGTATCGATCTTTACTTGGACTTTGATCTCAAGGATTTTCCTCTGAGACTTTCTTGCAATTAAATTAGTTTTTTTTTCCTTAGCATTCAAAACTTCCCCGCTGAGATGCTCCCCGCCCCAGTTGTGAAGTCAAGGAGAGTGAAAACTCATTACAGCTTCACCATAACTGTTTGTGCACTGGAAGGAAGTTCAGGTATGCAGGTACTAAAAGGTTATGATCAGTCTTTGCCCCGTTTTACAAGAAGTTGAAGGGCTCCAGAGGTTTCTCACAATTTTTTCCTGTTTTATTTACCTTGCTGCTGGCTTACACATCACTTCTGCAGAAGTCAGAAATAGATGAGTACATATTTCTAACTGTACCTATCTAGAAATAGTCTGTCCATTTTCCTCAAACTCTACCCAAGTGTATTCCTGACTTGTTTCTGCCAGACTGATAGATGAACCAGACCCAGAGAATTTTCCTTGTCATTTGCATATGAAGAACAGTAATACAAGGAATTGTAAATCCAGTTTGACAAAGTCCCAATGCACTTGTAAAATAACTTCTAAAAAGTGAATTATTTCAATAAATAGGAATCTCAGTTTATTAGAATGCTTGAAGAAACAGATGCAGCCGTCTGTTACCTTCAAAAAAAAAAAAAGAGAAAAGAGAGTCCAATTTACTAAGCCTGCTGAGAAAAGTGCTAATTAAACTAGGTCATAAACGTTCTGTGTGAAGATGACTACCTGAATTTGAATTAAAACCAAAGAAGTCAAGGCTTTTCACTGGGACTGGGACAGGATGTTTCTCACCAGCTAGTTCTTACACCAGTGAGTTTCCACACCTAACACAGCTGGAATGTGGCCTTAAAAGAAAATCTGCATTATAAACTGCCTCTGAACTGGTTCACCTGCTTGCGAAAGGAATGTAAATGACTTCTGAAAGCTGCAGAGGTAGCAGTTCATTTGGATTGCAAAGCAGTATAAGAAAGGTAAGTGCCCTCCCAGGCTAGCAATCTACCTATTAAAGACATAAAAAGAACTACCAGGGAGTCATAAACACCAGTGCCAAAATAAATTCAGGAAGACCCATGGCAAGTGAAATGTTGATTCTAGGCAGTACTGTCAGTGTTCATGGGTTATTTATCTTACATAGTCTTAAAATGTTGTTGTATGTTATAAAGATTGCACTAGACTTCAACATGACATAGCCTGATATTTTTAGGCCCTAAGGGAATAGCTTTGGGAAACAGCATTTTCCACGAAAATTTCATGTCTAGACTACATTTGATTTTCAGTAGTTTAATTCTTTGCAATATAGAAATAGAATTTCTGGAGGGTATTTTTTTATATTCTTCAACTAGTCATTTGAGAACCATTATGGTTTCTTCTACGCTTCACTCTATGTGGAAACTGTCTATATAAAATTGATATATGAACCTCTGGAATGCCTGTATAAAACAGAGTCAATTATTTATTTCCAATTCTGTCTTTCAGAGACCAAGTACAGGTATTAGAACTTGCTAACAAAACCACCTGTAATCGGATCATTATGAAATAAACAGAGCATGAGAGCCAGACAGAAAATAAAAAGTTCAAAAGCTTTATGTAGGGCTGTTTCAGGAGGTGGGGTTTTGTTTTGCATTGTTTTTTTTTTCTGTTTTCTTCCTTTTATGTTGAGCAAACACAGTAAATCATCTAGGACATATGTTGGTCTGAATATAAAGATCAGTTTACTGGAAAAGCAGGAAGATTTGAAAGCTGGGGAAATCCTACAGATGTAGGAATTCCACTGAAAGTATTATATCAGTGATGTAAAAACGTTAAGGACCATCTCATCTCCTGTCATATTACTTTTGCATGTACATGTTCCCAGATAAAGGACGAACCTGGTAATGGATTTGACAAATTAGAATCTCCTATTTCTTGAACTGGGATTTTATCATACAAATTTTTCAAGGAAAGATGAGGGGAAAAATAATTCGTTTTCAAAATCAATTTTCAAAGTAAACCACTTCCAATTTCCACAGGCTGCACAACCATTTTCCTACCATATCAAGAAGGCCATCTTTTATTTGCTACTTCAAACAGTTTAGTAACATGCCGTTATCTATAACCTGATGCTGGATATCGCATGGATAGGCTTAGAGTCAATTAATACACATCTTGCTGTGAACCTGCCTTAAATACCTGCTGCAGCTTTGCGCAGGGGGAGCTGTTCACATGATTAATGCTAATGCAGGACCTATCCACAGCAGAGAGAGAAAGCTGTTTTATTAGAATTTGTTCAGAGCTATTGCTTCAGTTTCTGTAGACTCAGTCTGTGTCAGCTTCTTTGGGCAAGAGTAATTGTTGTGAAGCCAAAGCATGCCACTCGTTTTAATTATGGCATTATTAATTTATAGCCTCTTCTTGCTTGTAAATATTTCCATACTGCTTAGATATCAGCAGACAGATTTTGCTCATATTTGTTGCCAAGAAAATACAGAAGAGTGATCAAGAAAATACACTGGTATCAGAAAGACATAAAAAAGCCCCCAAACAAGGGGCTTGCCATCCCCAGTGGGAATGCCCCACTGCCCAGTTGGTAACTGTGGTTTTCTTGGGGCATGTAGCAGTAGGATTCTTTGTTACTGTGACATGTGCACATTTGCATCACAGGTAGAAAAGAAGAAAGGTGTGTACGTCCAGATATGTGTGTGTGTTGCTGCGTAGTAAAATTACATGCCAGGTCAGCATGCACAGCCTCTTCAAAACCCTACTGGAGGACAACATGTGTCGTTAGACAAGTGGTTTATTTTCTGCTTTGCGTGGCCTGTAACACAGGTGGCCTACAGGGCTGCCAGAGGTCTGGCCTAGGGTGAGAAGCAAAACAATTTTCAAATGGAAAGAATGACTAGGAAAAAGTTGGATGCAACTCAGTTAAGACGTTTACAAAAATTTATACTTAAGAAGAAGAAATCAAGTGAGTGGAGTACCAAAGATGCGCCAGAACACTGAACTTAATAGGAGTGTAGGAAATAAAGCATGATAAGGCTGCAGGAATGAAGGACATTCCTTGAACCTTTAGAGGAGATTATTAGGAAAACATGGTAATGGTTTTAATACACACAAAAGGGGTCAAGGATTAAAAAGGGATGAAGAAATGGTCTCAGGTTCTCCACATCCACTAGGAGTTAGACAAGGACTAATGAATCTCAATCACATTAACAAAGAATTAAATTGAATATTTGAATACTTTGTAGCAGTAAGAGCTGACAAACAGTAGAGTACCTTGTCCAGGATGGTTGTGAAATCTGTCAAGGAAGTTACAGGTGTAATTAATCCTACCTTTTGAAAGCAAGGGATGATCAGATGATCTCCAGAAGACCCTTTCAGGACTGTACTCTGAATTCTGCAGCATTTAATCTCTTTGACTTAGAATTCTTTTCTTTAGTTTGGTTGATACATAATACGTCATATGTCTTGGCTGCAGATATGTCAGACAACATTATAATTCAAGAGATGAGACACATTGCAGGATTGTTTGCCAGATAAAGCCTTTAAAGGCTGCTCACATTTTCATTGCAAATGGGTGTAGAGATACAAGAACAAACACTCCCATTTCCAAAGCTCCTTCCAGTTTCTTATGCTACAGATTTTCCTCAAGAATCATTAAAAGGTCCTTACACTGACTAAATTACTGTAAGGATAAGTCAGAAATTTTAACTAATAGAGTCTCAAGATAGGTGTTCATATATCAGATCACCCAGAATTAATGATTAGATTTAAAAACCTGTATTTTTTTCCAATTTTCATGATGAAAACATCAGGTTTAGGGTCATTTATTTCCTCCATGAGCAAAACCAAACTTTGAATTTCTGCATGCTGCAGCTAGTAACACTCAAATGAAGTTTAAACTTCATTAAAGTTTAAACTCATGCTTGATCTTGCTTCTCTACTGCAGAACTCATGCAAGACCGCACAAGCCAACACTAAGCAACTTGTCCAAGGCTGGTCTGTGTGGTCTTGTGAGGAATTTTTTAGTGTGGTAGACAGTGGTTCAATCCTGCATGCAATATGATTACTGAGTTATTAGGACTTGTCAAGGATTTAAAACTCTATGAACACAGAAGCCCACAAAAAATAATTACTGGTAGTTTTTGCCAAAAATAGAGGATCAAGACTTGAGAACATTAAATTCTTCCTGAAACCTATAATCTTTATCCCATAGTTAAATAATAGTGATCCTTTCTCCATCCTTTCTCTTAATGGATTCAAAGTGTCTATTCTTTCCTCTATAATGGCATCACATCTAAGTTGAAAGTTCTGTTCCAGTCTATCCAGTTAGTATCTTAGCTACCTGATGCACCACCGATAATTGGTATCTTGATTGTTTAGCACTCTGTCATAAAATCTGCAGTGCAGCTGAAAGTGGCAAAGGAGCCTGGGCCTACTCAGGCCAGTCAGAGCCTAATAACCATGAATGATATTCACAGAACATTACAGGGAGGCCTGCATCCTGCTGTCTATTTTATCCTACCAGATAAGTTAAAGTACTATAGTCTATTGAGCTGCCAAATTGATGCTTCCCTCTATCAGAAGATGTAACTTCTCTCTGCCAGCAAAAAGTTAGGTCTCTGCTCCAAGGTACTTATTCCAGACATTCTTTATCATTGACAGAAAAAGACAGAAACCCCTAACACATGACTTATCCCATCTAGTAGATTTATCCTTACTTGGAGCCACCTTCTCTCTCCAGTGACTGAGTAAATCAAGGATACGTAGTTGGCTCCACAGACCTAACACACAAAGGGTTAAAGTGGTAAGAAATGGTAACTTCGGGGCATTTTGATGAGGTGTCTACTTTAGGAATGCAGTCCTGATAGAGCTCCAGGAACCTCTCAAATTCATCCCAAATCCTGAACGGCAGGTGAGGGAGGAGGAATCACCTTGCAGAAGTGCCTGTCTCTCTCCATTGCTTGCAGATGATAGCTACCAGAGCTGGCCCCTAATTAGTGCATGAAAGGCAAGGTATGTAGATGAATTCAAGACCTAAGTAGCCAGTTATTCACACAGAAAATGAGAAGTAATTTCTCTCCCTAGGAGATGGAAGCACTTTCTGCTCTGCACTGCACTACTCAGAACATGCTGAAGGACAATGTGAATATCACCATACAAAATTACCCAATTTGAGAGTCAGGACAGAGTCTGAAGGCATGCTAGGAACCCACTGGGGCAACGACCGTCTGGTTTAGAGGCTCTTCTACATTTTCTCCAAGATACTGCATAACTGATGTTATGTCTAATTTTCAGTAAATTATAAAAAGATAAATTCTAATAACTATCTACCTAAAAGAAAAAAGACAACAAAATTGAAACATGGATATTGATAACTGTTCCAAAGAGAATACAGCAGTAGAGAGTTTAATCAAAGCATTGCCTGTATCATGGTACCTCCAAAAATCCAATTGCTGCAGTAATAGACCGGAAAAATTATTTTTATAAAGAGCAAATATAGGACATCAGCATGGTCATCAATAAGGTCTGAGCAATAGCTTGGCCAGATTCAATTACAAGTGACTCAAAAAACAAATGCAGACAGTGCTACAAGCACGCACCTGTACAAACCCTTTGGTTTTATTCATTACAGCAGTGGGGCTAAAAATCTAGTTTTAGAAAATCAAGAATGCTAACAAGTCCTGAATGCTTTGTGAGTGCTATCCCAAAGACTTGTTCATCTCCCCCGAAACGTAAACTAAAGGGAACAGCTCAGAATTAGTTTTCATTACAGATTGATTACCCAAAGATGGGCCTAAAATACTTTGCAGGCAAAGGAACCCAACCATATTAAATTAATTTACTTTCAAAGACAGATGCTGAAACAAACCAGAGAACTTCTCGTTAGCAGCCCAGCAGCAGATACCATCATGATCTGTATGGACTGGCTGTCCTTCCATATGCTCATGCCCATGGCATGTGAAGAAACACATTATATCGACCGCACAAAAAGCAGAAGGAGGAAGAAAGGAGCCAGTGCTTGTGCAGTCTCTACTCTACACCACCACAGGTGCCTGGGAAAGATCATCCTAGCATGCTGCCCGTGCTTTTTCATCAGTACTTGAAAACACAATGTACATTTTCTGTGAAATCCATTGTATATCACAATGATATCTGCAAAACAGGGAGAAAAAAGGCCTTTTTTTTTATTTCAATTCAGCTAAGCTATAAATTGCCATCTGGAAGCAGGACTCGTAAAATGTAGCAAAATAGGTTATGACAACAGACGAGCTCAGGAAGAAAAATTGTTTGCACCATCCTCACCATTTCTGTCAGGCTGGGCTCCATATCACAACAAGGTGCAATCGGTCTGGGAGCTGTGGGAGTGCACACGACTCTCTGACGGCAAATTCTTCCTTTAAAAATTAACTCGCAGCCCTGAATTAACAGCTGGCACTTAGCAAGTAGTCTCTATGCTTTACTGGTTTTACCTCCTTTATAGCTTTCTCTGTGACTGCCCTTGAGTTAATGGTTACATCACGCATTAGGAGGGAAGTTCTCTCTGTTCGCCTCCCAACATGGTGAGCACTGTCACATGCTGGATCCTAAAGAGGTATAAGCCAGCCTATGTCCTGTGTAATTAACTTTGGCCCAGCCCATGGAAGTGTGTTTGACAATGAGCATCATTTGCCCCATCAGTTCCGCCAAGGGAGGATGGGAGAATTCAGATGATGATGATGATGATGATGATGATGATATGAAAAAACCTGGCATCATTTTGCAGCTAACAGCACTACAGTTGTGGGTAAATGTCTTCACACCACACTGCAGGGATTTTGAAATCTGCAGAATGAGTTGTGATGGCCTAAAATGCTTCAGTTCTTTTAGTTCTCATCCAAAATAATTCAGACAATGATAATTTATAACATATTTTCTATTTTTCTTATACAGGAATAACATACCAGGGTTTTGTTTTGTTTGGGGAGGTTTGGGGGTTTTTAACTGAAATTATCAATGATACCGAGGTGAATGACATTTCATTCTCTGAATATAGCTGTCAGAATCTTCCAAGTGAGATAGAGCTTAGTAGGTCACTTGGTCTGTTCTTTAACAATGTAAGTGTATCCCCTACGTCACATGTTCTTTTCAAATACTTCCCATAGAACAAAACAATCTTTCAACTTTCATTTTACCCTAATATTCCCCAGTCTTTTCCTCCTTTCCTAGGTTTAGTCCATTGGTTTTTATTACAACCTTTGACGTCATGCAAGATAGACCCTCCCTTTTCTTGTATCTACAGTGATTTTTGTTACAACCTGTGACTTTGTCCTCCTTTACCACTGATCATTGTATAATCTTTTTAATCTTTTTTTTTTTTTTTTATGTACATGGTGGTCTCTTCAATTCCTGTTCACATTCTCTTTCTCTAAGTTTCTTACAACACTTACTATATTTTTGAGGTAGGGTCCTGTTTAAATCAGTGTGCAGTATTGCAAATGCAGAGATACCACTTCATGATGTCCCACTGCTACGTAGAATTTAACTGGTGGCTTTTTGCAGTTAGATGAAGCCACTAGCTTATCAGCCACTGATGCCTGATACTCTCTCTTAGTATTTCCCTTGATAAAATGCTTTCGCTGAACATATGCTTTATATTTTTTATCTCCAAGTATCTTTCTCTCCTTGAGGGAGAAAGATTCTTCCTTCTCTGATTGTTACCACTAAGTTTACCCTATGCCCACCAGCCTGTGAAACTTGAGCAATTTACTATGACTAATTCCCTGAAAACTACAGTTAACTCAGAAAATGTACTCTGGTTCCCAACAGGTACAAATTACTTATTCAGTGGCTCTTCTTGTCTCTGATGGAAAATCAAGCAGAGATAGATCTTCTGCTTTTATCTGTGAATAACTGAGTTTGTGCATGCAAGGTAAAATTAAACCACTGTAGAATGAAAATATAGGTTGAAAAGAAACGGCACCCCCTTAGTTTGCTAAACAAAGGGGAGAAAGGAAGAGAACTTGGCCTTACATGGGAGAATTAAGGAGCAATTCAGAAATAAGATGGGAGGGTAAAAAAGGCAAACAAACACTAAAAAATTATAGCTTGATAATAGAAAGGAACAAAGGAAAGAGAATAAGGGTATATTGACTGAGAAGGTTAAGTAAATATATTTATTTACTGCATTTATTGTTGGTCCTTACTACAAAAGCTGATAAAATGCTTTGCCTAACGATCCGCTCCTGTGCCATCAAAATTACCATACTGTTTGTTTTCATTGACTGTACCATGAGTAGGATGAGTAGAGTTACCTGAAGATTAAGAATGTAAAGAATTTAGTGGAACAGGGTTGTTAAATTGCCATGAGCTGAGGTGGAGAGTGACTCTGTGAAGGGATCACAGGAACAAGTGCTCTGTAGCGATGCATTTTTATGGTGAAGTTTGAAGTGAAAATATTTTCAGGAGCCACAGGAAGGCAGTGTGGAACTACTTAATTGTAGCTTTGAAAGCTTCCAGTCCGATATCTGAGGAAAGGACATGTATCTACCAGCTGTTCTACCTGAGCTCAATTTAGAGTTGAGTATTTTTCATTGGCACATAATTTTCAGGCAGAAAATGCTGACTTTTGGGCTTTCGCTGAGTTCTGACCTTACTGTTCTGATTGCTATAATGTAAATGACTGATACAATGTAAATTTGCATGTAAATAATCACGGGGTCCCCGACATTTATAACATTTCCATCTTCAAAGTGGAGGGAGTCGCCTGTGAATGCCCCGAAGCGACTGCCAAACCCCTTAAATTTAAGTCAGTAAAAGATGAGACGTGTCAGGCAGCGAAATGCCTAAAGTCACAAACATTCAGGCGTTTGGGCTGCCCCTGGGTGGGGGGACGGAGTGCTCTTTGAAGTGTCTTTACCCGGGACCCATGACTATCAGACAACATCCCTGTTCTTTCCTGCCCTTCCTGCATCCAAAGCACAAGGTATTTTAAACGGAATCACTCCAAACCTGCTTGAACTCCTCTTTTCTGGTTCCACTCCTCCTCTAATCTTGTCATTATTCCGTCTGTGTCCTTGTGGACAATTGCAAGGGTAATAGCAACTATTAATCCACTGGTGAACAGTATGTGATTCAAGTTTATAAGGAGGGGAGTGATGGGGCATTGGTGTTTAAAATCCAACAAATATAGGTATGGAGTGGCTGGCGTGTGCCCTGGTGCAAGGGATTAGCCTGATTGTCCTGGCCCTGGCTCTGTGCTTTCTCCATCTTTAGAAACCTGGATGTACCAGCCTGCAGTCGTGGGTAAGCTGAATTCCCTGCACAGTTGGTTACCATGTCTCTGATGTGTCTGTATGGAAAATAACAGTTTAAATATTTCTGTACAGAGAATTCACAATTTTACTGGATCCACCATAAAATTTTCCTAACATTTGACCTGCATTTTTCTTATGGATCTCCATATTCTATAATACCAAACTAATTTCCACACACACGCCTTTAGCCTAATGCTCATCCCTTTTGGCAATAAAATGATCCTACGAAGCTTCTACATATTTTACTATTTTCCAAAGGGAAGAATATGTTTTCTTTCAAACATCACTTTCCCAAGTTAATTAGTTAACATTAATTCAGATTTTTTCATTATGCAAATCATCTTACAAGCCAATTAGCTACTGCTGCTGTTGTTGGCGTTCTTAACTAGCTTAATCCTGTAGGACTAGGAGGAACAGACTCAAGCAAAGGTTTCTCTGTGAGAAAGAAAGCCTTATTATCCCGTTCACCTCACAGGGATATATTTCAGCCAAGCAGACTTTCAGAAGCAGCTGTGTTTGCCGACGGGTGAATGTCGATCATTGAACTCGGCTGGATATAACCTCTTGATAGGGGATATAGAGAATTCTTGCAGAAGCAAAGCAGAAAATTGAGGAGGAAGAATAGTTTTCCTGAAGGAAAAGCAAATGCAACAGTAGCAGGGGATAGCAAGGCTCTGCTGAGTTTCACAGCTTATATGTGGTAGAAGGGAACAGCTGGCTTGTGACCCTCTGAGGAGATGTTCTTTGAGGTATTTGCTCTTTGCAGAGTGAAAACCTTACAGCACTCAAGCCCCAGAGGGAAGAACCTTCAATTCCGCCCAAAGCCAGTAAACTCAGTGTCTGGTTTTGTAACCTTTTTACATGCTAGGCTTTCTGTGTTGCCTAAATTTTTGGATAAAGTAGAAAATCTGATGTTTATATACATAAGTATAAATATTTATACCCAGTGTTTTCACAAATAAGGGGGAATTCAGAGACCTGAATGTTTAGAACCTTTGTTCAGCTTGAGAAAACCTGCCCAGCTGTAACTGAAACTCATCTAAGTTTCCTGAACCAGACAACTTTCCTAGGTGAGGTTTTATAATGCAATTTCCAGTAATTTCTCTGTTACAGATTTTAGTAGGAGAGTAGGCTATCTTGTGGCATTTTTTGCTATTTCAATTTCTAGTTTAAAAAAATAAATACATTATTGTGAGGAGCATGGACTGTGACAGGCTGAAAGAAAACATTTATTTTTTCTAACAGTTCAGACTTAGTTTTCTTTAGGCTTTTGGCAAGGATCTCTGAAACATGCAGATGAGTGTTATTGAGCCCACTTCTCTAGCTCTGTTTCTCACTCAAATTTGGGTGGTATTTTCAGTGCTGTAATCCCTGAATTACCAATACCAATATAAATTAAAGCAGAGGGAGTAAGGTTTAGGAAATAAGGTTTAGACCCACAGAACCACTTAAGCATTTAAATGATTTCAAAGCCTGAATTCTTCTTAAATTGCTTGGAACTGGTTTGTAAAATGCATGCTTAAACAGAGATGATAGAGTCCTTATTGTAAATGTTAGAATAAATATCCTCATTGTGTTAATTTGCATTGTGAACCTCCCTGGCTTTGAGATGTGGAAGACCCCCTGCATGGTTGGAAATGCCCAAATGATATATAGCAATCTACAGAACCTATCATCGAGCAGAAGTTTTAGAGTAGTTTAACTGTAGTAGTTGGGGTTGAAGGTAGTAGAGCTGCTAGAAAAGTTGTTTTGCATTAAAAAGTGCACTACTTTTAATTAAACATATTTCAGTATTAAATTGTTTACTTTTTTCCAACATAAAATCTTGGTAAAAAGGGAAAGTAGCAACAATATAAAAATATTTGGGAAAAAGGTTTGCCATTTTAAATGACTTCTCACTTTCATTTTGATTTTGTGTTAACTTGTAAGTTAAAAATCTGAAGGCAAAATGATTTTTTTAAAATGAAACAGCTATAAAAGGATTTTTTTAATTTCCTGACTGAAAAAAAAAACCTTTGGAGTCTTTAAAGTGACAGCCAGAGAAGCATCTGGGTTGCATTATCCGAATCTCTTGGAAATAAGAGGACATAAATGCTGGAAAATGCAGTTGAAAATTAAGATCTTTCACGGTTGTTCCAAATCTGGTTTTTTTCCCCAAGCCTTGCCCTTTGCCTGCTGTTTTTTTTTCAGGGGCCCTGGCTCTGAGGGTCGAACCTGGCCCAGGGCACTGACAGTTTACCCTTATCAGGAGCAGGATCACCTCTTCTGGGTTGCTCCTCTGCAGGTGATGGGTGCTCTAAACTGGGGTCATGCCATGGCCAGAGCCTTTTGCTTTCAGGGCATTAATCCAGCGATCAAATTCCTAACCCACTGCCTGCATTTCTGCTCTATCTGTTGCACTTTTTTCTACTCACCTCCCTAGGAAAAGGAGCAGGTGTATTTTGACAGATGACATTTTATATATTACATTATTGTTATAATTGTTATTATTGTTACTATTATTGTTGCTATTACATTATTATTATTATTTATTATTATTTTATAAAAACACAACCAACCTTGCATTCTTACTTTCAACATCTTGTTTTGTTGGTTTGTTTTACAAACTTCTTTATGCTGCTTCCAAGTTGAAGTAATTGTAAAAACAGATTTGTCATTTGCCCCCTGCCCTGCAGTGTGTTGATAAAGAGGGATACAGCAGGCCTTGCTTGGGCAGTAAGGTATTTTCTTAAGTAAAAAAAAAAAAAAAAATTGTTTTAAGAGCCAAAAACCTGTTCTGTTTCATACATTGCTCAGCTGCATAAGAGGTGATTGTAGTACCTCCATATAAATACTTGCAAGTGACAGCACTCTTTATTGCCATTAGCATGTGGAAACACAATGAGCTGGCAAAGATTAACAGGCTCTACCATTCTGTACTGGTGGAGTTTGTCTACCTGCCAGCATCATGTTCTTTCAGTAACTGTGTCTCTCTAAGAGAAGAACGTGAGTGTTTGAGATCTCACTGCCATTACTGTTGTCATTAATTTAGTAGGAAAATAGCATCTCGAATATGTGTCAATTCTGAGAGTTATTTTTGACATTGTATCCCCTGCTTATGTGTCTGTTAAATAGATATTTTAATGCATACAGTGCCAGAACGGTGAGAATTAATATGCACAATAAAACTCAAACACAGAGTCTTGTTATCAACGCTAACACTGTTAAGAGCAGTAACCAATGCTGTAATGTTTATAGCAGGCCTGTGTATGTGTAAATAAATTTGACAGATTGAGCAATATATTTGTGAAGTGATGCTTAGTATCCTCCAGAACATCATTTAGTAGATACTCCTCACACAGGTCAGCTGTTTTTTTTTCCCAAAGGAAGCAATACATACTTTACGTTGCTTGCTATGTCTGTGCATGAAGCTCGTGTTTGTTTGGGTTTTTTTAGAATGTTAGAAGCTCTGTGATAAAAATGAAGGGACTGTGCATAAACAAATGGATCTTCATGGCTTTTAGGTGCCAAGTGATGAAGGGATTTCCAAGCTTGTCAGCAGAGAATCTCTGTGGTAGATCTTGCTTAATTTAGCTTGTTATTAAAGGAGTTTCCCTCAAATACATTTTCATTTTCCTTATATTTCTATTTCTCTATATTCCTAACCTCCCTCTATTCAATCCTAAGATTAAATGAGGCCGACAATGATTTAATAAATTCCAGACAGGAAAATAAACTGTATTAAGAGCAATCGGAGCTAGTATTTCCATGACAGATCCCATGAAGATAATGAATTAAATCATTTTTTGAAGGTGAAAAATAATCATAGACTTTTTTATGATCAAAGAATACATTAAGGTCCAAAGACAGCAGTTCCAAGAGGTCTTAAACCAGCACCTCCTCCATGGCCTGCAGAGCCCTCACCTTATAGAGAGGGATCCAATTTTAAATGTATTGCTTGTAGGCTTAAAAAAACTCACTTGTTCTGCCTTTCTCAAAATAAAGTCTCCCTCAGATGTCTGGGAGATACGATCTAGGAACACTTAACAAATCACTCTCTGTCAGTCAAATATATGAGACTTTCAGAAAATCCCACAAGTCACAAGTGTCAAATAGGTCTTCAAGTAGCCAGGCAGCAAGAGGGCGTGAGTGGTGATGAGACCTGATCAGGAAAGCCTAATGTGCTGAAGGAATGTAGTGATCTAGAGCACTAGAAGGCACTTAAGCAGAGGTTTTTTAGATGTTCATAGTACCTGTGTGTGAGATGTAAGCATCTTCTCTCACTGTGGTTGCTACTAGTGCCCATCTATTAGTAAACAGAAAAACGAACCACCCTTTTGTGAGTGTCCCTATACATTAGGATACAGAAATTTCTTCTTTAAACTCAAATTTATGCAGATTAAAATGCAAAAATGCCAGTTGTAAAAGCACTTAGTGATGATTTACTTGTCTATATTCAGTACATTATAAATGCCCTGTTCTTTCCCAGATATCTCCATGAGGTTGGGGGTATGACACAGGATGCAGAGGAGTCCCGTCTCCAATAGGACAGCTGCAGGAGGCCAAGTGGGATATACCTGAATCCCTCTCTTACCTTAGGAATGACCCAGCTCAGAGTAGCCGGCTTCAACCAAAACAAGCAAATTCATGCAGAGTTTTTTTACCTGGTTCTGATGAGATCTGCTGCTTACAAGGCTCTGCAGGAGTGAGGTACCAGAACTGCCAGTTCCCAGGCTACCTTACCTTTATACTGGCTGGCAGAAATTCAGTTCTTCCAGTCCTTTCCTAAGTGGCACGGAGTGAAATTTGTGGCACACCACTTATGCCCACATTCACTTGTTACAGCATGTACTCTTTGGCACAGTAAACAAAGCAATCCCAACCTCCTCCCAGTCTTTGAAATAAGGAGGGGTGAGGGCTCTTGGTATGCAGACGGAAGCACTTGGTGCTCTTTAAAAAGTCAAGTCCCTGATCAGAGATGTAAAGAGAATGAAAACCAGCCACTGGAAAAACTACAAGCTTCTGAAACGTTGGCACGAGTCAGAAGCATGACAGACAGCTGGAGGTTTGATGTGACTCTGTCCGTACTTTTGACTGGGCCCTTCTTGTTACTGGTTCACCAGGCCTCCTTAGTCAAGCAAGACGCAGCACACTGGGCAAGCAATGCTGCGTGACAGCAGGCTACAGGGATGCTCAGGCAGGCAGCACTGCCTATAAGCCAGTATGCTGCCACAGGCCCAGAAATGTTCTTTTCTGGTTACTCTGAAACCCCATCCAGCAGAAAACCTGTACAAATCCTGATCCTCATAAGCAGGAGTGATTTACACCTCTGCCAGGGGAAATGGGCTCTATTTCTGATTCCCTCTCCCTGTGTGGCTGGGCTCATTGTATGGAGGAGTTTGGTTTGTTGACCCTGTTGCTGTGCTGCTGCACCAGCTGCCTGGGCTCCTGCCTGCAGCACCGTGGCACAGGAAGGGACTTGGAGCAATATAGAAAGTGGAGCTCTGGAAGCCAGCAACGAGACCCAGAGTTACCAAGGCAAACACAGTTGGAAAGCATCTTTTTTTTCCCTACTTCTCCTCCTACCTCTTCCAGTGATTCTGGAAAAATAATTGTATTGCTTTGAGTAACAATATATACTCAGTAGGGAAGTCCAGAATGAAGAAAGAAAGGCAATGTCACTCTTTGATCACCAGAAAGGTTTACTTTATTTGGAAGCGGTCCGTGGTATAAAAAAGTCATAACTCTCACTATATTTGTTTATTTCTACACCATCAAATCTTCTGCTGAGCAAAGAGAAGATTAGGAAGGTTATCTTGCCTTGTTTTCCAACGTGGTGAATTGATCAGTGCTACAAAGTCTAGTTGAGAAACTAGGTAATCACACTCCTCAAGGCAGATTTCAATAGATATGTGACTCTGCCCATGACCCTTTTCTATCTATTTCCAATTAATATTTTAATGAGCAAGTTTTCTTTGAAGAATCTCTTGAGGAAACAGCAAATTTTGTTTGAAAGGTGAGAGAATTTCGAATTTTACATTTTTCCCCATTAACACTTGCCTTGAAGCTTGGCTGAATTTGATTGATCTGGTCAGAGAGATCAAGTCACTCAACTAACATGATAAAATTGTGGGTATTATTCATTAACCTATCCTGGAAAGGACAGAACATAAACATGTAAAGGTTTTAACATTAAATTCAGATACCATGTTACATTCGAGTAGGCAAACCATGTCAGTTAAGCTAAATCTGCTATAGCTAAAGCAGATTTCAATTACATGAGTTTGGTGGCAACATATTGAAGCACCTTCTCGTAGGCTGCAGTTTCCTTATGTTGAATTCTGTACATGCAGCAACATTTTTAGCAAGTGGACAAGACAGTACTTATGGTGCTTCTAGATCTATAGGTCAGGTCTTGATACTGTGGGTCAAACAAACATTAACCAGGTGGCTCAGGGGAGATTCATAGCTCTTCTTTATAGAAGTTTGATAGGTGCTTTTTTGGTTGAGTTTCTCCTTGCTTTCTAGATCTTGAGCCTGAGGACCATCTTTTGACGCTCACTTCCACAGGCTCAGGAGTTAGTAGCTTAGGACTTTTCTACTCAGCAGCTGGAACTGGGACCAGATGGGTGGGGAGAGCAGGGAACGGTGCTGTCAACCAGCTAAAGGTGTGCATTTCAACTGAGTGGGACTGGCTATCTTAAAACCCTTGTGTGGCACTTTTGTTCAAAAGTAAAGGGCCTTTACTCAAGCTGTTTTAAGTCACTCTGGGAGTAAAGTAAGAGAGCTTGAATTAAAGCTATTTTGACCAGTTAAAAAGCATTCAAGTCAGTTATGATGTGCTTTTTGCATTCTGGGTTAGGAGTTTTATAGCTGATCTGAAGAGAACATATACTGTGTTTGGGATATGTTGGGTCTGCAGCATCCGCAAAATAAGCATTCTGTTTCTTGAAAGGGTCAGATTCAAAGGTCTTTTATCTGATCTCATCCATAGCCATCAACATGAATAGAAGTGTCAGACAAAATTTTCAGTCATAAAATCGGGCATCTTGGAGAAACCCATCTACAAGCTAGCCCCAGCCAAACTCTCTCATTCATAAATGAAAACTATTCTTTCTTTGTACTCTGTACCTTCCCAGCCAGCACTGAAGGAAATCCTCCAGGTATTGAAAAGCAATGGTAAACGTGCAGAAGTTAGCAAAGCTGGCTGCTGATGCACCAGCCCGAGGAATTACCTGATGGCAACCACCAAGAAGCCCAGCAACTCCAGTGCTTCAAGCCACTGCTGAGCAGATGGGACCCCAAATCCCAGAGGTCATATCTCATCCTCACCTTCCTCTTTCCTCCAAAGCTTTTTAATGTTCAGACACTCTATCTGGACACAACAGGGTTACATGTCATGGCCATTCCCTGCCCTGCCCAGGAGCTCACTGGCATGTGGAGGGTGGCAGTGTTGAGGGCCAGGGTGCAGGCAGCCCTGGAGAGCACAGCCTGCCTGCAGTGCTGCACCTGAAGCCTGGCTCCACAGAAATGCCTGCTGCTTCCCTTGCTGCTCTGCCTTCAAATCGCACCACAGAGTATAGTCCTGGCACTACAAAGCTGCAAAGTGAACGTGTTCCTCTAAAACCCTGTCTGCTGAGATTGCACAGGGCCAGTCACGCTGATAGTTCATCTTAAAGCCCTAATATGTATTTAATGACACCAAATTTTCTGGAATGCCCCATTTGGTATTTTAATAGCCTTAATAGTAGCACGTATTAGTTGCATTATTGCTTGCTTGTGTAAGTCTCTCCACCTTCACTGTGCTATGCCAGCAGTAACTAATGGATGCACATTGTAGGAAATTCATCCACCTGGAGCTGATTTGTCTGAGTAAAGCTTTAACTTCAGGGAAATGGGGTGTGAGCTCAGTGTGGGAGTGGGTGTGAGAGAAATTTTATGCTCTTTTAGAGTTATAGATCAGCTTCCAATTTCTGCTGAAGCAGAAATCAGTTTAAAAATAGATCATTCCACCTGGGCCATTTGTGTGCCTACTGCTCCAGACCCAGCCAAGACCAGTAGATCTGCTGCACAAGCCAAGCTGCCAAGAGGTAGGAGTCCAAGATGGGGAGATGCCATTGTGCCATCTTTCAGAATGTCTTTTCCATCCATCCATCCTCCATATGACTAAAATAGTTGTTATCAAGAACAGATGAAATGAACATTATCTTGTTACTTGTGGTCTCTGATGAGAGCAGCTCACCAGCAGCCTCATATACACAGGCATTGGGGAAAAGTAGAAAATCAGGCCTAAGATTATTTTAGGTCTTCTGTTTGGCTTTGAATGTTCTGCTTTACCCAAAATACAATGCAAACATAGGCCTGATCTATCAAGTCAGCAAGATAAAATGTTAGGACTATAGACAGAAGCAACAAGAAAGCTAAATTCTGCAATTTGCTGCTGAGATTGGCCCCAGACCCAGAGCAAGTGCTGTAACCATGTATAGCAAATGTAGCAAATGCTGCAAATGGTTTTGAGGATGTTACTCAAAATATGCTTGTTAGCACCTCTGGGAGGAGCCTGGACTTGGGTGATGATTTGAACTCTCAGTAGGAGCAGATGTTGGCCAGACTTGTGCTGAACACACTTTTTCAGGTTGGGTATTTGGCTTTTTCTCTCTGTGATATACTTGGTCCACACACTGCACATCAATACATCAACATCCTACACGGATCATCCTTTACAGGCACCACCATTCTTTGTGTCCCTATACAGGAACCTGGTTAGAATCAAAGAGCTGGTGCTAATTTTTGGCTCACTGTTAGGATAAGTAAGACCTGATTTCACTTACAGCAGCTCCCAGGATGATAAGTGTTTGACACAGTCACTTGGGCTCCTTCCTTTGGTTCCACATTGATAGTCAGTCCTTTGCCTTTCCCAACACATCTGCTGAGATAAGTGATCCCAGCATACAAGTCCCATATGGCTGTATTCCCATTTCTCCCCCTTCCATTTACTTCCTGGTTCCTTCTCCCCCACGCCAAAAGTCCATGAGGCCATAGCAGCTGCTTTGAGCAGAACCAGTAACTGCTACCTGGGCAGCCACTGAAAAAATAATAATATTGAGACAACTGTATTTGCAAAAATTCCACCAGAAAAGCCAGGGACTGGACTGGCAGTTGAATGTTATTTTTCACATACCAACTGAAAGTTTTTCCTATTGATTGGCAATTAGCCTGTTCTAAAAGACTCTAGGTCAAATTCCCAGCTGGTGTAAATCAGAGAAGTCCCACTGAAGTCTCTGATTTATTTTACAAATGGTTTAAAAATTCAGCAGGAGCTTTAAACTGCCAATGTTGTACATCAAACAGTTGGCTAAAACTCAGAAAGATAGCACATTTTCTATAATGCTCTTTGGCTTTAAGTATTCCTCACAGACTGGATAGAATCAATACAAGTGCTAGAGTGAACATACTGAAGGTTTAAAACAAACAAAACAAAGCCTGAAACTCTGGACCGGTTCAACATAGGTTTTAGTAGTGAGAGTCAAAGGTGTGTGTTAGTTATCATAACAAATGAAAATTGAGTTTTAAGAGCCCTGCACTGCCCAGCTCCCCAGCAGCTGTGGGTATCACCTATGTGCATAGCACAGTTGTTACATTTTCGTTCCCTTTCTACTTTCAGTCCTGCTTCTCCAAAAATCCAGCACATTGTTGTCCCAAACAAATCATCTAATAAAACTAAAGACCCAGGAGCTGAATGGCCATGGGAGAATCAGGGTAGCAATGAAAGGTAAGCGAAGCTCCAGAATCTGTTTCTTCTGGTAATAGACAAAGACTTTGTCTCTAGAGATAAACAAACATTACCTTGACGTGTTTCCTAATTTCTGGGAAGAAAATGCCTCTAGCATCTATGCATTTTAGGAAGCTTTTTTTAAAAATTTGATAGTTCTGACTCCAATTTTCTCCATGTTTCCTTCAGTTGCCTAATGAAGCAGAACTGTTTTGGAGCTTCTGCTTTTCAGTGTATGTGTCTTATTTCTGGACATACTAAGTTTTTTTCCATCTGCTCCACATTGTTGTGCAAGCAAGTCACTGCTGTTGAAGACTATATTGTATCAAGATAAGACAATGATATCTGTAGTGTAGAGTAGTGATATTTCATTTTATGGGCTAGAAACTCTAATAATTATTTAGATAAAGGCAAGGCCAGGCTGTGTATTACATGTTTTCATTTATACTTTATGCATTTAAAACATAACCAAAGGCTTTTCTGATTTTAATGGAATCAGATTTTTATATATATTTTTTTTGTACTTGGAATACAATAAGTCACATTGCAGAATATTAAAAAACTGTCAGAAAAAAAAATGTAGTAGTAATATAAAAGCTCTATACTCAGAAAGTGCATCTAAGGTGTAAATGTAGCCAGTCCTGGAAGATTTCAATATAGTCTTGCTTGTCTGCTGAGAGAGAATCCTTACAGAAATATGGGGTTTGGGAAGAGCTAATAAGCTTCTGCTTTCAAGAATTACTGTTTACATGGAATCCTACCAGAAAATAGATTCATTGCCATCACTAGGACAGACGGTTTTGCTATCCTCTGAATAGCACAGTGTCCACTTTCTGTTCAGGAGACTTACATTTACTCCATAGAGAGGTTGAACTACAAATCTTGTTTGAAAAGAGGTTCTGAAACATCTTTTTTTTTGTTTGTTTATTTGATAGGGTGGTGGTGTGACACTTCTGTCAATGAAAGAACTTGAATCATCTCCTGCCACACATCTTAATAAGTGATAATCAGCTGTTCTAGTTCATACAGTATTTCTCCTTTCCCACCCTCTCAAAATGTGTATGCAGGCAAAGCACATAGACAAATTTCCCAAAGAATAAGAACAGAAGACTGCAGCAAGAGTTAATATCTCACAGCTAAATACACAGGAAATCCTGTGTAGCTGAGACATCATTTTCTGTTTGGAGTTTGTAGGGTATGTCAGTGTGTGTGAAAAGTGGTCTCAGTTAGCAACGTTTGGCTAAGTTCATATAGCAGAGGAAAGCCACAGTACCTCTGAATTTTGCTTTGATTTATTTTATTTTATTTTATTTTATTTTATTTTATTTTATTTTATTTTATTTTATTTTTTCCTTTATTTTTTTATGATGAGCCTGTTCAGAAAATCCATTAAAGTGGGAGCCTCATAGAAAATTCAGGTGCTTATTAAGCAAGTTAGGGTTCAAGATAAATCAAGATTCAACTGTAATTCTGTATTTTTCAGAAAATGGCATACCTCAGGCTTCCACCAGTTGAGCACAAGATGGAAATATATGCCAAAAGATAGAAGAGATCTGTAATTTGTTCCACTATTCTCAATACAATGACAGTTGTGATTAAATTATTCAACATAAACATAAAATAATGTTATAACTGAGAGTACTAGGGTTCAGATTGGTAGTTACTCTTTAATCCCCTCTACATGAATATAAGAATAGCAGAAACAAACGCCTCACTGTTAATCCAAATCATTAAATGTATTTAGGAGCCCCATTCCCATGAATTTCAATGCAGAATTAAATGAATGTGCAATGAAATCTGTAAAATCTGTTTAAAAAGCTGTCTTTGATAGCATTATTGCTGAATTTAACCATCATTTCAGGGAGTTAGGCACCTGAATTATGCCAAGACAAATCTATTTTGCACTTGACTGTGAAACTGATTTGCAGCAAAGCCTCAGCCTGGGATTAAGATCAACATCCAGACATCTGGAGTGGTAAAGAAAAATCCCTGTCTGTAAGATCAAGCAGCAGAAATGGGCAAGAAGGTGCAACATTACCCTTCATCTGCCTCGAGGCTAATGGGAGGAAAACAATTTAGTGCTGAATAAGTTAGGATGATTGAGACAAGGGCTGCCTACACCAGAACTGCATTTTTAAATTTGAAACACTCACTTAACCTTGCTGTCACTTGGACCTGTAAATCCTAACTGGCTACATGTGCAGATGGGGTTTGCTTGACTGGATCTAGATGAAGGGATAAGGCCATGAATTTTACAGCCACTTCATGGTATGACTGCAACCAGGTGCCAGTTTCAAATGTCTGTCCTTTGCCAGGATGGCAATAAATAGAAGCAAAAAGAAAAGATCTCTTTAGCAACCTAAAGCCAGTGGGAATTGCGGTACAGCACGTCAAGACCAGATAACACTGCAAACGGAGGTTCCAAATTACCTGAAATTCATAATTGGTAGCTGATTTCCCATTTCAGAGTGACTCATGGAAGAGCCTAGAAGGGCAATCAGCAGGCAGTAATGTCAGAGCCATTTTCCTTATGCCCTGCTCTCATTCACAGCTACAAAACCATTTTGGTGACCTTGGTTGCCTGTGCTAAAAGACTAGATGTACTGACAATTGTACAGTTTCAAGTATTAGTGAGGCACACACAGATTTCTAGGTGATTATCTTTTGGTTAGATGAAAGAACACTTAAGGTTATTCTCATACCTTATAAGAATAAATATTGTTAAATACCAAATCACATAGGATATTTTTGGGTTATCTAAATGCTTATCAAACTTTTAACAACTTAGATAATAAGCCCTGTTAGATGCTTTTCAGATATCTTTCGTATTTAGATGCCTTCACAAGCTTCTTCAAAACTTGCTTTTGCATGCAATGCATGCCTTCTGATCTATTTTAGGAATGTTCTAGCATGGAAGAGGCACCCATCAAGGTCTCAAGACCCTTGTGGTTTAATTCCCTGGGAGGCATCGAGCTGTGATGCAGAACTTATTAAACCAAGGGAAGCTGACTGTTGAGTTCCACATGGCTTTTGGTCATACCATCAAAAGCATTGACTTAAATATTTCTGTGCTTATCAGCTTTCCTTTGATCTTTAGTTTCATGTATTATTACTTTCACATATTATTACTTTCACATGATATTACTAAGAAATGTTTAGCCTCTCAAAACATGAAAGGAAGAATCACAGTTTGTACTGTAATGAGAGAAAGTATGTTTATTATACTTAAAAACATCTATTCTCATGAATTTACAGAGATTAGTTAATTTTATCACTACCATTTAGTAGATATAATGACATAAAATGATCTCTAATCCTCTGCAGCTAGCCTACAGTCAGAATATTTTTTCCCATCGTCAGTTTTATTATGACATACTGCACTATGTTCTACATGCCACATGCAACAGTTTTAACCATGCAGCTGCTGAAAGCCTGGGCACAGTTTCTCAAGCCTGTTTAGATGCCTAACTCCTACTGAAATCCATAAAATAACACTCAGTTTTGGCATGCCTGAACCTTAAGGGTTTGGACACCGGAGAGGAACACACGGTCTGAAGTTTAAGAAGTCTAATTCTTTACAGGATGCTCTGTGACAGTGAGATCCCAGGAAATAAATTTGCAAATGCCTGCACATCAGTGAAAGACCATGAAATGTAGCCAACAGAAAACACAAACAGAGGAAAAAGAAATCCAAAAATCTGTAAATTGGAAGTGTTTCTTCGCAGGAGAACAGAAGAGAGGTGGTTTAATCTAGGTGGTGCAGCTGATATGAATCTATACCAGATCTCACACAGCCTGAGTCTCTGGCTTTACAAGGAGAGGGATGCTAGCAGAGTCAGAAGAAGCACGTGGTTCAGCTTTCTATGTGAGAACAGACTCTGCATGTGGGGTACCCTGCTGTGGGGGGTAACCTGCAGTGGTTTGGGAAGCCATCACTGTACCATACTGCAGGTGGTCACCAGCACACTGAAGATCTTGGCTACTTTATCCACACAAAATCATCTGGCCTGCCAATACTGTTGAGAGAGGTTGAAATTTCATAGATACTTCTGAAATACCCGGAGCCCAGCTTCACTGTACTGGCCTGTGCTTTGTTGTTTGCCTACCTGGGCTGTCATAATTAAGAAATACAGTTCTCAGTGTAACCAGTATTTTGAGGTCTTCCCCTGGATGCCAAACATCAGGAGAGCCCTTAAAAAATTGAGTCTCGTACAAAAACCAACCCTCTTTCTCTCAGCAGAAGGAAGCAATATGATAGAGCTGGTTTGCACATTGATAAAAAGCTATTGTACCTCTGCCCAGATCCAAACGAGGGTTTACATGCCTGACTTGACACTGTGGTGGTACACAGGGCCCTCTGACCAAAACTGCCATCTCCCACAGCATCTTCCCAAATTCTGTTTATGTCAAAACCAGCTAAACTCCACTGTACCTAAAGTGGTCCTCAGGTGGTGCCCTCCCATTCCTAATGGATTAGCTTATAATTCAGTTATCCCACATCAGTGGATATATTGGGTGGGAGAAATCTGGTCCTGCATATCTGGAACCATGTTTGGATACCATGGAATATCATAACGTGGATAAGAAACATAAATGTATTACAGACATTTGCAGAGGGGTTTGAAATCTGATTTTATAAAACCCAGGTTCTCTTTCTCATTTAGTTCCTGTGAGCAGTAAGATGTGACTTTAGCAAAGACAGCGTGAAGAGTCAATACTAACGTGTAATCCAACGTGGCTCAGGAAACATTAAGAGACATTTTGTTTCCTATTAGCATGTACTTCAGTCCTACAGCATAAGCAGAATGTCAAATGAATCATGTTTTACACCTTTCCCTTGAAAAAAACCAGTACAATCAACGCTTTAATTTTAAGAAACTGCATTTTTCTGTAAGAAAGCAGTTCTATAAAAAAAAAAATTTAACCAGAATATCTCTGGTTTTCATCACTAGAAAAATATGCTTTAGAGAATTTTTTATGGATCTCATTAATTTATTTTTTGAAAGAAATAGCCCAAATTTCATTTATAATTTTTCTTTTAGAGAAGAATCATTCTAAACTCAATTTATTTCTTATTGATTGGCTGTGGTTTAGTCCTAGCCTCCCTTAACTTAAATGGACTTTAAAATATTTCTTCCTACAAAGGAATTCTGTCAAAAAAAATAATGAAAGTTTTTCCCACTTGCCTTCAAGAGCTCTATTAACATAGTGTTTTTTCACCTTACAATCATTTGTTTAACATAGTTATTATAGCAATAACTCACTGAGGTTAGATATGAGACTTATAGCAAATGTTTGAAGAATGAAAAGCTGCTGAGAGGTGCAAAATCGCAAAGGTCTAAGCCTGATGGGATCTTTAAGCTTCTGGGGCAAAAGGAATAATGGAGGCCAGTGAGAGTTGGATGGAATTTTTCACATTTGCCTGGGTTGCATAGGAAAAAGCAGGAAGCTCATAGCTGCCTTATTTGTGTTACAGCAATTTGCCTATTCTTTTTCTAGCTACACAGTTTCTAATACAAAGACACAGTGATTTTGCTTGTATATTATATGTGTGCATGTTTCAATGTATATTATTAATAACCAAATGGTTTGTAATTATTTTCATTCAAGTAAATTCTCTTTCAGGAACTCTTAACCCCTGGAAAGCTGGGAAGGTGTGAAGCTGGAGGTTCACAGAGTGCCCTGGAGATATGCCAGGTTTGCTTTCTGCTCATGGGCACCTCTAGAAGAGCATTCTTCTCTCTACTGACTACAAGGAGAGCCCTGGGAGCCTTTCCCCTCCCTCCAGGGGTGCCTTATTTTCTCACATTTTACAGAGGCAGTTGGGACATAAAGAAGTTTCTTGTTGAATATGATAGACTTGCCTGATGATTATTGATTACACCTCTGTAATAGCCATTAGATGCTAGTTTAGCTTTACATTTAAAACATGGCTGAGATGGAGTTCCTGCTCTCAGAACTACTTACTATTTCCTTAAAATAGGTGTGGTATAAAAAAAACTCACAGGAAGACCCTTTGTTGTTGGATTAGAATGTATGCATTCCTTTCTCAGTACATATGCTAATCAACAGAGAGTGACTTGTGCTTCCTATTCCTCAGTCTCCGAACTTGTTCATTCCTTTCTATCTATGGAGGGCTGAAAGCATGAACATCTCCATCATACAGGGCATGAAAGAGGAAAACATGGACTCAGATTGAAAAGAAGCTTCCCCACCATCTCCCATTTTCTGGGAGGATGCTCAACCCAGTATGCCATCCAGTAAGAGGTAGATATAAGTAGACTCCTTCTCTCTTTACAAAAGGGAAAAGGTGAACCTCATGCTATTTTTTTCCAGTAATAGCAGGCTTTCTCTGTTGTGGTTGTGGCTGTCAGATGGGCAGAAACCTGGCCTCTAGCTTCCTAAACAGCCTAATCTCAGAAGATGGGATCAAGATATATTCCTATGACATGTATCTTTGACTCCTCCTTCAGGGTGCCCCACTCTCTCCATTCTTTGTGGGCGTTACACCTCTGGGCACAGCTGCAGGGTTTGGCTTGTTTGGGATTATGACATGTTCAGTCCCCAGCTGTTTGTCAGACTTTTTGTTGGGTCCACTCTACCATCCTTCTTGATTGACTGAAACCAGTGCTTTGATGAAGCAGCAGTTAGAAAAGACCTTTCAAAGATGAAGGATGCAAGCAGATCACTGCAAGTCTTCTGGGTGGGACAGAGTCTGCAGAGCTCCTTGGATCATCATCAGCAACTGTAACTTGCCCGGAGTCGGTTCATTCATAACCCTGATAACAGTGGCAGACAAATGTCTCTGCCATTGTTTCCAGATCTTCATTTGATGCTTCTACTCTCACAATAAATCTTTGGTCCTCCAAGGCATCTATCCATAAATGCAGATATATTGAAGCTCTCTAGGTTTTTCGCACACATCATCCGTTGTCCTGACGACAAAGATGCTTGCTGTGCAATTCAGCTGCTGATGTGACATTGATACTGCAGGACCCTAATTCTGAATCAATGAATTTTTGCACTTTTGTGCAGTTACTCTGCAAACAGTAGGAAAGAAGTTTTAGCTGACATCAAACTAACCACTCTATTTTTTCCTTTCTCTGACTGAAAAATATGCAATATAGAAGTGGCATCAATGACTTAATTCAGGATAATTTAAATTCGATTGATTTAAAAGTTTGCTATGAAGTTTTATACAGAAAATATAGCCCAATGGAGATATAAAGGGCTTTAGCAACCTGCACTTCTCATGTAACACCGATTTCTGTAGATCCACAAAGAAGCTGTGATGCACACTAGAAATGCAGGTGATGACAGTGTGGTTGTGTGGCAACAGAGTAGGGGTCTGAAGCTGATGCTCCAGGGCCTTGCCTTTGTCATTTGACCAAATTGAAAGGAAGTTCATCCTCTTATTCACATTCAGTCTGACAGAAACTGCAGCTGAATATCTACAAAAATTGGCTGAGGTAATTGAATTTACTGAGGACAACTGAACACTCATTTTCAGCCATTCATTATCATGCTGGCTGGGATTTCTATATTATCTGCCAGGAGAAAAGCAGTCCAGAACACCCATTTCATACAGCTTTAAGGACAAAGTCTTTTCTCATGACAAAGCTTGACGTGTGACTGTCTGAAAGCTCCAGGAGCTGATGGATCCTCAGAAATCAATCTTTGATTTTAATGCGGTTATGTCTAATATGTGATACAGAGCCTCTCCATCTGATCTCAACAGCCTGTTTCATTTCACTTGCCCACACAGAGGCACAAATAAACTCAAAAAATTGCTGGGCACTACTGATATACCTTATCTGATCTGACTGATGTGCTAATCAAGCTCCAGTTGACTTCTAGGTGGTTTATCTAGCTGGAATGGATTATATTGAGGAACTGTTTTCCAGCATGCATACTGGCCACTGGCTTCCTTCCCTACCACTGGTTGCCTGTGAGCCTCATGAGACCTTGTCGAGGCAGGAAGAACTGACCATGTTCCATGGTCATCGTGATGGGGGTGCAGAAAAGACCAGTTACGCAGGCAGCTCTGCTGGAAATGAGTATTCGGAACTGGTGCAGTCAGATCATGTCTACTAACAGGATAAAATGAGGATCTTAGATGTTGCATCTGAATCAGTCACAGGCTTATCTTTAAAGAAGTTAAATTCATATCTCACCAAATAACAGTGCCTGCAGCTCCCAGTGTGTTCTCTCCAATACTGTTATTGAGATCTTGTTCCAGCAGAAAGAGTAAGGACATCACTGTCAGGCTAATTCAGCATTTCACGGCATTTCTAAAGCCATCCAATGGTTTATTATGTGGCTGTTCCTTGGACTACATTTCCTTCCCATTCTGGTCCTATGAATTATATTTTATTGTGACTAAGAATTTGCTGTCTAGAGTACAAAGACTTTTAAACACAAGTTTCAAACTTAGATACTGCCTGAGGTGCTGGTAAGAAACAACTGAATGAACACTGGATTGCTATGTACTTTGATGAAAAATTTTAATTTAATTATTTGTATCAATTCCTAGAAACAATTAAAATCTTCTAAGTGGGGATTTTTAACATGAGAATTTCCTAAAGCATTCCCTTAATTCTGTTTTTGCTGATAAGGGGAAGGAGGGGAACTATTCTGCTATGCCAGTCAGCTGTTTTTTCCCATCCCTCTCCAATCTGAAATCTGTGATTCCACAGGCATACATTATTCTTGCTATTCTCCCTAGGAGCTTGCTCAGCTTCTTACAAAAACCTTGGGAAAAGGGGCTGTAAACAGGTGCGTGCTATAGGAGGGAGAATGGTGGTGTTGTGCAGCCTCAAATGAAAGGGTAAAAACAATACTGTGCTAACCTTAGGAATTTTAGTTTCAGGTTTTGTGCCCTTTCAAAGATGTGTCTGTTTTGGAGATGACTTTCACTGTACATTTTTTCCTAATGAAGGCTTTAATGGGAGGGTATTTGGAGCTTGGGAGTTTATCGTTAATTTGAACAGCGATTAGGGATCAGCAAAAAGTGAATCACTGTGCCACAAGCACTAAAGATGAAAGACCATTGATATGCAAGTGAGTCCCTAGGCATCATCATCGATCTAAGGGAGATCGAGGGCCACAGCACATCAAGAATCAAAGTAGAAAAACTTCACAGGAATTGGTTGCCTAGGGGGGGAAGGAGGTGGAAACCGGGTGTAAAGTGGCAAAGGGGACACGAACCAGCCTGCAGCAGTTATTGATGTCCATATACCTACTTCTTGCAAAGCTGAGGAAGGGCAAGCTGGATAAAAGGATCAAGGCAGGTGCCTACACCTGCTTTAATGCCTAGGAAAAGGCATTGGCCTTCATGCTGGAGAGAAGCACAGTCTCTTACTAGGAAGATAGTGGGTGATGGCAGTGTTAGAGGAGTAGTTAGACCTAATAGGAGAGAGAGCTAATGGTCCTTCCCAGACGAGATGCCAGCTTCAGCCTGGGTACCTGAGTTGAAAGGTTGAACAATGGCCTTTAGAAAAGTGAATATAGCTCACTTTCTAAACTCTGAAACACAGAGTTTGAGACCTGCTGGTAGTGCAGTCACTGTCTACAGGGGAGAACCAAGCCAGGGCTGTGACAGGCAGGTTTTGCTGCTTTTTCACAGGAGACCTATTGTCTTCATCCAGTCTCTGAGAGGCTGTTCAGAATCACATAAAGGATGAGGGTAAGGACACTTACCTTGAAAATAACTTATGTTTTCAACTGATGTGTGTTTTCAACTAATGTGAGCTATAATCCTTGGTTCTGGTGCACTGTTTGCCTAAAATAGATATGGGACTAAATTAAATGTTTTTGAGATGGATCAGTGTAGAAAGACTGCTGGCTTCAATTTCCCATTCTAATGTAGATGGATCGGTGTAGAAAGACTGCTGGCTTCAATTTCCCATTCTAATGTAACACTGAGCGCGTTACTAACATGCCTGCCTCAGTTTCACTTCTATAAAAGGGGCACCTATCAGGGGATTAGGTAGTGATTGTATACCTGAGCAGAAGAAGGTACATCAGGGAGGATTAATGTATTAACTGCCTCCTACGTACTACATCAAATTGCTATATTCAAACATGCATTGGAGTGGATTAAAGGGATTTCAGCATAGAGATGAACTAAAGCAAAACAAAACAAAAAAAGGTATTTGAGACTGCATTCTTTTTCTTCTTCAGAATGTTTCTTTCTTTAAAGCGTGTGGACAGTTAACAGGAACCAGCAGAGCTGGACCCAGTAGGAGGTTTTCCAACCTGATACACCATCTGTAAGAATGAGTAAAGCATGACTGCAGCCCATGTTGTTCCAGCAAAAGCTTACCATAGAGAGAAATAATAAGGGTTCATCTCTGCAACCTAGTTGAGTACATATAAATAAGGTCAAAGCATAATCTTGGGATGTCATGGAGGAAGTCCTTAGAGATTCATTCACCCTAAACTGAGAAAAGTGCGATGTTCTGCTGCTTCCAAGGGATTTCTTAATGCTAGTGGAAGGATGCAGGGCTGCACTGCTGTCCCAGAGCCAGGAAAGTTCATTGTTCCTCAAAATTTCACTCTTGGGAAAGAATTAGTATAGTCCTGATCAGGGAAACTGTAATTGTGACAGGGCATAAATAGTGCCCCTGCAGGCTCTTTGGTCTGTTTTTCATGCCTAATGCAATTGTTTCCTTCATAAAAGCCTTTCACTTTCTTTAAAGGAAAATCTGAATAGTTCAACATTGTTTGCTCAAATATTCCCTTCCATTTTGGTTATGAGTTTCCTGGACTTTCTTCTGTAAAGGTCTTTTACATCAGAGTTGCAGGCCCGCTGAAGTCTACAGTACTTTCTGTGACATCTAACCCTCTGAAATCCTTAGCTGCAGTGTAATAGTTAATGTCATGAATGTCTTTTTCCAGATGAGTTTGCAAGCTGAAGTTCTGGCGCATGCCACTGATAACAGGGACTTCCTCTGATAACAGCCAAGGTTATTAAAATAAAATATGGCTACATTCTGCCCTCTGGCTTTATATAATGGTTTTTCAATTATATGGGACATTTTCACATTTAGTACGATGTCAAACCTCAGGGAGCATGGGTCTGTTGATGGTTCCAGGTGGCTACGAAAGGCTTCCTCTTCCAAACTGCTGGTCGGACTTGTTTCATAGGAGGGAAGTCCAGATTAGTGGCATGCACAGGGGCTGAAAACTGAATTTTGCATAACAGTGTCGTGTTTTCAGGCAGTACTTTCATGACTTAAGAGACAACATCAGGCAGAACATAACCAAAGAGGTATTAGTACTTATTTCACATACAGCTCTATGAATTAGTATGAGCCATTTCTAAGGTAGTTACCATTCTAACACCAAAGTAGCAAAGTGAACGTAATCTGGCCCAAAGAAAGGGGGAAGATTCCCAGATGAAGTAGGTCTGAGGAAGTCAGTATAATCACAGTTTCTTGCCTCATCAATCCAGATCTTGCTGAGATCACTGAGGATGTAACCATCACTTCAGTGGGCCCCAGGGTGTCTTAGTGGCAGTGGCTGTTGCAGTTAGAAAGGTTGATGAAGAAAGGGTTTTCTTATTTTTCAAGCTTTTACAATAACAACAAAGGTAGCTATAAAATCAAACCTTGACTTCTATCACCATCTTCACAGCTTCATGAACATCCCTGACCTGTCTAGTACAGTGCCAGCCAGAGGTACTCCAAGTAGCTCTAAACAAGCATACGTATTTTACTGTCATTGTGCAGTATCATAAAGAGATCCAAGTTCAAACCCCTGACAGCAATAAAGCAGATTCATGAAAGCTTCCTCAAAGCTATTTATTAGCCTGACTGTATTATCACATGGAGCTGGCGCCTTCGAGACCAGTTCCAATGGCTCTGCACAGCGCTTGCATTGTGCAATGTGGACTTTGATGCTAGGCCTGTGGCCACTGCTACGAGCACAATCAATAGTCACAAGGCCCCTGCTGATTATGTGTGTATTAAGCAGAAAAGAAACTAGACATACAGCAAAGCATACATATTTATATGTAAAAGTGTTGTAGTTTAACCTGGATGGCAGCTAAACCAACTACACAGCCATTCACTCCCTCCCTCCTCACACACCCAGTGGAATGAGGGAAAAAATAAAAAATGAAAGAAAAAAGTAAAACTCGTGGGTTGAGATAAAGACAGTTTAATAGGAAGGAAAAGGAAGATGATGATAGTGATGATGATGATAAAAAAAAAGAGTGTACAAAACATATGATGAACAGTACAATTTCTTGCTATCTGAAATCGATGCTCAGCAAGGCGCGGAGCTGACCTGCCTCACAGACCAACTCCAGTAACACACAGAGCATGGTGTCGTGTGGTATGGAATATCCCTTTGGCCAGTTTGGATCACCTGTCCTGGCTGTGTCCCCTCCCAGCCCTTACACCAGTCCCTGCCTGGGATCAGCCTGTGCTTCTGCCTTTCCAGGAGGGATGCAGGGAGGCTGCAGCAGCAGTGCCCATCAATTTGCTCTGTGTTGCCACCCACCAACTGGGAAACGTGGAGAACTTAGTGTGCTGGAGCATCGTCAGTGAGCACTGCTCTCCCAGTTCACAGAGAATCAGAGCTTTAAGAAAAACCTGCCAGAGGGCAGCAAATCCCTACAGTTAGTGTATATAGATATTATTTTTTATATTGCAGCATGTGATTCTAAATTGCAGCATGTGTTGTTCCTCCCATGAAAGCTGTACCACTATCCTGCCCCTCTGCTCCCATACTTGTCACAGTCTGGTTCAGGGAGGTCTCAGCAGCTGGGCTGGGTATGTCCTTCAGGTGATTCATGCCAGGTTTCAGGGACCACTTCCCATGCAGGACCTATGTCACTTGGCACAAGAATGCCAGTGATGTGCACCAGAGATCACCCACGCCCTGGGACACCTCATGGCATTGCACCCTGGGGAAGGAAGAGTCATCTCTGCCCAGCCACACTGTGCCAAAACCCACGGGGCTTGCCAGAGGTTGCTAGCACTGCTATTTGCCTGCTGGTGGGACGTGGGAACACTCAGCCCTGCCTCGTGCTGTGGGTCTGCATCTCCCTCCTCAGGCAGGTCTGGGCTGTAATTAGCCTTGTGCTTTACTTTGTGCATGCTGGATGGTACTGATTTACTCCAACGGCCTCCGAGCTGACACAAGGGAAAGGCAGTATCCACAAGATGATAATAATAATTACAATAACAACAACAATGATATTATTAATAATATTGTTAATGATATCACAATAGGTTATTGAAGACTGCAGGGAAGTGGCAGAGCATCCTTCCCCCTGATTAAGACTTGTCACAGGGGACTTTAACACAGAAAGATATTTGTCATTGCTCTACCGTTAAGACCATTTTTCTGCCTGGAGGCAAATCACTGAGGTTTCCCGACTTCTGATTTTATTGCATCTGATGCATTTAGCCACCACACATTCTCCAGCTGAGAACAGGATCTGAAGTCACTTGTTTGCAGCACACAGAAGGAATGTCCCATGCCCAAGTTCTGCTTGAAATTTTTCCCTTTCCTTGGGCTTTTCAAATTTGCTTCCATTTGTGCAGCATCACACTGTGCTAAATTTTTTTCTCCTCTTTTTGCTAGCTTTTTCTTTCATTTGTGCCTGTTATAGCTGAAAAAAATCCACAAATTAATGTATCCAGTTCTACCCCTTCTGCTAATTATGTTTTTCTCTGTAAACCAAGGCAACATGGGGGCATTCCGATTTGACATCCAGCTGACAGTGAAAATGCAGAGTGGGTAGCAATTCCCAACAGAAAGAAAGTAGAAATCATATCTCTTTATGAGACAGCAAACAGGACTAACCAAGACTAAATTAAATGAGCTTAAACCAGGCAATTCTAAATTGAATAGGCATAGAAATACTTGAACCAGATCTCAGGATACTGTTGGAAAAAAAAAACACAGCTGGTTAAATAATATGAAAATGATTAAGCAGATGATATAAACCCTGTATTCCTCTCCTCCAGTTAATGTAGAGCTGAGGAATGCACTTTCAAGCTTTGGCCTTTATCTTGTAACAGAAATGGTACTCCAGTGATGTTACACCATTCATACAAAGGGATTAGAAAAATTACAAATGATGAATAAAGACAATGACCTTTTCTCCTCTCCGGTTAACATTGTTACAATAATATGACATTGACATAGCACAACTTTGATGGGCTTAAATGAGGCTTTCTCATCAGGCAAGCCAATTGCCAGATACCCTTATCAAAGATGCACGTGGGTTTCTTAAACCAGAATTTTCCTACCCAGAGATCCAATAAAATCCCTGGATTCTTACAGAATTATCCTTCTGTTGACTCTTTCTCAGCAAAACTAAAGCTGATACACTCAGAAGTGTGATCATCTGGAACAAGTTTTGATCAGTTAAAGTCATGCTGTCGGCAAGGAATCCTACTGGATCTGGATCCAGAGGCAATATGCTCAGGGGCTGGTGGCACAGGTGGTCCTGAGAGCTGCAGAGCTCGCAGCAGCCTCTGGGAGGGCAGCATGGGAAGATGAATTGCTGCCACCCTCTACTTCCCCTCATACTGATGCTGTCTTTTAGATCAGAGCACCCTGCAGCAATTTGTCTTGCCAAGATCCCATGGAGTGTTTCTGTTGTTAGTAAATGCAGGGGACTGAATATGCAACATAATGAAATCAAGTGGGATCTCACCACACAATTATCTGATTGACCCAGTGATGATGATGACTTATTATAGTCAAGATTGAAACCCAACCCCTTTGGTATGTTGCACTGATCCTGATGAAGGCTCTAGGAATCCTGACCCAAGGGACATTTCAAATTTAGGGCACAGAACCCTCAAATGCTACAAATTAAAGTCTGAAACTGGTGCAGCAGAGCAATTTCCCATAGCCCCTGTAAGGAATAAGATGAATAAAGCATCAAAAGACATAATTCAGCATTTTAACACATGTATGCCAGGTTGGAAGACAAGTGCTGATAGCAATTTCATAATAAAATTTAATTTATTGTGATAAAAGATTGGGACTGCTGGACAGAGGGGAGCAGATTTTAGCAGACAAGATGCAAACCTGTGTCAGGTTCATCAGGACAAACATCTCAGCCCCTTTTGCTGCCATAGTGGACTTCTCTTATTATGTATATGACAACACTTGCATTCTGGTGGCCTAATGGATAGCTGGACTCCTTAATATGGAAAATGAAGAAAATTAATTGAGTGTCTTTATGCTATTTACTTGTCCTCCACTTGATGCTGCATGGATGTCTCTTATCTGTAGACAATTACACCTGCCAGTAGCTCAGCCTGGGAGGTTAGACTCATGCTTGTCCTAGTAAAAAAAGGCAGATGGTTTGATAGATTGATTTAATAGCCCACTGAAATATCCATAAAATCAGTCTTCATGCTTAGCTTGTACTTCTCTGATACACTTAATGACAGTGACTGGGTCATTTTCTGGCACACACTGAAATAATCACAAAGCTTCTTTCTCCCATGACAAGCCTGGCAAGGTTCTCGGTGTTCTGTACAACAATCTTCCCCCTCTTTTAAGCTCAAAGGTTTTCCAGTAACTCACCTTTCCCAAAGAGGGCAGCGTTTGCACTAGGAGATGTATTTTAGATGCTTATACTATTGAATCAGCTTAATAGCTTGAGTGTTCCTCCTTGCTACCATATTGTCTTCGTGTGGTAGCATATCAAAAAAGCTATATGGATTACACCACGTGCACAGCCAGAAAATTCACATTATTAGAGGGTATGTCAGCCTCAAGATGTGGAGGCTGTGTTCAGGAGTGGATTTAAACTAACTGCCAGAATGCCCAGTTTTCCTGCCACACTGCTCATTTACCTGTAATTCAAAATAAGTGGACACAATATTCTAGGTGTGGTCTCACCAGGGCAGAGAAGAGGGAGAGAAGGACCTACTAACCTAAGCCCTTCTAATACACCCCCAGGATGCCATTGGCCTTCTTAGCCACAAAGGCACATTGCTGGCTCATGATCCAGCTGTCCACCAGGACCCCCAGGTCCCTCTCACCTACACTGCTCTCCAACAGGCCAGTCCCCAACCTACACTGGTACCTGGGGTTGTTCTTCCCCAGATGCAAGACCCTACACATGCCCTTGTTAAATCTCAATAAATTTCTCTCTGTGCAGATCTCCAGCCTGTCTATGCCTTGCTGGATGGCAGCACAGCCCTCTGGTGTGTCAGCCACCCCTCCCAGCTTTCTGTCATCAGCAAACTTGCTGACAGCACACTCTGTTCCCTCATCCAGGTGATGCATGGTGTTCTGAGCATATTCTTCTCAGAGAAATTAAACAGCAGGTTGACCCCACACAACAGGAGCTGGCTCTCCTCCCACTAACTTTCCTGGGAGTCCAGCAGAGTTACTTTGTATTTCTGCTGGGGTGAGATCGTGCCCCCAGACCGTGCAGAACAAACACCCACATGTATGCTGGGGTGATTACAGTTTACACCCAGCTCCTTTCTTCCCACTCCAACAGAGTAGCTGTAACGCAGCAGCAGCAAAAAGGCATTTGATTGATGTTATTGTTGGGGGAAACGCAACAATTCAGTGTTGTCAATTGTCCTGGTTCTGGCCAGGCCAGAGTCAACCTCCCCCAGCAGCCAACCCAGGTGAGCTGAGTTAGCCCAGGATTATTGTAGTAATTTAAACCCAGGAATCATGTAAACCTCAGTAAGTTTCATATATAGGAGGAGAGTTTGAACAAACCTAATGAGGTTTGCTCAGTGGCCATGCTCTGGGGTGGCATCCCCATCTAGCTCTCCCCAGCCATCACAGGACCTGCTGGAAACTAATGGACTAATGATGGTCTGAAAGGAAAAATCCAAAGCAAGCATGAATATTTCATGCCTCGTTTTCAGGTACTGTAAATCAATAACAAGATACCATCTTACATCAGATGAGGTTGTGCCCCTTTAAGGGCAGAGAAATCACAACAAAAATAAAATAGGAGATTGCATTACAAATCAACTACTTTCTGTTAAAAATGGGGTAAGTCTACCACTCAGATTAGCGTTGTGACTGCACTCAGGTCAGTCTATTATTGGGTTTTAGTCCAAGTATACTCAGAGCTGAGCATGGTCGGTAAGATTTGAATGCAGCAACAACACTGTTCATTCTGAAACAAGGTGCATCTGTACCTGAATTCCTATGGAGGCCTAAGGAGACCTTGTCTTGTTCCTCCTCATTTCTAGGTTTAGAAAAATTGTTATCTGTCCAAAGTTTGACACTGAGAACTAAGAGAATTTTTCTGTGGAGCAGTCTCAAGTTTCTGAAGGGCTTCAGTTTATGCTTGTTCTAATTAACCCCACACAATGCCTGGCAGCCCCAGGTTAGATGGGGCTTTGAGTAACCTGGTCTAGTGGAGGGTCTCTGCTCATGTCAGGGAATTAACACTAGTTGATTTTTAAGGTCCTTTCCAACCTAAACCATGCTATGATTCTAGGAATCTATAATTCTGTGACTCAGTTTCACTAAGCTTGAAGATACACCTCTTAGAATCACAGAATTGTAGGGGTTGGAAGGGACCTCAAGAGATCATCGAGTCCACCCCCCTGCCAAAGCAGCTCCCTAGGATACGTTGCTCTCATAGCGTAAAGTGTAACACAATGACCCTGACAGTTCACATCTCACCTAGGGACAGTGCTCCTCTATGGCTCCCACTGCAGCCTGCTGAGGGTGAGGAGGGGCAGGAGGAAGGTCAGCAAAGTCACTGGGGCCTGTGCTCTCCCATATGGGGGATACCCATAGCAAACACCCCCACCAGCACCTTGGGTTCTTCCTGTGCCCACAGAGCCCAGGCAGCTCAAAACAGGGGAGGCAACACCCGGCCTGATACTGTTTTAGCAGCCCCATCAGGAATGATGTTTATGACCATTAAAATGCTCATATTGAAGCTCACTTCTACTGCCCAGAGGGAGAGGCCTGAGCAGCTGTATTTGAGGGTAAGGGTAACAGCACAAGGTGAAACCAAGTGTCAGTTCAAGAAAACCCAGCTGCTGTCTGTGAACATGGCCCACTGCCCATCGAGGAGTGAGGTGTCAGCCTCACAGGGTTTCCGTAGGGTGAGTGCGCAGAAAGCCAAGGTAAAAGGCACTTTCAGTGGCAAAACTAAATATTTTTTGCTCTGCCCTGGAAACCCTGCAACTGAAGGAGCAATATAAAAAATGTTCTTAGTAATCTGCGCTCTAATTGACTGAGAAGCTTATTACTAGCATGGAGAAAACCATCATTATTCCAAAAGTTGCCCACAGATGTCAGGCTGCTTGACTGAGGAGAAAAAAGCAGGGCTGATACTGCAGTCTGCTTTGCTTCTTGCAGATATTGGAGAGCACCTTAAATAAAAGCGAGGAGAGTTCTTGCTGTAATGGAAAAATGAGAAAGGAGCTCTGACTCTCCAAGAAAACAGGCTGCCAGCATGTTAAAATATCATCCTAGTCAAAAAAAATAAGTCAAATGTCTGAAGAGGCCACATTTATTGTTGAAATAAGAGCAGCTGCATAAGTGAAGTTTAAAATACTGTCCTTTGAAATTATAGAAGTCTACTTATTTTTAGCTTGTTAGATGCTGTTAGCTTCCCGCACAGACGCGGTTACATAATAGACATAATCCACATGGCAGCAGAGGCCATACGTGCCAAGCTATAAGGTTACACAACTGCCTTTGAGCTTGGTCCCACCAGGCAGAAGGCAAAACCTCACACCTCTCCTAACTGCTCTGATGGTTGCGGGTCAAACCTGCAGGCACATGTGTTATGACATACACATGCATATGCTCGTTCACATACACACATATACATAGGCATGTGAGTATATTAACATGTGCATATAACCTTGTTTTCTTATTACAGTTTAAACAAGGTATGTATTCGTTGAAACAGAAATATACTACCTTGCACTTAGTGTCCCGTCCCCCCCCAAGAAGGACATCGAGGTCCTTGAGCATGTTCAGAGAAGGGCAACCAGGCTGGTGAAGAGGCTGGAGGGCAAATCTTATGAGGAGCAGCTGAGGGAGATGGAGATGTTTAGTCTTAAGAGGAGGCTGAGGGGGAGACCTTATAAACACCTACAATTTCCTGAAAGGAGGTTGTAGAGAGGTGGGCGATGGTCTCTTCAGCCAGGTGACCAGTGATAGGACAAGGGGAAATAGCATTAAGCTACACCAGGGCAGGGTCAATTTAGATGTTAGGAAAAAGCTCTTCACTGAAAGAGTTGTCGAGGCCTGAAACAGGCTGCCCATGGAGGAGGTTGAGTCACCATCCCTGGATGTGTTTAAAAGACAAGTAGATGAGGTACTTAGAGATTTAGCACAGGACAGGAACGGTTGAACTCGATGATCTTAAAGGTCTTTTCCATCCTAGTGATTCTGTGATTCTGATTCTCTGATAGTCTGGTGACATTAAACAAGAGATAAACTGGTATGTTGTAACTCTTGAAAGCATCAAAGTTAAATCTCAAATGCACACTTACTTTGGGAAGCTACTGAAAGAGTTCTTCCTTCTTTCCCAATGTGACCTGTAACCATTCCTTACTGCTGCATGCTACGGTTTGTGGAAACCACGTGGGTGCCATTGCTGAATAAGAACAACTTAGGGGCTTTAATCTCATTAAGCAGTATGTGACATCATTGTTTTTCCTTGGGCTTTTGAAGGACTGGACTTTTGTCTGTAAGAAGCTGTGCAGTTCCCAGACTGTATCGTTCTTCGAAGTGTACAGAATTAGTGTTCCCAACTTATTTTTAGAGTAACCTGTGTTTGCAAATACTCCCACTCTCTGAGCCTGGCCCAGATTGACAGGAAATTACTTTTCCTGAAATCTAAACAAAAAAGAAAGTGTGGCTGCCACAGCATCTTAACCAAATTAAAGCTCCTTTGGCAAAGTGTGTCATATGTCTCCTTATTACACGTGATGTGCAATTTTAGTTCATGACCTAAAACAAATGTTTTCAATGCAAAACCAAGGCAGGTTTTCTTTTTTTTTAATTTATGCAACTTTTGTTTGGGTTATTTTTTTTCCTTTAGCAATTTTTAACAGCAGCGCTACAAATCCAAACTGGTCTGAGATTTCATTCCATTGGTTTCCTCTGTGAAAACTGTTAGTACTTTTTTTCTATAACAATATCATTCTCATTTTTACAAAGCCACTGACCCCAGAAGAGAACATTGCATTTGGAAAAGCTGATGAAACACAAAAATGTTGATATGATTGTGTTCAGCCAGCAAGCTTTTCTCATCTTTTTCCACCTTCAAGACACAATGGAAAAAGCAAAGTTCAGAAATCATGTTAAATACTCTCGCTCCCAAGTTGTGTCACTCCAGGTGAGGTTTACCTGCTCTATCTTTGGCATCTGGTGAGGCTCCAATGTGGTCACCCCAAGGAGTCCTTAGGTTTGGGGGAGCCTAGGAGGTGCTCCTGGCATGGCAGTACCCCCTTGGACTGATGTGCTGCCTGCTGTCCCCCACGGAGGCACAGAGAAAGGCAGAGGCAAACGGGCACTGTGCCTCCCCTGCCACCTGGACCTTGGGAATGGATTGGGTGAGCCACAGCCAATACTGCCAACTACAAACCAAGGCTGCTTACTCATGATGTGTTTTCTTGAGCACCAATATTCAACTTGCAGCTTCACTACCACTTCCCTCTGGTTTTGCCCAGTTCCTTAGTCCTGGCTCAGCTGTGTGAGCAGCAGGGTGTGAGCCAGATGATAGAGGAACTAACCTGACCTTAGAAGAAAAGCATCCAAGGAGGCATCTTTTTTTTTAACAAGGAAACTTGATGTGGATGGTTTCCCAATGCAGGTCAGCGCAAGGGCACCCAACCTGCTATGTCAGCACAAGGGGACGGCACACCACAGTAGAGGGATGGGAGTGAGGGGGAAGGCTGGGAGCATGAAGAAGATGACAATGGCACCTAAAGCTGGTAAAAATGGGAGGGCAGTCCCACACATCTACCTGCTGGATTAAGGTGGGAAAAAATGAGTCCCTGCCTTTTCATATGTTTATGAGTTGTTCAGAACATGCCACATTTTATTAAGTGCAACACCCAGCAGTGGCTAGGGAGAAAAAGGAAATGAGCACAACATTTCCTCAAATTTCAAAGCTTTGGAATGCTAAATCAGCAAATCTCAGAAAAGCTGTAAGCCTGTCAGCACTGCTTCTGTTGGTATTGTTTATCCTCTGATGAGAAGAAGAGCGTTAGAGGACTCCACAGAACAGCATTTGTGAACAGTAAAGATACGGGGTCTGAGTCCATTACCACCTTGAAACAGAGGTGGTTCAGATGAAATACAGCAAACCCTTATTCCTATTATTTCTGGAAACCAGTGCCCACTTCCCAGGATCAGCTATGTTCTAAGAGCTTATTCTAGCTAATGACATCATTGTAAAGGTTATAGCACAGGTCTCTGCTGCTTCAAACTCCCTTCTCCAAATGAATCTAACACAGGTAGAAATTGGATCATGTCTCTCCAAAGACTGGACCATGCAACCTGCCTGGGAGTGTCGATGAAGTAGGGAGAGGAAAAAAAAAAAAAAAAATCCTCAAACAAACAAACAAACAAAAGAGCATTTTCCCATTTTCCCTACCTTCCAGGTAGCTGGGCTTTACAAGAGAGTGATTCATTTGAATTTTATACCAATACTCAGACCTGGATTAAGTGAATAAATTAGTTTATCACTTATTTTGAAGACTAGTATGAATTTAATGATAACAGAAGGTAAAACAGGCTTGTTACCAAGGTTTTCATTATATTTCATATTGCTCTATAATGAAAAGGAAAAAAAAGACACTAGAAGGTCAGTAAACCCTCCACTGTAGCAACACTGAGCACCCAAAAAAAGGGCAAAGCACCCACAAAAGAAGGGAAGGGAGTAGTGGAGCTTTTGGCTTCCTTTTCTTTCATGACAGCTGACCCTGCATGGTGGTGAAGTTCTGTGGTCCTGTCAAGCATCAAGCTCCAGCTGATTTTGCATGATCCCATCCTGTACCCATCCTGATAGTGGGCACTGATGGAGCATCACATTATGACCCTATTCTGGTAGGTGAACCTAGGGCATCGTCACCTGTGGAGATAAGGGGATCAAATGCATCCTGACTTGGGTACTGATTGGTGTAGTTACTGCATCTGCACAACCTCTGCCTTCCCTCAATCAGCAGTATGGCTGCCTCCAACCCCACTGGCAGCTGTAGTTGCAAAGAATTTCCAGGGACACTGTCTAATCATAAATCTTATTTTCTTTGCCAAAGAATGGCTCTAACTAGCTGAAATAGGAAAAAAGAATTTGTAAAATTTCATTTCCTTAGCTACTTTGTTCCTTAAATAATTATTAAGGATGTCAGAAGAAATTCTGATTTTGGCCTTGTACCTAGGACAACCTGGTGATGAGGATGCAGCGCTGGGCTTGAGAACACTTCACAGAAATATATGAGCCAAAATCAAAAGCCTTTGTTTCCAGATGCACTACCACAGACACTCGTAACACTCTTCCGTGTGAAGTGGTAATCTAGATTAAAGAGTCAAATTTACAGAAGTACCCAAACTTTAGCTGATGGAGACCTTATGTCATTTTAATTGAATTTATGCTGTCGAAATAAATTGCATGTGAAAGACACAACACAGTTAATTCTTACAAGCCTACAGAAATAATTGTAATAATATAAAGCAACAGACATTTTAAAAACATATTTCACTGACACAGTGCATGAGGGTTACAACATTTTCACATCACCTCTGGTTTCAGAACACAGGAGAGCATTACACAAAGCAGAGACTTCCAGTTTAAATACAGACCTACACTGACAACAGGTATTTAGCAAACCTGGGCTAATAGTTCCTATGCTCTCAATAGCATAAAGTAAGTGTAATTCTCCTGGAACTTCAGCAAACTCTGAACTGAATGAAGGAGCTAAAGTAGAATGTATAAAATCAATTAAAAAATATGAAAATGTAAACACGCTAGCTGCAGTCTAAAGGCTTGTGTTGAGCTTTTCATTCACCAACACCCCTAAGTCCTTCTCCTCAGGGCTACTCTAAATTCATTCTCCACCCAGCCTCTAGTTGTGCTTGGGACCGTGCTGACCCATGTGCACTTTGCCTTGTTGATCTTCATGTGGTTCTTACAGGCCCACCTCTCAAGCTTGTCACAGTCCCTCTGGATTGCATCCCTTCCCTCCAGTCTGTCGACTGTACCACACAGCTTGGTGTCATCATCAGACTTGCTGAGGACGCACTTGATCCCACTGTCCATGTCACCAACAGAGATATTGAACAGCAGTGGTCTTATTATCACCTCCCGAGGAACACCACTCATCACTGATTTCCACTTGGGCATTGAACATTGACCATAACTCTTCAAGTCTGATGATCCGGTCAATTCCTTGTTCCCTGAGTGGTCTATCCATCAAATCCATGTCTCTCCAATATAGAAAGAAGGATGTTGTGTGGGACAGTGTCAAAAGCTTTGCACAAGTTCAGGTCATTATGGAGTGACCCACTATACGTAGCACTAAATCGTTATTTAACTGAAGCCAGTCCCATTTCAGTGTCTAGGTTTAAAGGAATCATTGCAGACTTAACATATTCACTGCAGGTCTCTTGTGAGCTGGGTCTTCATCTTGAATAAGTCTGAGCATCACAGTTCACACCAGCTGTGGATCTGGTCCCGGCAAACCAAAGAAAGTTTTTTTGTGGGGTTTCCATGAAGAAATGTTCAGAGATAACAGGAGATTACAGAGAACATAGGACACCCTTGCAGATTATAGTACATACAGACACGTTGATGTTTAAAGTAATTTAGTGCAGTATCAAGAAGGGGGCCTAGCGAAGGGCCAGATTCAGACTTCCTTACTCAGTTGAGTATCCTCTCCACACAAGCCTTTTGATTTTAAACAAACTGCTACTGCAACAAGTTACTGTGTAATGAGACCAATGAAGTCTTGCCACAAATTATCAATTCAGACACTAGTGATGGTAAAAAAAAAGTCTTAGACCCACATGTGGATTTCTTATTAATTCCTGTGTCCTTGCTCTGGAATGGCACTCAGATCAATGCATCACACAAAAGCCTCAAAAGAAAAGGAACAGAACTCTTAGTGGCACCATTTCTTATTTCCTTGGGCTGCCTCGGAAGGCTTTATTGTGCTGTACAAAGCAGAAGAAGCTGCATAACTCCTAAGAGGAAGATGTAAAGCTTTTCTTTTCTTGATCTACTGAACAGAACGTGAACCCAGTGCTCCATTACCCTTCGGTCGGGCAATTCACAAAATATTCCTGTCCAGCCCTGGTAACACTGACACATGAATCTCTGCCTCATGGCTTCAATACTGTCCGGGCTGGGTTCACCAGTCACCTGGAACCTGGGGCCCCTTTCTGAGTCACGGACTCGGATCTTAAAATTATTGGGTGACAAATGGAGGTAAGCAGAAGAGTCGCTGTTTTTGCGGACACATCTTCCATTCTTCTTGCACAGGACTTTGCTACAGAGTTTGGCTGCTGAGGTCACATTAATGACATAATGTCCTAAGGGTCCGTCAATGTACCTTTTCACGGTTGAACAGCTCTCCTGTAAGTAATAAAAGACCACAACACATTTCTTAGTAGCTAGCATCTCATACAAATTTATTACATATAAGAAGATGCTAGTACAAAACTGTTCTTGGCTAAAGAAACCTGTTGAGATAAGTCTTGATGCATTCACATGCTCGAGTAACTTTGGCAAAATATTGACCTTTACTCCATTGTCTATTTGGGTGCTTGGTAAGAATATACAATACTAGACTAGGAAGGAACCCTAGTAAACAGAGAGTTTATATGTTAATCTGAGACTAATTGGTTCCTTAAGCAGAGATTTCTGATAACTGCTGACAAGGAAGGAAAACTGCATGAAAAACAGACTGGGCCCCAAAGCCCAACCTAGGTTTATGAGCGAGGACTAGCCTCTTGTGCTTCCTGTGAAACCTCAGTGCAGCCTCCTGACCCCTCCATCACTTCAAGAAGGATTATTTCTGAAAGCCTGAGAAGTAGATTTAGACTTTTTCTTGTGGTAACATTATTTTCCATGTGTCATTTCAGCACTAGTGACCAGAGAAAACATGCCCCTCCAGACTCTATGGATTTGTACAAACCACCGTAGCTAAAGGTAGAACACTGCAAAACAAGCTCTGCTTAGGTTTGTATGTTATTGCTTCAGAACATACCTTTCTTCTAACCTGGTCTCATTATTCCATGATACTACCAATGACCTTTCCAAAGCAACGTGCTCTGAGGCAACAGGACATCTCAGCCTAAGAAAAATATTGCCCTAACAAGACCTAAAAGTAGTATTGATTCACTATCCTCAGTCACTGGCTGATGACATCGATAAAGATAGGTAGGTGCTATGGAAGGAGCAGTGACAGAGAAGATATATTGACATGATCCCTAAATACTAATAAACCCATATGACCTACCTTTGAGCTGGCATATTGCATACTGCCCCAGAGAACAACTCCAGCTGCTCCCAAAGCTGCACTTTCACCAATGGTGTTGACCAGATCCACCTGAAAAAGACCAAATTCAGACATCAGAAATTCAAAGGCATAAAAATAAAACTAAAAAAGCACTATGATATGGGCACCACATTTTTTTCCTTTTCCCTCCCAGAGCAGACATCACTCCTATAGTTTACTCTTCACAATAAAATACCTACTTAGTTTACAAATTTCTTCTGTCTATCTCCAAAGGTTTGCATGGGTTTTATTAATGAGTGTGCCTACTAAATAAGGAAATTATTATTAGCTATTCACAAGGGGTCCTCCAACCCAGCTAGTGGAGTAAGAATCAAATGATCTATTTTATCTACCAGTCTTTCAATGATTAGCATACGTACACAGGCATCAGTTTTGGCAAGTGATGATATGTATAATCACACATCATTGGATCACACTTACAGTGTCTAAGATCTGGGGGTGTTGGTTGACACTCACCTGATCATAAGCCAGCAGCGTGCCCAAGTGACCAAGAGCAGCCTGGCTTGTATCAGGAATACTCTAGCCAGTAAGACCAGGGATCATCCCCCTGTACTCATCTCTGGTGAGGCTGCACCTCAAATACTGTGTCAATTTTGGGCCACTCACTATAAGAAAGACATTGAGGACCTGGTGTCCAGAGAAGGGCAATGAAGCTGGTGAAGGGTCTGGAACACAAGTCTTACGAGGAGTGGCTGAGGGAACTGGGATTGTTTAGTCTGGAGAAGCCTCAGGGAAGACCTTATTGCTCTCTACAACTACCTGAAAAGAAGTTGTGGTGAGCTGGGGGTCAGCCTCTTCTCACAGATAACTAGTGACAGGACAGGGGGAATGGCTCCAAGTTGCACCAAGGGAAGTTCAGGTTAGAAGTTCGGACAAACTTCTCAGAAACAGTGTTTTGGCATGGGACGGGTTGCCCAGGGACGTGATGGAGTCACAGTCCCTCAGGGTGTTTAAGGAAGGGTTGGATGAGGTACTCAGGGACATGGTGTAGTAAGTCATATAGGTGGTAGGGGGACAATTGGACTAGATGATCTTGGAGGTCTTTTTCAAACATAATGATTCTATGATTCGCTGATAACTGCTGTTGATTGGCTTCAGGCAGGTGTCTAACTTGTGCTACTTTAGCTGTGCCAATACAGTTAGAGAGCTACTGTTCTTATCAGTATGAATGCCATTAGTCCAGGAAACACATCTTTGAAAAACAAGCCTCTCCCAGTGCTACAGAGTGCCAAATGGGGAAAAAAAATGCTGAACCTCAAAAATAAAACCAAAACAAAAACCACACACAAAAAAACCCCCAAACAAACAAAACCAAGCAAACAAAAAACAAACAAACAGAAAAAAAACCCCAGCACATATTTCAGAGCTACACTAATAAGCAGTTGAGTGTAGCAATAGCAGTAACACGGGTCTACCAGAGCAGACACTGTGTAGAAAAGGAGTTGCTGGTGCCATGCCAACAACATAGCAACCTACCTTGCAAGTGTCTTAAAACTATTCCCTGACAGCATGAATATTGTGTCTAGGGAAATGCAATTAAATCTTAGAAAATATGGAGGAAGGATAGTCTTCCACCTCCAAATTTCTAAGCATGATCACATCTAAAACCATTTCCAGCTACAATAATTGATTAGAAAGTAATTCCTACTCAGTGTTTGTCATTACAGGTATCACAATATTTCTTGCTTTGATGAAGAAACAGCAAATTCCTTTAAAAAAGAGAGTGATGGTCTTTTCTACAGTCTTTTCACTTCTTTTTTAGGAGAAAACAACCCAAAAGATCATCCAAATTATCACAGTAGGGTGTTGTCACCTTAAAAATGTAAAATGATAGCATGGAAGAACCTTGTTATTGTTGTTAATTACTACTAAATAATTTATGTCACTGTGCAAGTGAGCCTGTTGATTTACCAATGCAGAGTTAAGGAGTCCACATTCCTGAAACACTTGGGGCCCAAGATATATAAAAGAAGGCACTCCCTTGGGAAAGGGAGAATCCACTGAAGAGTTGAAGACAATTATACAGATGTCAGAGCAAGCAGTGGCTTTGACCCTAAAATAAAGGTTGGACAAAATGTGCAGGAAAACCTGCAGAAGTTTCAAAGAGTAGAGCTTGCTTGCTGGCTCTTAGTACAGGGTTCAGAGGGATAAAAAGTATAATTAGTCTAGCCTGAAGTTTGTGTTCTGATGATCCAAGCAGCCTTTTAGAGAATGTATTTACTCTTAAAAGTATATAGTCTGGTGCTAGTTTTATAAAAGGATAGTGGTGTGGAAGAAAAAAAAAGTTAACTAAAAATCGAAAAATGAAATGTTAAGAGAATGTGAAATACAGCCTGACAGTAATGAAAGTTCCCAGGCTTCACTCATGTGCAAAACATGTTATGAAGATTACCCAGATACAGAGGCTGGACGGTGATTCTGCATTAGCCACATGACGCTTGAGTGATTTAGTACTAACACAGTTCAGATCTCATTAACAAATTAATGAAAACTTTTCAGACAGACAAAATAAATAATCAATAGACATTTAGCATTGTTGGATGAACCAAGATCAGAGAAAATGCCCAAATAAAGATTTTTCTAAGTGGTATGCTTTAGGAGCTAGGGTGCTTGACCAGGATTCAGTAAATCAATTTTTTTTTTTTTGTCTCATATTCCACATCTTTCTTTTCTTACTTTTAGAAATCTTTTCAAATTCAGTTCCACAGAGTGATTTAAGCTCTTTGTTTCTAATCCATATGGATATTAAATAATCAAAACCAAGAGCGTGACTTAAAGTTCACCGAGACTTCTGGGTGTATGAAGTCCACTGGCACCGATAATTTCACACCTGAAGTTCACGACGCACTTGCGCTTCCACTTCCGTGCCCACCTAGAATCACCACCTTGCCAACTGTGAGAAACTCGGGACTTTTCTCAGGCTAAGGCCAAAATCTACCATTTGATTGGAAGGTGTATTTCCCTAGGGATGCTTAAAGGACACTGCACAGGTGTTGGATGCTGGTGAAAAAAAGCAGCTCACTGCAAAAAATAATTGTATGGGATTTCCTTCAGACACTCTCCTTCCAGCTTACACTTCCTCTTCTTGTATTCTTTAAAACAAAGGATGAGTGCTAAGGGTCCTCCCAAGGAGGAAAGAGAATTAGAAAGACATCAGCTGAATTTTTTTCTCTTCCCCCATGCTTAAAAGACACATTACCTCCAGCTAAGCCTCCAGGAGTGGTTGCCTTCATTGTCAGGTTACAGACATTTAAAGGAGTGCCATTTCCTCTTTCTAATGCCATTTCACTTCGCACCAATTCAGCAAAGTGCAACAGAAACAGGTGGGAACATGACTACATCTTATGATGAATTCAGTAGTTTTATTAAATTATTAAATTAGGTGATTTGCTCACAAGGAAAGAAATAATGTTTCTGACTGTCCTATCTAGGTGTAATTATGTCTTTTACTGACTGACTGACTCATGTTCAGTACCTCAAAAGCCATCAGCACAGAAGGGCTCCTCACACAGCACAGCTTGGCATTACTGGGGTCTCAATGGCTCGGCTCTTCCACACGAGTGTAAGAGGTACTTCATATGGAAGAAAACATGAAAGTTTTAAAAAAATAGGTAAATTTTAAATATGAGCATCTTGGCATTTGTCTAGGTGGGGAATCCTATTTTATGCCTTGTATCACACCTTCATCCACCCATGTTCAGGGCAATCTCAAAGAGGCAACTTTATGTGGTCAGCTGCCACTTTAGCATCTGGTATTTCTCCAAGTTATAAACAGGTCAACAAAGTTTCCTCCCTTCCAATGTTCATTCTCATTCAAGCTTTTGGGGGCAGTATGCAACAACAAAAGATCCTCGAGATGATGTTGTTCTAGCTCTGAGGGGAGAGCTGATTTGGCAGGGAGCACAAGGCTCTAGGTTCTGTTGTTGCTTATCCATATTTTTATCAGCCAAGTCATTGCATTGCACACTAGAAAAATAGGAGGTGAGCTAAGCTGTTTCAGTTTCAGAGCTTGAAAGGAAACAGAACAGTTTGTTCTGTTACATGTTCAGGAAAGAAAAAAAATAGTACATCTGTAATCTTTTCCTTACATTTTGAACAGTCTTAGTTACAGACATGAGTTTTCTGTATTCAGGAATGGTAGTGCAAGCCTGGCATGGTTGCAGGGAACAGTCTCTGTACACATGCACACCTAGTCATCAAAGAAAACTCTCTGTAGGTGAATGAGAGAATTGTTATCCATTATTAATCAGTTGTTAGTTGTCACCCTGCCTTATTAATGACTTCAGCCATCTAGTCAGGAAGCACAGATGCTACTGTGTAACTTCCCTCTCCCACATGCTTAGTAGTGAATTGTCAAGGCATATAATTTCTAAATACCCTACAGATGGCAAACTGCTTATATGCATTTCTAGCAAATACAGAAACCTCTCCTAATGACTGGGATCCCAATTCAGAATTTATAAATTGTTTCTGAGACACCTTGCACACAACTCACATGATTTCTAGGTGCAGTCAGGGTGAATGGTCCAGCACATGTAGCTACAACATCCTTCTGAGACCTGGATCTTTCATCTTTTGTATGGTTTTCTAGACCTGTGTCTTTCCCTCAGTGACTCTGACTCACAACTGTTCTTTCAGTTTAGTTCTACTGTGACATTTATTGTATTTTTCATACTGCATATAGAAGGGCTTAGACACAAGGTTTGAATATGTCAGCAATTATTTCTGTTGGAGCAGAATGTCACAGCTCTTGCACCGCTTGATGGAGCAGGACAGTGGTTCTCCTGGGTCCAGTCCCTGTCAGAGGTCAGGTATCTATTAACCTGTTATCCCAGTTTTGCCATGGCCATTTAGCCTGCATGTCACTGCATTACACTGACTCCTTTCCATGTCACATTCATGTGTGTTCTTGTTGGAGCTTGGAGGTTGCCTGTCTTCTTTGTAGGTTTGCAGGCATCACTTAGGGGCATGTCATAGGTCAAATGACAAAATTCAGCCTAGTCTAAAATCTGAAAACACAAACCCATATTTTAAATATCTTGGTGGCTTCAGGGCTATGAAGGAAAACAAGAACATTATTTTTCTGGTCATTTCTATTCAGTTTTCTTAAGTGCAACCCTGCACATTCCTGGCAGTCTCCAAGCTATTCGCTTATACCATTGTATATACTCTGGAGAGTCAAGCCCTGTCCCATGGCTGCCAGCAGTGCTGGGTACTGTCCTTATTGTGAAACAAGTAGAGGAGCATAACATAAAGCTGTCTTCTGGCTATGCAGGGATATTCCCTGGCTACAGAGTTGTAAAGTGACCTTTAAAGTATCCAAAAGTGAACATCTACACATAATTGAAAAAACAGGCCAGTGATTTAAAGAGTATCACTTAGAGAGGAACGTCATTTCAAATTACCCCTGCACTGCCCAGAGAACAGCTTAAGGTAAAACAGTAGCTTTACACCCAGACTGACTTTGAACTCATGCTTGGCTGGCAACAGCAGCATGTTAGGTTTCATAGCTTTCAGTAACACTAGGGGCAATTTCATATCAATCAAACAATTAATTCAGATTATAAAAATGCATCGTTACAGCCTGCATTTGAAGAATGCTGATTTACTTCACAACCTGCATTCCTCAGTGAAGGTGCTCAGGATGAAATCCTGCCTGGCCTATTTGCCCATGATTTCTGAGTCAGCTAGGACCTGCAGTTTCCACTTCACGCAGAGAACAGCTCTCAAGTCCCTGGTTACTAAAAATGCAGCAGACTGAATTAATGATTGCCTCTATGAACTATTTACTTCTTGGGGGCAACCTGAAACACTTCTCAGGTGTTAGGGATCCACTGCATCTCCCCAGCTCCAGCTCCAGGCTAAAGCCACATGGAGCCTGTGGTTTGTAGGACTGACTGTTGCCTTTTTCCCTTCTCTCCTTGCTTCTGCTTCTTGCCTCTGGCAGCAGTGGAAGCGAGCTGCCTGACAGAGAAGGAACACCCCCATATGCGCTTAGCTGTGGAGGGGTTGTGTCTATGAGTTCTCTGCCCCAGGTTTCCTCTCCTTTCATGGAATTGATAGTGATCAAAACAAAACTGTCGTCACTTGGGACAACTACTAGAGAAATTAATAAGCATCTGTGCTGCTCTGTTACGTGCATAAACAAAGTCAGAGCCATGATCATCATTATGTATCTAGAAAGTCTGGGATTTGTATGCCTATATTTTTACCATCACCGGTGTGGCCACTACATATTTATTGAACTTGACCATTGAATAAGTCAAAAACCAGGTTTCTATATTAAAAGGACTCCACAGTGTTAGCAGTAATTGTTGGATCATGAAGATACTTGAACGTGTCATAACTCTGAAAAGCGAGCTGGCCAATGCCCATCATGCGGGAGTTAGGAACTCCGGGCCAGACTAGTTTACTTGACTGGTTTATTTCTATACTGAATGAATTTACATTCAGATAAAGAAGCAAAAGAGCCCTGAGGCTCCTTTCTCATGAAAGTTTATCTTTCCATTACACTAATTAGTTTTAAACTTCACGAAAATTTGTCAAGTTCATTTCACAAGCTGTCTCAAAGAATTAAAATATCAGAATGAATTACTTCCTTAAGGAAATGATTTCTTTGTACTTTCTTTCTAAATTACCCTCATTAAAAACATACAATGTTATCCTACAGAAATAGACCAAAGCACTGCAATATTAACTCTTGAAAGGTGTAGAGTTTTGTACTGCAACTACACTACCTCCTTTTACAGTGGCTGCCTTAAATATAAAAAACAAATGCATAAATGCTTTTATACAAGGAAAACTTCTCAAAACTATTTTTTCTAAAGGGATGTTTCTGATCTCTAAATTTCTGAAGAAGTCTGTCTGCTTACCTCTGTTAAAACATGAAAAGTATAGGCATAAAATGGTCTGGAGTAAACAAACACAGGCAAAACATAGTCTTTTCTAGCGATTGAGGCAACACGTATTGCCTCCTTAACCCGATAATGGACAAATTTTAGTGCATTTGGACTTGACTTGAGTATATAATCCAGGTATATGGAAGGGTAGAGAGCAGTGCTCTCCTTCCACAGCCAAAGCAGGAGGTCATTGCGGGAAGACTCAATGGCTGGGCATTTTCCCGTGTATGCTTGGGGGTGTTCTTTGTAATCGTAATTGTAGCAGTCTGGGTAAAGATAGTAACCCCACAAACCATTTGGTCTCATATGCTCAGCCAGAAGGATAGTGTTGTTCATAAAACTCTTGCCAGCATTTTCAAATTCCTCTTTAGCCACTTTCCTAATTTTGTCCTCAGACCACTGAGGATGACGTCTCCTAACCATCTCAAGAGACTTATTTCTATAGATGCTTTTATTGCCCCAGTTTCTATCCCACTGGGGCCTCCAGTTTTCCCAGTCAATAACTGCAAGTCCCTGAAACTTCTTCAGGGGTATGCAGTAGTCGATATCAGTCTTTGCTTTATTAAGGTGTTTGATAAGGCTTTCATTCTGGGGCACCCCTCCATTGACAGGATCTCCACTATCTGAGTAGTAGGGGTAGTATCCCAAATGAGTGTGGTAAAAGATTGTCACATTAGATCCACTCAGAGTCTCATTGGTGTTGGATGCAATGTCAAAAATGCTGAGATCCAGGTCCACTTTGTACCGCAGCCTGCACTGCTCGGTTGGTGCATTCCAAACAACCACGAAAGGCTTGTGCAGAACTAGAGGGGCCCGTGCTGGCTTTGGCAGCTGAGCATCAACCACAGTAAGCAGTACCGTCACTGCCAACCATTGGACCCAAACATCCATTGTATGTTTTCTTCTGGGAAGTTATCTTATGATATGTCCTTGAAAACAAAAATGAGAAGATGTATTAGAAAGGCAGTAGCCACCCTGGAGGCAGGTAGGGTGACAAAACAATGTCTTTTGGTTTGATGCACTTTCATTAACATCATACCCAGAGCAAACTCAGAAAAGTGCAAAAATCTGTGATCTTGTAAAAATTACATCTACTTTCAAGTGCTGACCAAAAAGTATTCTGATGCTCAGTATTTTTTTTCTTTTCTTTCTTTTCTATTTTTTTTGCTTTCCTTCTCACTCAGACACCTCCCAGAGTTTATTCAGACCTTTCCTTAACATTTATTTGCTACGTGATGTCTATAAATAAAAAAAGTTAATGAAAACATTAGAACAACAACATCAAAAAATGTACTGCTCATGAAATTTCAGCTTTCCAAGCATGTTCTGATACAGTCAGTCTGATTTGCCCAGAACACCACCACAGTGGGGCCAAGGCCTTCTTTCCTATCTATGTGCCCTAATGATCACAATAGGAAGGCTAATCTAAACAGAAGCCAGGCACTTCTACCTCACACAGATTAATCCAGAGAACTCAGAAACACTTCAATTCTCAGCATATCTGAAAAAAAAGTGTATTGTTATCTACCTCTGAATTAAATTTGCATTTTATAAATGAATAGATGCAAGAGTGATAATCAATCTGCAGGCTAGAAGGGTGATACTATTAATGACTTAATGGTTTAAGCTACTTATACTGAAAGCAAATTAAATATCAATATGCTAAAGAAAATAAATTATGTTAAGCAGGTATGAACTAACTAGCTAAAAGCGTGCTCTTTCTCTTTGAAAAAGGGACCTAGACTGTAGAAAATGGGATCTTATAATATTAATTTTTCCTTTCAGGGTCTGCTGTTCTCCTTGAAAGTCAGATCAGCTTGGAGACAACTGGTTGCTGACAGAGCTGCAGGGATGCTGGCAACCCCCAGCATCCATGCTGTGGAAAATCAGTTTCGCTTGCTGCCCACAGCCGTCTGCTCCAGAGTCTGCTCCTGCTTCCATCTCTTCCCCAGGAACCACAGCTCAACTCTGTCCTGGCTTTGTCATCCAGGTCTTTTCTGGGGAATACAGCATTACTGGTGACAATGAGCAAGCACTATGTGGTGGGGGTTAGCTGATATATCAGCCTGAACCCAGAGATCAGAAAAATAGTTTGCCCTTGTGAACATTCCTGCATGTACAGTATGGCATAGTTTATCTTCTCAATTGTTATCTTCTGTCACTCACTGTCACGTTACTCCATTTTAGTCACATTAAATCACTGCACTCACTGTCTGCATTGCAGGTTCAATTCATGCCTGAGCCATGTGAATTTGAAATGTCCTGAAAATGGACATTTCCCTATTTTACATCCATTTTTAATTATTTCTTCCCTTGCCTGTAAAGTCAGATCCAGGTTATCCTATTATAATATCCTATCTTCACTTGTACCTGCTATCTTCTCACTCAGTTAACATCGGTTAATTATTTAACTCCTTTGCTAGACAAGGAGAGGTCTTCACACCTACCCATCCATTAGCTTACAGCTAAGATCCCTAGGGTAAGATCCCTCGCTGTCCAAACCAGTATAGCCAACAAACCACTGAAAACGCTAGATTTTGTTGTACTCCGTGGATATTACCATTTAATCAGTAGTGGGGTGTCAAATCTATAGGAAGGATGCAGGTAGCCCTATCCAAATCTGCCAGCAGATATTAAAGAAAAAAACCTTTTCCACAGTTGGAAAGTTTGTGGGCTCTCATAAGTGATATAATACAAAATTTATCCCCCTTGTTTGTCCTTCCTTGACATTATTCCAGTATTTTGTTTCAATGTGTCTTTTTCCATATGCTACTGCTCTCCCAATCTTCTGCCTTTCCCTTAGGTCTCTATTTTGTCTTTTTGTCTTTTTTTGTTTTGTTTTGTTTTGTTTTTTGTTTTTTTCTCTATTTCCTACAGAACAGCCCTTCTCACCTATATGCCCAGTCTCATAGTTTTCTGTCCTCAGTACCAGAAGAACATTAAGAACCCCTTACCAGCCTGGTACAGAAACGCCTTCCCAAGAGGTGGAGAAAGACAATTTTTGTTAAGCAATGTCTAGGGGCAATGAGTGAAGAGCAGGACTGCAAGAAACCACAAGATCCTACAAGACTCCCCAGGAGCAAGCCCTCATTAGCAAGTTAGAGATTTATGCTCCTGTTGTTTCCTCACCTGCTCTCTGGCTGCTTGCTTTACATGCCTGAGTAGAGAATTAGCACCCAAGTTTTAAAACTTTGCTCACAATACTTTAGATCTTATTAAGGATAACAGCCTTGAGTGAAATGGGCCATTGCTACAGGCTGTCAAGCTGGCACTGTGCACAAGAGTGCCTGCTGGAGGAGCATGCCAGGTTGTTTTCACTCCAGTGGTCCACTGGAAGGAAGTCTCTTGCTTGCAACTGGTAGCTTTTTCTGTGTTTTCCAGCAGAGTCTTGCATAATCATCTAAGTAATGTCATGGGCTGGGAAAAAAAGAACACAAACAAACAAAAAGCCACAATAAATGTCTTTCCCTTCCTGTTTTATACAAACTGATGAATGCATCAGAGTACTTTGCATTCCTTCTTTGATGCAGCCAACTGAGTACATTTGTAAAAGATTTTTCATGATTAGGACTGGATTGGTTTGCAGTACATGAGAACAAGGCCATGATGTAAGCAAAGATTTTCTCAGACAGTGATAGCTCAGATGAAATGGGAAGAGCATTAGGAGAGGAAAAGAAGACCTTCAGTGAGTTTCTGTGTAAGAAAAGATTTGGGGAAAGATCCCAGCTGCCCATTCCTACAATGCAAATGCTGATATTATTCAGCTCTGTGCTGTTATGTACATATAATTAACTCATTTTGTCAGGTATTAATGACTAATACAGTACAGTTCTTGTCTACATCTGACAGCCTTAGGCATTACAACACTGCAGATAATAAATCATAACAGACATAAACCAGGAAATAACAGTGCAGGATTATTTTAAGTTACATTTTTATTTCCTGGTCAATTCTTGTTACTGTCCCTGACACAGCTTTAAATCCAATGTCACAGAATGGTTGAAGTTGGCAGGGACATCTGGAGACTATCTGGTCCAACCCGCTCCTCAAGCAGGGTCACCTAGTGCAGGTTGCTCAGGACCACAGACAAAACACCAAAAGCAAGAAAATGAAAATGTTTGACCCAGGAGATGTTGGAGAATTCTTGATGGTCTTTTGACTGGATTGACCAAACCTTCATCAAAGTTGTGAAGAAATTTGGACATCTTGCTAAACTATACACATGCAGTTGTCTGTATCTGGAGGCTGAATCCCACAAAAAAGGGGCAGGGATCTGTTTAGTCCTGTTCAAGTTGTTTAGAAGTTTGGAGTCTGATCAAGGACAATCATCCAGGTTCCTCCAGTGAATACTGGAGAAGTCCCAAAGCTACTATAAATTCCATATTTAAAGCTATATGGAATTAGTCACCCAGTTACCTCTGTAAACCAAGAGAAGGAGGTAATAAGTGCCTAGATAACATGCCTACCTTTTAGACAGCTAAAGTATCTCATTGCAAAGCACCTCATTTTCGCAGTTAATTTCTGTAACTCACAGGAGACATTTCCATATATGCAATTCATTAAGAGGGAGACAATTAAAAAAAAATAAAGTTACTTTGGAAAAAATCCAAACCAGTTTCATTAATCTGCAATTAATTCTGATGTTATTTGCATATAGGAATTTAATTACAGGTGCTTACTTTTTCTTTAAAATGCCATTTTAAACCAACAAGTTTTCAAAGAAATAGGTAAGTCTATATTTCTGAAAGAGCGAAAAATAAATTAGCTGTTGTTTCACAATTGCACGAAAGAACCTCGAAGCAAGAACAAAACATCTTTTATTACAATTTCCACTGCTTTATCTTTGGACTATGGCCTTTTCAGTCTTATTCGTGGGCACTAATTGGATGGCTTTAATCCTTTTTTTTTAATGAGCACAGACACTAGCAATTCCTCCTTGAAGTTCATTATCAACCTTGATTCAAATTCTCTCATTTTTCTGATTCAATGACATACTATCATGGTTAATTTAACTCCTCAAAGATGTACACAGCTTTCTGAGGCGCTACAGTGTTTTCAGAGCAGAATCTGTTCTCAGTGTTTCTGCTCTATATTCTAAAAACAAAACTGAATTCTTCATAAGTGAAGGAAGCGGGGCCTGATCACAAGTCCATTGAAGTTGATGAGATCTTTTTTATTGTACTCAGAAAACTTTGGATCATGTTCTCACTGCACAAAATAACACATAGCTTTCCATTTGCATCAGTTTCTGCTGCGCAGTTTAGGATGAAGCACATTATGGCTGGATTTCAATATATCCTTTAATAAGTTTGGTGAAATATGTCATTTCTTGAATAGAAAAAGTGATTTCATTTCTGCATGTTCCTTTCATAATTTTTGTAAAAAGAAACAAGAAAACTTTTGTTTTTCCCAAGAAAATGCTGTTAACTTAGCTCAGCCTTTGTTTCAACTTGTTTATTGGTCAGAATCCCACTATATTTCCATTTCCAAATAGTTGATGACAGCTGAACTGGACATCTTAATTGCACACATTGATTCCAAAATAAACAGCTTAAAATTGCTAAAAATATAGGCTCTCGCTCTAAAGAAACCTATTTGCACACCATGTGTTCTAATACAGCCCAATGGTGTTCTCCAGATGGCCAGTTCTGCTTCTCTGCTGGTTTTTATTGATTATCCTGGCATTCTTTGCACTGTAATGCATGATGTTACAGCTGGTACTTTTGATTATGATTCATAAGCTGGTCATATAGCCAGCCAATGCAACTTCATAACAGGCAGCAAATGCAGGCTCTCATTTTACACTTATCCATATGCTGACTTTTCACGAAAGAATAATCCATATGATCTGTGTTTTGATCTTCTACTGAGTTTAATTGTTCTTGATGCCCATGATTTATGATCACTTCTGGGTGAACAGCTTATTTGTATTGACTTATTCACTGTTCAGGTTTATCTTGTAGAAGTAGCATTTTTAGTGTTTTGGCTATGTATGCAGTTTAATGTCATTGGGCAACAGGATAAGAAGAAATGTGCTTCAATCAACTAAGAACTTCACAAAACTTTAAAATCTTTCACTGTATAGTTAATATAGTTGATATTCTGAAGTCTTTATCACTCCTTACATTTTAGGTGAGAAATTTACAGGATATCTATGTTGATTTTGTACATTTTAAAAAAATCAGTGTAAATTCTCCAGACTTCTAATGAAAAAATGTGACATAAAGGTGATATAAGGGGAAAGAGATTTTAAGCAGAGGTTGCAGTGAAGCACAGAGAGAATGTAGATTCAGGCCTAGTTTCAAGTAGGTTTAAAAAAGATGGTTTAGTTGGCATTTCAATCTTTCTCTAATATCATAAAGATGATATAAAAAACCATAAATCACTTTATATTACATTGGTGCATTTGGACTTTTGTAACACCGGGAAGCCTGTGACTGAGTTAGGCTTATCCTGCTCCTTCAGTTCAGACAGGGAAGGAAAAACTACACGTTGTTTCAAGGCTCTTGAAACATATGCAATGTCACATGCGGTAGGAAAGTAAGATCTCACAGATGTGTGGTCTTACCTGTGAAGTATGAGTTAGGCTGCACACACCTTTCATTGGACTCCACTATTACTGCAGAATTAGAAACACACTTTGGAAAAAAACAACCACCTGGAGTTCCTATGGCAACAGCCACCTCAGATTCCCTCATTATCCAATATCTGACTAACAATTTAAAATCCAGAATAGGAAAGACGTACAGTTAAATCATAGAGGAAAGATGATTTTCCCAATAGAAAAGAGTCATGTTTTATAGAATCATAGAATTACAGAATGCTTTGGGTTGGAAGAGACTTCAAAGATCATCTACTTCCAACCCCCCTGCCATGGGGGGCTAAACTAGATTTTGTGGCCTAAGCTAGATCTGCTAAACTTTATCAAGCTTGCTTTCAGGCTCTCAATATGCACGACTGATTCCTGTCTTTCGATTGCTGAGTGTAGCATTGTACTCTCTTGCATTGTAGACACACATTCATTTAAAATAGTATTTCTCATATCTGTGGGGAAGCCTTTTGCTTGGCAATGAAATAAAATGTGATAGCACGTCAAAAGGAAATTAATGTAACTAGATTTTTTGCATTCCACAGGGGAATGTGCAATATTGGCTGCTAAAAGTAATGTCCTTTTTTGAACACCAGCTGACCACATTTAGGGTAGAAATTACTATTGTGGGTAAGAAATACAGACATTTCAACTGTAATTAAACATTTTCTCCACCATGCAATCACATTTTAAAATACCTTGCAAATATCTTGAAAAATTTTGTGCATCAATACATTATTTTCTATGAGGCATAATTTATATGTACATAATATTGATTTAAAAGATGCTATGTGTTTGTCTACACATATAATTCTTAATCTTCCTAGGAAATAAGGGAAAGGTCTCATTTGGCCACATTGTCTCAGTCTTGCTCTCTCTTTGCTGTTATTCTTCTGTTTCAAAATAAGTCTTACTTTTCCTTGTTTTGTTGAAAAATAGCATGCATTAGATAAGTCAGTAAGATGGACACAGACTGTCTATCTACCCTGAACCCTTCTATGGTCCAAAAGTGCAAAAGTGCATTAGGGAGACATTAATTATTCACTGTATCCTCACAACTACCACTTTTTACTCTTTTGACTCACGTGTCTTCTCAAGTCTCCAGCTGTATTTCTCAGACTAGATTGCAAGTTAAAAAGTGAACAGAAGAGTAACACTAAAATGCTACCAGTCTTCCTTATAGATCAATAAAAGTACAAACCAAAACACGATTGACTTATTTCCTTAGCAATTCATATTACAGTTCACTTCCAATTGGTGAACCAAGATACCAGGTTCTGAGGCACAGTGTAGCATTCCTTTATTTTTATGCAAAATATATGAAAAGAAATTAAAAAAGCAAGGAGATAGGGGTTCAGGCCTGTGTTCTCACTGCTGACATTTTTATAAACTGTGGGTTATTAATTTTAAAGCAACTGGAAAACACAAGGGGACATTCTTGGGTGCATATCACAGTTTTACAGTAAATCATGCTCGGGCCAGAGATCTGCGTAGGCATTTCCTGTTTAGCTTTCTTGTTTCTGTTATGTGCAGCTTGTGTCATGCCTTAAATTGAGAGAAGAAACTGCAAGGAAGCATGGGAACAAAAGGAAAAAGAAATGGTATTGAAAAAAAAAATTCCTGTGAAACTCATAATTGTTCAATTTTATTGAAAATACCCATTTTAGTACTTCATGTGTCTTGGTGTATCCTAGTCTACCTGAAATGTCTTTGTTGGATATTAGTTTGAAACAAAACTCTTACATCTTTACACACGGTGTTTCCTGTGTTGAGCCATCATCACCCTTGTACCAACACGACTGAGGGGGTTACTCAGTGCTCTAAAAGGTGATGGCATTTCACCCCTGCCTTGGCCGTAGGACTGATTTCATACAAGTAAAAATCACTACTTAAAACTCTTTCACCCCAGTGTAAAGCCCCATAAAACCACAAGAACTGTAACTTTTAATTTGCAGTTGTAGCTTTTGATTCATGGAACAACAGAAGGTTTAGCTGCATTTAAAAGCGAGAGACGATGATGCAGGTTGGTGAAGGGCAGAAAGGTTGGGCTTTCCCAGCTCCTCTGTACCAGTGCCAGACCCACAGCACAGCATGCAGCCAGCTGCAGGCATTCTGCTAGGATTTGCCATCAAAAAGCCCTCTTTGGTCCATGAAGTTAAGACCTGATTTCTGATCACTTTAAGATCTCACAGACATAGATAAGGACACCTGCACCTTCATGTTGTCACCAAAGCACCACTAGCAAAATATTTGATCTTTCCCCTTCCACATGTGCAGCTTAGGGGCCCTAAACATCTCCTGGTCCAATGCTCCTGTGCTGCAATAACTCTGTAAATTGTCCCAAATGCCTTCACATCTCATTTTTGGAGCCTGCATCCTCCTATTTGTTTGGATCTGTCTGTTCAAGGCAGGGTACAGTCTGCTTGACTACAAACAGATGTGCTGGGGTCAGCTTGTCCTTGCTTCGTGCTCACACATGAGCAGGGGCACATGCATGGAGACTTCCTGGGATCGGTATTTCCGCCCATCCCGTCTCTTCTCCCGCACTGTCCCTCTGCACCTAACACAGGGACCTCAAACTGGGTTTCAAATGTTAATTCTTAACTTTCTGATGGAGAAAAACCCTTTCCCTCTTGGGACAATCTAACTTCTTAGTGATTTACTAGTAAATTGTTGACAGAAGGAAAATTAAGATACAGGTTGTGGTTCCCAGTACTGTTTTGGTTAAAAGGTTGTCCTGTCATTTTAAATCACTGTAGATTATCAATGACAGTTTTTGGATACCAGGGAAAGATAAAGTAATGTGGTTTTAAATCTATCTGTACAGTAGACGATGATTAAATATGTATGTGCCACAAACAATTTTTCAATTACTGATGGACTGAGTAAAAGAAGTATTTTTAAAGTGGATGAAGCTATATAAAATCTAGAGTATTATACCATTTTAGGCATCTAATGCATGAATTGAGATTGGATCTAATATATGAAACACTGCTATAATTATTTTTATTAAAAAGTGTGATGTATTGTTACTTTCACTTCCATTCCATCTGCTTCTGTTGCATTGTAAACTGGAGACAGACATATTAAAAAATATTCTCAATATCCAAAGTTATAAAGTTTATGTTAAATGTATAAACTTTTGTATTTATTTCTTCCCCACATGCAAAGAATAAGAGTTGGGGAGGGGAAAAAATGTTATTCTTTTGCCTTCTCAAGGAGCCATATTGATTGTCAGAGCTGTTAAAGCCTTAATTCCCTGAATAATCACGGCTAATATCCTCAGCAGTGTTCAGTACAATGTTCTACTGGCTCTGGCCCTTGATGGGTGAAAATAAAAGTGCCTACCAACAGTATTCTGAAAAGAAGTTCTTACTGGTTTATAGATTTTTAATTTTAATTTACTACTAAATACTTCTAACTGAAGATCATGAACATTAATTGGCATTAACAGAATACATCCCACCTTCTGGCATGTAAGTTTAATAGTTTGTAGGAATATGAATGGGTAATACTGTACGATAAATAATACATGAGTTTACATTGTTGCAAAGCATTTGAAATAGTTTAGCTTCTTTCACACCATCTGCTTAATTAACTTGGGTTTTGAAAGGTTTATTGTTATTATAGGCACTTAAAAAAGAAAATTAAGTTGAATTGATAACACAGAATTCCTACAATCAGGCCTTGGCTTATTCCTGAGAAAAGGCTGTAAACTAAATTAACTTTAGCTCTCGAAGATAAATCCTGCTTTCAGATGGTGTAATTCAAGAAAATTCAATTGAAATTAATTGAGGGGTATAAATATGGAAATATTCCAGCTGAATTAATGGAGTTATTAAGCATTTATAATCTTGTGAGAGGAAAAATGTGTCCTTTAGTCGGAAAAACCCCCAAACTCTAGCATGTTGGCAAATGCTTAAAGCAGTTGTGTATTTCCACTGTAAATCTTTGCTTGCAGTAAATAATTCCTTTTCTTTGGACAACACAAAAGGAAATATTACAATTTGCTGAACAGAAACTAAGGACAATTTGGAAAATATGCATACAGCATTTAAGGTGAAATTAACTTCAGGCGTTATCTGCATGCCAATGCACAGTTTGACTGGCGTCTACATTGTCTCAAATAAATGAATTAAAAATATCTCTAGCTCTACAAATACCCAGCACAATATATTAACACAAATAACTAATAAACAGAACTCGTTGCCAAACAGCTAGCTGCATCCTCTTTTGGGCTTCTTCTGAGATTATTTCAAAATATACTGTTTGTAGGTGACGGAATGCCTCATTGTGAGTCATCATGAAACAATTACCCTGAATGTTTTGCTTCTAATAAAAGAAGTATTTATTTATTTTCCCTATGGGAATAAATACATGACCAACATAGGATTAGCTGCTTTCTAGGTGTGTGTTGTTGCATGCACAGCCCAGTGCATTTAGGTATTAAATTGATTAATCAAATTCCAAAATACCTTCAAAGTCACAGCATTATTCTTGTTTTTCAAATATAACTTTTATACACAGAGAGAATTTCAATATCAGTTTTCTAATTTAAAATTTCTGTGATACACTGGGGTGTGAAACACCAGATAGTTAATTGACGTGGGAAAAAAAAAAGAAAGAAAATACAGTCATGAATTGACATGGTACAGAAAATAACACAGAAACCCATCCTACCTGGTAGACTATAAATAGAAATGAAAACTTCATCTTTACTGATTATTAATTGAGTAAATAACATGGCACTTACCTCTACAAAATCAGGGAACAGCAGAAAACTTTGGTGAAACAATTTACAACAGCTGACGTGTTTGTCTCAGGAATGTGCTCTTCCTAATGAGAGGGCTTTTAACTAATGAGAAACTGAGAGCATCTGAAGATAAGGGCAGAATTTTACCTAAACACTCATTATGTCCTTGCAAAATAAGTAAATAAATTCATTAAAAAGTTAGCCATGCTGCTTGCAAGCAGCCTGGCTGTAGCTAGGATAGTTTTATATCACCTACTTTTATAGACTGATAAGAGAATGAACCAGCTGGTGTTTGAGAAGAATTAAGTTATTTTTTGTGAGTTCCACACTGTGGACTGAGCAGCAACAGGCACTAACAGCAGGGATGGCTCTGTCATTGTGGCACAGGGGGAAGCAGGGATGCTTGTAAAATCACAAAATAGTTCAGAAAGAGCTATTTTGAAGAACTGACTGGATGGCTGGGCCCAAAGTGTAATGGTGAACGGAGTTAAATCCAGTGGCCAGTCACAAGGGGTGTTTCCTAAAGCCAAGTACTGGGGTCACATCTCTTTAAGATCTTTATCAGTGGTCCAGATAAGGGGATGGAGTGCATCAGCAGTAATTTGGCAGACAGCACCGAATTGTGCAGGAGCGTTGATCTGCTTGAGGCACCCAGACAGGCTGGATCAATGGACTGAGGCCAACTCTATGAGGTTCAACAAGGGCAAATTCTGGGTCCTGCATTTGGGCTGCAACAACCCCATGCAGTGCTACAGGCTTGGGGAAGAGCAGCTGTAAAGTTTCCCTATGGAAAAGAACCAGGGAATGTTGGTCAATAACCAGCTGAATATGAGCCAGCAGTGTGCCCAGGTGGCCAAGAAGGCCAACACCATCCTGGCTTGTTTCAGAAATGATGTGGCCAGCAGGAGTAGGGAAGTGATTGTACCCCTGTACTTGGCACTGGTGAGACTGCACCTTGAGTACTGTGTTCAATATCAGACCACTCACTACAAGAAGCACTTTGAGGTGCTGGAGCATGTCCAGAAAATGGCAGCAAAGCTGGTGAAGTGCCTGGAGCACAAGTCTTAGGAGCAGCAGCTGAGACAACTGGGGTTATTTAGCCTAGAGGAAAGGAGGCTGAGGGGAGACCTTATCACTCTCTACAAGTATCTGAAAGGAGGTTGTAGCCAGGTGGATGTTGGTCTCTTCTCCCAAGTAACAAGTGACAGAACATGAGAAAATAGCCTCAAGTTGCTCCATGGGAGATTTAGATTGGATATTAGAAAAAATACTTCACTGAAGGGTTGTCAGTCATTGGAACAGGCTGCCCAGGAAAGTCGTTGAGTCAGCATCCCTGTAGGTATGTAAAAGATGTGTAGATGTTGTGCTTAGGGACATGGTTAATGGTGGACTTCACAGTGCTAGGTTTATGCTTGTCATGATGAACTTAAAAGTCTTTTCCAAACTAAGTGATTCTATGATTCTGTGATTTGGGCATAAACCTGCCTAAAATTTAACCCAAAGAGCTCAGTCTTCACTATTCCCTGAATATGACACATAAAAGCAGACCCCAGAGATTTGATCCTAGTGGCTGAGCACTATGGGATTGTATAAGTGACCAAAGCAGGGCAGGTGGGACCAGCAATATCACAGCACTCTTGTGTGCTCCTCAACGAGGATTTTAAAAGCCATGACAAGAGCTTAAACAGCTACATCTTCCCTCACAGCCAGTCAAAACCCCACCAGATATATAGGGATGGATAGAAGGAGACCATACATACAGAAATGTTGAGGGCATTTGTGTATCATGGAAGTGAAGACAAGGAGGTCAGAAACATCCACACGGGAACTGTGAAGTGTAAAAGAAGGAAACCTTGTGTTTCCTCATCTTGTTAAGCGTGACTGTTCCCATTTAAGTATTAAATCTGAAATACAGGAAACAAGCACAGAGAATTATTAGAACAATTATAGACCTTTTTGTTGTTCTGGTTACCACATTTGTCTCCGAATGTGCACAGCTATTTGAATTAAATAGGAAACAAGTAACTTCCGGAGCCCTGGAAATAATAAAGGCAAGTTTCCTATGGGCCTGTGTCTCATCCTTGACTGAGCTCCAGATAAGGTTTCCCAAGGCTGACGTATGCACAGAAGATCTGCCCTGGGCTGGTTCTCTGGCCTGGAGCATGACTGCCTTTATTTCTTGCCTTTTACTTAGCAAGTTGTTTTTATCAATGGGTATGGCTGAGATGGTCTGAGACCTAAGCCCTTCCTAATTGTCTGCCTGATGTTTTCTGTCATGGAAGGACATGCAATTACACAGACAGACTGACCTGTGCTCATACCTACACACTCTGTGATGGCTTTAGCATGCCTTCTACAATGGAAAAGGCTGAAGCAACTTCTCATTACTGCCTGCTGCCCAGCACCTTCAGTAGATATACTAGAAGATGCATTTAACAGCCATCCCAGCCATGGCACTGGTCAGGCAGTGCACCCCTGCCACGCTGCTGGTGTGCCCCTCACCTCTTCCCTGTGCCAGCCCTGCAGTGTTTCTAGCTGCATCTCCCCCTTGGACTGTGGCTGCTAACCCAGGTGCGCCCCACCTCCCCCTTACTACACCCTTACCCTGCTTGTAAGGTTTAGCATCCCCTTGGAGCCTCGGCTCTGCACAGTCGAGCCTTGCAAGCCCTGCAGCAATACCAGCCCCCCCTTTACAGTCGTTCATATTCTGGGTCCCTTTTCACTCCAACAAAATGTTTTCCTTTTTGTTATCCTTCCCTCAGGTGGAAGAAAATGAAGCAAACTGAGGCATAATTCATGAGGAATTAACTTTGGTGATTCTCTTTGTTCTACCTGCTCAAATACACCATGCAAAGAGTAACTTTCCAATTAAATGTTATTTAAAATGTCAGTGCATAAGAGTCAAATCCATATATTGCTATGCATGTGTACCTTGTTTATATACACACACAGGTAACAACAGTGGTATAGTAAAAAAGTAGACCTGAACACACTTAAAATGAAGTGGTAGGATGGAAAAAATAGCTCAGATTAACCAGTAGAAAGTATCAAACATTTGTTTGACTAAATTGGGAAAGAACAACAAATTTGAAATAGAGGACACCTACCAGGATACCGCCCACTCCAGGGTTTTATTCAGAACTGCACATAAAAGGGAATCCGGTAGGATAAACTGGAGACAAAGAAAACTCAAGAACTTGCTTCTTTAAGGCATATTGAGTCATTAGAGCACCACTCTGACCTGCCAGAGCAAGAGAAACCCCTCTAACTGCTGGAGAAAAATAGCCAACAACAGCAAAAAGCATGTGTTCTGGATGATGAAACAGCCCCAAACAGCCCAGCAGCTTTGAGAGCGAGTAGGTTCATTTCTACAGAACTAGTTGATGGCAATACTAATACTTAATAAAAGTCAGTGTGATCCTCTAACCCAGTGCAGGCTTTGGGTTTTCACCTTTCTTTCATCCTCCGTTTGTGTGGACATGAGGAACTCAGGGTGTTTCACTGCTGTTGTTACTGTTACTTGAAATTGCAGTTACATTTGAGAAACGGAGATCATGAGGGAGGTGCAACAATGGCCATGAGTCAGCAGCTATTGATTCCTGCCATCTGACAAAAGGGTGCCTGTATATATCTTCCCCCTCTACTCTGCCCTGATCAGGTCCCACCTGGAGTATTGTGTCCAGTTCCGGGCTCCTTGGTATAAAAAAGACAGGGATCTCCTGGAAAGAGTCCAGAGAAGGGCTACAAAGATGATTAAGGGCCTGGAGCATCTCCCCTATGAGGAAAGGCTGAGTGAGCTGGGACTGTTCAGCCTTGAGAAAAGAAGACTAAGGGGGGACCTTATTAATGTTTATAATCATCTTAAGTATAGGATGCAGGGGGAAATGGCCAGCCCCTTTTCAGTGGTCTGTGGGGATAGGACAAGGGGCAATGGCTGCAAGTTGGAGCACAGGAAGTTCCGCACCAGCATGCGGAAGAACTTTTTCACAGTGAGGGTGACAGAGAACTGGGACGGGCTGCCCAGGGAGGTGGTGGAGTCTCCTTCACTGGAGATATTCAAGACCCATCTGGATGCCTATCTGTGCAATAAGAGCTAGGGAGCTGCTTTGGCAGGGGGGTTGGACCCGATGATCTCTCGAGGTCCCTTCCAACCCCTACAATTCTGTGATTCTGTGATCTCTAAAATTCTGACAGACAGGAGGAGAATGACACTGGGATTTGCAGTCTAGCTCCTGCCAACCTCCTCATGTGCTTTACAAAGCTCCTGCTAAATCCGAAAGCCCTGAGCAGCCTCGCTGTGTCTCCTTGAACTTGGTTAGTGGGCATCTACATCGGGAGCCTTCCCAGGTTCTGCTCCTTCTTCTCTGCAGCCAGACCTCAGCCCCAGTTATGCAGAAAATATTCTGTGGGAAAGAAGGTATCACAGGCTGCAGCAGAAGAAAGAGAACTGTAAGGACAGACTATTGGGGGAGTAATTCAAAGAGACACTTAGGTATTGGTTTTATCTGAACTACAAATGAAACCAAGATCTTTAGTGGAAGGAATTTGAGAGAGAAAGCTCTACCTTAGTGGAGTGGCATTTGTTTAGAGTCAGAGAGGAAGCTCAGCTGTTCCCAGACTCTTATTACCCATCTAAAAATAATATTTTTATTCTAAGTTTCATTTCTGATAAATACAATCCAGCTTTCAATGCATCAAGAGATAAATGCCCCAGGAAATCACAATATGAATATGGATTGGCTCCTGAATAAAATGTAGTTCTCAGATATAGAACTGGTTGGGGTTCTGCTGAGGTTTTTTCAGATAACTGACAAAATATTCAGAATGTATGTTTCCTAACTAACTAAAAAACAAGTAGGTATTAGTATTATGTTTAAAAATTGTAATAAAAATACAATATATATTAAAATACAGGCTCTATGCCACGTCACAAATGCATTCTGAATAATAAATGCTTCTAAAATCTTCAGAGCTTATTAAACAACTGGACTATATACCATTTCTATGAAGAATATGCATTTAATAACAAAATTACTTGAAAGGGTTTTAGAAAAAGTTAAATTCAGTGTTGTCTACAGAATAACCCCCTATGATCTGTAGCTAGGAAAAAGAAAGAGGTTGAGAAAGGGTGTGGGAATAATCCAGTATTAGACTGAGTTCTAACACTGATTCTTAAAAAAAAATCTGCTAAATGGATTAGACCTGCAAACTATGGGCTTCATTTCAAGCCCATACATCTACCTGGAACTGATTTCCATTCCTAAGGGTCTATTTCATTTAAAAGTAATGTGAAGTAAGAGGGTTCGTGCCCCTATGGTCAGATTTCCAAGTCACACAATTGCCTCAAGATGCAAACAGGCACTTAATGATGTATTAAAAGCAGACAAACCTTTTGGATTAAGGGCTCATATCTTTAAAGTTATCCAAATATTTAAGTCCTGCCTGTTGGTGATTTCAGTGCAGTGAGGCACCTAGTTATCTTTGGGCATAAGAGTGGTAGCGCTGAACCAGGGCTGTTGCTTTTGAAAATGTTACTTGATAGCTATCTGCTCTTTAAGGCCTCATATAATTTGTTAAATCTACCCCTTCAAGGGGTAGAGGGTTAAGGGATTAGGTCCCTCTCTTGCATTTCTGAAAACATTTAATCATGAATACTGGACATTTGATTTTTAAAGCTAAAGAAAACTAAAACACATCCTAAAAATATTTAGCTAACATGAGACAGAATAAATTGCCTTTCCCATCTTTATGTTTAAACAAGGGTAAGTTTGGGATGATGGCACCTATTGTTAGCTACCTTTTTGTGAGTGCTTATCACCAACACCTTTTTGGGGAAGAACATCCCTTTATGACAGGGTTTCAGTGAAGTTCGGATGAAGTTAAGGACACTCAGGTCACCTTGGCCAGAAAGGCCCTTGACCCCTCATTCCAGCATCCAGTGTCATATCCACCTCCCTCAAGACACAGGACCAAATCCAATCAGCCCCCTTATTTTTTTTCTTTCTGGAAGACATTAGACTCCACACTGCTGAATTGCCAACACAACCCATGGATGCCAAATCATACATATATATATATGTACAAGTATAGGTATATTTATATATATTTACACTCTTTCTGGTATGTCTCTTTCTAGAGTGTCTCAATAACATATGTACTACCTATGTGTTAGCAGCACTTCTGTCATGCAAGAAAGGACAGTGGGTGTGCACAGCTTTAGGGTGAAACAAAGGCCAGACCTGTGAATATCAAAGCAATTATAAACCAACCAACAGCAAAGCAAAGTTTGGGCTAGGCATCTGGTTTTGCCAGGAGAAAGATCAGGTTACAAGGAAATTTTGCAATGAGGATAGAGGTTTGGGTCAAGAAACACCTAATGTTCCTTCTTAGACTTAAAGCAAAATGTAAGAAATTAGGGATAAACCCCCTTTATTTCCCATTACTTTACTAAAGAACCCAATTAAGACAGAACCACTTGTTACAGAAATTCCTCTGCATTCCTGCAAATACTGAATTCTGTAGGTAAATGCAAAAAGCATGCACTTTACTACTATTCTCTGGATGTATCCGGTGCCTTGGGCAATCTCATCTTTTAGGTATCCTGACAAGGAGCTCGTGAGAATACGCTCAGCGAACCAGGCTTTTGCACTTAGATGGTGGAGATCTCACTCTGGTGGTGGCTATGTTTACAATACGAAGATACGATCCGAAAATAGAAAAATATGCTCAAAGCCCAAAGCCTGCAAACATTTATAAGCTTATCACACTCAGAACATCATTTTGGTGAGGTATACACATTACTATCAACTCTCACAAAATCAGATCTGTGTGTCTCCAACTCTTGGTACATCTATCAGAGAAAAGCCAGGCTGACTTACTGAACACATTTCCCTAAAGATAAGAGGCACCAGATCTGAGATGCTGCTGTCTGCAAAGATAATTTATTGAAAGACCTTTCTTTTTTTCTTTTTTTTTTTCCTTTTTTTTCTTTCTGTTCTCTGATATTGCCATTATTTTGGCACTCCTCTAAAAACAAAGGTCACGTGTTCACTTTCTGCACTCTCTCTGTGCACAGATGAATTTTTGTTGTCACACCGAAGGGAGCTGGTAATCTCATCACACTAGTGGAGCATAAGTAACAGACCTTGTTCCTGGTTGAACAGAGGAATGAAGTTATATTTTAAGAGCGAGGAGGAAGAGATGGAATTTATTGTTCAGCTTCATGCAGAGAGGTGGCTGACTCACAGGCCTGTACGGCTGACGGCACTTGCAAGCAACAGCAGGAGAGAAATGAATAAGGAGAAAAAAATGTCAATTTATGTTGACTAAAGAGGAAGCTACAGAACAGCCATGACTTCCCACATACTGCTGCAAGGCAACTTTCTGCTGTTTCTATTGTGTGGCTAGAAAGCAGAAGCTGGGGCCTGTTGCTAAATCCTATCTACACAATTTTCGTAGATTTTCTAACAAGATATTGAAACCAAGCAGGATCACAGAAAACTTACAAGATCAAGTTATTCCTCCATACTGAAAAAGATTTTTCCTTTCCACAATAAATACTCATCTTTCAGGTGCTAAAAAAAAATAAATTAGATGGCACTGGAGAAAATACTTTCTGTGGGAAATAAGTCTTTATTTATCCAAAAGCTCTCTTGTCATATACAGAAATCACAATCAGAAACCCACTGCTTACAAAAGGCACTTCACACTTTACACACATCATCTAAAGTCTCTGCTGCAAACCAGGATTTGGGTAAGTGGGGAGGGATAACAGTAAGCTACCAACAAAATCAAGATATTTGTTTTTCTGAAATTATTTAGCCCTTTTATTTGTTGATCACTCAAGATCATGAAATTTTGTCAGAAAGTTGTTTGCAGGCTAATAGAAATATGAGAAATAAAGATATTTTCAGAAGTGTTTACTTTGGTCATGCCCCTTGGCCTTTTACAAGCTCTTTGTGTGGACGAAGTGGAAGAGAAGAGACTCTAAAAAAATATTGAAGACAAAACAGGGCTGGGAGAACTGTGAACCAGCCCCCTGAGCCAACTGGCATTGCACACCTTTGTTACACAGCACTGAAGCAGAGAGCAAAGGGGCAATGTTCATAGCACCCTATGGCAGCAACTTCTGTAGGGCTGGCAATGCTCAGCAGCCCGGACACCAAAAAGGAACCAGCAATCAGCCACAGCGACAGCCATCTCATGCCTCTGACACAAGCCCTTTCCATTAGCCATCCTTCAAATGTATGAACCTCCTTTCCAATCCATTGTTTTTTCTCAGTCCTTTCTGCTTTCTGTCTGAATGAGAATCCCTCCTAGCCAGGCAGATCATCTTCACCCTGCTATGTTTAGCTTAGGGCAGCAAGCTAAAAACCAGTCCCAAACAATCAGATCTAGGTCTGAAAAAAAAAAGAAAAAAAAAAAAGAAGAAGAAATAAAGTTTTCCATGAATTGTGGAGAGGAACATAAGAGCAAAAAGGCAAATGTTTTTCCTGGCCAGAAGAACACAGCTTGGCTCATGTGTTCCAAAACTACCCAGATACAGAAGCTATATTTTCCTGCCTTTGCCATTCCTTCCTCCTTCCTCTTCCTATCAGAGGGCTTTGTTTTGTTTTACATGGTTTGATTTTAAATGTGAAACATGAAAGCCACTGTCTGAGATAGTTGTTTATTGGGGTTCTTTTCCACAGAAGAGGTATTAGTTATGAATTTAAAGACTACCAAATGAGAGGGGGTTTCTCCTCTAAAAACATTGTACAACATTAAAAAAAAATTGATTTTATAAAGTGTAGCTATTTAGAGATATTGAGTACTGGGATATCTAATAAGATTTAAATCAAACTATATTCAACCCTTTGAAAATATTAACATTTATTTTGAAGATTTTTCTTTTTCTATTCTTTCTGCTTTTTATTCACCTCCATTTTTTTAGTTTGCTGGCATTTTTATAAAAATGAAATGTATTTTTTTCTTCTTACATAAATAGTAAAAACCAAGGGCCTCACAACATAACTTTGAACAAAGATTTTTGTGCAAATCGAGGAAGCAGTACCATCATTTTCCACAAAAACTTGTGTTTCATCCTTAAACTAATTTTTGTTTCTCAAGCACAGGCTGCATATGCATGTGGAGAACTCCCATAAGGAAATGTATTACGTAGGCATAGGAGAAATGTGCTGTATGAGTGAGGCCAGGACTCGCAGCTCGCCCAAACAAAGAAGGTATGGAGCCATCACACCACCCTGACTCATGCAAAAATCCCATATTTAAGCAATTTGAAATGAAGGATCTCTCTTGGCACCCACTGGGAAGGTCTCAGGTCTCACTGTCTCAGGTGGTGAATAACCCGTTCCCTCCAGAATTAGAGGTTACCATCTGGGTGACACCATTTCACCAGGGCCAGGCAGAAACCGGGTGTGAGTGGGGAATTACCCTGAGACAATGACTTGCTTTGTGGATGGGAGCTGAATTCATGCTTCGTCATCCAGCTACCTGCATCAGGGTTTCTACATTTCGGAAGAGTTTGTTGTGCAATAAAAACACTTGGAGCCATTTCAAGCGTTCAGACTGCCATTCCTAACCATGTGGATGGAAGCAGGTTGAGATTCTTTTCTCAAATAAAACTTAAAAGACTGTCTGAGAGATGTAGGACCCTATGTGTTTGACTCTCAGTAGGAGTCAGGCACACAATTAGTTTCAATAAAAATTTGGTTTTGTACCTTAAATACAGATTAGGGTTTCCACAACAAAACACAAAATTACGTCTCTATTCTTAGTAAATGAAAACATGCTCATCATGTGTGGACTACCAATGATAGTCAAGTTTGCACAATGTTTTTGCATCATCAGACACTACTCTTAGGAAACTTGAACCCCAAATGAAAGTGGGGTGACATTCCATGCTGTTTTGCTCTCCTGCAATTATTTGGGTGCCCCTCAAAAGAAGGAGACGCTAAATGAGTATGAGGAGAAGCAGAGACAGGGGAAGCAACCAGGGAAGCAGGTAGGAGATGCTGCTGTATGGGTGAGAAAAGTACAGGGAAAAGGCCAGGGCTTTCAGAGGGACCAGAGATGGGATGAGCAAATAGGAGCTGAGGATGGGGACAGACAGCTGCCAAAGGGCTGCCTCTTCTGCCATCTTTCACTCTTTCAGTAAAAGACTTCAAGATAATTTAGCAGGTGAAGTGTTATACAAAACCATAAATTTTGGTTTTACTCTTTCAGGATTTCATCTGTAATGAGGTGGAAACAATAAACAGCAGTTACCAGCCCCAAAGGTCTTAAAATAAAAACAATACTGAGGATGTTCTGCTTTTTACTCTTTATATAGATTTAGTTTTAAAAAAATGGGTTTTTTCCTCCTTTTTCTAACCACCAATTTTGTAAACCCATCAGCACCTAAAAGGAAAGCTGGTAGCTGGTAGCTTCCCACCCATTTAATCATTCTTAGCAGCAAAGGCTCTCGGATGCATTCTCAGTCACACATTGGCAACCCCACTCTGTAACACAGTTTTATCTGTGCAGGTCACCCATCTTCAGTACATTTCTTTAGATGTGGGACTTTGAAAATTGCTAAATAATTGTTTTTAAGGTGCACAGAAAGAAACAGAAACCCACTCAGATGAGCCGCTGGGACTGTGAAGAACCAGCAGGGACAATCTGCACTAAAACGCTATTTCTGCCAGGCAGGTTAGCGAGTACGTCCCCGAACTTGTGCAGGATGTACCTACCCCCCTGCAGAAGACCAGTACAAGGATGACCATACCTCATTCAGATCCAATTTAAACACTATTTTAAAAGCACTAGTAGGACTTCTGTGCTCCAGCACTCTTTTGATAGGGATTAATACAAGAAGTGTCATTCTTATACCGTATTCAAAGGAAAATTGGATTTTAAATTGATGAAGTGGCACCATCTTGTGGAGGAAAGTGAAAGTAAATTTAGTTGGTTTTTTACTTTTCCTTCATTTTCTCCACCCCCCCATTTTTGGTTCTCATGATTCTACAGAGTAGTCTTTTGGAGCACAGAAAAATAATAATTGTTTCAGAAGACCTTAGAGCAGGGCTGTTCTCTATTATGTAAAAAGTGCACAATATTTTGGTGATTTAACATCCTACACAGATTTCTGAGACATCAACTAATGTCTGTGATTGGTGAGACACTGGAACAGGTTGCCCAGAGAAGTGGAGGAGGATCTATCCCTTGGACATTCAAGGTCAGGCTTGATGGCGCTCTGAGCAGCTTGATCTAGTGAAGATGTCCATACTTACTGCAGGGGGGTTGGACTAGGTGACCTTAAAAGTCCCTTCCAACCTAACACATTATATGATTCTATGATTTTTAGAAAACACTTTTGAGACCGGACCAAGAATTTTTTTTTAAAAAATAACACCCCAAACAAACAAGCTAAAATACATATTTCAAGAAAATACTGGCTACATGTGCAGTGGCTATGTCTTAGCTCCCAGAACTGACTAAACATTGTTCAAATGCACACGTACAGGATTTCAGTTTGCTTAAAAAAAGAGACCTGTGCCTTGACTCTGAAAGTCATCAAGATGCAGACTCAATTTTCCTCAATCTGTTTTTTGGTTATTCTGGGTTTTTTGGGTTTTTTTGTTTTTTTTTTTTTTTAAATACCTCAATTTCTTCTACTTTTAAAGGACTAGGCAAACTTGTCAGCAACCTACTGTGGAGACAGAAGGAAGACCAAGAATATTGTCGATGATAGAGTATCACTGGCTTGTTTAAGATGTAAACAGCTGTAGGAATAAGAGCAAAACATGTAGTGCTTGAGCTTGTTTATTTCAGGGCATGACCATAATTACCGTCACTCATCTCAGTGGGATTCTCCTCTCTTTAGATATCACCAGTACAAAATGTCTATACCTGAACTGGTCATCAAAGCTCCTTTTGAAGGCACTAAGCAGTAATAGTTGCTTTTAAGGTGCAGTTCATCTCATCGCATACCAGAGATCTGAAATAGATCAGCTGACTCACAGCCTCACAGTCCTTCATTCTCTTCCTTGGTTATAGAGGAAAAATGATGTGATTAGCATAGGCATAGATAGCTCCTGGAGCGATCTGCACACAGGCAAGTGAATCCCACTCCTTGTGCCTCACATAAACAACATTATTGAGATCTCTGGAGCCCCGTGGATGATATTTAATTCAGCACTCCAAATTACTTAATACAGATGATCTTAAATATGGTTTTCAAGAACAAGCTCTAAAGATCAACACTGAAGTAAGAACCATTAAAATAGCTCAGTATAGGGCTGCCCATGCTGCGTCAAGAGGTTGGCGTGATCCATTGTGGTGAACCTGTGAGAGGAACTATATATTAGAGCATTGGTAGCATTACATTTAGAGGTATTTTCAGGTCTTTTTGCCATTGGTAAATGTACATATAAAGCAGCATTCACAAAAGTTAATGTACAAATTAACAATAACTGCTCTTTTTAATCACTGAAATACAATTTAACCCCAAGTAATTTCTTGTTAATTGCAGCTATTTTACAAAATCAAAGTGCCAGAATATGAGCTAGGCTGTAAAGCAAAACCTAGCACAAGAGTACCCTCCCAAAATCAGATGCTTATGCAAAGAATGTGGTCCTGCATTAGCATTACCCCTTGTGAGAAAAGCTCAGAGGGTGTCTCCCTGTTACTGAATGGAAGGACAAACATCACAGGACCTGGGTATACCTCCTTCACTTGATCCCAACACAGGACTAGCTGTTCCCAGAAGCATGGTGAGAAAATAGGAAGATTGGTTAGCTTTGTTACCCAGTGGTTCCCTTACCTCTTAATGGTGTGGAGATGAAGAGGTGGGACAGGTCTTGCCCACCCTCCCAGCATGACACACATCAGCAGTTCAGAGATTTCTGCTGCCCAAAGCTCATGCAGGAGAACAGAAAATGTCCAAGTGCTTCTACTCTCACCCTCTGGCATCCACATGGTTCTGGAAACAGTGCTCAAGAGTTTCCTGTTATTGAAGGTTAGGGTCCTAGGGGATTATTCATATTGGCTTTATGCTGCTGTACCTTACCTTCATGGAGATGAAGGTCTCCATTTTGGAACTGCTGACTCAGGAAATACATACAGGGACTCCAGATGGGATATATCCTCTCTGAGATCTCCTTTCCAGGATCTCCTCTTCTCTTGAGAAGGGATCTTCCAGGACACTGCATGGAGGCATGTTGTAAAATAATGGCAGTATTTAATCATGAAGATGCATAGGAATATGAGGATATATACATATATATATATATATATATATATAAAGTTGTAAAGTTGTAAAGGCAAATCATAAGAAAATGTTTCCCCAAAATCTTACCTAGCAAGGCTGTAATTAGCTACCTATGGATATCTAGAGGTTTGGCAAGAGCTATTAAAAGTGCATATTGCAAACCATCCCAATAATTCACAGCGAGGACAGGCATCAGAACCTTGTATAATAAACTGAGAGCATGTATGAGAAATGCAAAGTTACAGAAACACAGTATAGATGTCATTTGCATAAGATGCACTGTCTAGAAGTTAAATGTCCAATGTTTAAGGCAAGAAGACAATCCATAGCCCAAAACAAAGCCCTTGGCAACTGTAGAAGTTTGCCTAGGCACCTTGGCTGCATGTTCGTACTACACATTTGCACAGACCAAAATCATTATGGAAATACTGCCTCAGGAAAGGCAAGACTCTGTTCAACCCTATGGTCAACTCCTGGACTGTATCTCTTTTGATGTTAGAAGCAATATGGCTCATTGAAATGCTATCCTCTTCACCCACCTTTTCATCTCCTTCTGTGTTTCTTGGGTTGAAGATGTCACTGCTCCTGCAGCACTTTGTGCCCAAAAGTGAGTGTGATGCTGCTGGAACCTTTCCCCAAATCTTCTCCTTCCATTTGCAGTCCATTGTTGCAGAATAAAGACAAGCACGTAATTTCAATGGAAATATACTCTAAACTTTAAACTTTGCCTCATCAGTTTGAACAAAATTTGGAGTGAGACTGAGAACCCAGAGCCAGTTTTATAATTGCAGGAAGCTTGGTCACCATCATTCATCATCCTGATTGCCATGTTAATTGTCACAGTCTCTGCATTTCCCTGATCTGCCTGCATTAGAATAGGCAACACTATAATACAGTTTCTCTTTTCCAGCATTTGTGACAGGGAAAAATGAGGAGCCATTAGAAACATTGGAAATAACTTTATTGCTATGAAATGGAAGACATCAAAAGATTTATACAATTTATCATAATTAGGGTTTAGCAATAAAAAAAAATATTTAACATTTGGAGAACAACACAAGACACAATCAAAGCAGGAGAATTTGGAATATTTTCACTCAATAATCACATATTAAAAAAAATATTTGTTATCAGGTCTCTATACTTTCACTGCCCACTGTTCAGCTCAAGAGAGGCAGAAGTCTTTTCAGTAATATATCAAAAAGGGCTTTGATAGGTTTTTAAGTCTTAAAACTGGCAGTGGCTGAAAACAGAATGCACAAGGCTAGAGGTCCAGGATTGTTCCCATGTCTTTCATTAGTAGCAATCTCATTTACATCACTGCAGATAAGACTACACGCTGGAGAACCAGTCAGGTTGGCCATGCATTTAAACTCTCATACATCTATGGAGCTCAGCTTGCACCCACTACAGATGTCTTTGATTCATTGTAAATGTTTACCACAGGAGGAGGTTGACATTTACATGCCAGCTTCTTACAAAACCCACAAAAACATCAGGGCTCTGAGACCAGGGGGCTTTTCACATGGTTTTGTAATAAAATTATCTTGTATGACCAGTAGTGACATATGGTTATATGAGGAAAGCAGAGGTATTCAAAGCTTTCTAAGAAAAAGCTCCGCGGCCTTGAAAGTCCTGCCTGTCCTGAGGGCCCTGGGCTATAAAATCCCACCCAGACACTACAGCCACATTGAAGTTCAGTTACAGCCTTAGCTGGTACAAAAGCTCTATATAACTTGCATTTGAAAGGCCTGAGATAAACAATACTCTTCAAGATTGTTGAAGGCCAGTGGTTCTCTGATGACAGTTTTCCTTTACTCAAGCAGCCAGGATGCACCCCTGTCAGAACAGCAGTACAGAACAAAAAGAAAAAAAAATCAGTGATGATATACACACTAACCCACACATATATATGCAAACACACACATATATATACAAACACACACACAAATGCCCCCATGTATGCAGTACACGGCAATTTTAACTAAAGCAACTGTAGATGAGTGAGCTGCTTTCCAGACTGTGGGATATCATGAGGCTGTGAAGTACTGATAACAGGCTTGTAAACTGCTGTTTCTGCTGGGAGGGGAGAGGAGTTACCCTACCCTGGGTGTGAAAGCACTGCTAACCTTTGAAGGGTCTATTTCGGTTGATTAATTTTATGAACTGCTAGATTTAAACCAAGACAAGTGTTGAATGGCCAATTTTGCTTCCAAGTATTTTAAATCTCTGATTGTTGAAATACAGTTCACTGGTGTAGACTACCTACTGGAGTTTGATTGTTTGCTTGTTAAAGCATTTGGGATACCTTTAGCCATCCAGTTTCATCCAGAGACAAGCCAAGTATGGCAAAGCACAAACTTTGAATTTTTACTAGTGAGGGAGAAGGGAAAGTTAGACCAGCTGACCACTAACATTAAGCAACTCTTTGCTTTAAATTATCAAAGAAGAAATAACACACAGGAGTAGAGATGGTGAACAAAATCATTGCTACAGGACAGTGTCAATGGTAGTACTCTGTAACGGTGGCAGGGCCTCGTGGCATTTCTCTTTTGACATTCTTCTGAAAAGCACAGAGGAGAGCCCTACCAGATTTGAGTCCATATGCACAGCTTGCAACCACCTTGAGATGCCCTTCCCCAGGCAATCAGGACCGTATCTTCAGCGATCTAGAGGTTGTGATAGTGGAAAGGTGAAAACAAGAAAGGACTTGCACAGCATTGTGCATGTGACTGGCAGAAGGGATTGTGTTTGGAGTGGTGGGTCTTATGCTCATGTATCTGTGGAGGCTTTGAGAACTGCTCTGGAACTGCTCACCACCAAGGAGTGCCTGTGTCCAAAGACTTCACCACGAGCCCAGACCAGCGACCAGGGGCAGTTTCACTGAAGTTTGATCATGCGCTGGCACTTCAGAGTGCTGGGATTCAAACAGAACAGGAACCTCACACACTCCCAGCTTGCTGGTGTTGTCTTCTCTGCTGTTCTGGAAAGTTGTCTGGCATTATCACGTCTCCTTTTTTCACTGTTCTTCCTTTGCATCATTACAACATCATCTATGATCTCTCTAGTTTTCTCCTCGGTGTGTATGCTCAGCATCCTGTGTGGGTTGACCAACCAATCATTTGATAAATGACTATTTTTAATATTGGAGAAATTAACTTCCCCAGTGCCTATCACTTACAAGTGAGCCAAAGGCTATAAAGGTAAAAGTGTGTGGCAAAATTCTGCAGTTGCATAAGAGTGAACTCAAAGTGAAGCCAAAACAATAGTTACGGGAGCTAGAACAAAAGTTGACAAATCCACAAAGTAAGTTTAGAGGAAATTATTTTTCTAAATTTTGTACATTTAAAGTACAAGCCAGTAAGCATTGTGACAGTTATTTGCATTTTATTGACATGGTTGTTTCAAACAATGCTTGCAAAGAACAATATCCAGCTCTAACAGGATACTGAAGGAAAACCCAACAATTCTTTCTTTATATGGCTGTTGCTTTACTCCTGTGGGCAAACATAATTTAGGTAATTGCTGCAGGCTGGTGGGTGCTGTACCATTAGATATCCTGACCTCCTGATGGGATGGTGAAAGTGTTCTAGCCTGGCAGTTCCCAGCCTTAGTGCTTTTCATAGCTCCACAAATTCTCCACAAGCCATTCTCTGAGATACTGCAGTTTAGTGCCCCCGCACCCAGTGAAAGAAACCCATCCTTCAGCATTTATACAAGTGTATTGTTTAATAGGATTGCATTTAAATTTCTATAAAGGTTGTCAATCTAATGCTTATGACTCAGAATGGAAACTTCCCCCCCAGAGAGATTTTATTTAACCACTGATTTCTAGATACTGAGAGTGAGCAGTACACTATAAAGAAAGGTTATAAACTCTTTTTTTTTTTGTTCTAAACTAACCAGCAATCAGTTCTGGCTTCAGCAGTTTTATTACTTTGTATTAAATGTAGTAGAGATTGTCTATTATTGGAAAGTGCTAAATAGAATGAAAAAGCTTTTGACGAGACCCGTTAGACATACTTTATCATGGATTTTCTATGCAGAGCAATTTCACTGCTGCAGACTAAACAGAGGCTTAAATTAAGATCTGAGAGATTTGTTTAGAAGCTACTGTTCTCCAACAGACCCCAAATCATTTATTAGTTTTACACAACTTAAGGCATAAGAATCCTGAATTCCTTCCATATTATTACTTTTTCGATGGTAAGATACCTAAAGGAGAAATATGAGCTGAAAACCTAAAAGGATATTCTGAATTACTGAATCCTGCCCTTTGGTATTAAAAGCAATGCTTTAGAGAATCACTTTGATAAATTCTTTGACCCCAGTTTAAAAGCAGTTCAATTTTTTGCCCCCCCCCCCCCCAATCATGCTGGAGATATGTTAAAGACTATCATAATTAGGAATCTGTACATTTCTGTCTAAATGTATTTGTTACTAATTTCTAAACATTTTTCTTGAACCAATGGTGGCCTTTCCTTTAAAAATGCTATTTCTTCCCTGATGTGTTACTCACAGAGTCCCTCATCACCCGATAAATGAAAATTCCTTCTTTGTGGATCGTTTAGAAACGACACATGTGCACAGAAATATCTATCTATGGAACAAAAAATGTACCTATTCAATAATCAGGAAGTACACTATATTTAAGGTTACATCTTTTCTCAGGTCTTTTGCCATTTTATTTTGCTCTAATACCGCACCTCCTCTCTCCTATCCTCCCAGATAGACTCTCTTCCTTCTGAACCTGTTCCAATCTAAATTCGTCTACTAGAAAACAGGCAGAGAGAATCACGCACGTCATTTCTGGTAAGGTGCATTAGGGCCTTGCAGAATGGCATTAAGACCAATCTGGCTTTAGTGGGAATCTCTCTCCTGGAGCCACCAGGACTTGTATTCACCTTTTCCAAGGCCACACTGCCGGGGCAGCTCCCAGCCATTCTCGCCCCCTCTCCCCCTGCCCCCATGCCATTCTCAACCCAGGCACTTCAGCACAGCGCTTTTTGCTCATGAATTTCATCTAATTTCTATGACTCATCCTCAAAGCCACTGTGCTCCTTCTAATATTCTGATCCTCCTCATATCTAAAGACAATAAATAATGGATAAAGACAGCTCATATTGCAAAATTAGGCAGGCTGCAGGTTATGGATTGCATCATATTTGAAATGAACCACACATGGTTATAGAGACTTTGGCAGACATTCTGTATATTCAAGAATGATATTAAAAATTGAGTGGGTTATTATTTCATCAAAAACATTTTTTTTCAGCATAAATATGAATCTATTTTTGGTTTGTCTTTTGAAAGTTTAGAGTTCATGCATTTATTCCAGTCCATCTGCTTTATACCATTCCTTAGGCAACCAGCTAACACTGGATCATTTTGTTGTGAAGGGAAGTCTCCACATGACACAGGCCTGTGCAATGCTCTTTCAGCCTTGACCTTGCATGACAGCCAGAGAAAGGAGAAGTATAGATACAGTGCAGCAGTTGAACGCACCTAAACACACGTTGGAGATTGGAACTATGATTTGGTTAGATGTGGTCAGAGATTTGGGTTACACAGCACCATAAAACTTCTACAGCCAGCCAGGTTCCCACAGAGTTACGCCACAGTTGTAACCACGAGCAACCTGGAACACAAAGTGAGTATTTCTTATGGGTACGTGTTGGCAACGGAGATGACACATACAAGCTCAAGAACATAGTAATTCAAGGCAGTCTCCTATAAGAACATTTCTCATGTTTTCTTGTTCTGAATTGATCACTGTAGCCAGTAGAAATCAAAACACCTATCCAAAATAATTATCATAATGTATCATTATGGGAATAATCCTATAATGAAATATCATACCTCATTCTACTGCAATGTGTAGATAAGAGTATAAAAAATGTAGAGCCTTATTACGTCTGATTTGAACAAAATTACTTAATACAACAGTTAAAATGGCTTAGCTTTTAGGAGGTTCAGTGAAAAATTAACACACACACACACATATATCCCCCCCCCCCCTTAAGCAAACACTCTGCAGGCTATGCTTATGGAAAATTATTCTCACGGTAATCAGTTGTACATGCTGACAAACTTGTTCTTTCCTGGTTGCCTAGCTGTCTACCAACCTCCTTTGGCTCCCTGCCATGACCTCTGTGAAAGAGCTGCTATAGCAGGAGCAAATATTTTCCCAGAAAGGCTTATTAACCATGCCGTAGGTTTCTAGTTTTTGAAGAGCTATTTGTCATCTTGTAATTGCTGTGAGAGTGTTTTAAATGAAGAAGTTTGTTTTCATCTTTTAAACAGATAGGAGAAAAGAAGAAACTGGACAAAGCAGGTCAGCATTGCACATTATGCTATTGTAGAGAACACTGCAAAACCAAGTCTGGAGTTCAAATAAGATCAGTTCTGGCCCTCTTAAAATCCACATTAAGTATTCTATCAGCTGAGAAATGGTAGGTCTGAAGCTAAGATAGATATTTTAGCATGTGGCAGTAAGCTTGAAGAGTCATGACATGTACAAGAAAAAGAAGAGTTAGACATCTTCCAAAATGTATTTGTCACAAAGAATTATAGAAAGAAAATTGGGTAAAGAAAACTAACTAAATTTCTCTACTTCAAGTTTTAGCACACAGAATCAATATTTATTCAAGGATGGTTAACTTTAGGAAGCAGACTCCTGTGGACATGCTCCCAGTTTAACATTGCCTCCCTCCAGATCATCCACTGGGTTCTCATACCAGGCACCGGGGCACCAAAGACGTATGGGCTTCAGGCACTGCTGTGCTACACATACAGCAGTATTTTAGTGAGAAAAAGAAAAGATCAGCTGGATTAGATCTCATAAGACAACTTCTCCTTCAGTTTGAGCTGATAAGCATGAGCCAAATAGATCTCTACACAAAGCACTGATACCACTTGTATGTGTCATCGTAACATGCTTTAGGAAGAGTCATTAATTTAAAGTAATAATAGGGTAGTCAGGAAAGCACCAATTAAAAAAAAAAAAAACCCAAAACAAAAACAACAAAAAACCCCCTTGATTGTCTGTGGCAAATTCTAGATATTCTTCAGGAAATTTTATTATCCTTACTGGGATGCAGTCAAAAGCAAAGATCTCTTTTTTAGACTTATCTGCAAAGTAAAAGAACTGGACCAAGTGCAGATTCTTTGCTGATGCATTTTATACATAAGCAAGTCAATTGACTGCACATATAGTTTGGAAAAAAATAAAAGGATTTTTTTATCCCTCTTCCTGAACCAGTTTGCAGCATGTTCATTTTGCTTTTTTGTATATATTTGTGAAAGTTCCTATATCCATTTGTTAAGTATATTCTCTTTTTGCCTATAAAAATTATATAGTTCACTGCACCAGTGGCTCTAATTGGCCTGGGGCTGATGTAAGTAAACTCCCTGAACACAAAAATCAGGCTGGTCAAGATATGCATGTTCTCAGTCCTGCTTTATGAGGTGGAGCCATACGCCTTCAAGAACACTGATGCGTAAAGATTGCTGGGGTTTTTTTTGCCCTCTCCTAAATATTTGCATCAACTAACACAAACACACAGAAGGAAGACAACTGAAGAAGTACCAATGCATCAGAGACAGACTGATGCAACAGACCCGAAGCCCCAGGTCTGGACCCACTTGCCAGATGAAGACTGACCTTTGATGGGATCTCACTCTATGGCATCCTGGATGGCAGCAGCAGCAGAATAGGACTGTCAGGACACAGCTAGCCCTGACCTACCACAGGGCTGCAGTAAGGATCTGGTAGTGTGAGCCCCAGCACAACCCCAACAAGAACCAGGGTGCGGTTCACATCTATTCCCTAGGGTTGTTACGTGCCAGATACAGAATTAAAAGTCAAAAACAAAGCAGAGAAATAGAAGAAAAACTTTATGGAAGTTGTTAAGTCATCCATTGGGGCCAAATCGCAACTGTTGCTGAGTTGCATTACGCATTTCCCAGCTGTTCATTGACCCATTGGGAGTAAACGACTGACCTCAAGCTAGCTCTGAGAGGGCGAGTATGTACATGGTGCTTACAGTAAAAAGGGTGGCTTTTCAATGCTCTTGCCTGTGCTCTCCCCACTCAGCAAGGATGAGGCTTCCTCGTCAGAACCAAGGGGATCAGGGTGGGAGGTCAGTCACGCTGCAAACAAGAACTGACGTCTCAAAGCCAGAGCGAGATTGCTGTTGTTAAGGAAATGTGCTCTAACAACGGATTAGCAGATCTCAGTAAGGAAAGAACGTGGTTTTCTTTTTTTAACTGGTGAAGTTCTTGAGCTTTTTATGGTGGCTGATTAATGGCTGAAGGGAGATTTCATTACACTGAATTTAAAAACTGCCAGGAAACTTAGAGGAAGGAATAAACATTCCTTTTAATACCTATGGATAAATCAAAATGAATTTATTTTCTCCACTTACGGTTATTGCTGGGTGTAAAACTCAGAAGTCACACCTCTGCTGAGGTATAAACCAAGCAAAGAGAATAAAAAGAGTGTTTCAACAGACCCTGCAATATATAATTTTGAAGACGAGCTTTGATGCAAGGCTAGGTGCTAGCTGGGCTGGCGAAAGAAAACCGTTTTCCTCTGATTTGCAGTGTAGCAACAGAACTGCTCCACAGTTACCACAGGCAATGATCAATAAATAAGTATTCGGAGGAGAGAGATAGAGGATGCTTCCAATTCCAGTATGTTGCTTGGACCATTTTCTCTGCAGTCCTAACAGGAGAGCCGTACAGTCCAATGCTTCAGGCCTCAAAGGAATTCTAGAGGTGATTCATGGAATCATAGGATGTATTGGGCTGGAAGGGATTTCAAAGTTAAAACAGAACTGCCCATATCTTAGCCCAGTATATTCCAAGGATGATTCTACGTCAAAAGCAAAATCAATGTTATCCTTTGCTGAGTGAAATGGAAGGGCACAAATTACTTTCCTTCAAGTAAACAGTCTTGAGGTCGAAAGGGCTAGACAAGATAGGGCAAACAGAAAGACGTGCATAACAAGCACTGCAGAGAGAAAAAGTTCTAGCTGGCACCCAAGACAGCATTTGTGCAAGAAATGAAAGAACTTATTGTCCCGCAGCATTGGTTCTCAGGCTCCAGCCTGCTCAGTCTTGTGGCGAGGACGCTGTGCTGCACAGCCAGCTCACAAAAGGAGAGGATTCTTCCTACTGACATTACACTTGCACATCCATATGGGACGAGCGGAGGCTTTCCTGACTAATTAAAATCAAACTTAATTGAGCACTCTGCAACTTCTGTGGCTACTTCATGTCCCTCTGTAGCCGAAATCTACGGGATATAAATTGAATATAGAGAAAAGTAACAACCATAGACCCCAGATCCTCTTTCTTCCAGACTATTACCTGCCTGAAACAGACAATGTAACATCTCTGTGAGAAAGGAAATGCAGTGACTGAATCCAAAATGAGCCGTAACTTAATTGATGATTCAGTTACTTCCAGATCAGGCTGGGATTCCTAAATCTTCAAAGGTTCCGTGCATGGAGAGCAGCGGCAAATGAACCTCCTGTCATTAAAAGAGCTAACACACAGTTTGCCATCCATTCAGTGAAGACCCAAACCCAGTGCTCTTCGATGGAGTCTGGTGAGAAAAACAACACAGATTACTTACAAAAGAGAACTTGTGCCTTCACAGCTTGAAACCCACTTCCAACCACAAAGTTCCTTTTTTCGGTTACCACAAGCGGTTTTGCAGTAAGTGGACTGGTGTTTTCTACAGGCCCAACCAAAAAGGGTGCTGAGGGACACAAGCCCTCCCTCCCTCCTTCTTGACATGTCCCTCCCGTGCGGTGACACTAATCACACCCTCTCACTTCTCATCTCCCACAGCCACACTTATGTGGTCACCGCAGCGAGCTTTGCACTTGTCCCAGGACGCTCCACTTGTCACTGGGAATAACATGAGGTGGAAGAGAGACAGTAGGAAATATTTTTCAATGGGGAGCTGCACTCTCCTTTAAGCCTGCTTGTTCTTCTTTGGTGTAATCAGCTGTCTCTTCATCTTATGGAAAATAAGAAAACCAAACTGTGTGACCTAAATTCAGCACTGGGACAAAAATCAGTATTTGGGAAACGCAGTGACACTGCTAAAAAATCATGAATCCTTGGAGAACTACTTCTTGCATTTAGACAATTGAGATTTTGATAAAATCTTCAAAATATATTACAATTCATAGCACTCAAAGAGTGAACTTTAAGTATAAAGATTTCCTCACCTTTTTACTCTGTTTCCGTTGCAGAGTGTGATTTCTGAAACTGTGTGAATATCTAAACTGAACCTAAGTCTGAAAGTATGAAAAATTACTGTAGAGGTCAACATTTAAAGACAAAATTCAGATACACATTTACTGTCAAAGATAAGTCTGACAACAATAACAAAACCTGTTTATTAAGTATTTCCAATATAAATCTTTAAAATCATTACACTTGCTACACTGATACACGTTATGTCACTTCCAATGTACTTCACTGCCTTGGTGCTATGAGCTGGTATCCTGAAATGGGAAGAGCTTACAGACCCCAGCAGTGGGTAACACAGCTTGAGCCCTAAGGACTTCAGTGAGAAACCTGGAGGAAAGCCTGGGATAAAAAATGACAGCAGTCTCCCTAGGAGAGGTCAGAAAGAGCACTGTGGTTTCTTCAAAATATAGACAGGTGAAAGCTGGTGGCTTTCCCTGAGAAAGCTTTGACTGAAATTGGATGTTCTATGCAGGAACAGGAGCACTTTGCTGATATTACTGCAAACAAGTATCAGTCAAAAATCTATTTTTCAGTGTGTGCCTTGGACCAGATAGTGATTCTTCAGTTTCCCTTCAGGACTTGCTGCTTTGCCATGATACAAAAACAGAAACAGCTTTTGCATAATTAATGAACACAAGGTCTGAAAATAGTCCGTTTTTTTCTTCCTTTTCCTGCCTATCCCTATTAAAAAAGCAAACAAAACCCTGACAATAGACCCTGAAGGTTAAAGGGCCCTTACCAACAGCTACCAGCCACCTGGTCTGAGAAGAATAGTATGAAGCAAAACAGATCACCCATAACATCCAGAACTCTCATTGAATGGCAAGATCTGCACAATAAGGAACAAACAGTAAAAGTTAACAGAAATGAGAAAAAAATCCAAGGAACGTAAGTAGCCGGAGACGTGAGGGCAGTACCAGCATGTACCATGGACGGTCTACTATATTTTTAGCTATTTCCACTGTGGTCACCACCAGAAGTACATTATTTTTCCTTGAGATGGCTTTGGTTATAAAATAATTGCTTTATGAAATAAATTTTTAAAAACTAACAAAACACCAAGTGTCTTGTAAAGCGCTTCCATGTGTTGTATCTTTTCACGTACATTTTCAACGAGCAAAACGCTGCCAATACTCTTTAGCTAAAATATTTCCTCTTTCACTAAAACATGCACATACTTACACAAGAAATGAATGAAAACTGAAGAATCTAGTACTGCTTAAAAGTACTTTGTAAGCATCGGTTCCTACTGTTTTTTTCTTTACAGCAAAAGCCCAAGCCATTTCTGTGAGATCTGCAGATTCCCAAGTCCTGCATATACTTTTTTTTTTGTTTTGGTTTGGTTTTTTTTTACACTGGAAGCTAAGTTTTCCTCCACATTCTCCCTTCCTTTTGGATACAGTTATAGGCTCTTAAGTACAGGGAAAAGGGCCTATAGGCAAAGCAGAAGGGGTTGCCATCTGTTCCCGCCTGAGCTTTCAGAAGGTATGAAGTCAGTACAGCTTTGTACAAAGACTTCTGTTTCGCAGGTTCCTCCTGTGCTTCTCCAGTTTCTTTCCTCCTATGCTTCTTCAGTCCTTTCCTATAATACAAATAAAACATCACTGGGGATGAGGGGGTGGATTGCTTTAGCACCTTCCAGATGGACAACGGATTTTTCAGAGGAGGCGAAGCCAACACATTCTTCACCTGAAAACACTGAGAAAACTACCAAGGTGTTCACTTTGGCATCTGGTTTTCACCTTTGCATGAGAAGCATTTCTTTGGAGTATTTCTTTCCTGCAGCTGAAAGCCAGGCTGGGCAGCAGCTGTGCTCTGCATCTTCGGGCTTTGAAAGGTCTTTAACCTCCACCCCAGCCAGTTGCTGGTACATGGAGAGAAGCACGGGGAAAAGAAATCGAGCTGACAAAGGCTGCTGATTGTATCCACGATTTCTCCTCAGTAGTCGATGCCCGAAGAGAGCCTGAAGTACCTACTACTAATTCTAGGCATCTCACCCCAAACCGTAGGTAGCGGCCTGCACTCCGCAGCACGATGGCTGACACCCCCCGACCCTGCCTCCCCGCTAGCACCACACGGCCCTCCCGCCCCTCGCACTTTGGCAGGTGACAGCACAGCCGACCCGGTGATTCCTGTGGCAAACCAGGAGGGAACGCCTTCCCCTCCCGTCACAAGAGATGACGAGGTTTTCCGAGTTACAAATTAAACCAGGCCTCGCTAAAGATGCTTCCAAGACCCTCTCGTCCCCTTGTACACCTCCCCCCCCCCCCAACCCCTGCGTGAGGCCTGGGCACCCCGCGCACCCGCTCGGTTCGGGCAACGGCGCCGTTTTGACGGATTTCGGGACCCCTTGGCGCTCCGGGTGACTTGTCCCAGGGAGCTGACCCTTCCCCTGCCGCCCTGGGGCGGCCCAGCTCCGCGGCCCCTCGCCCGCAGCACCCAGGCGCGCTCTCCGCTCCCCCCTCACGCCCTGCCCCGGCGGCTCCCACGGCCTCCGGCGCAGCACCGCGCCGGTCCCCGCCGTACGGCCGCATCCCGCCGGGCCCCATGCGAGGCGGGCGGGGGCGGCGGCGACCGCTCCTTCCTCTTCTTCCTCTCCCTTCTCTGCCCGGCAGCCGCCCGGCCGGCCTGGCAGGTACTGCGGAGGAAGGCGTGGGCGGCGGCGCTGGCCAGCGGGCTGCCGAGGCGCGGCGCGGCCCGGCGGGGCGGGAGGCGGTGCTCCCCCTTCCCCGCACGGCGCATGGTCGCGGCGGCAGCGCGCTCGCCGGCCTCCCCTCCGCCTGCCGCGCGCTGTGGTCTCGCCCGCCCCCGCTGCCATGTTGGATCGTGCGGCCGCCGGAGCCGGGCCGGAGTTGGAAGTTTAGTGCCTCTCGGAGGGGCGGGCGCGATCAGCAGCCGGCGCGGAGCGGCACCGGCGCGGCTGCTCCTTTTCCCGGCGATCCCTTCGCGGGCTGCCGGCAGCCGGCCGAGGCCCCACCACCCCTCCCCACCTCTCTCCTTCCCTGGCCCCAAGAGGGAGGCTCCGCGATGCGGCTGCTGTGAGGCCGCGGCGGCAGCGGAGGAGGAGGAGGGGGCTGCGGGAGCCAACGGACACAGGGCGGCGAGGGCAGCGCCGGGCCGGCCCCGGCCATGAGCGGCAACCCGCAGCAGCAGCCCCCGCAGCCGCGGCGGGTCACCAATGTGGGCTCCCTGCTGCTCACCCCACAAGAGAACGAGAGTCTCTTCAGCTTCCTCGGCAAGAAATGCGTGGTGAGTCCCGGCCCGCGGCGAGCGGGGAAGGGAAGGGAGGGGAGGGGGCGGCGGCGGCGGCCCGCGGGCGCTCCTGGGCGGGAGACCCGACCTCCCCCATCACCCCGAGCCCGTCCCCACCCCGGGCACGGAGGGCCGGGGGCCGGAGGAGGCAGGGGGCGCGTAAGGACAGGCTGGCTGGGGCGCCGGGAAGTTGAGGGCTGCGGAAGTTTCAGCCCTGCCCGGCCAGCCCTGCTGCCCCGTCCCGACGCCCGGGAGGGGACGGCCTCCGCAGGCCTCGCTGCCTGCCCACCTCGCCCTGAGCATCCCGGGCGGTGGGAGCAGAGCGGGGGTGCTGGGGGAGCAATGAATGGCGATGGCCGCGGCCCACAGCGCGGGTGGTGGCGGGGTCCCGCGGCCCGGCGGAGCTGCCTACCCCGAGCACCGGGCCCGGCCTCGCCCCCTCCGATGTGCCGGCCTCAGCTGGAGCCGTGCGCACCGGGGGCGGCTCCGAGACCGCCTGAAGCGCCGGGATGGGCTCCGTCCTTCCACGCTCCCCTGTCCATCGGCGTTGAGCTCTCGGGGGGCGGCCGGCGGGGCTGACCCCTGCTCTGCTGGGCAGCGAGGGAGCAGCCCCGGGGCTCGGTGGAAACAGTCCGGTTGCTCGACGAGGCCGGGACGAGCCCCAGGTGCACCTGCTGTACAACAAAGCGATGTTGGTGAAGTTGTAGGAAGGCTCGTTGTCAGTGCTAGGCCTGCCTTGGGTTTGGTCTGTACTTTTCCTAGCCTAAACAACAGGTTCAGATACTCCAGTGCTTCTTTAATTGCTTATGCCTTTATATATATAAAAGGCTATATCGTGTTTAAAAGAAAAAAGCTTTGTGGTTACGTGTTACCAAGTAGATCAGCAAGTTCTTTGTTTTAAACTGTATTAAAACTGTACTTCTCTGTATTAAAGAACTACTCTAATGCTTCAAAAGCTAACCACTTCCTTTAGAAAGGACATGTCTTTTAGGAAAAAAATTATTTAAAATGCTTTTTTTTTTTCTTTAAAAATACTATTTTTAAGATGTTGAAAGTTAAGTTACGTGGCTACTATGGATACTTTGTGTCCAGCACCTGGCGTACTGATGTTAGACACTGTGCATCTTGCTGTAACGCTGTGAAGAGTATTTCATGACCTTATAATTGTGACTTGAAGAAGGTTGTCTGTGAAGTCCACAAAACTCTTTGGACTTTGAAATGGTATTATTGATCAAACTGACCATTGCAAGAAAAGTATAAGATGTAGAAACTGAACAGGAAGTGAGTGCTATTTACATTGGGATGGGTTAAATAGTTACTGTGACAGCATCTTAATTCAAGTGCGGCCATAACACCCTTTTGGAAAGTAATAGATTTGTAAAGAGCGCCTTCAATTAACTGAACTTCTTTCAGGCACACATTTCATATGTTTATCTCATTTGCAAACCAAAAGAGATAAACTTCTCTGAAGTTAAAAAATAGTGCATGTATTTACAACTTGGATTTTCTTGCCAAGTGAACACGGTTCTTGTTTTGGTTACGCTCAGCTGTAACACTCACCTACTCAAGTTCTCAACTTTTTGCAAAATAGCATGTTGAAAGCAGACTTTGGAGGTAAATACATTCACAGTATCTGGGTTTCATGCGATTTGTGACAAGTTGCTAGTTTCATAGACATGACTCGCTTTGTGTTATTCTTGAAGCCACACATTCTTGTAGTTTTCATTGAATCTCAGTTGTTTTCCTATTTGAGGTTCTTCCAACTGTGGCAGGTTCTCTCCCTCTTTTCCCTCAGCCACACGTGCTCTCTAGGTTAAGCACAGGGTCGCCTTTGAGGGTCTTTTCTCAGTCTTGAGGACTCAAGTGTTGAAGCTCCAGAGATTCTTACTGTGGCATGAACCAAAAATGGTGACAATCAGAAACTAATTCATGAAGAGATTGAACATATCTGTCCCTTGGAGGGCAGTGTCTATCAGAGAAATGAAATGGGCACCAGGAGATGGTAACAGCTTTGGCCTTCTTTCTATCTTGAATCCACAATGTCTGTCTGTCAGAGCCCAGCGGTACTCTTGATGCTTTTGACCTTCTAGCCTGACTCAGTGCTGGCATGCTATGCTGATAAATGCCTTTTTGCTGTAATGTACATGATCTTTGATCTCTTAATATATCCACATTTGAATTATTCATTAGTGAAACTTAAGACTGTAAACGCTATGTTGTAAGAAAGGAAGATCTGGCAAGTTTTGTAGGGTGGTACAAACTTGCTTTCCCATCAGCTGAATTGTCGGTGCTGCCTGGTTGATGCAGGTGGTGTTCCTGTCAGCGTGAGGCATGGATGTGCTCTGGATGTGGTGTGTCTGCCATATTGACAAAACTTTGGGTTATGTTTTGACTTGACCTTGTGTTTAGATCATTAGAGAAATGAATTCCAGAGGAACGGTTGAGACCTTAAACTATGGTTCTGTGATACTGTTTCTGTAGTAATAATTTGTAGGGCTTTTCTGGAGGGTGTTATGCTTCAGGGCACAACCTTCAGGGGGCTTGGTTAAGAAAGCATGTGGTGAATGATTTATTTCAACAGTCTTTTTGACGCTGTCTCTTGATAACAAGGCAGCTGCTTTGACATAACGCTGAAGACTCAACTACTCGATTTGATTGCATGGAAAGTCAAAGGAATTTATCAAGTAGCTTAATGCTGATTGAGTACTTGCAACCTATGAACTGCAATGCTGACATCATTTCAATGGCATCTTGAGTAATAAAGACTGGTAAACACAAAAATTACACTGGGAGTGGGGGAAGTGGTAAACTGTTATGCTGTGTGTATGTATGCTGAGGCTGATACCTAAAATATCAGTAATAGTTCAGAAAATGGTATCTCATTGACTAGTGGGCGAATATACATACAGAAGGTTACTGATTTTTTTCCCTCCTCCCTTTTTTCTCCACTTGCTGAGCTGTAAAATGCCTGTCTGAATCTATAAGCGATTAAAATACCATTGCACGTGGCAGATGAGGTTTTCAAAACCAAGCCACTGGCTAATAGTCCAAGCTGCAGCTATAGTTAATTTGCTTGAAATAGGAATCCAAGTGCAGATCTACTCTCAGTAGGTATCCAGCAGACGGTAGCCCTTTAGGACTGTCATTGTCGCTGTGGTGTGTAACTAATTTTCATGCAGGTACATGAGGTTTGTTATCTTGGGGGGAGTATAAATTTTACTACCTGTAGAAATTTTTCAGTAACTTTTTTATCATAATGTAGAAACAAAAAGTCTGTTTAAACTTATGCTAAGGTGAGCTATGAGATTACTTTTGTACACATTAATGAAATATTTTCATCCTTATACCAACCCCAGACGCTTTTGCTTAAGTCTGCTTAGTTATAAATCAGTCCCTTCAATTTTGTCCTAAGGAATTAGTTTTGTAAGGAAAAGCAGATGCTTGGTGTCCCATCAGTAATTTTTAATAAGGAAGATATTCTTATAATTTGCGTGATTAAAATTTGTCAGTAATTGGTCACTTATGAAAAACTGGTTTATTCTGTAGGAATTTTATATGTGTGAGAGGCCTTAGGAAAGGAAACATGCCAAGTATGTTCTTGATAACATTAGAAGTAGGTAATGGATGTTTTATACTGCTTAGAACTCAGCTCTTGGATAAGGTGTAAAGACTAATGCTAGGAGTAGGTTGTCATTTGTAAGATCTTGCCATAGTTGATTTGGTAAACAGGAACTAGGATAGAATGCAAAAAGAGAAGTGACACAGCAGTAAATGAAGAAAACTGTGTTGGCTGCTTTTAAAGTGCATGTGACCAGAATAAGATTGTATGCCAGAGCCAAAGGGCAAGTTGCAGTAATAGTTAAGATAAAATAAAAATGTGAATGGCAGTTATAGCTCTTGATTGGTGAGAGTTAAAGCTTTATCAAGAAGAAATTTGTAAGATTGCTTGTGCATATGGAAACAGCATCAACTAAGAACTGAAGGTCTAAGTAACGGGCAACTTCATGTGGCTGAGAAGTGTTGGGGGCTCTTCAGGTGGAGTTTATGCTGTACATAAAAAATTGAGATTGTATTTTGCAGAGAAGTTATCTCTTAAACAGATAGCAAGAGCTCAAGAGCTGAGTCATCAGTTCAGTGGTGGTTATCTCATCTTTGCATGTGTTTTTAAATGAGATGCAGAGGGAGAAGACAAAGTGTAAAGGATAGGGTCTTTGTGGAATAGCAGAATAGTGAGTTATGCCAGGATTTCTTTTGAGGTCTGCCCTGTTCTATCAAAAGACATGGTTGTATCTTCAGGTGCCTCACTAATACCCACTGCAGTCCTTCTAGATGGAACTACATTATTTTTTCAGTTTCTCTGAACCAAACCTGTACTTAGAAATCCCATGTTGGCAGGAATGGGTCAGATCAGACTCTTCAGAGCAAATGGCTTAGCTGTCATCCTCAAACTGCCTCCTTATATCTACAGTAGGGCTATTATCATAAAGTGCTTCTCGTACTTGTTTTCCTCACAGCTTGCTTTTAAGCTAGCATAGTGAACTATGTTGTAAACAGATTGTTTACCCGTGGATGAGAAATGTTTTGAGACCACATGTGAACGATTTGTAAGGCATCGCATCTGTATGTAGTTGAGATAAAGCATCAATTCACAAAGTGTGGGATTTAGTTCAGGAGTAAATCACAGAAATTTAGGTGTTAAAATCCCAGTTTTCACTAGAAATCACTGGCTGCTATCTAAATCTCCTATTGACTTTACCTGAAGATAAAAACTTAGAATTATCAGTTGATTTTTCAGTCTTTGCTTCCGTGACTCTGTAAGTTACGTCTCTCCTGACCCTGCTTGTTTGTAGCTTATGTGCTAGTGCTAGGCAGGTAAATGTGTCTTGATGTGCAAGGTGAGTCCTACTACAAATTTCAGTCACTGTGTAACTCTGTTATAAAGTGTTACATATTGTTAAACTGCAGGTGATCTGGTAATGTAGGCCTGGAAGGAGCACCTCAGTCTATTAAGGGTTCAGTGTTCTTGCATTCTCTTCTGAGCTACTTTGTAGATCTTTTCCCACTTTTGGAGGCAGCTAAATACCCTGAGTCTCTTAGTATCTCTGTAGTTAATTGGCTGGTCAGGTTATACCACTGAAGCTCCTGATAAGGTGCTCTGGAATCCTTTGGTGTACAGGCACAACAGGATGAAAACAATTTGTAGTCATGGGCAGTTGCGTTGTAACTTACTTGCTCTTCACAGCAAAGAATCAGGTGGAGCAATTTAGAGGAGCACAGTTCTAATGCACTCATGAGTTTTTAATGCTCATGTTCAAAACATGAACTGTCATGTTTTCACTACAGGATTTCCACCAAGGCATCCAGATACCACTTGTCTGGAAGCACACCTAAGGAAGAGGTAGTTTCGTGTTAGAAGATAAAAGACTGAGTTTACTGTTTCATGAAAATATGTAAAAGGAAAGACTCGACTCTGTTTTTCCTTCACTGAAGAAGTGATGTGACTGCTCTCCATTATCTGATCATAAATATCAATTTGAATATCTTACCACTAGAATGTTTCATCTGTGAATGTTTCTTCTGGGGTTCCCAAGGGTTTAGTATAAGCCCAGTTTGCAGCAAGTAGCATAGAAGATCTGTCATACCCTGCAGTTTCAGGGTCAAGAGGTGATAATGGTGAATGTCCTTCTGTAGAGGTTCTTATGACCTTTATTGCTCTACTGTTAGTATAACTTATTTATTGCTGTCATTGGTAAGTGGTGGCTACAGGTGCCAGCAGTGGTAGCAATTGCCACTATCAGCTCCTTGCTCAGTGCTGGAATGGATGTAGCAAAGCATTGAACTGTATGATGAGTGACTGTCATCTAGGAACGTTGCAGTAGTCCAAGGCTTGGTTCTTTCATTGACCTTTTATAGGCAGAGCTGTCTTCAGTGAAGATGGTGTTTGGTGAGCTTTTAAGCGCTCAGTTTGTCAGAAAAAGTTTGCTGTTCACTTAACGCCATGTGGTGAGATTTATGGTGTCCTGTCTTCCCGTAAGTGTGTTTCAGAGGCTTGTCTCTTGAGGAATCTTTGTAGTACAGAAATAAAACTTGTTACAGTGCAGGAGACTTAAGGTTTCATGACCTAATACCTAGATAATAAAACATAGGAATTAATAAAAATGTGTCATGGGCACTCACAGTTGCTTATTGGTAGGCTAGGGCACAGTTTCTTCAAGAAAGGTTGCATTGCTTGTTACTTGGGCACAGA